>NC_141685.1:1309309627-1310509627 GCF_964263255.1 Lissotriton vulgaris
ATCCACTAATTCACCAACAGTTCTATATAGTCACTCATACATATACTCACTCATCATATGTAGTGATACACCTATACATCCTGTAACACAGTCTTCCAAAAGTTGCTCACACACATACTCACACATGCAAATAAACTATTGATCATCCATTTATTTGCATATACAGCTATACACACACTACCACCTTACTTCTAAGGAAACTTACACATACTTACTCTCTTAAACAATCACTTATAGAAACACATACTTATTTAAACAGGAACTCTTACAATATCTCACTCACATATACTCACTTATGTACATCAATACTCACATATACTAGATTAAAACATATGTAGTTACTGATAAAGACACTAGTGAGACAGTCATTCACTCACTAACACACACATACATATATATATATACACTCATCCATCCATACAGTCCTGCACATATGCAGTCTTCCAAACACATACAAACAGTGAGTCAGTCATTGATGCATCTATGTGCTAAGTAATACCCCCACCAAACCAGACACTCATACTGATACTTAAAAAAACATCTAATAACCCATATACACACACACATGTAGCTACTCATTAACCCATGCAGCCCCTTATACACAAAGTGAAACACTGATACAAACATTTAAATATTTAAACAATATTCGCTAATATATGTAACCACTAAAATACACTTAATAAGCCAGTTAACCAATCAATTTTTTTTAAAAAAAACATCCATTAAGACACTTATTTTAACATTTATTCTTCCATCGACCTTTACATATACATGTATAAAACATATTTATTTTTCAGAAAGGCACACATTCACTGGATGGTGTCATCAGTGATGTCACTGACCAGGTCATGAGTGATGTAATATGAGACGTCATCAGCAGTGCATTACACACGCAAGTTATAGTGAGTCCAACTAACTATAACGTGGAATTTCAATGGTTTTATGTCAGTAAAATTTCCAGCTAACTATAACTGGTGTGAAACCTATGGTTTTTTCAGTGAATATATATATATATATATATATACACATATACACACACAATATCCCGTCTATTTAGCCCTTGACGCTGCAATTACCACAGGTACAGATCTCTCGGACACCAAAGTTCGTGAAATGAAGTGGTTTATTTTCTCCTCTCCACCAGCATGACGCGTATCGGGTGTCTTAAAACAGCCGTGATCACATGGCATCAAAATACAAATGGGAGTGCTTAAATACTGTGATAATTAAGATTGACATCCAACACGTGGTTTAACTGACATGGAAAAAATACAATGCTATTTCACAAAATAATGAGGGAAAAGCGACACAAATAAACTGATGCAACCAAACCCATTTAAAAACGGCATTGTAAAATGATCTAACATCATAATGATGGGTTCCAACATCCAAATTGTCAACTGTAAACCATAGCTGTAATCAACGCTAAGTTTGATAAGAGTGCTCATGTATAAAATCATAGTGATGAAATAGTATTTTCTATTACAAATGAGCGCATCCAAAACACAGTCGGACATATAAACCTCGTACCCTCTCTCTGGTGATGACATAAATGTCAACATTATCTCCATTCTAAGTCAGTTAATTAACCCCTTCCATGCTGGGCCGTTTCCGCCGCTGTGCGGTAAACAAAAGAACAGGGCGGGGCCGTGACGAACCCCAGCCGTCATCAGCACACGAGCGCCGCAGAGCGTGACGGCTGGGGTTCGTCACCAGCATGGAAGGGGTTAAAAGGGAATAAGAAAACCTGTGCTTGATGCCAAATTGAAGTGCAAGTGCATAAGACAATTAAAGTGCATAGTAATTGCGCAATTATTACAAATTTTCAATAAAAAGAAAATATAAAAACCATCACAAGATGATATATAATGGTGAGATTTGCGCGAGAATTTCATATATATACACAGGTGTAAACATTAAAACACAAAAGCTGATTATGGGAACCTTACTCCAGCCATAGTGACTATAATTACATATGTCCTATTTAATTTAAGGAAAACTTCCTAGGTGTAAATTCAGAACCGGCTTTAGAGAACCTACACCTACTCTCTAATTATGTGTATTTTCTAAAAATTCATATGATCCAAAGGGCTCATATATACAAAGTGAGGAAAAGCTGAGCTACTGAAACAAGAAAAGGTATAGTCCAAAATGTAATGCCAGTCCTACTCTGATGGTTTCGTGATGTAAAATGAGACCAATACAGATCATTTAGATTTATAGTTTATTGACACTGGAATTTTTTCAGACCCTAATTGCATATTACCACAGAGAGGGGTGAGAGGCTAATCCCTAGAGAAGACCTGAAGATCCTCCCCACTGTTTAATCCATTAGGGATCCTGGTGTCAAGGAGCATGATGTACTTGCTTTCCAATTGCCTCAAGTGTTTTTACCGGTCCCCTCCCCTTATGTTTTTGGGCACAGCGTCAATAACAAAATATTTAAGGTGACTCAGGTTTTTAGCATGGACCAATTCGAAATGGCGGGCAACTGGGTATGAGACATCTGAATTAACAATCGCTCTCAGATGTTGCAGAATACAATTGAAAGCCTGTAGTTTGGCGCTGCCCACGTATTTTAACCCGCAAGAGCATTCTAATACATATACCGCAAAATCCGTGCGGCACGTGTATAACTCCTTGATCTGTATAGGTGTGGGGTTAAAAGCTGAGCAAAATTCCGAGGTGTTAACCCCAAATTTACAAGCCCTACACGAGATGCACTTGTGGAAGCCTTTTTTATTTGAGAACCATATCTTACCACTTGTGACCTCTGGACTGGTTTTGACCAAAAAGTCCCTCATAGAAGGTGCCCTTCTAAAGACAAGCATTTGCAATGCAATAGGTCTCGCATTTGTGAGACTTTGAGCTACTGGCTCTGTAGATGACAAACCTTTTGTCTATGTGTTGGTTTTGAAAACAGATAAATAAAAGGCATTGTCATTTACAATGCCAATAGCTTAAAATTTAGCAAATGCGAGACCTATTGCATTGCAAATGCTTGTTAGAAAAGGTCAGCTGAACACATTGAGGATTTGGGGAGGCCAGCTTTCATGTTTTGCAGTGCAGTATTAGTTAGCAAATATTATCAGAAAACTATTTAACCCCTTCCATGCTCTTGATGGAACCGTTCCGTCATGAGCGTAAGGTGGCCTGTGCTTATGACGGAACCGTTCCGTCATGGTTCCATAGGCCCAATGGAACGTTCAGCACCGGAGCAAAATTCGCGCAGCACAGAAGGGGTTAAGTAACACTGATGATACTGTGTGTGAATGTTTCATTTAACTACCCTTGCTGCTTCCTTGTCTATGTTTTCTCGGTCAGTGAAGTCTTTCTGTGACTATTGCTTGATGCTAAATTGTAGCCTCACTTCTGTATTTTTGGATTGTTGCTGTTTTTGGTTTTCAAAATCTGGCCACTCTGTCTTGAGCATTTTTTGTGGAGCTGTTGGTGACATAGCACTTCCCATATGTCCAATCGGCTTGGCCTAAGGGCGATCAGACACAGCATTTCCAGTTGCTTTGAATGCTTGAGACGATTGCTGCATGACTTCCCTTCTGTGGCGCGTGCTTTAAATGGCACAGTCCATGCACCACGGGAGCCATCTTAGCCCAGCTTGCATCACAGTATGAAGCACTGCCAGTCTTCCTTATGGCAGGCGTGATAGGGATCGGTGAAAGGGGGTGGGGTGTTCACTCTTTCGAAGACGAATGGAGAAGGCTTTTTCTGTATTAGTTGTTGCAAGTACAGCTCTTGGGATTCACTGTGTAGAACTGCTGGTTTGATTTTTGTATTTCATGTATATCATATACTATATATAACAAGCATTTGCAATGCAATAGGGCTCACATAACGGAAAGTTTGAGCTATTGGCGTTGAAAACAATAATGCAGTGCCAATAGCTCAAATTTTCAGTAATGCGAGAACTATTGTATTGCAAATGCTTGTTATATAGCTGTAAATAGGCGGTGTTGTGCTGTATTGTTGGTCTGTAAAAAGCAGGTGTCAGTCGTTCCGTAGCATTGTAAACAGCAGGCGTGTTTCTGTTTCCTGGTCATGTAAAATAACATGCTTTCAGTTGTATAGTTGCGCTGTACTTAACAGGTGCTCTTCGCTCTGCCCTTCCAAGTACCATTATCTAAATTAACTGTACTCAATCAAGCTGATGTTTATATGGCAGAAGTCCACAAAACTTCAAGGTTTAACCAATCTACCAGACACACACCAAAACAAGCATGCATCAAAATAATGGCCCGTGAACCAGATTGGCTGAGGACTTGGGTCCGATTCTGGTCCCAAATTCTCAATGTGATTACTGATCACTTTGAAACCGTGCCACTGTAACAAGTCCATGATGATTTGCGTAAACAGGAAAATTCTAATTTGGCGCAACACATTTCTACACTACGGTATATGAAATTCCTTATGCTCTGGCATTTTGAACAATCTGTAGGACACACTTCAACACCTTAATGATAACTGCACTTAATGTATGTATTGAGCTGCACCAAAATAAACAAGCTGGAAAACAATGAATGTGATGTGTGTATGTATATGTGTGCTAGGTAAGGAAATTACTATGTGAGGTTAGCGTAGATGTGATAATGGTCAGTATCACAGCATGGGGATGTGTATAAATATGTTATTTTGTATGAATAGATTGCACAATTATGCTAATTTTGCACATTTAGGAGAATTGGATTAATGACAAACTATTTATGAATTGCACGGTATAAATGAACACAGAAAAAATTATGGTTTTATAATATCTGTAAAAAAATTTAAATGATAAAAAATATGGTGTAGAATGTTTGCACTATACCTACAAAGGGCGACAACAAATAAAGATTTGAACTAATGCATTTTTGTTGTACCTATTGATATTTACAGTAAAGGGGCAGCCCGTTAGAGCTTACTATAGCCACTGTATGATAAATGTTGGTTGAGTGGGAGGTTGTGTATATATATATTTCTGTTTTCCCCTTTTCTCCCAGACCACACATTCAAACACTAAGGGGTACTTTCGGTTTTGTATGTGCTACTTTCATGAACAGCATTTTCTAATTGCACCTTAATATCAAACGTTTGAGTTTAGGAGGCTTGTCATTTTCCATCTAAAATAATACAGCAAACCTTCAAGTGAAAGAAAGTGCTGATGGTGCACACGGGTCCTTCCCTAAAGGGCCAGCTGACAGTGTGTGCGCTAACCCTAGCTGTGGTCTCTCTGGGCGCATATACCCCTCTTACTGCATATAACATTATCAGCCAACACACAAACCCACACCTCGAAGCAGAAAGTCACTCAGTTTGAGGGTACTGTACACAGCAGCTGAAACATCCCCAATATGCACTTACAATAGGCCATACAAATTGCGAAGAACTCTTTTGTTGGACACAGAAATGGGGATCATGGCAGAGATGGTGCACAAACACAGCAGTAACCTTAGCTACAGCGTACTGCACGTTTTGAAGTGAAAGAAATAAGTGAACAACAAAAGTGAAACCTATGTAAATTTGTTACGTTGTTTATTTGTTAGAATTAAAAAACAGCTTTTAATCAAAAAAAGTACCAGTATGAAGTTAATGTAATTGACAGTTCAGTAAGTAAGTCATTATGAAAGAAAAAAGACTGTTCAGAGGGTAGAAGAAAGAAGGTAACTGCATTGGACGTAGAGAGGAGGATTTCCTCTTTCACAGTAGAGGTGAGCATTGAAAGCAGCATCCAAACGAACCACGGTAGATTTGGTCACCTCTTAAAATGACATTCATTTATTGTGGGTGGGTCAGTACTTTAAAAGGGCAGGAACTGCAAAGTTCAAGTATTTTTATTATTTTCATTCCAAACACTGGGGATGTTAAAGGTATTTAGTGCTATAGCCCTGCAACACTTCATATAAATTGCAACGCCATGATTATCTTCTCTGCATTTCTGACTAGCAAATGTCTTAACCTCTAGAATACTCCAATGGAATAGAACGCTAAGTCGAGGATGTAAAGCATTCCTTCCGGGTCAGTCATGCAGATCAACAAAGGCCGACTGTGGAGTCCAGGGTTCTAGCTTCCCTTAACAAGATCAGAACGTGGTGCTGCTAACCAAACGCCGTCTGGTTTTGGAGCCCGTGTCTTTATTTAGTAAGGTTACTAGGCTTACTAGAGAAGGAGTTCTCTTAGTGCCACGCGTCGTTGTCTTACGAAAGTGGCAAGCACGACTAGAGTTTTTCTGCATGATAATTATGGTGCTCCAGAAGCAGTGCTAGAAGTGAAAAAAATTAATCTAGACCCCCATAAATTGGTGGCAAGCGGAGAAAGCCTAAAGGGGGTTGTGTCACGAGGGAAATCGGAAAAGCAAAGTTTGACAGTTGGTTTACACTTTTTTTTTTTTTTACTCGGCTGCAAATAAATTGTTAACACAAAGGAACTCTGTTATGGCCACTTAACACTATTCTTTTTAAAGGCATTACTGTGAGCGGATTAGAATGAAAAAAACAAACCTCCAACACAGGACATTTTGCAACTTGCTTTTATATATTACGCATAATTATACATTTGCCACACTTGCCTCATACCATCATCTACTGCATATTTTTCCTTTTCTCGCATAATTTAGCCTACCCTGCCAGTTATACTATAAAAAGAAAATAAACAGTTCACAGAACTTACCCCAGTAAAACAAGCGTCTTCAAATAGGTCGTCTTCAAATAGGTCGTGTCTCCAATGACTGACGTGCTCCACATTCATTAACGCGCACAAGCCAATCTACTGTGGAGCGCGAGCTGATCCACTGTGAAGTGCGTTCACAGACCTGAATCGGCTCGTGCCCATAGTAGAATCGGCTCGTGCACAGGTCTGTATCTAGCTCTGCCTCCCTTGGAGGCACAGACAGCAGCTATAAGACTCGTGGCGGCAGTGCTTCGCACTGCAACACCACGAGACCTAACAAGGGAAGGTTCTGCCGGTAATATGGGCGCTAGGCTGATGTCAGTTTTTAGTATGGGCCAATGTTTCTTTAAAATGCCCCTTATCTTGCGTTCCTCTGTGTTGAAGGTAGTGATCAAACTGATTTTCATTTCCTCCTTGACCACTGTGTCAGTGCCATCTCTATCGCTACCCTCAGCTAGGTTGACCAGATATTCCTCTCTACTTATGCTGTTGGCTTTCTCTTTGGCTGCTGTGATTTCTTCAGCTGAGTAGCCACGTTTCAAGAATCTTTTGAAAGCCTCATTCTGGCACACCTCTAAATCTAGCTGGGAACTGCATCCGGGTAAATTCCCCATAGGGGATGCTTTTTATTAAGTGACCCGGATGGGCACTAGTGGCGTGCAAAATGGAATTGCCCGCTGTGCTCTTCCTGTGAAGCCTAGTTTCAAGGGCGTTGTTCTTGACATAGATCTCCACATCAAGAAATTGTATGCTGGTGGTACTTATTTGAGAGGTGAAATTAAGGTTAAGGTCATTACTATTCACGGCTTTCACAAAGTCCCTGGCTTAACTTTCTGTCCCTTTCCACACCATACAAATATCATCTATGAACCTCCAGTAATGGATGTTATTGGAAAAACTAGGTGTGCCTGAGGACATGCTCCTCCCACCACCCAACGTGGAGACAAGCATAGGTTGGGGAAAAGCATGCCCCCATGGCCACTCCCCTTTGCTGCTGATAAATTTCATTATTGAACAAGAAATAATTATTCATCAAGCATAACTATCATTCTTATCAACATGTCATTATGGTTTTTAAAACTCACATTACGTTGGTTCAAGAAATGCCTAACTGCATTGAGGCCATCTGTGTGATCTATGCTGGTATAAAGGGTACTTATGTCAAGAGCCATAAGAATGTAATCAGATTCCCACTTAACCTCCTTCAATTTCATAAGAAAATGTCCTGTGTCCTTGATGTAGGAAGTAAGTTCAACAACAAAGCTTTGGAGGAAATAATCCACATATTTGGAAATGGCCTCCAAAAGACTACCTTGGGCTGAAATGATGGGCCGCCCCGGTACTGGAGATATAAGTTTGTGCATTTTTGGAATGAGATAAAGAGTTGGAATCAACAGAAAGTCCTTCTTTAAAAATGTCAATTCTTGTTTGGTTAATAAACCCTCTCTTTTCCAATGGTTTAATTACTTGTGTACAGACTCTATGAGGTTACGGATCTCATTGAAATTTCCTTTCCGGTAACATGATGTATCTGCCAGATGCCGATGAGTTTCCATGTACTGAATTTTAGGCCAGATGACCATATTGCCTCCTTTGTCGGCTTTATTGATTATCAAGTTAGAATTGCTTCTCAATTTTTCATCAGAATAAAATATTTTCTCTCCATAGATTTAGCTTTTTTGATCTTTCTCGATGTTTTTATCTGCAATCCTTTTAGATCCTCTGTAACCATATCGTTAAATGTGTCTTTGACATCCTTAGGCATAAGGGGTATGAAGGTGGATGGTGCCTTAAAATGAGTTTCACAGGATGCATTGATGTTAACCCCCATTCTATTACATCTGACTTGGGCCGAACTGGCACCAAGATCTTTCTCTAATGCAAACTCATGTGCAATTTGTAAGGCTCCAATGTCAGAAACTTGAAATTTAGATGAGGGTTGAGACTCAGTGATGTTTTTAGCTCGGTCCTGTGCAATAGTTAATTTGAAGTGCTTCTTCAACTTTAACTTCCGAATGAATTTCAAAACATCAATTCTGATCTGTACATAATAGTAAGAATTTTTAGGGCAAAAAGAGAGACCAAAGGATAGCAACTGTGTTTCAGCTTTGGACAGAACAACATCCAAGAGATTTAAAACTGTAGTGTCAGTTTCATCATCAGCAGAGATGGTATTAGTTTCAGATGTATTATCTTTTTCTGGTGTCACTCCATCCGAAATAGCTGGCTTAATCTTTACCATTTCTTGCTTTTGCCTCCCTTTGCGAAGCCTCTCCCTCCGGTGTTTCCTCCTTTCGTTGCACTTGTGGTTTTTGCGTTTCCGGTTATGTTCCGCCGTTGTTGGGTTTTTGGTCGCAATGTTTTCAACCTGTCCTCGATTAAAAAACCCAATTCCTCAGATGGTGCAAAGTGAGTTGGAACTTCTGCACGTGTAGATACCCCCGCCTGCTCGTCATCCGAACACACACTGCTGGTGTTTGAACTTAACTCCGCCTCTGAAAGACCCCCTTCTGGTCCTTCACTTGGTACTTGTACGGTGGTTTTAGGAATGAGCGCCTGTCTTCATTGTGTCGTACTTTCGAGCAAAAGTGAAAATTCTGCCAGTCTCGTAGTCCTGTTTGTCTCGGGCGAATTTATATTGTTTGCGTAGGCTGATCGTTTCCTGATGTTTGGCTAATCTGGTATCTATATCATCTCGATATTTTTTAATGTATTCTTTGTCCTTATGCGTATCCAATTCACTATTTAATGCTTCAATCCGTTTTAAAATCTCATTCCTATCGATCACCGCATATTTTATCAGTATGCAAATCATATTTCTGGAAGCCTCCAAATTATTACTTGCCCATTCCTTGAACATGAAGGGATTGGGCTTCTCAAAAGATGGCGCTATGAGAACCCTCAATCCCCTCGGAATTCTGCCCACTTCAAAGTATTTTTTGAGCGAGCGTTTCTCCCACCATTTAGTGGTTTCAGTTTTCAACAGTTTTTTTTACTTTTTCAATTTGCCCTTTAAATCAGTGCTGGAGTTTTTATCCTCCGTGGATTTCTTGTTGGTTCTCACTGCCAGAAGGTTCACAAACATAGCATCAGCAAGTGCCTCCCGGTTTTTCAAAGCCTCCGCTGGTGTGGACATTGTATTCAGGAGAAAATAAACAATGCACTGCTCCTAACCGTAGTCTACTCACAGAGATAGGAGCTAATCTTAAAAGTGTCAAGAAATGCGTTACTTACCTGTAACAGCAGTTATCCAGTATTGGTGTCTTTCATAGATTCACATGCTTGAATCATTCCCCGTAGTCGAGATGGGAGCCCCGGTAATAGAAAAGTAATGTCCTATAGACATACATAGAGAAAAATAGGCCTAAGGGCCTTGCCTTAGTAGCCTATGTCCTTTTGTAAAAAGGACCAAATTCCTAAAGGTAGCCAATCAGCTACCACCTCCCTCTAGAACCTTCCTGCCAGGAGCCTCAGTCGCTCAGATTTTCGTACGCACCAAGCTAGGTAGACGTAACATATGCTCTGTAGTGAGAGATGAGACCTTCCTGGGGAGGTGGGAGGGTTGCATGTGAATCTATGAAAGACACCAATACTGGATAACTGCTGTTACAGGTAAGTAACGCATTTCTTATCCAGTATTATGGGTGTCTTTCATAGATTCACATGCCTGAATCAGAATAGCAAGCAATACATTATGCACATATGCGATGGAATATAACAGTCTGAGATAATACATATCATGTGACTAGATACCATCAGTAATATAAAGAGTAAAGTAAAGAAATGTGCATACCATTGCAGGACGGTGGGAAGTAGGAAGGCTCATCTTACTGGAATAGATGGCGAAGTACAGCTTGGCCCACAGCTGCATCCTGCATCAGTTCCGTGTCCAGGCAGTAGTGTCTGGTAAAGGTGTGCGGCGATTTCCAGGTGGCCGCTCTGCAGATGTCCAGAATCGGTACTCCAGCGAATAGTGCTGCCGATGTGGACACAGCTCTCGTGGAATGTGCTCGGACTGTGGAATGTAATGGACGTCCGGCTTTGTCATGACAAAATGCAATTGCCGCCGATATCCATCTGGAAATGGTTTGTTTGGAGAGTGGCATGCCTTTTCTCGGCCTGCTGAAGGCAACGAAAAGTTGTTTTGTCTTTCTGAAATCTTTCGTTTTGTCCAGGTAAAATTTTAGACATCTCTTAATGTCCAAAGAGTGAAGAGATCTTTCAGCCACCGTGCTTGGGTTCGGGAAGAATGAGCGAAGCACAAGCGGTTCATTGAGATGGAAGTCCGAGGGGACTTTTGGAATGAAACGGGGGTTGGTTCTTAAAATGACTGTCCTCTCTAAATTGCAAGAAAGGATCCTGTATCGAAAGAGCTTGTAACTCACTTACTCTTCTGGCTGATGTTAAAGCTAAAAGAAGTGCAGTTTTCCATGAAATGTATTCGATATCAGCCCTATGGATAGGTTCAAATGGATGCTTCATCAATTGATTGAGTACAATATTCAGATGCCACGTTGGTGGTATTCGTCTTGGTCTAGGGAAAGATCTGTAAAGCCCCTTAAGAAACTGTTTTATCAGTCTGTTGGACCATAGTGAAGGACCTTTTGAAGTCCTTGTGAAGCGTGAGATTGCTGCCAGGTGTACCCTGATGGAAGCATGCGCAAGATCTGCTTGAGCCAGATGTAGTAGATAAGGCAGTATCTGTTCTGGAGTGATCCTGAAGGGATGTATATTGTTGTCTTTACACCAAATACAAAAGCGTTTCCATTTCAAGGAATAAGTTTTGTTCGTGCTAACTGCTCTTGCTTTAGCTAGGACTTCCTTGCACTCCTGTGGGATGCGTAGGTGACAGAATTCTCGGTACTCAGGAGCCAAGCCGATAATCTGAGAGATTTCAGATTCGGGTGGAGTATCTGGCCTTTGGACATCGAGAGTAGAGAGGGATGTTGATGCAGTTGGATTGATGGTCGGACTGAGAGGCGACGGAGGTCCGCGAACCAATGTTGTCTCGGCCAGTGTGGGGCAATGAGAATCAATGTGCAATGTTCCATTTTCATTTTCCGGATGACTCTGCTTATCAGGGGAAATGGCGGAAATGCGTACGCAAACACGTTGCGCCATGCGATGGAAAATGCATTTCCTAATGACCTTTTTTGGGGATGCCAACTTGCGAAGCTGTGGCATTTTTTGTTCTCCCTGGTGGCGAAAAGGTCTATTTGCGGCTTTCCCCATGCTGAGAAGATGTTGTCTAGAACTTGTTGGTCCAGTTCCCATTCGTGGGACAGTGACCTCTGTCTGCTGAGAGCGTCTGCTATGACGTTGTCTTTTCTTGGGACATACTCCGATGTTAAAGTGATGTTGTTGAGCAGTAGCCAGTTCCAAATTTTTTGTGATTCGCGAGACAGTGTCAGCGAGCGTGTCCCTCCCTGCTTGTTTAAGTAGTGCATTATGGTCGTGTTGTCCGTCCTCACGAGCACTGCTGAGTTTTTGATGCGAGGGAGGAATGCCTGTAGAGAGTGAAGGACTGCTCGTAGTTCTAGAAGGTTGATATGCAGAGCCTTCTCTTGCTCTGACCATCTGCCGCTGATTTGTAAGTCTTGAAGGACTGCACCCCATCCTTCGAGAGATGCGTCCGTCGTTATGACGTGTGGAGTTTCTGGTAACAAGAACGTGAGACCTTTGGATAGGTTCTTGTTCTTCATCCACCAATCCAGCGTCTCGGATATTTGTCGAGTGATGACTATGTGATCCTCGAAGGAATCTGTACATTGGGTCCACTGTTTGGTCAGGGCCTCCTGAAGGGGGCGCATTCTGAGCCGACAGTGAGGGATGAGTAGTATGCAGGAAGACATCATCCCTAGAAGAGATTTGAAAATCTGTACTTTGATGGTTTGTTTTGAAGATATTGCGGTAGCTAGAGTCATCAGTTTGTGTTTTCTTTCTTGAGACGGGAAAACTTTGGAGGAAATGGTGTTTATAGTGGCCCCCAGGAATGTTATAATCCTGGTGGGTTGTAAAGTAGATTTCTCGAAGTTGAGAGTCAAACCTAGGTTCCGGAAAACATCGAGACAGGCGTTGGAAGACAGCTGCGCGTCTGTGAGAGACGGTGCTTTCACCAGCCAGTCGTCCAGGTAGGGGAAGACCTGGTGATTTTGTTGTCTCAGGAAAGCTGCCACAGGAGCCAGGCATTTTGTAAAAATGCGTGGCGCTGATTTGAGGCCGAATGGGAGGACACAAAATTGGAAGTGGAGACCTGCTACTTCGAATCGTAGGAATTTTTTGTGTCTGTGTATTGGGACATGGTAATATGCATCTTGCAGGTCCAAAGACGTCAAAGTCTCCTTCCTCCAGGGAACCTAAAATTTCCTGGATAGTCACCATTCGAAACGATTGGCTTTTCAGGAAGGCATTGAGCGCCCTGAGATCCAGAATGGGCCTCCATTTCTTCTTTTTCTGCTGGATTAAAAAGAAGCGGGAATAAAATCCCTTTCCCTTTTGAGCTGATGGGACTCGCTCTATTGCTCCCTTTTTTATCATGGAAGAGATTTCCTTTAGTAACATACGAAGGTGTTTGTGATGATGTTTGTGAGGAGGAGTTAACGGTGGGATGGAGTTGAATTCCAAGGTGTGACCGTGTTGGATTAATTGTAGTACCCACCGATCTGTCGTAATCGATTTCCAATTGTGGAGGAAATGTGTCAATTTGCCTCCAATTTTGAGCGGACAGGACAGTGAGGGGACTGGCTGCGGGAAATGGTCATTGTCTTCCGCCAGCCGTTTTCTTTTGGGATTTGCCCCTGAAGTTCGATCTCCCGTAGGAGGTCTGGCGACTTTGTTGTTGCTGTCGCTGCTGATATTGTGAGCGATTTTGATAGTATGAGTATGTGGATTTTCCTTGATAGGATCCTCTGTATGTGGATTGCCCTCTTCCTCTGTGCCCTCGAAAGAACTGGTTTCTGAATTGTAAAGTCCCGAGAGCCCTTGCAGTGTCGGTGTCTTTCTTTATCGTCTGCAAGGCTTCATCTATTTTTGCTCCAAATAGTTGTTGTCCGTCATAGGGCATATCTACAACTTTGGTTTGGACCTCTTGTCTGAAGGATGTCGCCTTGAGCCATCCTTGTCTGCGCAGAACTGCGGCGCCTGCCAGCTGTCTGAAGCCTGTCATGGCGACATCGACAGCTGAATCTATGATTTCTGATGCTGACATTTGACCTTCATGAAGGAGTGCCTGGATCTCATCTTTCAAGTTGTCAGGTACATGCGTGAGATACGGAGCAATATCTTCCCATAGTTGCCTATTGTATCTGCCTAGCAGAGCAATGGCGTTGGCCACTTTGACCGTCATGGCTGACGTTGTGGAGAAGCGTTTGCCTATGCCATCTAATTTCCTGCCCTCCTTGTCTGGTGGTGCTGACAGTGGCGAGGACGGGTTTCTGGAGTTCTTCTGGGCGGCTTGAGTGACGACCGAATCTGGTTTAGGATGTGAATTAAAGCAAGTGGGTGCCGTTGACGGAGCCCTATATTTTTTATCCAGTCTAGGGACCACTATTGAAACAGATGCAGGGGTTTGCATGAGTTGTAGCCCCTGTTCCCAGATGTGATCTATTATGGGAATGGATCTTGCCTCTTTCTTTATAGGATCTTTAAAGTCATATAAGAAACAGTCCGTTACTTTTGTTTCCATTGTCATGTGAAATCTAGTGGCCGCTCTCTCTATTAAATTGTGGAATCCACCGATATCCACTGGTGGAGAATCTGACGTGCTGGGTTCCGGTGTGGCCGGAGAATGAGCAACGTAATCCTCGTCATCCCTGTTTTGAGAGAGGTCATCTCTAACCTCACCTTCCTCAGGAGGTTCGTCGTCCTCATCAGAGGATTGGATGTTGTGAATTTGTTCACTATCTTGAGGAATAACCACAGGCGCTGGTCTTGACCTTGGTGATTTTTGCTGCTTGTAAGATTCCTGAGAATTGTCTTTTCAAGGGGTCGCTGAGGATTCTGGGAATCGGTTTTTTGTAGTCTGTGATCAGGAATTGAAGATCAGTGACTATCTCAGCCGGTAATACGATCATTGGAGTGACTCGAGTATGTACTTGAGCCTGAACAGTTTCCTCCGTAAAAATAACATCATCTCCGTCATCGTCAGTACTCTGGCATTTGACATTGAGATCTGACGGACTAGTAGCTTGTTCGAATTGTTCATCATCCGATTCGTCATCTTGTAGTATGCGAGAAGGGAGCAGTGTTTGAACTCTACTGGGTGATGTTAAAATCGGGCGTAATAGGGAGTTTGGTGACCTTTTTTGATGGAACTAACTCCGCTTTTTTCCATGGTGTCGACGATGTCGTCGTCGACGAGGTCGTCGTTGGAGCCATCGACGTCTACCGTTTTTCAAGCGTCGACTGTCCCTTCGCCGATGAAGCGGTCGTCGACGGAACGGGCGTCCACGGTGCGGCCGCCGACGAGGTCTTCGTCGACGTCGTCGTCGACGGTGCCTTCGCCGTCGAGGTGTTCGTCGACGGTACTTTCGCCGTCGTCGATGTGGAGACATATTTCGTTTTTCTTGAAGAGAACGTCGTAGAAGTAGACGACGAGGACTGCGATGGCTTTCTGAAGGTTGCAGCATCCTTCACAGACGTGCCAGATCTTGCCTCAGAAGACTTTGAAGCAGTCTTTTTGTGAGGGACGTCTGAATGGCCAGGGGAAGCCTCCCTTGGCCTTTTCAAGGACAGTTTCGAAGAAACTGAAGCCATTTCACTGCCCTCCGAGGAGAGAGTCTCATCATCTCTGGTTTTGAGTCTGTTTAACCAGAGGAGCAGTCTTTCTTCTCTATCCTTAAGTGTTTTGGTAGAGAATGTTCTACATACCCTGCTGTCCTTTACTTTATGGTCAGGGTAGAGGCAGTAGAGGCAAGTCTCATGCTTGTCGTCGACGTGCAGTCTCTTCTTGCCACAAGAAGAACAGGCTCTGAAGAGTCCTTTTTTCTGTTGTTCAGTCATAGTTGAAGTATAATCCAAGTTTTTTGAAGAAAAGGAGAGAAATTGAAGAAACCTGAGGAGAGCTCAGGTGGGGACTCCCTAGCACAACGTGCGGTAGAAAATCTGAGAGACTGAGGCTCCTGGCAGGAAGGTTCTAGAGGGAGGTGGTAGCTGATTGGCTACCTTTAGGAATTTGGTCCTTTTTACAAAAGGACATAGATAGGCTACTAAGGCAAGGCCCTTAGGCCTATTTTTCTCTATGTATGTCTATAGGACATTACTTTTCTATTACCGGGGCTCCCATCTCGACGACGGGGAATGATTCAGGCATGTGAATCTATGAAAGACACCCATAATACTGGATAATATCCTTTCTCCCGCACAATAGAATGTTCACACGCGTGTGTGTCAGCACGCTCTCTCCTGCTTACTGCAGATGCCTTGTAGTCCCTCGGGGTCCTCAGACTCCTATGGGGTGCGGCTTCGGAAAACTGCGTTCTCGCTAGGAGTGCTTGCCAATTCTTCCTTCCCGTGCGGGGAGCTGCTGACTAGATTACTCCTTCCGGGTCAAGTGCAGGGTCCGCCTCCACGGTGTCGGCCATTTCAGCCCGGCAGCTCGTTGTGAAAACAGGATCCGTAAAGGCAGAAACAGCCGTATTTTGCCCGTATTGTATGGAAACAATATCCGGTCTATTCAGCCCTTGACGCTGCAATTACCACAGGTACAGATCTCTCGGACACCAAAGTTCGTGAAATGAAGTGGTTTATTTTCTCCTCTCCACCAGCATGACGCGTTTCGGCTGTCTTAAAACAGCCTTGATCACATGGCATCAAAATATAAAAGGGAGTGCTTAAATACTGTGATAATTAAGATTGACATCAAACACATGGTTTAACTGACATGGAAAAAATACGATGCTGCGACACAAATAAACTGATGCAACCAAACCCATTTAAAAACGGCATTGTAAAATGATCTAACATCATAATGATGGGTTCCAACATCCAAATTGTCAAGTGTAAACCGTAGCTGTAATCAACGCTAAGTTTGATAAGAGTGCTCATGTATAAAATCATAGTGATGAAATAGTATTTTCTATTACAAATGAGCGCATCCAAAACAAAGTCGGACATATAAACCTCGTACCCTCTCTCTGGTGATGACATAAATGTCAACATTATCTCCATTCTAAGTCAGTTAATTAAAAGGGAATAATAAAACCCGTGCTTGATGCCACATTGAAGTGCAAGTGCATAAGACAATTAAAGTGCATAGTAATTGCGCAATTATTACAAATTTTCAATAAAAAGAAAATATAAAAACCATCACAAGATGATATAGAATGGTGAGATTTGCGCGAGAATCTCATATATATATACACACAGGTGTAAACATTGAAACACAAAAGCTGATTATGGGAACCTTACTACAGCCATAGTGACTATAATTACATATGTCCTATTTAATTATATATATACACACACACATATATATATACAATTAAAACTATTGAGTAAGTCCGAATATGAATATCTTAAAACGGACCATCCAGTGATACCCTCCCTATATTTCATCCCAAAAGTCCATAAAGACAGGAACAATCCCCCTGGCAGACCTATCATCTCAGCCAGGGGGAGTCTATTGGAACGGACACATTATATATATATATATATAGACTATTTCCTCCAAACTTTTGTTCAAGGATTGAAATCCTATGTTAAGGACACAGGGGATTTCCTGTCAAAAATCAGCAACATACAGGTACGAGAGGGAGATTGGCTAATTGCCCTTAATGTTACATCCCTCTACACGAGTATTCGCCACTCGGATGGTGTGGCGGCTGTACAGTATTACTTGGGGAGGAGGGATGATAGGTTTCATCAACACAATGTTATGCTGATTTTAATGTTGAACTTTTGCCTCAAAACATAACATATTTATGTACAACAGTCTGATTTACAGGCAACTGCAGGGTGTAGCTATGGGGGCCAGTTTCTCCCCAAGCTTCGCGTGTCTTCACATGGGAGCTTGGGAGGAACTGGTCCTCCAGTCTCGTTACAAACATGAAATGGAGAACCATGTCATTAGTTGGCATAGGTTCATGGATTTGTTTGTTGTATGGAGGGGGGAAAAGGAGAAGGCATTAGAATGTATTGATTGCCTGAATGATAATGAATTTAATATTCATTTTACTGCTGAATTAAGTCAACAACAAGTACCCTTCTTAGACACTTTGGTGTACATACATAACAACAATTTAGAAACCAAAATGTACCGAAAAAGTACTGCGGGTAACACTACACTCTATGTAGGTAGCACACACCCAGGTCATCTGATCATGAGTATTCCGTATGGAGAGAAGCTGCGTTTATGTACATCGTGCAGCAGTGATGATGATTTAATTGTAGCTCAAGAAGCAAAATCATTAATAAAAGCTGGCCTATAGTCTTACAAGACCCCGTAATTGGGCATAATCTCCCCAAACGGGTCACTATCACTTACAGTAGGGCTCCCAATATAAGAGACAGACTAGTGGATACTGGACCAGAGGTCATTGCCAAAACAGTATTGTTTCAGAACAAGGGAGGATTCCATAAGTGCAAATCTTGCAAAGCTTGCACGCATGGTATCAACCGTACAGGCTATCATGACGGTTTTTGCAATAAAGAACATAAAATTACAAAAACCCTCACGTGCAAAACTGATTTTGCCGTATACGTTTTGGAATGTTCGTGCCCGCTGCAATAATGTTGGCAGGACGAAGCTACCTGTACATAAACGTATACTCCAACACTAACGGGCAATTACAACACAGGACAATACATATCCCGTTGCACGTCATTTTAAAACCCACCACAATAGTGACAACAAAGACCTCAGATACTTTGTGGTTGATTCTGTTCTGGCTAGTAGGTGGGGCGGCAACAGAGAAGCAAAACTAAGAAAACTTGAGCCTAGATATATACTACAACTTAACAGTAAATAAATCTCCAGGGGATTTAAATGTGACGAAGACCTTTATACCTGTTTACATTAAGGGAACCGAGCTCTAAACTGTGGTGGGATATTAGAAAAGCTCTCTATATATTCTATGTCTTGTGATAGTTGATGGTATACTATCAGTTTTAATGACAACTTTTTGTTGTTTCACTCAACCGTGCCCTCTGTGTACCTCAAAAATCTTTTTGGGCTCTGAAAATAACTACAAACATGTATTATGAACTTATCCCCGATGTATCAACTGTTAAAAGCCAAAACTCAAAAATTGAACATTGGAAAAGCGTGGGCGATCAGCGTTTTGCAACATTTGGGCTCCTCTGGAGTATTGGAGATTACTACCCATAGGAATATTGATATGCAGTGGTCTAATGTATGTTATGATCTGATGTATTTTTCAAGGATATATATTTTTAACTGGGCTCAGTTAAATCTATGTAAGGATTTGTCAGCAATATCATCAGCAGGTTTGAATAAGAGGAAATAAGAAATTGAGGAAAACATTTTTTTTGTTATCTTAGCACTAGTCACTTTATTAGATGTGAGCACAACAGAATGTATTATGAGGAGTTAATATTCTGTTAGTTTGTCAGTGGCAAGATTGAATAGCACATTTGAATAAATATAAAATAATAGCATGGTGAATAGATCGGGGAAGGGTGGTTGTCTGTATGATTGTCCATATGATGAATTAAAGTATAGGATTATGTCCTACTTTTAGGTGACACAAGGGAAAATGTGAGATGGAATGCATTAAAGCTATAGGGGCTATTGAACTTTATCCAATTGTAAATATATGAAATATTTATAATATTGTATTTTTAACAATAGGTATTTAACTTTGATTATCCCTCCTATTTTGTACTTAATAATTTTGTGATATTTTGCACAAAGTGTACAACTATATATTTGATAATTATTACTTTTGGTATGTCGACACATCAATATGATTGAATAATGTGTTGTTGGATATGCCCTTGTATTATACAACCAATGTCCCCCTTACAAACCCTCTTTCCATGTCTATTTGAATTTGTCCAATCAATATTGAGCACTTTCACTTTAAATACTTTACCCTCACTCACTATCGGTCATGTGAGCAAGGCACAGGGGTGCCAAAACGTTATGAAACCAACATGCGAATAAAAGACTGAACACCGTGAAATTTGGTCCGCGCTTTGTGTATCTGCGCCAGCTGGCAGTGTGTGACGCGCAGAAATACTTTGGTCAGCAATACATATACACACACAGATATATATATATATATATACATATATATATATATATTCACTGAAAAAACCATAGGTTATAGACCATATATAGTTAGGAATTCGCATTTACAAAACCTTATTTTACTCACACAAAACCATTGAAATTCCATATATAGTTAGTTGCACTAACTATATATCGCGCACCCGCAATCCACTGCTGATGATGTCACATATTACATCATTCATGACATGGTCAGTGACATCACTGATGACATCACTGATGACATCTCAAATGACATCACTGATGACATCTCAAATGACATCACTGATGACATCTCAAGTGACATCACTGATGACATCACTGATGACATCTCATTTGACATTACTGATCACATCACTGATGATATCATTCATGTGATAATACGATGAACCTCTTCAGACTCTAATATAACCTTAGATACAATCAGTGTAAACAGACACTCACAGACTGTCACTCATCCATGGAGTTACTCACACACCTAGTCAGTCAATCAAAGAATCAATCACACCTCCATTTCCTCAACTATACAGTTATACAAACTTTACTTATTCAAACATATACTAACACATATTAACTCTCTTATACAATCCCTGATACAAGTTCACAATGATCCATACAGCCACTCACACATTCACTGGCTCTTATGCACAGTTATTTATATATGTCAACTCTCACATGTACTGTGTTTTACATATGTACTTACTTTGACATGTAGCACTGAGATATCCATTCACTCACCAATACACTCATGCACACAGTCAACCGCCCATACAGCTGTTTCCACATGCACTTTTGAAACCATACATCTAGTGAATCAACTGCTCACACATCTATGCACAGAGTCATACACCTCCCAGCCATCCACACACACACTCAGTCTCCCATACAAATACTTGGGCAACCAATCAATAACCCATATAGTTACTCATATAGCTACTTATCAACACATGCAACAGTTTACAGAACAGACATAATGATGCACAAATTAAGACAGTTTAGTCACTAACCCATGCACTCAGTGAGACACATTTAATCACTCACTCATACAGTCAGTCATGCACCTACTAAATCCTTCATCCAGACACTTATACATCCACTCATTCTTCAATATGTAAGACATATTTTAACTTTACAGAAACATACAGTCACTGGATGTTGTCATCAGTGATGTCATCAGTGATGTCATTTGAGATGTCATCAGTGATGTCATCAGTGATGTCACTGACCATGTCATGAATGATGTAATATGTGACATCATCAGCAGTGGATTGCGGGTGCGCGATATATAGTTAGTGCAACTAACTATATATGGAATTTCAATGGTTTTGTGTGAGTAAAATAAGGTTTTGTAAATGCGAATTCCTAACTATATATGGTCTATAACCTATGGTTTTTTCAGTGAATTTTCAAGGTTTTGTAAATGCTAATTCCTAACTATATATGGTCTATAACCTATGGTTTTTTCAGTGAATTTTCAAGGTTTTGTAAATGCTAATTCCTAACTATATATGGTCTATAGCCTATGGTTTTTTCAGGGAATATATATATATATACATACATATATAAACATATATCATCTGTATATCTATATAAATACAAACATAAATGCATGCATACATATACTTATATGCATTTTAGGGTTGTTAGGGCGTTTTCGTGTGTATTATGTTGCTTTTTTAGGGCTTTTGGGTCAATTAAGTAGGGTTCCCGGAGCCTAGGGCTGAGGGGCCGGTTCAGTTTCGTGCGTATTGGTGTTGGCAAGGTTTTGAGGGATTTTGGCGGTTTTTGGTCAAGATTTGGCCGTTTTATGGCTTTTTTTGTGTTTGCGGGGGGCACGTATTCGGGTTGAAATTCGTCCCCGTTCCAGTGGATGGATTGGGCTGATTTTTGGTGAGATGTTAGGGAATCGCTGGAACTAGTGTCCAGCCAAGTTTGAAGCGGATCGGAGCAGTGGAAGTGCTTTAAAGAGCAATTTTTGTGCGGAGTAGCGATTTGTCATGTTATTCAATGGGAGTTTTTGGTGCGCATGGAGAAGGTGAATTTGGGGTGTTCCAGTTGCGCTAGAGGGACGGGGCTTGGGTGAGCTGTAGGGAGAGTGGATCGGCAGGTGTGCCGAATTTTTGGGATTTGTTGGCCGAAGGGAAGGGTGTGATTGGGCAAAGTCGATTTGGTGAAAACGGTGCGTTATTTACATGAAAGTTGAAAAAACACTAATAAAAGCAAAACTAAAAAGCCACCTCATTACAAACAGAATGGCTTTAACTTAAACGAGGGCGAGATCTATTGCATTTTCAATGCTTGTTTACTTTGGTTCCATCAAGAAGGCATTCAGATGTGTCACACATTTGCCATAAATTCTGAATGTTAGCACTCTAGTTGCACATTAGATCACTGTAGTAAAGCTACTGCTCACCAGGGACGTCTGCTGCTGGTATTCAAAGTGCATGTTTCAGTCTGCATGTCAGAATTTTTTTAATGAAATAGAAGAGGATTTGAGAAGTCACTCAAAATGATCCCTAATTTTTCTTTCTGAAGCACTAATCATACTTTCTATGGCAAAATTAACCCCCTCATGTTGTTCCTTTTTAAATTGAGTGTTTTCAGACTTACCACTTCATTCCAATCAAGATGGCTTCTGGTGTGCCATACTTTTGTCATAAGTAAGACTGTTAGCGCTCTAGTGGTTCTTTAGAACACTCTGGGACATTCTGTCATTGGGCTATACTTGGGGTACATCTGGGTGATATTTGGGCTACATTTAGGCTCTTTTGTCTCTGGTGGCCATCTTGCGAGACTATGTCAGAATTTTTTAATGAAATTGAAGAGGGTTTGAGAAGTCACTCAAAATGTGCCCTAATTTTTCTTTCTGCAGCACTAATAATACCTTCTATTGCATAATATACCCCCTCATTTTGTTCCTTTTTAAATTAAATGTCTTAAGAGTTACCACTTTATTCCCATCACGATGGCTCCAGGTGTGCTATACCTTTGTAATAAGTAGGACTGTTAGCGCTCTAGTTGTTCTTTAGAACACTCTGAGACATTCTGTCATTGGGCTATACTTGGGCTACATCTGGGTGATATTTGGGCTACATTTGGGCTCTTTTGTCTCTGGTGGCCATTTTGGGAGACTGCATGTCAGAATGTTTTAATGAAATAGAAAAGGATTTGAGAAGTCACTCAAAATGTGCCCTAATTTTTCATTCTGCAGCACTAATCATACTTTCTATGGCAAAATATACCCCCTCATGTTGTTTCTTTTTAAATTAAATGTTTTAAGAGTTACCACTTTATTCCAATCAAGATGGCTTCAGGTGTGCCATACCTTTGTAATAAGTAGGACTGTTAGCGCTCTAGTTGTTCTTTAGAACACTCTGGGACATTCTGTCATTGGGCTATACTTGGGCTACATCTGGGTGATATTTGGGCTACATTTGGGCTCTTTTGTCTCTGGTGGCCATTTTGGGAGACTGCATGTCAGAATGTTTTAATGAAATAGAAAAGGATTTGAGAAGTCACTCAAAATGTGCCCTAATTTTTCATTCTGCAGCACTAATCATACTTTCTATGGCAAAATATACCCCCTCATGTTGTTTCTTTTTAAATTAAATGTTTTAAGAGTTACCACTTTATTCCAATCAAGATGGCTTCAGGTGTGCCATACCTTTGTAATAAGTAGGACTGTTAGCGCTCTAGTTGTTCTTTAGAACACTCTAGGAGGCTGCAGTAGAACACAAAGGAATCAACTGACAGTCTCTGTCCTTGTTGGATGTACATGTTTTACTGAGAATGTCAGACTTCATTTTCACATGACTGAGAAAGATAATGTGAATTTACAGAAAATATGCTTTCAGTTTAGCTTATAGATCCCCTTCCAAACCACTGTGGGAAAATCATGAGATATTAGTTTTCTTTCAAACAATATTCATGATATCACAGCAGAAGGTTTTTTCACATGGTAAAATCACCTTAGAACCCACCACAATTCCTAAAACGAGTATGGTAGCATCAACAAATGATGTATAATGTAACTAAAGTCCTAAAACCCTCTATTAACTACAATGCTTTTTAATGAGGTGCTATCATGTATATTGTTCCCAAGATGGCTGCCAACACTTCTTGGATGAAGTGCTGACAGCCAATCAGATCAGATGTGTGGTTAGGCTCCGCCCAGATATATATATTTTTTTGAACCTAAATTACTCAAAATCCACTGGAGCACATATATTGAGACCTAGCAAAGGCACATCAGGCTAACAGTCCCTACAATTTTGCCAAGTTTCGTGCAAATCCATTCAGCAGTTCGAGCTAAAAGTGAGGCCAACCGCCCTATGGAAATTAACATGGGAAAAATGCGTTTTGGGACCCCCCTTTTTTCTCGGCCCCCCCTTGATGAAACCCCCCCAAATTGTCAGGGGCTGCTCAGAAACAAAATGTTCCATTTTCCTGAAAATTTCAGCCAATTCCGTCCACAAACGCCAAAGTTATTAGACATAGGATTTTTTCTCTATGGGATTTTTGAAAATTCTAACTATATATACCTACTGGCGACCGCCAGTAGGTAATATATATATATATATATACACACACACATATATATATATATATACATATACATATACATACACACATATATATGTATATATATATATATATATATATATACACATATATATACACATATATATACACATATATATACACATACATACATACACACATATATACATACACACATATATATATATATATATTCACTGAAAAAACCATAGGTTATAGACCATATATAGTTAGGAATTAGCATTTACAAAACCTTGAAAATTCACTGAAAAAACCATAGGTTATAGACCATACATACTTAGGAATTCGCATTTACAAAACCTTATTTTACTCACACAAAACCATTGAAATTCCATATATAGTTAGTTGCACTAACTATATATCGCGCACCCGCAATCCACTGCTGATGATGTCACATATTACATCATTCATGACATGGTCAGTGACATCACTGATGACATCACTGATGACATCTCAAATGACATCACTGATGACATCTCAAGTGACATCACTGATGACATCACTGATGACATCACATTTGACATTACTGATCACATCACTGATGATATCATTCATGTGATAATACGATGAACCTCTTCAGACTCTAATATAACCTTAGATACAATCAGTGTAAACAGACACTCACAGACTGTCACTCATCCATGGAGTTACTCACACACCTAGTCAGTCATGCAAAGAATCAATCACACCTCCATTTCCTCAACTATACAGTTATACAAACTTTACTTATTCAAACATATACTAACACATATTTACTCTCTTATACAATCCCTGATACAAGTTCACAATGATCCATACAGCCACTCACACATTCACTGGCTCTTATGCACAGTTATTTATATATGTCAACTCTCACATGTACTGTGTTTTACATATGTACTTACTTTGACATGTAGCACTGAGATATCCATTCACTCACCAATACACTCATGCACACAGGCAACCGCCCATACAGCTGTTTCCACATGCACTTTTGAAACCATACATCTAGTGAATCAACTGCTCACACATCTATGCACAGAGTCATACACCTCCCAGCCACCCACACACACACTCAGTCTCCCATACAAATACTTGGGCAACCAATCAATAACCCATATAGTTACTCATATAGCTACTTATCAACACATGCAACAGTTTACAGAACAACAGACATAATGATGCACAAATTAAGACAGTTTAGTCACTAACCCATGCACTCAGTGAGACACATTTAATTACTCACTCATACAGTCAGTCATGCACCTACTAAATCCTTCATCCAGACACTAATACATCCACTCATTCTTCAATATGTAAGACATATTTTAACTTTACAGAAACATACAGTCACTGGATGTTGTCATCAGTGATGTCATCAGTGATGTCACTGACCATGTCATGAATGATGTAATATGTGACATCAGCAGTGGATTGCGGGTGCGCGATATATAGTTAGTGCAACTAACTATATATGGAATTTCAATGGTTTTGTGTGAGTAAAATAAGGTTTTGTAAATGCGAATTCCTAAGTATGTATGGTCTATAACCTATGGTTTTTTCAGTGAATTTTCAAGGTTTTGTAAATGCTAATTCCTAACTATATATGGTCTATAACCTATGGTTTTTTCAGTGAATTTTCAAGGTTTTGTAAATGCTAATTCCTAACTATATATGGTCTATAGCCAATGGTTTTTTCAGTGAATATATATATATACATACATATATAAACATATCATCTGTATATCTATATAAATACAAACATAAATGCATGCATACATATACTTATATGCATACAGATGCATGTTATTTACATGAAAGTTGAAAAAACACTAATAAAAGCAAAGCTAAAAAGCCACCTCATTACAAACAGAATGGCTTTAACTTAAACGAGGGCGAGATCTATTGCATTTTCAATGCTGGTTTACTTTGGTTCCATCAAGAAGGCATTCAGATGTGTCACACATTTGCCATAAATTCTGAATGTTAACACTCTAGTTGCACATTAGATCACTGTAGTAAAGCTACTGCTCACCAGGGATGTCTGCTGCTGGTATTCAAAGTGCATGTTTCAGTCTGCATGTCAGAATTTTTTTAATGAAATAGAAGAGGATTTGAGAAGTCACTCAAAATGATCCCTAATTTTTCTTTCTGAAGCACTAATCATACTTTCTATGGCAAAATTAACCCCCTCATGTTGTTCCTTTTTAAATTGAGTGTTTTCAAACTTACCACTTCATTCCAATCAAGATGGCTTCTGGTGTGCCATACTTTTGTCATAAGTAAGACTGTTAGCGCTCTAGTTGTTCTTTAGAACACTCTGGGACATTCTGTCATTGGGCTATACTTGGGGTACATCTGGGTGATATTTGGGCTACATTTAGGCTCTTTTGTCTCTGGTGGCCATCTTGGGAGACTGTATGTCTGTATGAGCAGATTTCGATTTGATCTCTATCATCTGCTTTTAGCTGTACCAAGTGGAGCCCATAGAGGCCAAGTGCTGCCAGCTTGCGGCTGCGACAATAAGTCTCCGCAAGACCTGGCTCACTTTTTATTCCTCTGTTCTTATTATTCTAGTCCACGTAATATGTTTTTAAAACCGTTGCTTAAAAAGATGAATTTTACACAAATTAAGCCCGCACTTTTATACCTTCAAATGTTGCATGAAGACAGTACTTTTTTTGTCTGTAAATTTTTAAAAACAGCTCTAAAGTATAGATTAAGTATGGAAGGATGACTCCAAATTGAATTATGTTACAGATACAACTCCGTCGTGATTAAGTATATGCACATAGGACCACTGTATTATGCCTTGTTTTAATATTTCGCTCAATACTTTTTTCCCTTAAGACAAATGGAAGATAAACTTTTTCTCGTTTTATGTATGAATTGTATATTATTGTATTGTGTGCTTTTATGACTGCTTTTCTGTCAGTCGAATAAAGAAACTTTTGATTTGATTTGACTGTATGTCAGAATTTTTAAATGAAATTGAAGAGGGTTTGAGAAGTCACTCAAAATGTGCCCTAATTTTTCTTTCTGCAGCACTAATCATAATTCATATGGCAAAATATACCCCCTCATTTTGTTCCTTTTTAAATTAAATGTTTTAAGAGTTACCACTTTATTCCAATCAAGATGGCTTCAGGTGTGCCATACCTTTGTAATAAGTTGGACTGTTAGCGCTCTAGTTGTTCTTTAGAACACTCTGGGACATTCTGTCATTGGGCTATACTTGGGCTACATCTGGGTGATATTTGGGCTACATTTGGGCTCTTTTGTCTCTGGTGGCCATTTTGGGAGACTGCATGTCAGAATTTTTTAATGAAATAGAAGAGGATTTGAAAAGTCACTCAAAATGTGCCCTAATTGTTCTTTCTGCAGCACTAATAATACCTTCTATTGCATAATATACCCCCTCATTTTGTTCCTTTTTAAATTAAATGTTTTAAGAGTTACCACTTTATTCCAATCAAGATGGCTTCAGGTGTGCCATACCTTTGTAATAAGTAGGACTGTTAGCGCTCTAGTTGTTCTTTAGAACACTCTAGGAGGCCGCAGTAGAACACAAAGGAATCAACTGACAGTCTCTTTCCTTGTTGGATGTACATGTTTTACTGAGAATGTCAGACTTCATTTTCACATGACTGAGAAAGATAATGTGAATTTACAGAAAATAGGCTTTCAGTTTAGCTTATAGATCCCCTTCCAAACCACTGTGGGAAAATCATGAGATATTAGTTTTCTTTCAAACAATATTCATGATATCACAGCAGAAGGTTTTTTCACATGGTAAAATCACCTTAGAACCCACCACAATTCCTAAAACGAGTATGGTACCATCAACAAATGATTTATAATGTAACTAAAGTCCTAAAACCCTCTATTAACTACAATGCTTTTTAATGAGGTGCTATCATGTATATTGGTCCCAAGATGGCTGCCAACACTTCTTGGATGAAGTGCTGACAGCCAATCAGATCAGATGTGTGGTTAGGCTCCGCCCAGATATATATCTTTTTTTGAACCTAAATTACTCAAAATCCACTGGAGCACATATATTGAGACCTAGCAAAGGCACATCGGGCTAACAGTCCCTACAATTTTGCCAAGTTTTGTGCAAATCCATTCAGCCGTTCGAGCTAAAAGTGAGGCCAACCGCCCTATGGAAATTAACATAGGAAAAACGTGTTTTGGGACCCCCCTTTTTTCTCGGCCCCCCCTTGATGAAACCCCCCCAAATTGTCAGGGGCTGCTCAGAAACAAACTGTTCCATTTTCATGAAAATTTCAGCCAATTCCGTCCACAAACGCCAAAGTTATTAGACATAGAATTTTCAAAAATCCCATAGAGAAAAAATCCTAACTATATATATACCTACTGGCGACCGCCAGTAGGTAATATATATATATATATATATATATATATATATAAATATATTACCTACTGGCGGTCGCCAGTAGGTAGTTATAGTTAGGATTTTTTTCAATGTTAAATCTCAAAATTCTATTTGGAATTACTTTGGCACCGGTTGACGAATCTGCCTGAAAATTTCCTGAAAATGGCCTCGTCGAGCTCCGGTCCTTCCTTGAAAGTTTGGGGGGGGATACCTCAAGCGGGGGCCGAGATAAAAGGGGGGTCCCAAAACGCGTTTTCCCCATGGTAATTTCCATAGGGCGGTCGATTTCACTTTTAGCCCGAACGGCTGAATGGATTTCCAGCAAACTTGGCAAAATTGAAGGGACTGGTAGCCCGATGTGCCTTTGCTATGTCTCAAGATGTGTGCTGCAGTGGATTTTGAGTAATTTACGTTCAAAAAAATATATATATCTATAGGCGCTCTCCAGTGCGCGCACCGGAGTGCGCTCCTGGCGCGACACGCGACTTGTGCGCAGAAAGCTGATTGGCTCTTGGGTGTCTGTAAACATTCTAAACAGTCTGGAGCGGCCGCCATCTTGTGTCTCGGTAAAATCGAGACACAAGGGGTTTGAAAAAAAAAAAAGGGGCAAATGACCATAAGGGGGAAGAGTAGACCCCCTCTGACCCCCTAGGTTTGATGTGGGGGCTAAAATAGGGTCCTGCGGGGCATTACATTTTTTTTTTTTTTTCGTTTTGCGCGGGGGAAGCGCATGGTACGCGCACCGGGAAGCGAAGCACGGGGAAAATCCAGGACCATATTTATGAAGGCCTTGCGCTGCCAGTTTTGCGCCGCCTGTGCGTCAATTTTTGTGACGCACCAGCGGTGTAAAAAAATGCGCATTGTTACGCAATATTTAAAAAGTGACGCATCTATCTAGATGCGTCACTTTTTAAATATAGTGCAACGAGGCACTTTTTTTACACTGCTGGTGCGATGCGTCACTTTTCTGTGCGCACTCCTTATGACATTCCAGATGTGTCATATTTAATGTATGACGAATCATGTTGCAAGGAGTTACAGATACATCAGTATTTCTGACATATCTGTAAACATAAAAGTGACGCGAGGCAGGCGCAAGATTTTGACGCAACAGCATCCTAAAAGTGACGCAGAGAAATCTCATAGATTTCAGTACGTCGTTATTACCAAGCTTTTTGCGGGGGAATGCCCCCTCTGCATACATTATACCTGACGCAGATATAATGTGGCGCAGAGTTTTAAAAAGTGACCCATGTACCTAGATGCGTCACTTTTTAAAAATAGCGTCAGGTATAATGCATGCAGAGGGGGTGTTCTCCCGCAAAAAGCTTTGTAATAGCGACGCAGTGAAATCTTTGAGATTTCACTGCGTCACTTTTAGGATGCTGTTGCGTCAAAATCTTGCGCCTGCTTTACAGCAGGTGTTAGACTGACGCAAGACCTTTCACATGGTGCTTTTTCCATGTGAAAGGACACATTACTGGAGTTGCGTCACTTTTGTGACGCACTCCAGCAATGCGTTACTTGGAATGTCATAAGGAGTGCGCACAGAAAAGTGACGCATCGCACCAGTGGTGTAAAAAAATGCGCCTCGTTGCGTTATATTTAAAAAGTGACGTATGTAGGTAGATGGGTCACTTTTTAAAATCAAGCGCCACATTATATCTGCGTGAGGTATAATGCATGCAGAGGGGGTGTTCCCCCGCAAAAAGCTTTGTAATAGCGACGCAGTGAAATCTTTGAGATTTCACTGCGTCACTTTTAGGATGCTGTTGCGTCCTTTAACCCCATGGCTGCTAGGCGTTTTCCCGTCCTGCGCTGGGGATTATTGTTTTACATTATTTTATGACGAGCTGGCCTTGTCATCCGCGCACGGCAGGTAAGCGCCATGACGAGCCCAGCTCGTCATTAGCCTCGAAGGGGTTAAATATAGTGCAACGAGGCACATTTTTTTACACTGCTGGTGCGATGCGTCACTTTTCTGTGCGCACTCCTTATGACATTCCAGATGTGTCATATTTAATGTATGACGAATCATGTTGCAAGGAGTTACAGATACGTCAGTATTTGACATATCTGTAAACATGAAAGTGACGCGAGGCAGGCGCAAGATTTTGACGCAACAGCATCCTAAAAGTGACGCAGAGAAATCTCATAGATTTCAGTACGTCGTTATTACCAAGCTTTTTGCGAGGGATTGCCCTCTCTGCATACATTATACCTGATGCAGATATAATGTGGCGCAGAGTTTTAAAAAGTGACCCATGTACCTAGATGCGTCACTTTTTAAAAAAAGCGTCAGGTATAATGCATGCAGAGGGGGTGTACCCCCGCAAAAAGCTTGGTAATAACGACGCAGTGCGTCACTTTTAGGATGCTGTTGCGTCAAAATCTTGCGCCTGCTTCACAGCAGACCTTTCACATGGTGCTTTTTCCATGTGAAAGGACACATTACTGGAGTTGCGTCACTTTTGTGACGCACTCCAGCAATGCGTTACTTTTGTGTTTACAGATACGTCAGAAATACTGACATATCTGTAACTCCTTGCGAATTGATTAGTCATATATTAAATATGACATATCTGGAATGTCATAAGGAGTGCGTCCAGAAAAGTGACGCATCGCTGTTTTCACGTAGCGATGCGTCACTTTTCAGAAATGAGGCCTTCAGTTTATTCACTGTGTCATAACTTTCTTTTCTAACACTCACCTTCTTTCATTCCTCCTACTTCACTTCCTTTCACCTCTCATACCTTTCTGTTCTTTCTTACTCATTCTCTTTTCAATTATCAATGCACTATATTTCACTTACTCTTCATTTTTTTAAGAATATAGCTCTTTGATGAGAATTGGAGGTAGTTCTGAAAAGAACTTTTGGTTTTCTTCTTTTAACTGAACAGGAACAAAAACAGGGAATGGAAACTGCTCAACAGGAGCAAAAAGAAAACAAAAAAATTAGGGGTGGGAAGGGCAGCGATGGTTCTCCAATGCTCGAACCATGAGCTGGACACTTTGCTCCCCATAGGTGAGGAGTTGATTGCAGTATCTGCATTTGACGACCCCATGGTTAAATGCAGGTTGTATGTTTGGCACCTGCTCCTGCGATTGCTCTCTCCCAGAAGAAGTTGCTCCTCCGGTTGATGTAGAGGCCCCATCTCTGGGAACCTCTTGTGCCAGAGCCCTGACACTTTCCCGGGCAAAATTCTGGGGGTGCCTCCTCTCCACATGTCGGATCATGGTAAAGTTCCCAAAAGAGTACTTTTTTTGGGGGTTACCCCGTGACAGGACCTGTTTGCAGATCCTGCACTCCACTTTTGGTGCATTCACCTTCTTCTGGTCTGCTGGAAACTTAAAAAATTTCCATATGAAATGTTCCTTCACCTTTGGGGTAGGAGGCTCTTCATTGATGAACTCAGGTTCATCCTCAATGCTGGATTCTCTGGCAGCCATGGTAATTCACAAAAGATCCAGGTGCAAAAAACAGGTCTTTCAGTCACAAAAGTGAAAGAAGAAGTGAAGGAAATGGGTGGGGATTTCATTCATTGTAAAAAAAACTGTTAGCAACCAATGAAAAGTGTTATTTTAGGGTCACATGACCCGACGCGTTTACGCTGCGCGCTCCGGAGCACTTCCGGGTGCGTTTACGCAGCGCGATCGTAGGCGCTTCCGGGGCGCAAACGTGGCGCGATCGTAGGCGCTTTTGCGTGCGTTTACGCGGCGCGAACGTAGGCGCTTCCGAGGGCACTTACGTTGCGCGCCGAAGTGACGTCATCAAACTTTTACAGAAATGCATAATCATTTTCCTTATTAAAAAAAACTAATTTTATTTGTATGGTACGAAATGTTTTGCATTATTATTAACTTTTCATTCATATTTTTTTCACGAACGACAGTAGCGCTCTGGGTGCGCTTTCAGGTGAGCTCACGGAAAAGCTTACCGGAGAGCTTAGCTGAAAGCTTCCCGGAGCGCGCACCCAGAGCACAAAAGAAAAAAATTATATAAAAAAAATGAATACTTAAAAAAAAAACAGCAAATTGTAAAAAAAAAAAAAAAAGGTTAGAAACTCGATATACAAAGGAATTAGCATTTAAAAAACCTATGAAATTCACTGAAAAAACCATAGGTTTCACACCAGTTATAGTTGGGAATTAGCATTTAAAAAACCTATCAAATTCACTGAAAAAACCATAGGTTTAACACCAGTTATAGTTAGCTGGAAATTTTACTGATATAAAACCATTGAAATTCCCACGTTATAGTTAGTTGGACTCACTATAACTTGCACGTGTAATGCACTGCTGATGACATCACATATTACATCACTCATGACATGGTCAGTGACATCACTCATGACATCACTGATGACAGAGAGACTGACCTACTTTCACTCGCTAATATATGTATTCACTAAGATACACTTAATAAGGCAGATATCCAATTTTTTTTTTTTTAAAAACATCCATTAAGACAATAATTTAAACAAATATTCTTCCATCGACCTTAACATACATATATAAAACATATTTATTTATCTGAAAGACACACATTCACTGGATGGTGTCATCAGTGCATTACACGTGCAAGTTATAGTGAGTCCAACTAACTATAACGTGGGAATTTCAATGGTTTTATATCAGTAAAATTTCCAGCTAACTATAACTGGTGTTAAACCTATGGTTTTTTCAGTGAATTTGATAGGTTTTTTAAATGCTAATTCCTAACTATAACTGGTGTGAAACCTATGGTTTTTTCAGTGAATATATATATATACACACACACACACACACACACACACACATTCTGTACTTGCACTGTGTGCCGGTAATCCAGGGCTCTTAACTCCGCAGCGGTCCCTTCCACAAAACCGGCCTTTTTGAAAATATATCAACAATTTTCCTGTCTACCCTCCAGGGTACAGAAAAGGTCGGGACACTCCAGGATGCTCAAATTCCTTTAATCACCAACAATGGTTTACAAAAGCAGACGTGTTTCGCCGTAAGGCTTGGTCACGGTAACGGTTGCACTGATTATTTCCCTTTACATACACCCAGTGGTCACAATAGACATAGGACTATGCTGTTTCAACAACATTGATTCGCCCGCCATCTTGTAATGGTTTGTAATCACAGAAACATTTTGCATTCTCGCCCCAGTGGGCTAGCTCTCAATGCATGCATAAAGTAATTCATTTGTATACTTATACGCTGTTTAAACAACATTGATTGCGCCGCCATCTTATACTGGGTTGTTGTCACAAATACAGTTTACATTCTCGCCCCAGTGGGCTAGCTCACAATGCATGCACAAAGTAATTCATTCCTGTGCTGTATTTGAGAGTAAAAAATCCCATTTAGGGTGCTTCTACGAGTTGCTAAAACGAGTGACACGACAAATATATAAGTGAAATAAGGTTGTGAGCGCTTACCAACACACCTGTGAAAATTCCAACCTGGTTGTGGTCAAAAAGGGTGAAAGCCAAGATTAAGATCGGGAGATATAAACTCAACATCTCCTCACGTCTCCGGGTAGAGACACACGATTGTAATGGACGGGTGCGTCCGTTAAGGTGGTGGATCTGTAAAGTAATGGTGAAGGAAAAAGTCTGAATAGACTATCCTAAAACCGGGACACAAAAAATGTTCAAGGGGGTCTGGCGAGGCATACCTATGCTTTAGTTGTAGCGCGTCTCGCAATCCGTTCTGTTGTTCAGAGTATGGACATAACACAGGAAACGGAAGTGTTATAAATAAAGGATCAATGGAACACTAGAACGTCAACGTTCAGGAGGTGTCCACGGGCGAGGTGAACAGGAAGCGAGGTATTCTCCCGGGTAATGGAAGCAACACATCACGTGATTGGTCTATAGGTTGAACATTTGAAAGAAATTTTACAAGTGTCAGTAATCGGAAAAAATAGAGAACATGGAAAAACGTGTTATAAGCGATACAGTGAAAAACAAAATCTAAATATGAAAGGAGGCTGTTGTATCGAAAATGTGAATTAACATATTACGAAGAAATAAGAGTGAGCTGTTAGGGGACGGAATGTGCTAAAGTAAAAGCACAGAACGCACCCCATGGTGACGGTCGTAAGATCTTACGCGTGTCGAAGATAAGATTCCGGGGGAGGCAATAGGAAGAGATAAGGATACCATGATTAGTGTAACCCTAATTAAAGGGAGGTTTATAGAGGAATGACACAAAAGCGAGAAATTAGAGAAAAATGTCATGAAAACCGACAACAAGGGTGACGGTACATTGGAAATATAAATAACCAGGCAAGGCATACAAAAATATATACATTATGAAAATACAAAAAGAGAAATATAATTACACGGAAATGTTCTAAGACAATAATGTTCATTTAGGCTCTCATAGTTAATTGTTTGTGTTCACATTTTCGATACAACAGCCTCCTTTCATGTTTAGATTTTGTTTTTCACAGTATCGCTTACAACACGTTTTTCCATGTTCTCGCTTTTTTCCAATTAGAGACACTTGTAAAATTCCTTTCAAATGTTCAACCTATAAACCAATCACTTGATGTGTTGCTTCCATTACCCGGGAGTATACCTCGCTTCATGTTCAATCACCTGCGCCCGTGGACACCTCTGAACGTTCACGTTCTAGTGTTCCGTCGATCCTTTAGAAGATAACACTTCCGTTTCCTGTGTTGTCCCTGTACTCTGAACAAAAGAACGGATCGAGATACGCGCTAAAACTAAAGCATAGGTAAGCCTCGCCAGACCCCCTTGAACATTTTTTGTGTCCCGGTTTTAGATTAGTCTTTTCAGACTTTTTCCTTCATTACTTTATAGATCCACCACCGTAACTGACGCATCCGTCCATTACAATCGTGTCTCTCTACCCAGAGACGCGAGGAGATGTTGAGTTTATATCTCCCGATCTTTATCCTGGATTGTTCACCCTTTTTGACAACAACCGGGTTTGAATTTTCACCGGTGTGTTGGTAAGCACTCACAACCTTATTTCACTTATATATTTGTCGTGTCACTCGTTTTAGCAACTTTTAGAACCACCCTAAATGGGATTTTTTACTCTTGCCTTCCCACAGATTCACTTGCCATCGACTTAAACCAACAGGTAATTTTATCCTTTAAGATTTTTTTTAATTTAACGCTCAACTGGGGCTAATATAGGCTTAATTCACACGGGTCCATGCTACCCTTGGTCTCCCTTTTTTTCTCCCCGTCATCGTCCTTTGTGTATTATGGTTTGACCACGACATACCCACCACGGTTCTCTGGACGTACGGGATCGTGCATTTGTGCCTGTGGGACATTATTTATCGAACACGTCCATGTCGGTCTTTTGTCTCTCTATATCTTTTCTATCTTTCTCTCATATAAACAGATTTAGTATTGGTGTCACATTGAGTGACATGATGCTGTTTTGCCACAGATTCCCTTCCATTGACAGCATGTACTTTGGCAATGTATGACTTTACGCTCCATTTAGAATTTTGGCCTCTTTTGGAGGCTTCGCATATAATTTTGTCTCTTGTGTAAGCGTTGTGGTAGCTCGATTGGAGGACTTGAAACGTGACCTTATGCTCATTCAAAATGTTTTTTCACTTGGAGGCTTCGTATATCATTTTTTATTTAATAAAAAAACATTTTTATTTGCATTTTAGTGTAACTCCACGATACAATCATGTCATCTTCAGTGCACATTTCCCATTCTCCCATCCACCACCCCCCTCCCCACAATTCTCTAACCAGTTCCGTGTCCGTGCAATCCAGCGTCCAGTGCACCAAAATACTGTAGTCTCTCCTTGTCGGCCTGTGGCATTTCCCTAGTTGGCTTAGACAGCTTACTATTTCCCCCCTAAGTATATGGCCTTCAGAGTACCGCATCCAACCTGTGATAAGTTCTCCATTTACCCCAAACTTTACGGAACTTCTTCGGGCATCCCCTCGCCTTGTAAGTGACCCTTTCCGCTGCCATGTACCGGTCCATCCCTCTCCTCCATTCCTCTAAGTCTGGTGATTCAGGCACACCCCAGTGTTTAGCTATGTCTCGTTTGGCCACTACCAGTGCCAGGGTCAAAAAGGTCAGGAGGGGACGCGGCAGATCTATGTCATTTGTCATCCCTAGAAGGGCTAATTTGGGCTCTGAGGCAATAGGGGTCTCCAGCACCTCAATCAATTACGAAAATATGGTAACCCAATATGCCTGGATAGTAGTACATGTCCATATAGTGTGGTAGAAGTCGCCTCCCGTTGCTCTGCACCTAAGGCATCTAGTGTCTTCCGTTCGTCCCATTTTATGAAGCCTCACTCTGTCGTAGTATGTTCTGTGTAGCACATTAAACTGGATGAGTCGCAACCTAGACTTAATGGCCACCTCCCTGGGGTGCATTAGTACCATGTCCCAATCAATGTCCTCCATGTCTCCCACCTCGCTCTCCTATGTTCTCCTTAGTTTCTCCATGTCTCCTGCATATTATTTGTCAGTGTTCTATATGTGAGGGACACCATTTTTTCCTGCACCTGTTCCTGTAACAGTCTACCCTCTAGAGGTGCGTACTCCTGGACTCAGTCTAGTGATATTCTTTCCGCTCGCCAGGCGTGCCGCAACTGGGCGTATTTGAAGAACTGCGTGTGATGCAGTCCGAACTTGGACCGCAGTGGTTCGAACAACTTCAATTCTCCTCCTGCCACTACGTCGCCCAAGGTGGAGATCTCAATATCGTCCCATTTTCGAAAGCCTTTCAGCTTATTCAATTCCGTGAGCCACGCACAGTGCCAAATCGGCGTCTGGCGGGTTGGTTTCTCCCCCCAGCCCGTGCGGCTCATCGCCTTTTTCCACAGCTGTAGGGTGGTACACGTAGCGAGGAGAAGCTGTCTTAGTCGAGCTCCCCCATACAGGTAATACAACAAGGGACAGGCTGAGAGCTTATATCTCTCAATGGCATAGGTGGGGTGATCAGCCGGCGCATGCATCCACTCGTTGATCGGGGCGATATGTTCCGCCCAGTAGTATGCTTTCAAATTCGGGAGAGATATCCCTTCGCTGTACTGATGGAGTTGAAGTGTGCGGAGTGCCACTCTGGATTGTTTACCTAGCCACAGGAAGGACCTAAGTTCCGCATGTATCCTCCCGAAGACTTTGGATGGGATAGGGTAGTACTCCTTCTGTAGAGCATAGAAGAATTTGGGGAGTGTGATCATCTTAAACATGGCCGTCCGGCCCAGTATGGTGAGAGGGAGCTGCCTCCATCGTGACGCGTCTTCTACAAAATTCGATATTATTCGTTCTACGTTTTGTTGGTAGGACTGAGTGCGATCTAGGGTGACATATACTCCAAGGTATTTAAAACACTCCTCCATCGTCAACAACCTTCCAGGAAGGTCCCGCCAGCTTCCCTGACCCGTAGGATCATAGAGGACTGACTTGTGCCAGTTTACCTGGTACCCAGCGTGTCTACCATACAGCTCCAGTTCCAGAAATATTTCCGGAATTGTAGATTCCGGTCGAGTAACGTATAAGAGGATATCATCCGCATAGAGCGATATTTTTTAATCTGCAGAATCTAGCTCACTCCGCCTGAATCCCCTAATGGTTTCATTCTGGCAGCACCTCGATCGTGAGCGCGAACAGGAGGGGTGACCATGGGCAGCTCGGTCTGGTCCCCCTTTGGACCGGGAATTCCCTTGAAATAGCCAGTTCACTCCCACTTTAGCTCTAGGTTCTGTATAGAGCAATTGAACCCACTTCCGGAATATGGGGCCAAAGCCGAACTTTTGCAGGACGCCCTCCAGAAATGGCCAATGCACCGCGCCAAAAGCTTTCTCCGCGTCAAGGGAGAGGAACCAGTGTGGATCTTCCCTTTTCCCTTACTTCCTGCAGCCAATTGTGGGTACGTCTGAGGTTTAACCTAGTAGCCCTGTTCTGGAGGAACCCTGTTTGATCGAGATGTACTAGGTCCGACACCACCCGGCGAAGGCGCATAGCCAGAATAGTTGCCAGTAGTTTTGCCTCTATATCCAAGAGGGAGATAGGGCGGTATGACGTGCAATCGTCATGAGGCTTCCCCTCCTTATGGATTGGGATTATTATTGCCAGCCTCAGATCTGGGGGAGCCTCCCCTCCTTCATCGCCCCTTCGAAAAGGCCCTTTAGATGACGTGTCAAGAGGTCCGCCATACGTTTAAAGAACTCGGCTGGGAACCAGTTAGGGCCCGGGGACTTACCCGGCCTGAGCCTAGCCAAGGCCTCGGTGATGCCCTCAAGAGTTATGTCAGCCTCTAGGCTTTGCTGGGCCTCAGCGGATAGTGTCGGTAATTCAACTGATTCCATGTACTGTAGTGCCTCATCACAAGTCCCTAAATCTCTAGCTCGGTAGAAGCTTTCATAATGGTCTGCAAACATCTCGGCGATAATTGAATCCGACCGTATCGGTATTCCCTCAGCGTCTCTGATTTGCTCCACCCATCTCGCAGCGCGCTCTTTTTTACTGAGCCACGCCAGCAATTTGCCCGACTTATCCCCTACATCATATAGGCGATGCAACGTGGCAAGCGCCTGGGTTTTGGCCTCGCCCGTGACCAACTCTCGGTACTGTCTCTACGTGTCCGTCAGTCGCCTGAGAATCCCCGTTTCGTTCGAGACCAGGTATTCGCTCTCCAGATCCAGAATGCTCGTCTCTAGTGCCACTGTCAGCCTGGAGCTTCCTCCGCTCAACCACTAATCTATTCTGTGCCCTGTCTCGCATGACCGTTTTTAGAGCCTCCCAGAATATAACTTTGGATTGGACCGTCTCTTCATTGTCCGCCACAAACCTTCACGTCTGCCCTCATGCCTTTCAATATGCTCCCATTTTGTAGATCCCACGCCGTCAATCGCCATGAGCCTCCACCCCTATCTCTCCCCCAATCCCACTCTAGCTAAGAGTGGGGAGTGATCAGAGATCCCTCTTGCCTTATATTCCGCCGTGTCATCTATTGCCAGGTGTTGCCTAGACATAAATATGTAATCCAGCCTCGAGAGCACTTTATGTGATCCCGAGAAGGAGTAGTTCCTCTGGTCAGAGTGTAACCATCCCCATACGTGGTATACAACGTTTACCACGCATTTTTTACCACGCACTACACTTACAACGCAGGCATTACCACGCATACCATTACAACGCATTGCGCTGGGGGGCGCTCTAGGATAGGGAATAAGTTTAATTTTATATCCAACACCTTCCCTAGTGTCCACGGGGACTGGAGTTGGAATATAAAATTATACTTACCACTATCCAGCACCTCAAAGCGCTATGCGTTGTAACGGTATGCGTTGTAAATACCGCGTTGTAATGGTATGCGTGGTAATAGTATGCGTGGTAACATCATACATCCCCATATGTCAATGAGTCCCATGTTTGTAATCATTCGGGACAGGGGGGTCCGGGTCTTGTCTCTGGTCGTCAGTCCCGTCCGATCCAACCCCGAGTCCATCACATCATTAAAATTCCCAGCAAGGATTTGTATAGTGTCAGCCGTGTCTAGGAGTATGTCTACTACCTTCTTAAGTGTGTTGGCCTGCAGTTTCGGGGGAGCATATACCGAGATGATTGTGTACTCACATCTATTCCAAGTACCCTTTACCCCCACGTATGTCCCCTGTGTGCTAGAACCTTGTAGTGTCCCCTAGCTAGGAATGCACAGTTCGTCCCTTTGAGGTGTTTTTCCTGCAATAGTGTTATGTCAGGGCCTATCCGTTTAATATATGAGTTCACCAGCCTTCTCTTCACTTTACTACCTAGCCCGTTCACGTTCCACTTTAGAACACTGAATCCCCTTTGGTCTATGGGGGTCCTCCTATTGTCACCTGGGAATCTGGCGTGTGTGCGGCGTAATGCAGTCAGCCTCTTGCGAGGAGGTGTCGTCCAGGAGACCTGTGTGCAAGCAGTATGACATGATAGTTTCCCTACCCCTTCCCGTCCCCCTACCTCCCCTCCCCCCGAACTCCCAAACTCCCCCCCGCCCCCAAGTACCTAGGACCCCAATAGGAAACTTTGAACATCCCCAACTGTCCCCCGCTCCCACCTTCCTTCCCACTCAGTCCCACCATCCACCTCCCTCCTTGATAGGACTTATTGGCAGGAAAAGGTCTGTCGCCCCCCCCACCCGGGGTCTCTCCCCTCTTCTGACCTACCCCAACTTGGCACCCTACCGGAAGGATACTTTCTTACAGTGTCCACAGTTCTATGAGGTAGTTCGTAGACAGAAAAGGAAAGATACAGTAATGATTAATTAAACAGTACTTAAAGAAAATTAACAAGAGAGGCGTGGGAGCCACTTGTGTGCTGTCCGCCGGTCCAGCCGATATCTCGTCCATCCAGCATACTTCCTGTTCAAGTATAGAGGTCCTTGACCTCGCCCTGCACTGGGGCATTACTTTAGGCGGGTCCTTTTCCATCTAGTTGATAGCAAACACTATCGGATGAAGTGACTGATCTTCCTCTTCGTCGCTCCCTGTCGTAGCCCCACCCGTGTCATCCTCTTCCTCAGGACGATCCTTGGCGGCTAGGGCGCGAAATCTAGATCCTGCTTGGCTGTCCCGACCCGGGGAGGCAGGGTCCCGGTGTCTTCTAGGAGACCTATTCTGCGAGAGGTACGGCGTTGTTTGGGTCTTCCTCGTCCCCCTGAGTCTGCGCCGGGCTGTGGTTTCACCAGTTCCCAGAGATTGCCATTGGAGGGGCCCTCCATCTCCTTGTTCAGCTCGCCCCCTTCATCTCTCCGTGTTGGTGGGCGTTCTTCTAGCCAGTGCCATGCGTCGTCCGGATGAGTGAAGAAGTGGGTCTTTTCCTTATAGATCACCTTAAGTTTGGCTGGTAAGAGGAGCATATACTGTATTTGCAGATCCCTGAGTTTAGCTTTCACAGTGTCAAAGGAGCGCCTCATCTTCTGTACCTCTTGGCTGTAGTCCGGGAAAATCATTACGTGTGAGTTTTCTACTCGCATCTCACCCAACTTCCTGGCTTCTCGCAAAATCGTGTCTCTATCTGCGAAGTTGAGGAACCTCGCTATGATCGGTCGGGCCTTCCCCCAGCCAGAGGTTTCGCCATGAGTGCTCTGTGTGCTCTTTCAATAACAAAGCAATTGGAAAACGTCGCTTGGGGTAGCGTGTCGATCAGCCATTTGCGCAGGAACTCCGCCCCTCGATTCCTTCCCTAAAGCCCACAATGCGGAGGTTGTTGAGTCTTGCCCTGTTTTCGGCATCATCAACCTTCCACAGTAATTGCTTATGGGAGTCCTTCAGATCTTTGACATCTTTCCGTAGGGCATCCTCCGCTTCGTTCAGCCTCGTTTCTGCCGCAGTGACTCTCCGTGAGATTTCGGAAATCCTGCCGTAGTAGGTTAACCTCCACTCCCACCTCTCTTATTTTCACCTCTAGGGCCGCCCTGAACGCCTGGATGTCTTCCCTGGATGCTTGTATTGCTCCCATCAGAAGGGCCATGTCCGAGTTCGCCGTGGGGGGCGCCACTGCAAACTTATCGATGGGTCCCTGCTTTGGGGCCTTAGGGATTGCGTCCTTCTTCCCCATGCCGGCCCGGTCTCGCAGCCGGGGGAGGGCGAGGCCTGTGTTCCCCGCGGTGCTCCATCTTCCACTCCGGCCCTCCACTGCTCTGCTCCTCTGTGGGCTTAGTCTGCCCCTGTGGATGCCTGCCTTGTCCTCAGCCCCCCTCCTTCCCGAGATGCCGGGGTCTTGGCCCTATTAGGGGTCGCTCTCCGCAGTGCCGAGTCTCTCGCCTTGTCCAGGACCCGCAGTGCAGCGTGGCCTTTGTGAGATAAGGGGTACCTCAACACCGGGAACTACGTAGTGCGGCCAAGTTCGTAGCCCTCTCGTGGTCCTGCGCTGCCAACAGTCCCCCTGCCTCGGTTGCAAGAGTGGCTATAACCACCGGAGGAGTCTGGAGGAATTATAGCGTCCCAGTGGTGTAGCAAGGCCTATTCTACTTCCCCCTTTGAGTTGCAGCGATTCAGTGCTTCAAGGCTCATCGCCGGTGACTTTTGCGGGACCATACCGCACTGTGCGTCCGGAAGCCTGGGGAGACATGCGGGAGTGGCACCCAGCTCCAGTCGCCATCCTCACACTCCGGGGATCACCCAGGCCTTCACTCGGGCCTATGTCCCTCTGTGCCCTGCCGCATCTCCGATGTTCAGCAAGGTGAAGGAGGAGGGTACGATCAGGCACCAATCCGCGTTTCCCTCGCCGCCCACACCTCCCTCCGATGTGCCGGTAAGCCTGCAGTAGGTGCAGGGGGGGGGGGGGGGCAGAGAACTCCCTCTGCCCCTTCCCCGGGAGGCGTCCGTTGCTCGTTGGGCCGTTCCCTCTGGCTCCTTCTATGGGGAATGCCCGCGCCCCGGGTCAACTGCCTCCCCTCACTATATGCACACTCACGGGTGCATGTCCAGGCTCCCTCGAGCTCACTCGCCTCAGGCCGCCATCCGGGGAGTGGGACGCTGCACTCTTCTGCCCCCTCCGATGTCGCGATCAATTCAGCCCGCTGTTCCGGACTAAGCTGCGATGGGCGCCGCCATTTTGGACTCCGGCGTCGGGTCGGCGTGCTGAGGGTATCTCGGCGTGTTTATTCCTCCGATCAGCGTCCCGGTGCCATCAGAGGCCACCTCTGAGGTCCCTGGATTGCCTGCTTTCTTGTGTGAGGCTTGAGTGTTCGCTGGATGGAGTAAGGATAGTCTGATTAAATCCGGCATAGCGGAGCTCCGGCAAAGTGCGGCTCACTCTGCCATGTTGCTGGCCACGCCCCCGCTTCATATATAATTTTAATCATTTTGTGCAAGCATTTGATAGCATGTTATTAAGACAAAAACGTGGCCATGCACCGCTGCTTCAGATGGCTTATTTTTGGTTTTCCTTTAATCTTGGACATTTAGCATACTTGTGCAACTACTTGACAAATTCGGTCTCCAATCATGACGTATTGTATATGGTTTGGTCTTCTCTTAGGCACAGATAATTTAAACCATCAGCAAACGAAGCACCGATTATTTTGGGCGTGTTCTAATGCTGAAAATATGATTCGTATCTTCTCTTAGATGGCTGATTTCCATTGCGCATCCATCAAAAAGTTCACTTGTTTTCAATGATCATAACACCCTCGCACAGTTTTGGGTTTTCTATGATTTAGGAAGTCACTACAAATGATGTACCTTTGCACTATAGGGTTTCCACATTCAGCAGGGTGTTTCCTTTACGATCACTCCTGTTTCACATAACGAAGTTAAATAGCGTTTTGTTTCTTTTACTTATTTATTTGTATGTCCTTCCCAGCCCTGGAGAGTCACAATTGTAACACGTGATGAAACACGCGACGACTGGTTTATTTCACTCTGTACTGATCTGGATTGAGTTATAAAACCATCTGCTTGAAAAAACTCGAGATGTCAACCTTCATTATTCCTACAAGATCATTGTGTTAGAATTTTGATTTTTACACTAAAACCCACTACACTCAGACGTGTGCACAGGAATTTTGTTTATATTGTACGTGTGGGTTCACATCCACACTTGTGCAGGGGTTGTTTTACTTGGGTTTGTTCTCTCCTGACCTGTTTGCACTGTGTACTCACTAGCCACAGTTATAACTCTTATATGCACATGCTAGAGCGCCATCACTTCCTGTGATTAATCTAAACCCCTCACTGATACAGTAACTGATAAATATTGGCTATTTTTCTAAACTGATGTGAGGTACTTTTGTGGTACTTTCACTGTGTTACTGTGTGTGGGAAAACAAATACTTTACACATTGCCTCTTTAATTTAGACTGATTGCTCTGTGCCAAGTCACATGAGTGTGAGCACAGGTAAACTTTGGTCTGCGATACCCTTACCCTGACCCTGACTAGAGAGTGTGGGTCCTACTTGGAAGGGTGCATACTTCTTCTAACTAGAGACCCCATTTCTAACACTAGTCTTGCAGATATCCATGGCAGACTGAAGCATCTGCTTGTTCATGAGGAAAGTTCTACTTTACTAGCAAATCTGAAAAGGAAGAGTCCTCCACACAAAACTAGAGATAGTGCAAGAAGAGAAATGACACAATCACAATAAAATGATACTACTAACAGTCTACCATATTCCATTTTGTAGGCACAGTTTGTTTTGTAAGGCCATTCCACTGGCAAGACTAGAGCAGGAGATGATGAACAATGTCCTAACTAGAGGCAAGAAGGCTATATAGAGAGCCAGGAAACAATATGGAAACCCCGGACATATCTGCTTTGGCATTTAACTGGTTATGTACACATTTCTCGCTCCGTTTCAAACACATTGCTAAAGTTACCACCTACTGCCTAATCGCCATAGCTCAGAACCTTGATATTCTTCCAAAAAGCTGGTCCTGGTCACCTCCTCTCTCCTCTACATGAGGCTCTACCCTAAGCCATGCATTTCTTTTTACTCACCGCACTACAGGAAACAAAATCCTTCTGGAACTGCTCTGTATGGTTTGAGTCGTTCACCAGACCACAGCAGTTTAGTGTATTCTCCAGTTCAATCTTTGTATTGTTACTCATCTTTGCCCATGTTGCGTTGAGGAGCTGTTCCTGTTTTGAATAAAATAATAAAATACCATAAATAACATACAAACTGTCCCTCTCCCATGAACACATGCAATGAGCAAGCAGTCCTAGAAGGAGTTCCTATATTGGAAATTTGTGTCCCAGAATTTACTGTAGAGTCTACTGGTCCAGAAACATTCTTCAAAAAACATAGCTAATACGTATCTCCAGCACACATGCCTCAAACACATAGCTAATACAGTTTTCCTTAACCCCTTCCATGCTGATGACGAACCCCAGCCGTCTTGCACTACGGTGCCCGTGTGCTGATGACGGCTGGGGCTAGTCACGGCCCGCCCCTGTTCGTGCTGTTTACAGCACACCAGGGGAATCGCGGCCGCATGGAAGGGGTTAAAAGAGTGTAACCAACACAAAAATATTGTGTGAAATATATTTTGAAGTTTCCTCCCGGATTTTAATTCATAGTGCTGTGACCATTTTGTGGGCCTACTTGACTGATGTCTAACAACTGTAAACATATCCTCTCTAAATTAGACTGCATTGCAGAATGGAGTCTACAAGTGAAGTATCATAAAAATCAGGTTCACAAAATGGTGGACTCAAGACGACCAAAACAAATAAAGCGTCAGTGCAGAACAATTATCAACTTGGCCCGTCTAACAGCACAGGGATAGATTCTTTCCAATTTTTTCTAGTGTTCATAGTGGAGAAAAAGGCCATGAGAACTAGTTAGTCTCGAAGCATTTCACCCCAGCAACTCTGCCCACGAGACTGCATTTTAAGAAAGAACATAGTTTTTTTATTTCACTATGGAGGTGCGTGCAACATTCTACTAACCATACTCGGGTAGCCTCACAGAACTCTTGATATGTGGGTCATATTAAGGTTAGAAGACCGCAGGACAGTGCTTTACAACACCTGGTGATGTAGAACCAAGCAGTCCACAATTAGAAGAAGGGTAGGGGCTTGTTGAGGACACCTGCAATAAAATGTATCACAAAACATGACAGAGCTTTAAAAGAAAAGAATCTTGGGAAGGGGTGGCCTCAATCCAAAGGAAGATAGCATCTTCCTTTTCCAACGCAATACCAATTGGTTTCTTTAACCTATAAAATGTGGATCTACAGTCAGTGTGCAACATTTGGAAATTATGCGATTGTATGTTGGAGGTTTGACGCGGATCGAGTAGTCCACAGAGCATTCTCCTTTAACCCCTTCCATGCTGGGCCGATTCCGCCGCTGTGCGGTAAACAAACTAACACAGCGGGGCTGGGACGAACCCCAGCCGTCATCCGCACACGAGCACCGTGGAGCGTGACGGCTGGGGTTCATCATCAGCATGGAAGGGGTTAATCAAAATAGCACTACTCCTTAACACTCAAAAACCTGTGCTGCTCCAAGGTATCTCTGGAGCAGCTTGAACAAGGGGCCCATACATCAGTACTCAAACCGCTTTGTCATCTCAGAGTGGCAATGAATAGAATGAGATTCCCTGGACATGCTTGCCAGCGATGCAGTATGCCAAGTGTTGGAGCTTTGTCCTGGATTGCACAACAGGGAATCCTGCGCAACAGTCACAGCAACGGGCAAAGTCCTCTACTACAAACTACTTTCAACAACCTCAATCATTCCATCAGCAGTGCTCTGTAGAGTTCCAAGCGTTCCCGGCCACACCTATCTAGGTTAATCACCGGACTGACAGGAAGAGTCCACAGCCTCTACCATCATCTTTCTGGAGCAATGAATCCCCAAAGAGTAATACATCACCTTCATTGGAGACTAAAATAGGACGTGCTCACAGTGGGACTTCCCTCAAAACTAGGTCCAACAGCTCTCCAAGAATGCTGATCTTCAAACCACTTGGTTTCCAGCACACATACCAAGCCCTAGCACACAAGCAGAGGGCAAAGTCTATCTTATGGAACAGAGGACAATTATCCACATGTCAAGACCGTGCCAGCGACACAGTAACTAAAAGAGGATTTATTGCTTTCTGTGGCACACTATCAAGTGGCCTTTCAACATATTTTCACTGATGCATTTAAATTCATAACGATCTACCAAGGCACAATGCGCTAGTTCTCTGAACAAATCCAAAACTACTTTGGATGTGTTAAGTCCAACTAAAGACAGAACTGTCTCCATTGAATCAAACACACACCTACAAGGACGCTTGAAAATCATCTGTGTCTGCCATGTATGCATGTACTATCATCTTACTTGCTAAGTTAAGTGACCCAATATGTGCATCCATTAGTAATGCCTCACTCTCAATTGCATCTCAGTTTGTATCACAGTAAAAAGAGCACATGCTTATCTGTTCGAATAACCACCATGTATTTTTGTAACCTAACATCACTACATAAAGTTCTTTATACACCTTATTACTTCAAAATGCACGCAGTACACCACTACCTACAACCACTGTCACAACAATCAATCCAGCCTCCCTACCTATAACTAGTATACTCCTAGCATAACCAACTAAGCCTGCTAAACATGCACATAAATGCATTTAGCAACTATCTACTGGCTTAGAGGCTCAAATAAACACTCCTGCCGTTCATGATTTTTTTGATGCTAGGGACTCGGTTAAACATTCTTTGTTCTGGGAGGAGCGAACGGGACTTCCTGTATCTTCTCCACAGTTCCAATGTTTATATCTGTTTTCTGGGCGGGATCTCAGAAGGATTAACTTAAAAATTCCCATTTCTCTGCAATATCCGTTGTATCAGTCGAAATTCCACAATGGCTGAGATATTGGAGCTTCTGTTAATACAACGTACCCTTTCCAAATCTTTACATACTACCAAACACTCATCTATTTGTCTTTAACATCAGCCATGCCTGATCTTAAGGTGTGCTCGCTAACTACCAGAGGCCTTACCAAAACAGAAAATAAAACAGACTATTCCTTTAAATTACAAAGCAACAGGTTTTCTTGCAAGAAACAAAAATTAGTTGCTGTGATGCTTTGAATACAAGATCAGGCAAGGTTGAAGACATTACTTCTTCAGACACTATTGGAAAAAAAATAGAGTAATTACTCTAATTTCCAAATGCTCCGATTGATCAGTTATTATGTCAGAACACAGTATTAATAAAGGTAAATGGCTCATTACCAGGCTCAAAAGCAGCAATACAGATATAGCGAGAAAAAATTATGCACACCATATGGATTACACGAAGTCTGGAAAAAATAAGTATCGCTCTTAAAGCCAATATACTTGGTGGCAATTTTAACTTTGCCGTGGATAGGCTACCTGAACTTGAAAAATCACTTAAAACATTAACCCTGAAATCACTGAGAATGGGAAAGATGTACAGTAATTAGCGAAAGGCATTGGTTTTTTAGGTCTCGCTGGAGCCAGCGCCTGCGCTGGTTTGGCGAGACATTTAGTAAGCAGGTTTTTCAAGTGCTACTAAAGGCTTTTGCCAGTCTCCAGCTTGCTATTACGTGCCTCGCTCCGCCTCTCCAATGTCTGATCTTTTCACCCTCACACTTTCCTATCAGAAGTGCGCATTTACATTCCAGAACCATCTCGCGCATCCGGCTTCAAGACTTAGAACTTTCTACAGCAACGCCTGATCCCCTGTATGGAAAATTCTTTTTAACCCTTGGAAAAAGTTAGCATTCAATCACATTATGTCTCCCATTAGGTCTCCCTTAAAACCAATGCGAGGGAGGTTAATTTTGAACAGAATGAAACCTGTTCACAACTTACTCGGCGCCTTCTGCCTTCTGAAAATTGGACTGTGTGACCCTCTGCACATATGTCACATGAGATCCAGGTAACCCACTGCCCAAAATGAAACCATGTGCTATGCTACGCACGCACTGCAATCGCTTTCCCTTTCACAGCAAATGCTGGTTATTTTTAGGTGCAAGTGCCTGCATCTTTTCTCAAGAGCTTTGGGGTTGCCTGGTCTTGTTTCCGCATCCTAGATCCTACTTCCATCTCCCTACGCTTCGTGTCTCCTTGTCTCACTATTAGGTTCTTTCTCTCTCTGCCTCTGTTTTTCCTCAGTTTTATGCCCTTCTATCTTCCTTTAGGTGAGACTCTTGTGAGGAAAAGAAAGCCCTGGTACCCAGAAATGATCGTCAGTGCCCACCACCTGCAACGACCATCCCAAGTTATGCACTACTCCTACCCACCCTTACCAGCCTTTCAGCAGCTTTGGCCTTCTGGACAGTATGCACGTCTGCCTGCATAAAGGCCAGTCTTCTCAGACCTAGCTTGCACTTCCTTCTCAGCTGCCTTTGCTGTACTGTGTTGCTACTTCTCGGTGCGGTCGGATTCCTCTCAGTACACTTGCCCCTTCTCTACATGCACACCTCTCAGTACACTTGCCCCTTCTCTACAGGCTCACTTCTCAGTGCCTGCCCCTTTGTCACATTCTTCACTCTACGCTGACCCCTGCCTTCTCTCACGGACCTGCTCAGCCTCTCTCCCCTGCATATCTCGACATCTTGTGTTTTTCTCAGTACTTGCTTTCTGAGAGATAACTGTGGCAGTGGCCTATGGGTATCCAGCTACCCCAGGGTGATTACAATAACATAATTTACAAAACACCCATAGCATTGACCATATTGCAAGAATGTTCCAACATGTCTATGTGTAAGAGGGGCAGACACAAGATGGATGGAAATGTTGTCCTTTGCAGTGTGATGTAGTTTAGATCTCCCCCCACCTTCCTGACTCTTAAACAGTGCTTAATTTGAGACAGTGGTTTCCGGTGCTTGGCACCAGCACATTGTCAACACCAGTGCTTGTGAGAATCTGCCACAAGATGACGCTGTCTGGGGAATTTAGACAGGACCACAGCAACAGTTAATTATAACTTTAATATACATTAAAAATGACTATTACCTGCTGCCCAAGCCATTTTTAGGTCTCGCATGTGTTGCCTAGAAGACCTTTAGCTGTCGTTCAGCTCTTTTTCGAAGCACATACTCGTGCTTGTGGCAGCATACACCTTGCAGGAGCGCGCAGGGGTGCGCCAGAAGCACGAGTATGTGCTTTGAAAAAGAGCAGATGCTCTCCGAAGCGCGCGCACCACTTCCGGGCTTGCAATGGCTCCTCCTCCCATGTTGCTCCACCGCACACAACTTCTCTTCACGCCGTTCCTGCTTGCACACTTGGCACAATCGTCAAACCCAGCAACCATTTAAACTAGCGACGGGCGCCATCCACTGAACTTTCTTCGGTGGTGCTTATCGAGGACGTGCCCTTCACCGAGGCAGACTTCAAGGAGCAAGTCTTTTTCTCTATGTCTCTCTAAAGCCTTGCCGATTTGAACTTGCTGGTTTTTACTTGAATCCAGTTTTGCACACAGTGTTTAATAGAATGGATATGAAGCTACTCACAAGCTTAAGCAAACAGCAAGTATCTCTTAGACCAGGGGTCTCCAAACCGGTCCTGGAGGGTCGGGTCCAAGCCAGATTTTTAAAATGACTACATGTAACTCAGTGGGGATATCCAAAAAATCTGGCATGGATCCGGCCCTCCAGGACCGGTTTGGAGACCCCGGTCTTAGACGCTCGGCTGACATGCGGTCTTAGAAGGATGGGGTGAACATCCAAACATCTGCTCCAGTGAAGCATTCTTATAATAAAATAATAGCATATTCAGACATCAGCTTCTTCATCGGCCCAAGGGTGCATGGTTTGTTCCTCCAGCTCATGTCTGGTAAAGGGCATTGTTTGTGCGACATCCATTGCACAAGGCTTACTTCTTGCAAATTACCCGAGGAGGTGCTTCGGGAGGTGGTCGTGCCCATATTTCATTCCTGCTTCCTGGGACCACAACACTGGACAGAAGAGGCGGAGTCTTCTCACTGCATGGAACTCTGCTGCGTCAGTAGTGGGACGTCACCTCGGAGTTGTTATGATTGGAACAGAGAATCAGAATGCAGAACAATGTAATAAAATCACCCGAGTACAGAGATCTGGGCCTAAATCCATCGTTTATTTTGCTCACCATGCCATTCAAATTTGAACCCAGCCATATGCAAATCAGTCTTGACCCTGTGCCTCATGGGAACAGTCCAGGTAAGAGCAGCAGAATTTTCTTACAAGACCTTGAGTGTAAAGGACATAGCGGAAGACACTGAATTCACTTGGTCTCTAAAACTGAGCTTCTGGTCCACCCACTCTAAGTTTTTTACCTTCTTGTTGGGTGTGGTGAGAGGACCCAAGGTGTCTGGCCACCATTCAGGGGTCCAAAAATTCGGATCATTGCCAAAACATACCACCTCAGTTTTACTGGAGTTCAATTTAAGGCAGTTTTGGGCCATCCACATCCCTATGGCATTCATGCAGTCCCTAAAACGAATCGCCGTGCTCTGCCACTCCTCTATTTGTAATGCGACCACGATTTGTGTGTCGTCGTAGGAGGTTAAACTAAATAAGGGGCGCCAAAGAGGACACACACACATTAAATAGTGTCCGGCTTAGTGAGGACCCTTGCGGGACCCCACAAGGTAATGAGAAAGACTCGGATTAGAATTCCCCCAAAGACACTGACTGACTCCGATTTGAGAGAAAAGATTCCAAGTCTCCATGCAGAGCCCTGAACTCAGACCTCCCGCAGCCAGTCCATCAACAAATCATGATGGACCGTACCAAATGCTGCCGAGAGATCAAGCATGATCAGAGCAGCCTTGCCCCCTTTATCTAAAATAGTTTGAATCTCTTCAGTGGATTTCAACAGAGCTGATTCAGTGCTATGGCTCCCTCTGAATCCATGCAGAGTTGGATCCAATGCTTGCGTCGACCCCAAAAAGTGACTAAGCTGCATATTTAAATTCCTCTCAACAATTTTTGCAAGTAACTGGAGTCTGGATATAGGCCTGAAACTGTTGGGGGTCTTTTACATCTAGATTCGTTTTTTTTTTTTTTTTTAAGGTTTTTTTTTCAAATCTAGCCGGAAGTATCCTTCTGAATACATAGTATTGAAAATGGAGGTCGAAACTTGGGAGATCGGTTCTGCGACTAACTTTGCTATAGGTGTCGGACAAGGGTCAGAAGGGGAGTCAGATTTAAGCTGGGCAAATTTATCCAGATGAGCTTTCTGTTCTGGATTTAGGTCATCCATAGGGCCCAACGTCCTCTTAGCTTTAGCATTAGAGAAAGTGCATTGCTCAAGTTCAAGTGTTTTGTCTTCCAGGTCTAGTACTCTAGTCCCCATGGAGTCCATGTCTTGCTGTAGAGAAGTTAGCTTACCATTCAGGTCAGCCCTTAGTGTCTCTAGTGAAGAGGCTTATAGGAACGTAGGATCTGCTTATGGTTACTTGCTACCCCCCCACTTTTTGCCTGGTGCTATGCTGGTTTTTGACTAGTCTGACTGGGATCCTGCTAATCTGGTCTATCGGCTTTCTCCCCAAACTGTTGTGTTAAGTACCGAGGTACATCCCAGATTTGATACTGGGATACCCTTATCAGTACCTAGTGTATGGTACCCATGTACCCAGGGCACAGGTACCCCAAAGATTTCCCATGAGCTGCCGCATGTATTATGCCACCCATGAGAGACCACTCAAAATGGAACTACAGGCCTGCCATTGCAGCCTGTGTATGTTGGTGCATGCACCACTTACGAAAGATATAGGTTTACTATATCTAAGGGTCACTGCACTTAAAACCTATAAGTCACCCCTCTAGAAGGCCTTTACAATCCTGAGCGCAGGGTGCTAGGCTCTAAGTGAGAGGGTGTCCCTGCATGAGCAGGACAGCCCTGCAGCCTACGGAGTCCATTCCCGGGTTGTCATGGAAACAAGCATATACTATATAGAGGTGCATCGCGTGACCGCACGATGACCATCTAGAAAACGGCTGCAACGAATCCTATCATGTTTGGTATCAAACATATTGGAATCATACCCCCACACCGTAAAAGGTGTGGGGGGTATGATTCCAAGCACTGGGAGAACCCTCCGTTAGACTTTGTGTTCCCTGTACCAGCCTTCTAGTCCCGGACAGCAGAAAATTGTTGCTGCTGACCAGAGACACATTTCAGTCCTCCTACTGCTGAGCCAAGCTCGAGCAAGGGAAGCAAAACAATAGGCATCCTGTCACAGGGAGGTGTGACCACCTCCCAGACAGGATTTAGTGCATTAGGGCTGGGTGGGTGCACTTGCCAGCGTATGAAATTCTGTTGGGTCTTTATCTACTTATCTTGGGTGGTTCTGTGGGTCCCCAACAATTCTACGTCCTCTCGACATTGTTCTGACTCGAATTGTGGTTCTTATACCACTTTCTTAGTATCTGGTTTGGTCCCCCCATGAGGTCCACTGTGTATTAGAGCTCAATATTGTGTGCTTTCTTTGCTAAGGTATTGTGTGCTTTGTGTCTATCACCTTGTAGGAGATACTGGAACGCAGGGATGTGGATTTTTTTTTTAAAAGTCTACTTGTCCAGGGGACTAAAAGTAACAGAAATCTACTTGTCCTGTAAAAAGATCAACTTGTCCCAGCTGTTGCCTAAATGGATTTGCTGGTCTATGGATGCTAAACCGATTGGTTCCTATGTTCTCTCACACCATAGGCTTAAGTACCCCCATACACCTGACAGACTTAGGAGTTCCTTCCCTCAACTCTTACAATGTAGCATAAATTACCTTCAGCCTCTATTTTTTTTTTTTTTAACACGCCATGCTTTCCTCCTGCTCCCCCACAACAACCTGCATGTTCCCTTTCGTCTATTCTCTCACAATGTAGTCTTCCATTTTTGCTTCACTATTCCACAATGGAGGCTCAATTCCTTTTTTTGCCATTTTCTCATCACAGGTCCAAGCTTGCCTTATGGTATCCACTCTGTCACCAGCAGTGCCATTCTCCCTTTGCTTCCAATCTTTCACCACAGGCTGGCTCCGGAACTCTTGCTATATCAGTCACCTAGCTTTAGCTACATACCTATTTTTCTTCCAATTTCTCATCATAAGCAGGCCCTCTTCTTTCTGCACAGCAACTCTACATGCTCCCTTTTCCTCTACTCTTAACAAATGCTCCAGTCCACTTCAACTTCCCGTCATCACAGACTCAATTTCACTTCCACAACACACCTGATAACCGTTACCATTCATTCTCCAGCATACTGGCTCAAAATCTTTCTTTTGTTTCGTGGCAACTGTTCCTGCTCCCTTGCCACCTACTCACAGACCTTAGGATGCTTAGAAGCCCCTTTTTTAGCATGTGAATTGAGCTGTGCTTGCCAGTGGTAAGACTTCTTCACAAAGTGGAATGCAGTCAGAAGGGAAAACACTTACATCTCAACGACCTACTATTGCACTGGAAAGAACGCCAAAAAGTAATTTTTAAATAGTCATCTGAAGTGGTAATAGCCACCATGATAATGCTCCAAAATAAGTTGATCTTTTTTTTGGCACTAGACTAAGTGGGAACAAAGTAGACTGTGTTTTGGTGTCTTGGACTTGATAAACAAATACCAATAATTTACTTTATTTTTTCCAACATCATGGGTTTGAGAAAACTGGCCCATGGTAGTTGCTGATACAGTTAAAACGAAAATTTGAATGAAGCTGTAAGTGAAGGTTTTTTTTTTTAATGCTATAAAGGACATTATCCTGACTGCAGTTGGAAATGGAAAAGGCATGCAAATGTTGCAGCTATAACATTTTCTGATAGTCACAATCCCCGCCATCAGTCATGACACATTATTGTAGGTTAACGACCGAGAAAAAAACACTCCACTCTGTGCCAGATAAGCATTTGGAAACCTTGCATAAGATTTGTGTGTGTGCACATTTAAACAGTAACAAGAATTGGTATACTCTTAAATAGAACTGTAGAAGCGTACTTCCTTTTTAGTTGTGATTCCACAGGTTGGCCTGGAATTTACCCTGCATGTAAAAATGTGTCAGGTGCACTTTCGACAGTCCTTGATTCTTGCATCCTCTGTTTGCAGTGGAAGGCATGACTGGGGTCGGAGCTGTAGTCAATATGGAAACTCGGCACGCTGCAAACATCGCAAGGCAGACATCTGGGTTTCCCTTGGCAGACTTGGTTAGCTAATGACAAGGCAGTGACGGTGGCAATTAAAGACTGGCGGAGTCCGTTCCTTCCAGCCCTAGAACAATCCAGTTTTGCTGTATTACATCGACAAATCTTTCATATTGCCTCAACTACTTTCATTTTTTTCTTGCACCAATGCTTCACGATCTTCAGAAGCCTTGCAGACTCCTAAAAGCACAGCCAACCCACCAGAGGTGAAGGTGTGCAATAAAGAACTGCTTTACACTGGCTCAGTGGGAATAAATAAACATCAGTATTTGGTTCTTTGATAGTGAGAAGAGTCAACGATGTGATGTGTAACGTCCTTGTGTTTCTCCAGTGCTCTTGTGTGTCCACTGCGCCCTGGGCTCTCCGATTTTCTATGAGAAAGGGCGGTTACCCATAAGACTATGTAGCCTCAGTACTTTTCACAAATGTGGAGAAACATTTTTAAACAAAATAGGTAAACTAGGAAAGGAAAAAAACTAGTGGTACTCTTAGCAGCAGGCAGTTTAACCCTCTGCGCTCAGGTCCGGCCTGGCCATAGCGGGCACCGGGCAATCCACCGGTGCGCCTCACGGGTGGGGTCCGTTTTGGTTACAGGGCCGTTTTTGCAGCATAGCTGCAAAATCGGCCCTGTACCAAAATCATCCGAAAACCGGCCCGGAAAGACCTCAGCAGCACCTCCTACCCCCCCACCCTCCCCAATAAATGGAAACACTCAGGGCAGTGGCATGCACCAGAGTAACGGCCAGTCGAGCAACAAGAATTCAAGGCAGTCTAATTTGCCATCAAGGCTTGAGACCACTGCAGCTTGTTTCCAATACTCTGTTGTCTGCGGGCTGATCGATCAGCAGTCTCTCTCCCAGGTCCTTGGTCAGGCTGGGTCGAGTTTGATCTTATTTTGGATCCCCCAGTCCTGCAGCTTTACTGGGCCCACTGCTTTAGTGCTGCCCCCCGCGTTTTATGCGGTCTCAGTCACGCTCCAATAGCAGCAATGAGACCCCACGCTTTCTGCAGCCACAAGCTGCATAACATTAGACACGGTCAGTCACAGCAGGTGCACCAGTTCTAATTTCAGAGCCATCTGCAAATTGAATAAATTAGAACACTTTTGAACACTCTAGCAGTGCTATGGCGGGCTCTATGGATGTGCTTATTTTTTTACTTTACCTGAAGTATTTCCTTGCCGCGGCCACGAACAACAGCTTGCTGAGACTGAGTGACGATTCACTCCCTCAGCCAATCACTGCCCAGGGCCCAGCTGTTAGCCAATCAGAGGCCTCCAAAGGCTCCTGTCAAGCTTTTCTGGTTGGCTGTGAGCCCCAGAGTGCCTGAAGCCTGTTTTATTTACAAGATTTAATGTCTACTAGTCCGTCGGACAAAATAGGCATTAAATCTTCTTGCCCATCGATAAAAACTGCATGGTTCGGGCGTCTGGCGATATGATTCCCCCACCCCTGGTAACGTACTAGATAGCGTGTTATATAATACACATTTTTATTCATACGTTGTGTGTGGATCCTTTTCATTAAATCTATACTGCAAGATTGCATTCTGGTACAACAAGCTGCTTTACATACCTTCAAGACTAAGCCTCATTCTGCTCTCCACAGCTACCACTTGGTTGTCGGAGACATCTTAAAATCACCATAAGGATGGGCTGGACTGGTGCAAGGTGCCCACTTAAATTAGAGGACATCATATACCAGGCCAGCTTTTCACAAGGCTAATGTCAGATTTGATTCCTCTCGAAGCTCCTTCTTGAACTCTCGTAATGAAGAAAGGAAATCCTCTTTAATGAGGGACATATCACTCTTTTCTGTGGTCAGTTGGCTGCCTCGTGGTTCTGAGAGGGCGAAGTAGCTAGAAACTATTACTTTGCTTTTTGTTTGGTGGCATGAAGGTAGCCGTAGTGAGCGTGTGCCGATGTTGGCCGCCAGCACAATATCTCATGTGAACCCTACTTCTTAGAATTTTATTTAGTGTGAGCGGCAGAGGCAGTGTACGTGAGGAAGCTACCACCTTGTATGAAGCATCATAACTGAAATTACCCCCCCAACAGTGACTGGTTGATGTGGCTAGATAGTGCTTACATCAGTGTCCCCGACGCAGACTCGCCTGAATCTGTTCGCAGTTTACATGTCTATTTAATCACCACATGGGGCGTATCAGGTATTCATGGTGGGTACCATTAAAACATGCCCCAGGCTAAGCCCCCACTGTAAGCCTGTCTTGCTATGAACACGACATTGTAGCTGTGGGTATCACTTCCGTCGCAGACTGGGGGCAAAACTGAGGGGAGCCCAATATTCCTTCACATCCAGTTGCTTAGGTTGAGGCTTTGTGGTCCCACAAGGGAGAAAGAAGTCATAAGGAGTGCTCAGTCTGCATAAAAAAAGGAGCATGCCGACTATGTGAGGATAGTAGAGTTCACCATTTGTAGGTCAAGCATTGGATGTTTTGTAGTTTCTCCCCTGTGTATCCCCGAAAAGGGTGCCAAATCTGCCGGACCCTCCGAGTTCTTCAGGGGATCTTTGCTCTAGAGCTCAAGGCTAGGTGTGGCTGGGTGTCATGCACCATTTATCCACTGTTTCTTTTTCAGGCCATTAAGTCGCCATTTTGAGTTCAGGCAGGCAGTGGCTCCACTACTTCTCTCTGTGGTCAGGGCCTCGCAGGCTAGTGTTACTGAGGATCACAGTGCCTTCACACACTGCGCCCCCCTCCTCCACCCACTGCTCCCCTACTTATTTTAGTTCGGCCCACTACCTACTTATTTTAGTTCAGGCCCACTGCTTCCATGCTTTAATATGTTAATGCATCCTTTGTGTTGGTTTATTTAAAGCTTCTCACTTTTTATTAACTTTCATTATAGTTTCTCAGCAGCAGTTGATGCGCGTACGCACCCCCAACCGTTTGATATTAACTTTGCCCCATTCCCTGCTCGCTTTCAATTCCTTCCTGGATGTTGAACATTAGGAGAACAGCAACACCTCCGTTCCTGCCATAGGTCTAAAACAACAGCGTTCGCAATGGTCACATGCGTTCATTTGCGCTCTGCCTGGGCACAGGGCAGGAAATGATGGCACTTCCAACTTGCTTTGCGCGGTCTATAGCTGCAAATTCTTGCTCCTCCGTAATCAGCCCAGGCCTCCTGCACATGTTGGAAGTTCCAACTCAACTAATGCAAGTACTGACGGTGCTGATCACCCCCCACCTTGCATCTTGGCTGCTTGTGTCACTTCCACATAGGGTCCCCTCTGATCCCTTACACCATGGGTACTCCCACATTATTCCTAGGGGCCCCAATGCTTGCTCTGTGATGTGACTGTGGGAGGCATAGATGCCAGCAGGGTGTTAGAAGAAGGGGTGGGGGGGCAGCAGTAAGGTAGATGTAGGGGAAACAAAGCATATACAGCTAGTGTCTGAATTGCACAATTTGAAACCAAACAGTTGGGATTAATCCTGGCTTCTGCACTTAAAACATATGCCTAGGATCAAACGATGTAGCTATTTCATTTTCCCTCCTTTTTCTTCATTTTCCCACAAGGATATCAAAATACAGGACTTCAGGATGTGTGCTGTACAAAACCTTCTGGGTTTGATTTAATAAACTATAACCAAACAAAAAAATTCTTAAAGCTCTGATATATTAATATACTATGGTAAAAAGGAAGGTTGTGCATGTTAATGTAATACACACTTTGAATTTTGAACAGACTATCATACTTTAAACTTTTGCTGCAAAATGCCTTTAAGAATGAGGTGGTTTCTAAATTTATGCAGTGCAGGACACCCTAGTTACTTTATTTCTTTTACTTAAATTAACCTTTAGATAAATGCTTGCCCGTTTATGATCTTTTTAATGTTCGTGCGGAGTCCAGCAGCCCAGTGCTGCTGTTGATCGGGGGGGGGGGGGGGGGCGACTGTAAAGGTCAGGATGACCACATGCAGCCCCCTGGGCCATACTTTGAGTATCACTGCCTTATGCCATCTAATGACACTTGCATGATGGGTGCCAGCTCCCCAAAACATTAAAAAAAAAAATCCATCCCTCGATCCCGGATTCACATTTTGATATTTACCACCAAAACATCGCTCAGACAGTGCTGGCCCAGATATCACACTCACTTCTGTGCAGACCTACAAAAAACCTTCATCTCAACCACCCATACAAATTAGGTGGCTATAAGAGCTATTTCCACCATCTCTACTTCAAATGTATTTTCTGCTGAGTTTGTTTCTAAATAAACCCATTAACCTACCTATTGCGCAGGAGCTTTTACGCTCCTCAGTCAACATGACCAGATGCCAATTGACACCTGCCCTGCTTTCCATTAGAAGATCTTAATATATGGCTTGAGGATGAGAACCTAGAACTCAAGCTTGTCTCTTCACTCACTCAACAGGCTGGCCATCTTCTGGATCCCATTTTCTCAGATTGACCATATCTCAACACAACATAATCATTACCTCCTGTAGGATGATCTGATGACTTTGGGATCCCTTTCATGCTCCAAGTATAATCCCCTTACCCCAATCGCCCATGGTTTTCTCCTCTTTGGCACCCAAAACTAAACGCTGCTGCAATAAAATCAGTCATGATCAATTCTCAGAGTCCCGCCTCACACGTCAGGTTACAGAACTTACTTGACATTAACATTACATTTTAATGACTGGATCCTCCTGCAATAATTTGGCCCCATTTAAGAAAGCACACGTGCCAATAAAGGCCCTCTGCCCCACAGTACTCTGCTGAACACACTCTGCACACTGCATTGCAAATCCCTGGAAAGGATATAGTATTTTGACAACCGTCCTCCCACCAAAGCAAACTAGTGCGCTTTCCTCACAGAGTAGAGATCCAAACTTGGCTGCACAAACTCTTCATTCCACACCAGGCCTCTAGACTCAGTAATTCTATGAAATAAATCTTCAAAAACATCCATATTGCCTACTGGTTTCTCTAACTGTCACCCCATCTCAGGAGCAGTGAGGCACCCTGGCAGACTGACTCTTAGTGTGGAAAAAAAGTAAATCACTGCATAATCGAACCCCTTCCCAAACTTGACCTCCACAGGGGTTGCTCATTTTCCTACTGCAGCTTTCAAAAAGCACATGTAGCCCCTTTCTCTTGAATTTACCAGGGAACTGGACATAACCATAAGATCTGCTCCAACCTCCATGCTTTGCCCAGGTCTAATTTGGCCAGAGGTGAAACGCCGATCTGTTCCGTGCTCACAAACCTCTACAACCACTCACTTGCCAAGGCCCATTTCCCTATGGCCAAGAAAAAGGCTCTGGTAGTCAAACTCCTCAAAAAACCTTCTTTGGCTCCTTATTATACAGTCTCCTTACTTCCCCCTTCAATTAATTTTTTTTTAGAAAAACTGCAGCCTCTACTTTTAAAGGCTATTTCAGCTATATGTTCCCTTTCACGTCCTCGGTTATGCTTTTCACCATCTACTTGGACTCCGTGCAATTCAGAAAAAACAGGTAGGAGCTTACTCTTTCACTGCTATTTGGTAGCCAAACACTGGAATACTCTCCCACCTTCCCTTAGGCGCAGTACTTATCTTCACTCCTTCTGCAACTCCTTAAAAGAGTTTCTCTCTCTTCAGTTTCATGATTCTATTTTTTACTTATTCGAGAGGTCTGTTTTTTAGTGCCTCTCTGAAGCACTGACACCCTTTTGGGAAATTGTGAGCATTCTTAAACCCAGAGGGTTCAAACTCAAAATTATCCACGGTTAAGAAATATGTTAGTCCCTAGATTAACAATTCATAGCTACAGCAAAATATCTGGCAAGATAGCTTGATGCCAAAATAAAGGAGGATTTTCAACTCAAAAACTTACCTGGCCTCAAACCCCTAATTCCTTAAGCTCCTCGGATCACCAGCGGACCCAAACCCAACACATCTATTTAAGAACATTCTCACTAATATCTCAGCTGCTATCTGAACAAGAGCTATTGTCAAGTATCCTCTGGAATCTGGTATACTCCCAGATGATCTCAAAATTGCCTACATCAAACCATTATAAACAAATAAAAAATTCTGTCCACTTCCATCCAAAATGGTTGCTGCCCTGGATTGAGCCCTGGCTCTGCCCAATTGGGAGGCTACCGTGGACTGAAAACAGGAGTGGAGCTTCTGCCATTAAAGCTTTCCCTCAACTTTGACAAACTTCACCACCCAACCATGCTCTAAAGTAGGGGTTCCAAATGAGTAACTCGGGAGCAACTAGCAGCTCGCCAGTCCCTTTAAAATATCTCTCAGAGGTGAAGTCAAGCCCAGTATCTAAATCAGAGAGTAGCTGCCTATTAAAGAAGGCAGCACTGCTCAACTCAAGACCCTTAGAGTGACAGCCAGCCAAACCTATGGCAGTAACTCATAATAACACTAACACACCGTCAGCCTATAGGGCCTGCCACATGACAGTCGGTTTCCAATCTCAATATCACTAAGCCACAAGGAGATTGACCATGTTGTAGTCCCTACTTTATCAGTCAGTATGTATGTGAAAAGTGGACCATTAAAGTAGTGTGGAAGCAGTAGCCTGAGCCGTTATCAGAGTTGCCCCACCAAAGTGTGGGACTGCAGGAGTCAGTGAAAATGTGTCTGATGGGTACATGATCAGTCCATGACATGAGGCGAACAGGGCATGTTCAAAACCAGAGAAAATTAAGTGATTCATCAGCATTTAAGTGTGTGTTCATAATAAACACCATTGCTTCCCGGACGCTACACCTGGTGTCAAGGACCGCCAAATGTGTATGCTAGCCCCCATCATTAGGGTGTTATCTCTGGCATACCCGTGTCAGTTACTGGCATAATGATGCCAATGGCATAATAATGGTCATCCCTGACTATTTTGGGTATTCTTGGTCGTGTTGTGGTATACTGGCAGCCACCATTGACCCCTGTTAGGGGTATTAAGCTCTGCATAAATTACTGAATAAATAGTCCAGTGGGCCAGCAAAAATGAAAGCAACTAGGCAAAGAAAACGTGGGCCAGATCATGGCGATGTCCGCACATGTTGTGACACCTGCAACTTTGTTTTGAAATGCCATGCAACAGCAATCATAAGAGAGCTTAGAAAGCCTTGGACCTACAACTTTGGACAAAAGGGTTTGGAATTCTACCCCACAACAAAATTTCAGCTTTGTAATTAATGTTTGGCAGTTAAAACAGACTTACCTGCTGACTTTGATTTAGTGCCAAGCAAGAGCATGAGACGCCAAACTGGAAAATAAAGACTAGGAACAAAACAACCATATACTGTGGAGAAAACAGCAAGCTAAGGAAAGCACCAGAGGTAACAACTTGCCTCAGCATGACAATACAGACTACTTAAACACTAACCACATACAACTTATACGATCTGTACATTCAAGAGTTCACATCATGACTTGCCTGCATACATTTGGGATCTTGGGCATACATTTGCTCTTCTGAAAGCGTTCTTAAGATTGGGTAGTTATTTCAGCCGCATGTTTTCCTTCGACAACAGCCACGAAAATAAATTAAAACAGGGCGATAACTGCCTGGTTTTTAAATAGAATGACGTGCCAACTGTACTGTGAATAGGAAGTTTAAACAGCTGCCAACACCACGATCACCAACAGTGGCAGAGGTTAAAGTTACCACTATGAATCGTGTACTCTGCTTGGTATTCTTCCTGCCTAGTGCAATCAGACTCGAAAAAGTTGTTGCAAGAAGTGCCCCAAGAATTTTGTCTCTAATTTCAACTTTGGTCATCTGTTTATATAGACAGCTATATTTCTAATCTGTACCTTCTACACAAAACACAGACTTACACTAACACAGATCTTAAATGGTCCTGCAATCATTTTTTTAGATCACAGAGCCAAGAGTGGATGGTGGATACAAATATTTCTAGGTTAAAAGTATGTAGCATGAATTATGATTTTTTTTTGTTGAGAAACCTGGAAAAAAAAAAACACCCAATAATGAAAACGCGGGGTAAAGTAAAAAAAAAAAAAGATAAGAAGAGTAATGGGTATTAAGGTACACTAATGCTAGACAGTTAAAAATACACACGTACAAGTACATTAAAAATGAGATACAAACACAGTGAAGTCTCTTTCTGTCCGCGGTAGACTCCAACGCCGGCATATTACACACTATTCGAATAGACATGACAAAATTCACAAAAAGGAGGTACATGAAATTAGGGCACATGGAGGTCAGACTTTCAAATAATTTTCTGGAAAAAGACGAGTTTTAGGAGTCAAACTGCTGCTAAGGGCGTGGGAGTGCTGCAATGAGGGCAGAAGTGCACAGAAAGTGAAAATGCAACAGGACACTGATAATAAGAAGCAATAGACATACATTTGTGGGCCACTGCAACACTTTGAGGCTGCTGCCGAAGGACGCTATTGATGAATAACAGCTTGAGACAGTGAGATGGGCTTTTCTTGTTCCAAATGAGCTGGGACAAGGTACTGCCATTTTCTCTATACTGCCATAGCTGGCTGTCTACAGACGCATTTCATACTCTCCTCTGCCTCTAATCTCAAACACCCCATAGTATCAGCCTTGCTATATTAAACAAGAGTTGCGCTGTGACAGATGACTGTCAGGACGCATCCCAGGGAGCAGCGGAAAATTATCTAAAAGCACCACAAAACTGACAGGCAGAAAGGTGGGCGCCCACGCTTTGGAATCCAACAGAATCGACAATTTTGCAGCCAAACATAGCCTACGCCTGTTTTTTGTGGAAGATGATCAAATCTGTTACTTAGCTTCTAACTACAGTGAATAGTGCAACTTTTGCAATTTTGCAACCTACACAGAGTTGATAAAAGTACCTGGCTAATCAGACTCCAATAAGGCACACTCAAAAATCTTTGATTTGCATGCGCTAGTTGGCAATGTGAATGTGTAACACTCTCTGTACACTACTATTCTGCCTGCACCTACATGTATGCTCTTTGAACAGTTTAACTAGATCTCCAATAGCCTCACAATGCCTCGTATGTGATCCAAAACGTCTGAATTAGAAAGTGTGCTATGTTTAGTATTGGCTTGTCTCTGTTCTGCGTGCCAAGCCCCTTTCCAGATGCCCTCTTTGGGCTTGTGATCCGGACACAAATTCTCGAGGGCCTCATCTTTCAGCCTCACACTAGAGGACGCATAGATAAGGCACCATGGGCAAAGCACAACCTTTCAATGTGGTTGCCTTTCCGGGGCACAATCAGTTTTCCCTGCTTAGTCACACGGTGCAACTGCTTTAAGGGGATTAAACAAAGATACCCCAGTATGGAGTTTCACTGACCGTGTAACCTCGTAGAGTTTAGGAATGAGAGTTATTACCCAACTTAATAACAATCATCTACTCAAGCAGTAACTATTAAATGTTAACTGGTTAGCAATCTAAACTGTGACCTGTGGATTGCATACCAAACCTTATAGGTTTGTTATCATACAGAACCACTTTACTCATTTTGTTTAATAAAAAATATATATACATCTACCCCCCCCCCACACCCCTCACCTTAAATGTATTTAGTATTTCAGCTTAGTACCCGAATTCGCATTAATGTACAGATCTTGTCTTCATGCATGTGGGTCAAAGGCAAAGAAAATGGTCTACATCCTTTTAGGAGCTACATTTTCCTGCAATGTTGGCTGTCAAGTTAAACTTCCTCAATTGTAAATAATACAGGCAATTAATAAAGTGCACAGTGCTATATAACACCTAATTAATGAATGGTGGTATTACCCAACAGAATCTCATTAGAAACGAAAAGCAGTCAAACATGCATGGACTGGAACCTGTGACAAACAAATGTGTTAAACACACATTTCTGGAGCAGGAAATTCAACCACCGAGCTATCCAATGGCAAAGAAAACAGTTTCTTACAAATTCAGCTATTGAACTGAACTCCGGTTTAATTCCAGGCATCTCACTCAACAAGAGATTGAGAGAGCTACGTTTGAACTGTAAAGGATACCATGAAAAGCATGACTTGGTGGTGGTTGGCAGCTCCGATGAGACCCACAATGGCAATGAGGAGCAAGAAGACACCAATAGCGATGACACCGCCGATGATGGTGATGCTTGAGACTATGCCGAAGCCCTTGCCCCAGGCGGCCACTCCGATCAGCAAGAGGCCAACCAGCTGCGAATGGAAAAAAAAGATAGAAGTTAGGAAGGCTTGTACTTGCAGCAGCCACCAGACCAAGTTTACAATAAACTTAAATCGAGGAGCATCTTTGTCCAGTCCGGAACGGACCTTTAGTCGAGCTTAAAGAAAATAACTTGCATGCACGTGGACCACACAGCTTAACAGGAGGAGAAAGAGCAAAACAGATTTTAAAATCTTTCTAGATTTCACGCAGTTGCCCTTGTATGTGATTTGCTGTTTATATTGACTGTTACATTGCGGTCTAGTGATACAATGGTGTAGTATTAGTGAAGTTAAATAGTAGTAAAGTTACATTATACACTGACTAGCATGTGAGCTGGAATGTCCAGACAGAATGTGGAGTGTCCTGTTCCAGATATTCTATGTGGGAGTAATTTACTGTTGGGCAGCGTTGTGAACTGGAGTGCTGTGCTGGGGATACCATTTCAGAATAAATACTTCTGAACCACACTCTTGGATTGGTGTGATTACTACAAATGGCTTAATAGTAAAACACCAAGAAAATGCCAATAGACCGTAAATAACTTTTTTACAGGTAGCTCACTACAAATCTTGCATCTAAATCAATGGAAGGCCTAAAGGATAAGTCAACCACACAAGACTTTAAACTGCATGTAGCACACATTTTTAGAGTAGATGCATTTTTCCCCATAACGTTTTTATTTGAAGAATATTTAAAAAACTGTATGTAAAGATAGGAATGTAGAAGAACAAGACAAGGTACAATAGCACATAGTGGTAAGTATCATCAAAAGATGACTGATAGACAAACACACAGCATGTTTAATGGCAATAAAACAAATGAATAATAAGTAAGTGTACATTTATACAAGAACCTTGGACTGGTAAAAAAAGTATTTTTATGTGTCTATGTAGGAGGTGACAAGCGCAGGTTTGATATTGTAGCTAGTGCGAGTATTGTAAATAGAGAAGGGGAGAAGTTAGGAAGAGTGGTAGAGCATAAAAAGGATAACCAGGTGTCCAGTAATTGGCGGAATATAAAAGTAGGTAGAGGTCTTATGGTTCAGATGGGAAAAGAACGGTAGAAACTACATAGAATGTATTTGTTGTATTAATCTGTTGTGTTCTATAGTCTGAGGATTTTCGGTTTGATACGGGTATTGTGTGGGCCACAAATGTGTGCAATCTATGCCTACCATGTGTGGAATGAGATTTGGTTGAAAGATTCCCATTCAATTAAGAGAAATGTAGTCAATAATAGGTTTAAAAGATTCTCATAAGATGTTGAGAGTTAGGAGTTAAGAAAAGGCCCCAGTAAGTAAAATATTATGCACGTTTTAAAAGATGATTTTCAGGCGGTTGAGATCTTACCCAAATATGACCAGAGTAGCTTGTAGCTGAAAAAAAGTGTTCTTTGTAGCTCAGTTTTCCACGCATTTCCAACACATTGGAATCAATTAGTTTTAAGTTTAGCAAGTTAGTCAAAGGTTCAGTAGGCTTTAGTAGAGGTGCCTTCCTTTGCATATTTGAAACACAAGCCTACATTGGAAACCAAAGTATAATAAATCCCTGGGAATATGGCTTTCAAATGACTTGACTGAATCGGACAGACAAGCATTTGCAATGCAATAGGTCTCGCATTTGCTAGAGTTTAAGCTATTGGCATTGTAAATGACAATGCTTTTTATTTATCATCATCATCAATGAAACTTTATTTCGGCCAATTTGACCATAAAAGCATATATTAAATAGCATACATTTCATTTGATTCGTGATAAAACCAATAAAAGAAATACATTCGTCATATGGCATTGTATAAATAACACACGAGTGTAACCTGCAAACTATCTACAATACAATCAGTCCAAACTCATTGGATACATTAAAGTATGTGTGCAGTATGTGCGTACAAATTACAATGCCAAATTTGATAAACCCATACTCTATCTCACAATTCAGCCATTCAGGCAATTTTTTGTAAAGTGCTTGTATCTATCATTATAAAAGTTGTAAACATGGTCTTAGACCAATCAACCACAATTCTACTTGTTGACAGTCCTACGCACTATATATCAAATTAAAAATATGTCAACAAAGTGGCTAAAAAAGCTCATAAAATTCCTAGATAATACTTCCAGATAAAAAAATTATATCAAGGATTAACCAGTGTCTGTAGGGGTCAACTCTGGAATACTCTACGTGTGCACCACATGGAGAATAACAAGCATTTACAATGCAATAGGTCTTGCAGCATTAACCCGTTCTATGCTCATGACGGAGCGGCTCCGTCATGAGCCTCAGTTGAGCTGTGCTCATGGCGGAGCGGTTCCGTCATGGCCCGCTCGGCGCGCCTGCGCGGCGCGAATTTCGCGCCTGCGCTGAGCGTTCCATTGAGCGGGCGCGTTCGTGACGGAACCGCTCCGTCACGAGCACAGCTCAACCGCGGCTCGTGACGGAGCGGCTCCGTCACGAGCATGCGAGCGCCGCTCGACCCCCCGCCCCCTTAGCGCTGCGGCGGAATTCCCACCGCAGCGAAGGGGTTAAAGTTTGAGTTATTGGCATTGTGTATGAAAATGCGTTTCATACATTTTTTAGCAAACTTTGAATTGGTGAGCAGTGAGTGTGTGCAAGAGTATGCTGTTGCTCTCAGCTGTTATTATTCACATAGCTCTGATGATGCACCTCACGCACGGGGCTGACAGTTATTATTCACACAGCTCTGATGATGCACCTCAGGCACGGGCTCACAGCTGTTATTATTCACACAGCTCTGATGATGCACCTCAGCACGGGGCTGACAGTTATTATTCACACAGCTCTGATGATGCACCTCAGGCACGGGCTCACAGCTGTTATTATTCACACAGCTCTGATGATGCACCTCAGCACGGGCTCACAGCTGTTATTATTCACCCCACACTCCCCAAGGACAGACACCCCCAGTACCTCAGTAAATGGCCCACTTGCGGTCAACGCCCTACATTCCCCAAGGACAGACACAAATGTCGCCACCTCTTATACTAACCGCCCCTCTAACAGGATCCCCTTTACCCCCACTCACATCCCCCCCTATCCCTCTCCTCCCTGACATAACAACCCCCACCCGCAACACGCCACCTGAACACACCACCGCTCGGAGTTTATCCCCCCCCCTCCCATCCCCCCCACGACAGACGCCTCTCCCTCCTCAGCTCCCTCCCCACTCTCACCCACGACACTCTCACACCTAACAGAACAACTCTCACCCACAACACGCCACCATCTGATAACATCACCACTCGGAGTCTATCCACCCCCCCCTCCCATACCCCCCCACGGCGGACACCTTTCCCCCCCCCAGCTCCCTCCCCACTCCCACCCACGACACTCACACCCTCCCAACAACACACACAGAACATACCACCTCCCCTACCTTAGCATCCCCCTCTCTCCCACCTCCTATTCTCAGCCCTCACTACCCCCCGGTCTCCCCCACTGTCTTCAGCCTTCACTCACTCTTCCACTCACCGGCACCGTCTCCAACTGACGGTACTACCTATGCCTCCCACCCACCGCCTACACCGCCTACTTCACCCACACCCCCCGCACACAAAGACGCCCACTCTTTGAATGCCATCCCACCCATTTGCACCGCAGAACATTCCAACAACGCCAGTATACCCCCCCTTCGATTCCCTGCCCGCTTTCCAGCTCACTACACAACCATTCACCATTGGCTCTCACCACCTACGCCATCCCCAATGCACCCCCCGACCTGACTTTACCCACCCTCCAACAAGTCAAAGAGGATATTCTACAAATCAAAAAAGATGTCCACGCAATCAAAGACCTTCTCTCATCACAGCCCAGTCTACCTCCCATCATCCCTCTACCCTACAAAGGACGCTCCCGCCCTACACACCCTCGCCTCCAACGACATCCGCGCTGGCCGACTATCCCCGTTCGCAACAACTCCCACCGCCCCCGCCGTGTCCTCAACCCATTGTCGGACCGCGACCTATGCTCTCTCCTACGCACTTATGGCCCAGGTCCGGTAAAACACATACCTAGCACACACATCCCCATACCCACAATTCTTACAAACCCTCTGAGGCTCCCAACACTCAACAACAGAGGTTCCGTCCCTAACAACCTCAGAAAAGTTCCCTTCACTCTAGAAAGCTCGACCACCCTTCTGTCTCCCAAACTCAAATGCATCCTACTCAACTGCAGGTCGGCCCAGAGACACTCCTCCGACATCGCTGATCTCGTCTCAGCTAGGGATCTGGACCTAGCCTTCCTAACAGAAACTTGGCGCACTGAAGCCTCTACCCAGATTATGGACATACTAGTCCCCCCCCAACTATCACATCATTAGGCTAGACAGGTCCTCGGACAAGACGGGCGGGGGAATTGCATGCATTTTTAGAAGCAACCTCTCCGTTACTAAAGTCACCTCCCCCTCCCTCTCCTCCTGTGAACTCCTCTGCCTCGACATCACCAGCGAGGGCAAACAAGTTTGTGCTTTACATCTCATCTATCACCCGCCTGGTGACAATCTCATATTCACCCAACAACTCATGGACATGATCACTTCCAATGCCGGTCGGCAGACCACCCAAGTCTACCTGGGTGACTTCAATCTCCACTGGAACGATCAGAAAGACACAGTGGTGAATAGTCTCAAAACTTTCATTAATGCGCTTGACCTCACCCAAATATGCGATAGACCAACACACGACAAAGGCTCGATACTTGATCTCATCATTGCCAAAGAGAATTCTACACAACTGGAGACGATTACACCCTACGACTGGTCAGATCACCACATTATCACCTTCTTTATCAATGAAAAAGTTAAACCTAACCCGGCTCAACCAATCAAATCCAAAACATGGAAAAGGGACATGAAGAATCTCAACCCCTCTACTCTGCCTCCCCACATCGGCAATCTCCTCCTTCCCCCTTCAGGTGCCTCGGATGTTCAATCACTGACTGATTGAATCTATGAATACATTAGTCAATGAAGTCGCTCCACTGCAACTGAAGAGAGTCTCCACCAAAACATCTAACCCCTGGTATGACGACAGACTCAATGACGACAGGCGTTCGATGCGAATGGCAGAGCGCACCTGGAGAGCGGACCCCTCAGCACTGCACCTCAAAAGGCTTAAAAACAAGAGAAATGCCTACTTTAGGAAAATAAAGCGCACAAAGTTGGACTTCTTCAGCCGCCAGTTGGACCAAGCAAAAAACAGGCCAAGAAAACTGTTCGAACTAATCAAGACCCAAACAAAGGCACAACCCTTACAATCAAATAGCACAACAAGCGACACCCCACACTGTGAAGACTTCTCTGCTTTCTTTAAGCTAAAGACTGACAACATAAGAAATGACCTCATCATGGATGTAAGCCGATTCCCCAACCACACAAGAATGGCTAACACTCAACCTAAAAACATGGCATCCTGGCTATACTTCGATACCTACTCGGAAGAAACAATACACAAACTGCTCTGCACCTTGAAGCCCTCTAATCACCTCACAGACCCTCTACCTGCTAATGCTGTAAAAGACTTCATCCCCTTGCTCCTCCCTCTCTGGACCAAAATCATCAACTGCTCCCTGCAACAAGGCCTCATTCCAGACTCCCTCAAGGTGGGGCAAGTCACGCCTATACTCAAGAAACCTACAGCTGATCCGTCTGACCTAAACAATTACCGGCCCATCACCAATATCCCCACCCTGGCCAAACTGCTGGAGAAATGTGTCCAACTCCAACTAACAAGACACATTGACCAATTTGACCTCCTCAACTCTCATCAATCAGGCTTCCGAGCGAAACATAGCACGGGAACAGCTATGACACACATAATTGATGACGCCCTCCAAATTCTTGATCGCAATGAGTCCTGCCTCCTCATCCTTCTTGACCTCTCGTCAGCTTTTGACACGGTCAAACATGAGAACTTGCTGGAGCTGCTAAGCACTAGAATGGGTCTATCGGGAACGGTTCTCAAATGGTTTTCGTCCTTCCTTCACAACCGGTCTCAGAAGTTCAAGATCGACAACGTGTTATCTTCACCTGTGCCTGCCGATCTAGGTGTTCCACAAGGATCCTCCCTCTCCCCCACATTATTCAACCTCGTCATGGAACCGCTCGCCACCTTGCTCCAAGCTTCTAATGTCCAATTCCATATGTACGCCGACGACACACCACACAACTGTACCTAAAGCTTTAATCTCCGGAAGATATCAAACATCTGAATTCCACGCTTATTAACACTCAATCTTGGCTAGCCGATAATCACCTCAAACTAAATGCTCTGAAAACTGAGTTCCTTCTCATCTCACCCCCGGCGAAAATTTCCACCACCCAAACATGGCTCAACAACCTAACAGCACTCAATGTCCAACCCACCATCGTGGACTCGGCGAAATCCCTAGGCATCACACTAGACGCCAAGCTCAACATGCAGCAGCACGTCAGCAAAGCCACAAAAGCAGCTAATTTCCAAATCAACACACTGAGGAAAATTAAACCCTTCCTCCCTACTTCCAAACAGCTGTACAAGCGTTAGTCATCCCTCGAATAGACTACGGAATTGTGGCCCTCAGCGGACTCCCGCTATCCACAACAGCACCCTTAAGAGCCTCCCTGAACGCTGCCGCAAGACTCATTACTGGCTCAAGAAAACATTCGCATATTTCCCCAGACAGTCCCTTAAATGGCTGCCTTTTGAAGCCAGAAGACAACTAAAAATTGCAGTTATGACACACGCGGCCGTGCACCACAATGCACCCAACTACCTCGCTCAAAAGTTGTCTATATCAGGAGGTTCGAGATCCAATAGAAGCTCAAAAAATCTACTCCTGAAACCCCGTAGATTCCGGAAAGAGAAAACTTATAAGCGCTCCTTCTCAGGAATGGCCCCCAGGATCTGGAATGCGCTCCCTCCTGAAACCAGGCGTATCTCCTCCACTGCACTCTTCAAGAAAGAGGTGAAAACCATCCTTCTGGCCAAGATCTCCTGAACCTTATAGGTGCTGGATCAGAGACTCTGCATTGCCTTGTGTCAATACTCACCTTGTCCTTTGGCACTATACCTCTAGATGGAGACACTACTACGCTACTTTCTTACAATATATGATACACGTTGGGTCACTGATTCACCCTCCCGGTTGCCCCCACTCAGTGCTCTCTCTATACTAAAACACTGGTATAAGCCTTCCACACACCCAAAGTGTACCTGAACACCTCTGTAGTGGGATCAATGACTTGTGCCGTCCTATACTACCTGTTTACCTGACTGTATATTGATATGTTTTATGTATGTTATTATTATCCTTTCATGTTAGTGACTACTACATTGCTCCCATTACCCCTGTTCATTCCTACTGCCCCTACCATGTCATTGTGAAGCGCTCTGATATCTGTAAGGATCTTGTTCGCGCTATATAAAACTTTGAATAAATAAATAAAATAAATAAATAAATTCACACAGCTCTGATGATGCACCTCAGGCAAATAGTGCCTCTAGTGCGAACTAACGGTCATTTAGGATCTTGGTTTGTTTGTATAGCCTGCATTGTAAAAATTAAAATTTGAATAGCAATCATCACGAAAGCATGTATTAATATTTTACAATCAGACACTCGTGTAGTAGATGTCGTCGTCAGTGCTTGTGCAGAAAATGTATCAGTCAATGGTCAATCCAAAAAGACTGCCTTAATACATCAGGACACAAAAATAAATACTTGGAAAGAGGAAAAAAGTAGTAAAATTCCCAGTCATATTGCGTCCATAGTAGCTACTTTACCGGACAGCACTTGAGCCCAGGGAACCAAGCTATCACTGCACCACGCAACCAAGACACTCTCTCTGGATCATTAGCAGTACTCACCCACAACAGGATCAGCTGGCAGCCCAGTATAAGCCTATGGAGGCGCAACACTCCCTCTATTGCTACAGCCTCCGCTCCTCAATGTGCTGCCAGGGCAGGCAGGCTGTCTGGGTTAGCTCCTCGAAACTCCACACCAGGTACGTTTCTGCCATGGCTGCAGACCAAAGTGTGCTGTCTGCCGCTTCCGGCAGGAGGCCTAGCATGTGACGTCACCTAAACCTCGCCTAACCTCCCGCCCTTTCCAATGACCGTTTCAGGCATCAAAACGAAATGACTATGTGGACGACCTTGTGTCCAATTTCTTATACACAAAAAAACGAAACCGCCATATAGCATAATAGGCTATGCGTCACAGTGCTCTGACACGAAAAGATGCGGTTTACAAGTCCATTACTCGAGGTGCCAAAGTTAGGGTTTTATCTTTGCATTCCGATACTAGTTCTGAAATCATAATTTGCTATAGAAGACTACATAAAGCACCTGTTCACAATTTAACGAACACCAGAAATGTTCAATTGCGTACATTATTCAGCACAGTATGACGAACACATTCACACACACTAAACTGCCTTTCTGGTCACGCTTCCTCATCCATGAGTCAGGCAGTCACATGTTTGCTGTACGACTCCTCCCACCCGTAACAAGATGCTGGTCCTCTTTCCTCGTGACTCGCATATTGGATGTCCCACCATGCTCTCCACGCATCTGAAGCAATAAGCTCCTCCCGTTCAGCAAAGCCAGGGTCATCGCGTCTGTACACAAATCCACGCAGCTCTCTGGCAGAGACAGGGTGACGTCACGGACGTCGGCCGCCGTAGCTTGCCATTGGCTGCTGGAAATATATAGGAAGAGGGTCAGAGGGATTTAAAGTCACCATAGCTCGTTCAACTGAGGAGATACGGGAAGAAACGCTGAGGCAAGCCACGGCGGGAAGCAGACAGCTAAAATAGCGTCTCGGCGCAGGGACAGGTCTGCTGCAGACCACCTCGGCTCGCACACATGAGCCATAGTTGTAGGGGGGGAAGGGGAGTGCGCTTGTGTGTGTATGTGTACGTGTGCGGGGGGCTCTGTATGTGTGTGCGTGTGTGTAGTTGTGCTGGTGTGTGTCTGTGTGCGGCGGCGGGGGTGGGAGGGGTTCTCTGTTTGTATGTGTGCGTGCGTGCGTCCATGGGCGCTCGTGTGTGTGTGTGTCTCTGTGTATGCGCATGCGTGTGTCATGTTTAAGCTTTCCAGGAGAGGAGACAGGAGCTGGCCACAGCGTGCGCGTTCGTGTGGCCTGCTCAATTCCCTGCGCGCGGCCAGCTCCTGTCCCCTCTCCTGGGAAGCAGTCTCGCTCACAATAGGTCTCTGGCGAGACCGCGCTTTCGCACGGTTCAACGCCAGGAGACCTAAAAAGCCAGCTACTGAAAATGCTATAGGGAGGCCTGCATCATATTTCAATATCTTGAAAGTCTTTGAGCAATGCCTGGTTCCCAAGTTTCTGCATATCTGGATCAGCCATCGTTCTCTCGCTTTCTTATACCAATTGCAAAAAAAAAAAAAAAAAAAAAAAAAACACATGGTATTCTGACTCAGCTGCATTTTTACAGGCCGGGCAACCCAAAGTTTGTGGGCCCGCCCATTTGTTCGTAAAAGCACACAGTGGCAGTACCCCATGCCTGAATTGTAAATATAACTTCCTTGCGGCAACCGGCTTGATTTCGTCCAATATCAACTCTAGCCTGTACTGCTTTTTGATTTCCGGGAAATACTACAGTAAGCATGCCTAATGAATGGCTCCCCTGTAGTTGAGCCAATTTGTTCTCCCAGTAACAATCATTTCGCTCCTTCCTTGACACTGTGGGGCATGTTATTTCTGGACTATCCCACAAATTACCCCGTCCCATAGTCAAAAAGTGTTCCGGATGTGGGACAACTATGGTAATGTCACTGTTCCAGGTATAATCAACACCTATCTTAGTTCTTCCCTATTCTCAGCCAATTCTGGAGTGACCCACAAATATTTCCAAAATAATAGAGGTCTGAGAGCAACTTCTTCCGCGATTGACCTGATCCCCATATCTAGTCGAAGCGATGAGAGGAGAGCTGCAAGAGAGACCAAATAATTGCCTAACAAAGGTGTTTCCAGCTTGTGTAAGACTGTCAGAATGACTATGTCCCCATATTTCTGCCCCATATAAAGCAGCACCTCTGGCTTGAGCCTTGTATATTTCTAGTACCGGGGTCACAGGTTTAGGGCTAGAATTTTGAAATACCTTAGTCAGGCCCCCAGTTGTCTGCGCTAGCTTCGATTTGTGCCCCCCCCGTCCATTTTTTCTGTAATCATAATGCTGAGATACTCAAAGACACCCTCTCTAGGGGTCTCCCGTCCAAACATGGGTTTGGTCGGGTACTATTGCCCGAGTTAAACACCATACATTTTGTTTTTTGCAGGTCTCAAGCCCCCTTCCTTACAGAAAACATCAAATGTATTGAGAACCCTCTATACCCAGAGGAGATCTTGAAAGTAACAGGGTATAGTTGGCAAACATCATGGTCGGGATTTTACAGGTCGCCAACTTGGGTGCATCTGTATCCTTCGGCTTAAAAATTCAACTAACCCATTTATAAAAAGACAAAAAAGGGTCGGGACAAGAACACATCCCTGGTGGACACCTCTATCTACAGGGATGGAAGTGGTGACTTCCCCATGTTTGCCAAACCTTATTTGTGTGAAATTTCCTCCGAGTAGCCACCTCAGGATTTGGCACAGATACACTGGGACTCCCATCCCTAGTAGGGTTGCCCACAACTTCTCTATTGGCACCCGATCAAATGCAGATTTCAGGTGCACACATATTAAATAGAGGCTGCCACCCTCAATGCACACGGCCTTCCAGTGTAATAATTGTAACCTAAAAATCTGATCCAATGTGGACATTTTTTCTCTGAACCCTGCTTGGAACGGGCTGAGAATATTGTGTTCCTCTATCCAGCTCTGTAGACATCACAACAGCACTCGTGCAAACATTGTTTGGCTAATGTCAATAAGGCTTATGGGCCTGTAATTTGTGGGACGCAAAGGAGATCCCTTTTTGTAAACTGGTATGATTTTAGCCCCAGCCCAACTAGCTGGAATGGCCATATTTTGCAGGACAGCATTAAATGGAGTCCAGAAGTAAGGAACCAGATGGTAGGTTCGCTACAGAAAAAATCCCCGGGTATCTTGTCTAACCCTGGTGCTTTTGCTGGTGCTATTTTGCTTAGTGCACCCGTTACCTCCGAGTGTTATCTGGATATCTTTTTTCCTCCTTAAAAGGTAGTCATGTATGCTACGGGACAGTTGGCATGCAGGGGGCAACGTTCATTAACCACTGTGTCGTCCTCCATATCTACCCTCAAGTAGAGGGACTAAAAATGGTCCTTCCACACTCTGCCCCTAGATTTGGTTCCATCCAGTGCTTAATTTGAGCAGGTGCTTTCAGGTGCTCAGTACAAGCACTTTTCACAGGGCCAGGCATACAATTTCTAGGTCCTGCAGGTGGCGGTATCAATATTAATTGCCCAATTTAAAATAAACAGAACCACATACTTATGGTGACGGGCTGGTATGTTTTCATGGGCAGGCATGCATCTGTTCAGGAAGGCATGATTGTGTATCATCACTTTAGTGATGATGTTGTAACGCCTGTCATGAATCCAAGAAGCCCTCATTAACGAATGGCTTACATTCTATTCCCAGAGTCTGTTGCACCCTGCCACTGCCTGAGCCTAAGCCTCCCATTGGATAATTGTAGTGGGGGTCAGCAGCCCTGCATTGCTACTATCCTCAACGTGCTTGATGTGGCTGTGGCCCAAAGCAACTTTTTTGCGCTATTGAGTCACCTGCAGTTACCGTGCGCTTCCTTCAAGCATGCCAATTGCTGATTTTGCTTGAGCCCAGGAGATGCATACTCACATCTCACAGGCATTGCAGCATTACGGCTGGGGATAGTGCTTGTGCTGTGGCAGGCAGGGACACAGCAAGCTGAGCAGTGGATGCCTATGCCGTCGTCATAACTGGACCAAACTAATTACAGGCAGCACTAGCAGTGACATGACCTGCTGTGCTCAAGCAGCCTCCTGACCTGCAACAAACCCAGGTCAGACTGCACTGATTAATATGTTCAAAAAAAGCATTTTCATTTGGTGTACATTTTGTTTTCGCACTCAGTCGGTGTAGGTAAAGAAGTAAAAAGCATGGCTTAGGGGACAGACAGCAGAGCATGGTTACAGGATAGAGACTATGCGGGTGTTGAAAGTTGGGCACACTGGAGGTAGAAGTGGGCTGTAGCCTCCTTGGCAGCATTTTCAGCCCCGGCACTTCATTTTTTACAAATTAAGCACTGGTTTCATCGCAGATTTTCCTTCAGAACTACCCGCGTTTACCACATTCCAGAACTACCCGTGTTTACCACATTCCAGAAAGTCCTCATGTCATGGGTGCCCAAGGAGCTTCTCAGAGTATCCCACATCGCTTTCCCACCCTTTTTAGCCTCATCAATATTATTTTGATAGGCCACTATTAATTTTAATCAATTGTCTGTTCTTTCTTTGATAGCAGAGATCAAAGTGGTTTTGGCCTTTTGACATCTTTCATTATACCAAGGGTGTCTGGGTTTACTGTTGATTTTATTTATCGGTTTTGAAAACCAACACATAAATAAAAGGCATTGTCATTTATAATGCCAATAGCTTAAACTCTCGCAAATGCGATGCCTATTGCATCGCAAATGCTTGTTAGTGATGTGGTCAGTGGGCTCTTAAGAGCGCCAGGAAGCACTGGGCTCTCTTTTGGGATGCAGGTTTTGTTTGGAGGTATTGGCTTAATATCTTTTTTATATGATTTTACTCTTTATGTCGAGAAGTGTGTTGATGACAACCACACGATGGGACTCCGTTACTGACGAGACCTTGCAGCACTGAGCTAATAGGAAAATTGCGAGGAACGGGGCAGATTTGGGTTTGCCAGAGTGGTGCACGTTGGGGGGTGGGGGAATAGGAATGGAGAGATGGGCTTTCTCCACATTCTCAAGTACTTTTCTCTGGGAGCATCCATTTTCCTCACCCGTACAAGATGTATTATAGAAAAAGAAAGTCTTCCAAACTAGCAGATTTTCTGTACTTGTACGTGGACTTCACAATCGAAAGCCTCAGCAATGCGGCCGTGAATCCGGAAATGGGATTTGGAACTATAAACGTTCCTGTTTCGGGGTTGTGACAGCAAATGTTTTGTGAATCAACCCCTAATTTGAACCTTTTGGAAAGAACCAATACTCCCATTACAGCTACCTAATATAATCAACAAAATCTGGAGAAGTACAATAAATATAGATAAACCCACCAATAGGCAACTCCAGATACAGGCATCTTCCAAAACAAACAAACTAGGATGGCATATAGGAGGTTCCGGAAGGAAGAGATTTCAAAGGCTTCCAAACACATAACCACAGTGGAAAGCGCAAAGTACAGACACGGCAATAAAAGCATCTCAAAAGACAGTCATCCACTAAACTACAGACCACACGGGGCACCGCATGAGTGCTAGGAAAGAGGTCCCACAGGAGGCAAACCTCCAAGACAACACTGCCCGAAGTGGAAAGCACAAGAAGTGGGTTGATGGTCGCAGTTGCGCAAAATATATTATATGGGACCTACAGAGTAACTCCAACCGACTGAACTAAAACTGCAAGAGTTTTCACTCTCTCTCCCTCCTCTCCTCTTCCCTTCCCTTCATCCATCCATCTTAAACACTGCAAGACGGGATAAGAGCACCTCTGTGATCACACATGCCAACAATACGATTGACACACATCTGATTGGAAGTACAACGTTGTCCAAACCAAGCACTCCCATACAATGTAGCATACAACTCATTTGATAATGTCCTTCGGCACGCTGCAAGCAGCATTAAGCACGATACAAATGTATGTGCAATTACAAGTGAACAACAGAAGGAGGGCTGGTGAAGGAAGCCCTCCCTATTAAACAGACAACAAAGTATAGGGGATAGGAGGTATAAAATGAAAAATCAAGAAGGCAGACTCAAAATTATTTCTGCTTATCTCAAATCATACGAAAAGCAAGGGGGCTTGCAGGAGAAGTGGGAAACTGACCTCGGAAGGGAAATCCCTTAAAAAACTTGGGCCCAGTTGGTTAGTAGAGCCTGGAAGACATTTGATAATGTCCTTCGGCACGCTGCAAGCAGCATACAGCATTATACAAATGTATGTACAATTACAAGTGAACAACAGAAGGAGGACTGGTGAAGGAAGACCTCCCCAATAAACAGACGACAAAGTATAGGGGATAGGAGGCATCAAATGAATAATCAAGAAGGCAGACTCAAAATTATTTCTGCTTATCTCAAATCATACGAAAAGCAAGGGGGCTTGCAGAAGTGGGAAAGGGACCTTGGCAGGGAAATCCCTGAAAAAACTTGGGCCCAGTTGGTTAGTAGAACCTGGAAGAGCACGAGGAATGCTAGATTTCAATTGATACAATTATTCTATGTCCTGCACAGAGCGTATTTGACACCAGCCAAGCTTAATCAATATTTCAATCTGGCGACCGCTTGGTGCCCGAGATGTAGTTTGGAGGGAGCCGACTTCCAGCGTATGATGTGGGGATGTACGAGCTTGGGAACGTATTGGAAAGATGTGCTGGAACTACTGTGTAATATAACTGATCGTATGATAGACCTTGACCTGGGCACTTGTTTGCTGCACTGGTTCCCACATACAGCTAAAACGAAAATGACAAGTACATTTATAGACCTGGGCCTCGTATTAGCCAAGAGGGAAATCACAAGGCATTGGAAGTCAGCGAGGGGGCCTGGGGTAGGGGGAGGGAGATGGCGGGTGGAATTGCTCAAGTGGGCCCAGAGTGAAGGTACACTTAGGCTGCAACAGGCCCTATGTACTAATAATCAGACCCTCCAGGATTTCGCGATTTCCCGAGAAATCGTCACTTTTGAAAAAATGCCGCGATTTTTACAAAAGTGCCTGCGAAATTGGAAGGTGATTGGGCCCTGAAGGAGACACCGTTGACGTAGGGAAGATTTGACCCAATGTAGTTATTGTATCAAGAATCAGTGAGTTGCATCAGCAACAGACAAAAGGCTCACAATTGATCGAGTCTCACAGACTACCTACCCATAGGGCTCATGGTTTCCTTCAGCAGCCAGAGTTTGCACCAACATCCTGTTCCCAACCGTCTCGGATGATCACGCAGCCTAGAATTGTACGGTGAGCGTTATATACTTTGTGACTCCTTTCTGATTGCACATTGCGCTGCTTTGGCAGCAGTTCTAGTCGGGCGTGGTGACTCCTTGCTGGCTAATCTGATCCTGGTGACATTTGCACGCGCAGGACGGTGATGTCAATGTACAGCCATTCCAGTCGCTGTAATGTGCACGTGCCTAGGAGCCATCATTTGTGCTGAATATGCAGATCCGTGTAGAACACGTCTATACTATGATAGAAACAGCCGGGAAAGCCAGTATTGACATTTTTCATTTATGCATTGCTCTTTGTGCCCGGCATACTTATTTTAGTAATGCTGGCCTAACTTATGTCAAATTAGGTTATTATATCTGCATAGCTCTTTAGTTACATTAATGTCACAACTATCACATCTATTGTAATGGCGTATGTAAGGGGCAAGAGTAAACCGTCACTTATTGAAGGCTGTTGTCAAAGCAAAACTAAGTACCAGAGCTTTGACCTCGTAATATTGCTCAATTGTGGGGAGCCGGCCAGCCGCCCCGGATCCGGAAATGGGTGGAAGATTTGGGCTGGTGTAGGTTTCAGGAGAGGTCCGTGTATGTGGCACGGGGTCATCCTGAGAAATGGAGTAAGGTCTGGGGGGACTGGAATCGGTACCGTGGAGACATTTGTACACCTCCGATGTGTGTGGAAGAAGTGGAGGCACATGAATCCCCTTGATCCACTATCTGTATATTGTGATCATCATCTTGCATATTATGGAATTGTACTCATGGCAATTGTGAAAATGGTTAACGTCACCTGATGTTTTGTATTGTTGGTTGTTAATAAAAAGTTGTTTTTTAGGGCTCGCCTTTCCTATTCCGCAGGAATAGGAAAAGAGCCCTAATGCAGCCAAACCATACTTCAGGCCAAGCAAGGGCTCTCCAGCGGATTTTCGAAAGTGCACGCCTCGTGGACGAGCATGCCTGAGCCTTCCCACTGCCAGCAGCATTTGGCACATAAAAGGCTCATAAAAGGCACATAAAAGGCTTTGCTGCCCCGCCCCCCGCCGTCACTTATTCACGGCCGTTCCTCCCTGTGCGTCACTTATTCACGGCCGCAGGCCGTGCCTCCCTTCTACTTCCCCTGCTCTCTTCCCCCAGTGCTGGTTTGGTAAATGTTCCTCTTGCTCTGGTCCTGAGTTGCGTTTATGCTCCGTCTGCTATAAAGAATGCATGCACTCTGCGCTGCCTGTCATTAGAGATACTTGGAAACATGTCACCGCTCATTTTGGTAGATTGCCCTCGATTGAGCCAGCCAGCCAGTCCTGCTAAAATAGAGCTATGTGCTCTTTCCATCTGTTCTGGATCTTCCCAAACTCAGACTAGTGACCTTTGCTCTCCAACTAAAACGGATGTGCGTATATTGATCCCTTTACTCTTCAGAGATTACCCTGAATCGCCTTGCAGCCCGTTCTGCTCCTAGCTTCTTTTGTGTGCAGATTTTATATAACGCGAACTCGACCCGCAGGTATTGGAGCGCTTCACATGAGCACCAGTTATGTTACACAAGGACACTTTCATTGTGTGGTAGGCACAGGGAGATAAAGTGATTTGATCAGAATCACAGGATGCAGAGCCCACGCCGAGGCTCCAACTCGGTTCCCCAGCAGCATTTGGCACATCAAAGGCTTCTCTGCCCCGCCCCCCCCCCGCCGTCACTTATTCACGGCCGCAGGCATGCCCTCCTCTTGCTGTCTGTAGTTCCTTTCACCCCCGCCGTCGTCCTGCTGTCCGTGGTAACTCTCACTCATTGCTTCTGTTGCATATGTTTAAACTTGCTGTTATATCGGCCCTTGTGTAGCACAAGCAACGGATTACAAATGTTATAGGGGTCACATTTCCACAAGTTAACACTATTAGCATTGTAAATGACAAAGTTATTAATTTCCAAAATTTCAAAACAAAAACAAATAATAAATTTGTCATTTACATTACTAATCCCTCAAACTTTACTAATGCAAGCCCTATTGCATTGCAAATGCTTGTTTTTTAACTAGTTTTTATCTACCAAAGCACAGAAAAGCTGCAGGACACCCGTTTGGGAGCAGCGAACAGAAAGGCAGCAGACAGAAATGCTGCCTACTCCAGCACAAAAACGGGCTCCGGCACTAGAGGCCGGTGTTGCACCCCCAGCACACAGCAGACTCTAGACAAACGAGGAGCTATTTATTGTGCGCCAGATCTGGATGTAAATGAGGCTCTATAGTGCGCCGGCCCTGGTACTCCCAGCGCTGTGCGTAGACCCGGGCTTCCTAGAGTCAGTCAGATTGCCTGGGTTAGCCAAGGACAAAAGCAGAGCTGGGTCCTGTCCTCCAGGGTCACCAGATCTATTTAGACTGGGCTAGCAGTGCCTAGCCAACCCCCAAAGACGAGGGGCGCTAGAGTAATGACAAGGGGCGCAGGAGTCAGGCTCGCTGTATGAGCAGAGAGTACACTACCCGTGAAGTAGCAGAGAAAAAAGTATGAGGCACAAGGCCCAGGGAGCAGCATGCAAGATCTGCTGTTTCAGGGGGCAAGAATCACCATCTGAAGAGTCAGGGCATAGAGAGAAGTAGGTAAAATAAACTGTATTTACTCAGAGAGCAGGAGACCGGGCTCAATGCACTAGGAGTCAGCAGGAGTGGCCTTACTGCTTGAGGAGACAGGACATAGGGGACCTGCATTGGCGTTTTCTAAATTAACACAAATGGGAGCACAAGCATTTACAATGCTATAGGTCTCGCAATTGCGTGTTTTTAACCTCTGGCCTTGTAAACAAGCATTTGCAATGCAACAGTCTCAGCTTTAGTTAAGCTTAAGCAATTCTGTTTGTAATTAGGTCGCTTTTAGCTTTGCTTTTCTTAGTGTTTTTTAAACGTTTATGTACATACCATGCATATGTATGTATGTATGTATGTATAGGTATGCATGCATTAATATTGGTTATTTATTTAGATATGCAGTTGTTTATTTAGGTTTATATATGTATGTGGATATATATTTATACATAATGTGTGCTCAATGATAACAGGGGGCAGAGCAAGGTACTTACATCTCCTTCGAGGCAGGGGTTGCCTACGCCACAGCATATGAAGAGGTCTGAGAGGAGCGCTGACGAAGGCTGACACGCCGAAATGCATTCGCTCAAGACTTTCTCAATAAAGAGTGCCTTTGAATCCTCCACATGGGTTGCTGCTCTTTTCTTTTAAGGAGGTTACCGTGATATTACATGCGACTGCCAGCGTGCATTACAGAAACCCCGCAGCACAAGAGGTCAGGACGGTCTGGTTTGCTCTGTTGAGCTTTTGTACTTTGATTGTGGTCACAATCGCGTCCACAATCAGCCATGACGCCTGGATATACAGCGGTTTGGAGGTATGCATACTTCCGATTTGGGTGACCGGGATTCCTGAGCCAACCCCCGTTAAGGTTCCCAGGCGGAGATGCAGCTGCGACAAAATGCGCAGGACTCGAGGGGGCACTGGACTTTGAATTTGCCTTACCTACCAACTTGCTTCACGATTGTGCCTGCACTATTTCCACTCCGGTAGTGTCACCCCGTCGAGCATTTCCTTACCTGGCAGGCATTCTGGGACTTGAGGTCCGGTTCCACAGGACCACACAGGTGTGCTCAATGATAACAGTGGGCAGAGCAAGGTACTTACATCTCCTTCGAGGCAGGGGTTGCCTACGCCACAGCATATGAAGAGGTCGGAGAGGAGCGCTGATACGCCGAAATGCATTCGCTCAAGACTCTCTCAATAAAGTGTGCCTTTGAATCCTCCACATGGGTTACTGCTCTTTTCTTTTGAGGTTACCGTGAAAAAAAAAAAAAAAAAAAAATTATATATATATATATATATATATATATATATATATATATATATATATATATATATATATATATACATATTATAAGAACCTGCTTCTCATCCACCTTGGATACAGAAAACGACACCAGGAAAATCCAGCACAAAACCTTTATTGTGCACTTAAGAAACAAGGACGCCGAAACGCGTCGTCCTTGTTCCTTAAGTGCACAATAAAGGTTTTGTGCTGGATTTTCCTGGTGTGTCGTTGTCTGTATCCAACTATCCAAGGTGGATGAGAAGCAGGTTCTAATCTAGTGTGGCGGCTGCTGCTACCAACGACACCAGCATTGTCAGGTCAAGGATTGTTTCTGCAGCAATTTGGAGATATATATATATATATATATATACACATATACACATACACACATACATGTTATGTACATGAAAGTTTTACAAACCCTAATAAAAGTAAAGCTAAAAAGCCCCCTGATTACAAACAGAATTGCTTTAAGTGTAATAAAGATGAGACCTATTGCATTTTTAATGTTTTTTCACTAGTGCCTTTAGGCAAAGAGTAAAGGGTTGGAGTAAGCTCAGGCTGTTTTTTCAGTTTGAGTAGTAGAGAGTGAGTAGTATTGAGTAGTAGAGAGTATTAGAGAGTAGTAGAGAGTGAGAAGACTGATGAATAAGGGGGGGTGGATGAATGATGGGTGGATGGCTGGCTGGATGTAGGTGCCAAAAGGTGGATGAACAGGCGGCCATGGCATGGGCATTAACTAGGATGACGTATGGTGCCGTTTTTTGGTAATCCCATGGTTTAAGGGGCATGTTTTTTTAGCCAATAATTTAGTAAATCCTTAACCATTCTTTAAAGTTTCTCTTAAACTTTCTCGGACCGCTGGTGGCAATTTATGTATTTTGTGCCCAGTTATTTTGTAATGAGCATTTTACGTGATTCGTGAACTGATGTTTTTGGACCGCTTTGCTGAGCGCTCTCACCCAGGCGGTGCTAATCCCAGTGTAATAAAACCATAAACTGACAGCCATCACAATGCTAATTACTGCCAGTCTGAATTATTTTCTGCAAGCTCTGAAGGATCGTGATGGCGAGTTATCATTATAATTGCAAGTTATTATTGGTCATTCTTTCAAAAATCTCAGGTAATGAATTTGCATTTGGCTGGTGTTCAAGCAAGCGTGTCGTAGAATACAATCAACAACAACCACACACACACAGGAAGACCTTACACACACACAGATATACATGCACATACACAAACAAATATTGTGTCTCTCACACACACGCACTCACCCAGGAATACCTTACACACACAGATATACATGCACATACACAAACAAATATTCGGTCTCTCACACACACACGCACGTATACACAAGCATTCAAACATACAGATTCATCCACACCCATGTACACGGGCAGCAATGCTGTGAAATCACGGGTCTCTCGTTCAGAGTACACAAGCCCTTCCGAGAAGATGTCTGAATGTCGGACGGGCACGTTTTGGGAGGGGGTAGCGGCAAGAGGTTTTGGGCGCTCCCTCCCACATTTACTGAGATAGCTGATGAGAGCGTATACCCAGCATAGCTCTGCATCAGAGTATTAATTGTCTGGGTCCTGGTGTGGAAACACACTTTTCTTCCATAGTGCTATTGGTTCTGTCACAGCTGCGATAATGTAGAGAACAGCTTTATGCATTTTAAAATGGCTCTCGATATGTCCCTTGTGTCTTACTTAAGGTCATGCAACAGCAGAGACAAGAAAAGGGCGGGTACACCCTCGCTTCCAAGTGCTTGTGGAGAGATGGCTTCCCTGTAACACCGCGGGCGCTGCTTCCTGTGGGGCTGTTAGCATTGGGTGTTTGGGCGGCCTTGTACTCTGCACCTGAAGAGAAGTAACCCACAGTGCCAGTAAGTGTTTGCTGCTGAGAAGTGCCTGTACTCCCTGCTAGTCCTGCAACCTTTATGGCCTTCTCCCTTTGAATGGTAGAAGTGCAGGTAGCCAGGGCCTGGCAGCGTTGTGCTTCGTTTAGGCTCCTGTGCTTTGCAACAGAAGTCTTAGGAAAGGCGTAGCTCCTTGCAGTGCAGGCCAGGCGCTAGGCGCTGGCGCAGAGCGGGGAACGGATCTTCTGTTAACAGAGTGCATTCTCTTGCCCAGTCAGACCCTCGCACCCTGTAAACATCACAAAGAATAGTAAATGTCCCACGGCTGAATATTCCAAATCTCGCTGTGAGAGGCATACAGCTGCCATGTTTTGCATACATCAAGTGTGTTCAAACCACCTTTCCATTTAACAGAGGGCACCGGCTCAGAAAATGCAGATCTTGGTAGCACTGCGCGATGCCTGCATTCGAGCAAGTAGACATTGTATATGATAAACCTATGCTAACTCCTGATGTGGAAACGCACTTTTCTTCTATAGTGCTATTGGTTCTGTCACAGCTACGATAATGTAAAACAACGCCATCATATTTAAGTAAAGTTACTGAAACAGTTTGTTATCTTTTGAGTTTAAATACACAAATCCCCGCTGATGACGTATCAATAACCACAAGTCGTAAATGCGGGCAACTGAATATTTGCCTTCACTACTTGACCCATGTTGCTCAGAACTGCCCCCTCGTTACACTGTGCACACGCAGGAGTGGTCGGGGTGCACCACAGAACAACACTGTACTACAGACCAATTATGGCCCGGCAAATAAGGCCCGTTAAATACACCGCATAACCCCGGACAGATGTGCGCGGTGCAGGCTTTGAAGTCGGGCTGCTCCTTTCCTGCAGCTGCGTTTCCCGCCTCAACCGAGGCTGTTGCATTAATGTTCAGACGTATCTTCTACGGGGGCCTTAAGTCAGCCTTTCTGTGAGGTCCGGTGCTGTGCAGGACATGAAGTACAGAGAGTGGGCGAGAAGCGTCTGCCATTGTTGAAGGCGCCTGAAAGCACTGCCCAGAGCAGAGATGGTTCCGCTTGGTGCCTACATTGGGTTCTTTTTCACTGTGCGCTTTTCCGTGGTATTACTTCCAATGAGTGTGCCCACCACGAGGCTTTACACGCGCAGCTTCTGTTTGAGCTGCGATTAGTGGGTTGGGACTGCTTGATACATGTTTGCAGTCAGAGAACATCCGTGCTTTACATATTTAGATGTAGACCGCAAACAGAATTTTCGCTGTTTTTTCCTTCTTTCGCATATTCCATGCAATACAACTATTTGTGAAAAATGTTATGCTATAAACACAGCGATGTGGAGCACCGGAAAATGCAAACTGAAGAACCCCGCGTTTATTACAATGTTGCAATTTTACGTCATGTAAAAATGTAAAATATTTAACATAGAGTGCATCATGTGTTCAGAGTTTCCGAAAATGGCCATAAACATGTTCCCATTCCAATATGCAACCAGTTAGCACTGCAAACTGTCCCAGTGTCCTTGACTTTACGAGAAGTAAAACAAGGGCAGAAATGGCTACGAGGAGGGGGCGGAAAGGGAGGGAACAGACGCCCAACACTAGAAAAGGGGCGGGACTTAAAGAGACAGAAACGCCCATGGATCGCATCAAGCCGGGGAAAAGAGTAATTGACACATCTCTTCCACTGGCTAGCCTCCATTTACGAAGCTAGCCAATGGAAGAGAGAGGCGGGTTAAAGCCCCACACGGTTTAAGTCATGAAATCTTCGGCTCCGCCCCCCACTGCTTCGCAGTGGGACAGTAGCCTCGACCTAAAAACGAAAGAGCGCGGTGTCCCTGAAGCGGGCGCCGCATACAAGCAGAATAGCACACATGAAGGTCATTCTGCATGAATGAGCAAGTCTACTCTGTCGAACCTTCCCAAGGTGACAACGATAGGGAGTTGTGAAAATTTTATGACTGTTATTCTTCTGGGATGGAGATGGTGGAGACACAAATTCCAGGTTTCAAGATCCTCTGGTGAATTGCCTCTAGCTGGTATTGATGAAGGTGGTCCCCATTGCTGTTTTTCCACCGAAACGCGTCGGCCATTTTCTTATTTAGACCCAACCTTTGGTTGATTTTTTGGACAACGGATGCAAAACAGGATGTTCTTTGGTTGTATTTGAGTTGTGCATGTTTAGGATGAGTGAGTGAGTGTGAATGAATGACTGTGGTTCTCTACCTGGGTCATTAGAATTGTCTTGCTTTTAAAGATAGGTTTCTTGTATAATATGCATTTACAACTGAATATTTTGCATATGTATTTAAAGAAATGTATGTGATGTATATTGAATAATTTTTTTAATCTAAAAAAGAAAAAAATATTTAAGAAATGAGAAAAAGACTTCAAAATACAATAAATTAAAAAATGGAAATGTGGTTCGTGTATGCCTGTGATATCAGAGGTTATACCCAATAGTAAAGTGTTTAAGGGTCATGAGGGCGCCGGATTCAACTTCAAACTTTTAAAAATATTATGTAAACGGAGTGCGGTGTCTCTAAAACGGGTGCCGCACTCAGCATGCACATACAACAAAAAAACTGCTGCCTTTGTCAATAAAGTAAATAGTGCTCACCCACTAGATAAAGCATGCAGTGTTAGGAGCAAAGTAAAAGGTCCAGTCCTTATGGGCGGTTACAAATGGAGACAGGGCGGTACCAAGGCGGGACTAACAGGCCTCATAATGATTCTGAAGCCAGCATGTATGAAGGACAATGACAGAAGCCAATTACAAATATGGGAGGAGTGTGCGTGGCTTCCACAGCGTACTAGACTACAGCATGCCTCGCAGAGCGAGCAGCGCATGCGCGCTGCCGCTAGGCTCGACCTACCAGTATGAGATGAAAGGGAGGAAGACAGAGTTCAGCTGGCATGCCCACGGCAACTACCACCTTCACCAGGGACCTCCGTGATTATTCCCATCCCCACGAAAAATCTTCCTCCTATTGATACATCTTAAGTCTTAACACCTTCGCATTGGCACCTTCATTTGCTTACCACATGCATTACGATTTCTCACTTATCTCCCTCACAACTCTACCTCCCCTCCAAATAATTCCCAACTTGGCTTGAATCTTCAACTGGGTGAATTTGTAAAGTCACACTTAAAAACCCTGCTAAAAAAAAACTACACATAAGAAGAACAAATTGCACACAAACATTTTCATTACCATGCCTCTACGATATCCCCCTCAGAACTATTAATACTCATGTCTCAGATGCCACTACCAACCTCCCTCAGCATCTCTGATAGTTACCTAGCCCAACACAATTCTCCCCACCCACCCCTCAACAAATTTTACCTACTTAGGAATAGACAACACATACATAACTAGGAGATTAGAACATCTGAACACCCTTACCACTGTAAGCACCTTCTCTGCAAAACACAATATATCACCACTCAAATCACTAAACAGAGCCTAATAAATTGTAGATTTGCAACTCTCAACTTGGTTGACTTATTTTTCATTCCTCATCAAAAAGATCCGATTAGGCTAGCTATCACTGTAACCAGGTTCAATCCAAATTCTCAACCGGTCTTCGGCCCTCTTCTGACTTCAAGCTACATTATCTGTCACAAAGACGAACACGGACAGTGGTGTAGTTGCACTCCTCTGCAAAGAACATCTAAACGGCAAGCTCACTGATCCAACAGCATTTGAATGCCTCACTTTAAACTCCACTCTAACAAGGGTATTCCTTATACCATCAGCCCCATTTATCATCTATTTGGAATTCATAAGTGACCAACTCCGTGCTTAATTTGTGCCAGTGGTTTCTGGTGCTCAGCAACGGCACTTAATGGTCAACACAGGCACATGGTGGTGCAGTTTGTCTGATTAAGAGATGAGTGCAACAGTTGTTTTTGAATCCAAAAGACATTACAAATTACTAATACCTTGTATCCAAGCTATTCCTATAGCTTTGGGGCCTGGAAGAGTCATACTTATAGGAGTGTGATTGTTAGTAGTCGTGTTGGTACGGTCACTGGAGGAACTAGCAGGGACAATGGGTAGTGTGAGCAGCGGTAGCCTCATGATGAGGTCCCTGGCACTTATTGTTTTACAAATCAAGCACTGGATATGCTTCAACCACAAAGACTACCTAATATTTAGCATCTTCAACCATCATTATAAATTAGGCAAAAAAAAAACAACAAAAAAAAGCTACAAGCCAATTAAAAACAGTCCTAATATGCTCCCTACAGTCCACACTACACTAATAAAGGCTCGATCATTCACCTAATTTTCACCAAGAACAATTTGTGCAAGTACTGGACTCCCTTTCCATGAACTGGTCAGGCCACTTGCTACCTTATTTCCTACACTGCCCCACACTTTAGATTGTTTCTCCCAAGAACAAAACATTTTTACCCGCAAGAGAATAAAACATTTAGTCAACACTTGCGTCCAAGAGATGCTAACAGCATCAGCCACTTCAATGCAGAATTCTCCCCACACATTAACAGAATTGACATCCGGGGTTCGTAATTATGATAAGACTTTACCACCCTAAACATCCTGGTCTTCTCAACACCCCAGCTTAAACTTTCAAGGAAACCCTTTCATGTTTAATCCACTTAACTCAATGGGCAAAGTCATGTGGGAAGAGCAGCGAAGTGTAAATGGAGGAAATACCCATGCGATATTTCTTCCAGGCCTCACAATAATGCTGGCCCTACTAAGACTTACCTACAAAGAGATGCTGGAAAAAGCTAAGAGAAACCACTGTAAAATGCAGGATTTGCCTCTACCAGTAGTCTCTAAGGAACTGTTCAGCATTTTTTTTTTAAAAACAAAAAAACCACAATCCTCTACTTTAGCGTACCAAAGTCCAGATGAGAGGAATTTGCTAAATATTGCTTCAAAACGGACTTAACTGGCACAGGAAATCATCTCAGCATCCTACTCTCACCACCAGAAATCTACACTGTGAATGGAATCGTTTTAAACCATCAACATTTGGGACCTAGTAAAAGCCAAAATACCAAATGTTCCTATTCTGATGATCTCATTCCAGCATCCAAAGACCACAGTCTCCCTCTAAAGACCAGATTACGATGTCAGACGGACCGGAGTCCGTCCGACGTAGTTTGGGAACTAGAACCTAACGACCTCCTGTCGTCAGTTCCAGCCCAGCAAGTAGGATGCGATCTAACCCTGTTCGGTCGCAATCCTATACTTTACAATGGGTGCATGCATTCAGAACGGAATGCATGCTCTCATTGTAAAGACCAATGGTGCAGTTCATCTCTGCACCTTGTGGCAGGCACCTCAAGGTGCTTGCCTTGAGGTGGCCTTTCGGAGGCCATTCGGGAATCCGATTCGGATTCCCTTCCAACCACACTCCATCAAAATGGATCGGTCGGAAAACAATCCAACCAGCAGATTACGATGCTGTCTGAAGGGCTTTGACTGACGGTCGGAGCAGTTTCAGCCCGCATCATAATAGGGCCCCTAAGTAGGAACACTAGAACTCCTGAAAAATGGCCCTGCTCAACTTCATACAAAAGACAAATGCAGGCCCTTTCACCAGACTCCTATTTCCCACCTAAATACTAAAATTATGTTTGTTTAGCTGCAACAATTACATCGCTAAAAATAGCCTCTTGGGAGTCCAGGTTCAGGAGGTAACAGCACAAAAATCAGCATCAGAATTGTGGAGGACCCTCCACAGACTCTTGAAAATTGTAAATCCTGCCTCTCAGTTTCACTTGATTTGGCCTCTGCTGTTTTTTAGGTCTCGCCCGAGCCAGCGCATGCGCTGCCCTGACGAGACTTTAGTAAGGGCTTCAGAAAATGCTACCACACCCAATTGGTGGTGGCCGAGAGCTTGCTGTTATGGGCGCGCGCTTACGAGCACAGGCGCCATCTCGCGGCACCCTTACAGCTGCGCCACAAATGCTCGTTTAAAATTATGTTCATGTATTTGTTTTATCTGCTCATAGCCGGCGCGGTCTCTTCTGGTTTCTTTGTCATTTCTTCGACATTGAGCTTGCTTTCAACATTACTAGTTTTCCTTTTTCGATTCCAGCATTAGGGAAGTCAGACTTTTCTACCCTCTAATGTTCACTGTAAAAGAATACACCAGAGACTAGACCACACACACACAACAAGGGCAAACTGCATTGAAAGAGTTTGACTTTATATTTAATTAGGTTCCACGGAAAAACCAGTGTCAGTTTATCAAAAGATCATAAAAACAAGCGTATGAATACAACGTCCAATTAAAAAAAAGAAGTTAAACGTCTACAGGAACTAGACTTTTGACCTGAAATATGTATGGATTTTTAAGAAGCCGTTTTCTTTTACGTCAAATTCTGATTATTTGAGGCTGCAAAGTATAAAGTAACAAGATCTTCTCGTTGGCGCAATGGGTTAAAATATTAACTCTTTAGTTCTCGTGTCAATGTAAAATATGACTGGCACCAATTAATAAGTAATAAAAAGCACAGTGCAGCTTCTTCGTGGGTTATAAGAAAATGATCTCATAATAGTGCGAGCACGTGTTTTAATTTATGTCGTAATCGAAAGCTGTGAACTTGACTGCACCATTTTTATTTTATGGATTTATTTTTGTAGACCACTTATGACGTATAGGTTTTGCTACCCACAATATATTAATACATAGGCAAAAGCTGTTATTCACACTGTCTTCGGCTACTGGTTCGGAAATGAGAACATATGCAGGTGACGCGATGTGCCACGGATCACACAGGGTGTTCTGGTGGGGAATCTCAGATTGGAACATAAGGCTCCTGAACAGTCAGTACAGTCAGTCGAAGCATCAAAGGACTGCTTTTTCACTGGTGCATAAAACAGGGCAACGAAGTTTGCACGATTTTGCCGGGCAAGGAATTAGGGCAAATATATTTTTCTCTGCTCCATTTATATACATATTTAGATTAAAAGGGACAAAATGGTTTTAACAACCTCGAAAAATGTGTAACCATTACATTGCATTTTATTTTCAAAGAGTGACAGATCTATTTAAATGGACGTCCTAGTCTTCGAATAACCCTTTAAAACAAATAGAACAGACTCATTTTTACTCTGGGGTACTGAGTGCTGAATGATGGACTGGGTGAACACATAGTGGTATTTCACATTTGGAAGGGGAAAGCGTATTTTCTCATTTCGTATCATGTAAACACGGCTTTTGTAGAACTAATCAATTTTAATTTTATTTATATCTGTGCTGCCACCATTTGTACGGGGAGACGTCCCCGTTGCATAAGCAGCAAGCAAGGTGCAAATCCATCCAGTCGATTTCTGGACCAGTGCAAAGTTTCATCTACAGTACACCCCCTTCTTTTCCAAGGCCTCTCTGAAGATGGGTACTCTGAAGTTCTGTCTCAGGGTGGGTTCGGTTCCAGGCTCGGTTGAGGGGAGCCTTTGCTCCTCGACCTTGTGTTTTTACTGCTGAATTTCGATTGGCGGCCTTATGTTGGTATTTCATTTAATGGCTGATGCTTGTATACCTAGTGGGGGCCCATTTCTGTAGGACTCTTGAATTTCGGTTCCAGAAGGCCTTAAGCGGAATACATAACGCAATGTAAAGTGCCACGTGTCGCACTGGAAACACTTCAGGGCTCTCTACTGTCCTCCTTGGGCAGTGAGTTCAGGACTTTATGAAACAACCTTTTCTGTAGCGCCTCTTGCTTCAGTTTGTGAGGTCCGCAAGTGTTGTAGAAACCCAGATTTATAACACGCTATTTACCGACCTCGGAAGGATGAAAGGCTGGGTTGTGACTTGTGATGTGCTGATCATGTCAGATGTAAGCAGCAAGCGCTTAACTGGCTGAGCCTCCAGTTGGAGCTGTGGGTCGGGGTGCTGGGGCAGTCCGAGTCCTGTATTTCTGTGGCTAATAGTAAGAGCCGTCATGTTTGTGTATTACAAGCACTATTTGCATGTATATATGCCAAGTATAATGTGCCATTCCTTCACCTCTTGGCGCTTTGTAGTGTGATGTGTTCCTTCTTGCACCTGTGCCTCTGTGCTTGTTGGTAATGTGATGTCGGCGCTGTCTCAAGGTAGCTCTGAGGTGTTCACAGTAGTCAAGATTTCGCCAAGCGGAATCAGTTTCCTCGCTTGATGTCTTCTTTTCGCAGTGGAGGAAAATTGTGTTTGCTGCGCACGGATTTTGCTCTAAAAATGTGTTTTTGAAATAAATAAAACATCTGCAGAAAAGAAAGAGACGTGAAGTGAAGGCATCGCGCCAGTAACACTGCATTTAATACTGTGATGTATAAAAAACGCAGGAGGCTCAGCCAGTGACTGAGATCCGCCCCAGAGCTCACCCACCTACGGCGATCCTCAGTGAAATGTGTCAGGAATGAAGTCCTCGGGAATGAAGGCAATGTCTTTAACGGGCTCATTCCCAACATTAAAGTGCACATCAGATTCGACATCTATATATCATCATCAACAGAACTCGAGCAACTCAATAATTCAGACAGACACAAACAAATATTCTGCTCTTTGGCACTAGGACATTTTTGTTTTGCAATTTGTCAACTCTTAATTTTACACAGATGAAGATTAAAAAATATAGTGGGTAAAAATTGCCACGGAGTTTTAACACAAGAAAAAATAAACCCTAAAACTTACTCTTTTTGGAATAAAAACGTCTGTCAAAAGCAAAATGCAAAAAGGACCTTTTTCAAAATTGCCACGGAATTTTTAAATAATAAAAAAAAAAAATACTAAAACGTACTATTGTTATAATAAAATCTTCTGTCAAAAGCTAAGAGCAAAACACAAACACATTTTAGATAGAAATTTTTGCAAGAAATTTCATTCATAGGTGAAGTTTGTCCCCTTCACTCAAGTTTGTCAACGGAATCATAATTTCACACAAGCATACACTGACAATCTGTGACATATGTATCATCAATGCTTATTTATGTGAGGCACAGCCTCTCCGACCTGCTCACAAAATTATTTCAAAGTACCAGGCTTTAGGAACACGTGGGATGTGTGTTTGCTTCTCATAAAAGCGTGAAACAAGTGCCCTTGTTGCCACTGGAACAACACCCGCTTATTCACACTATCCAAAATTATTGCATAATGTTCTACATGAATGTGTGGAAATCTGTCTATACCCACGTACACCATACAGCACTTATGCCCTCGGCGGATGAAATGCTTACCTTACACAACAGTGGAACAGATCACCACCATTTACCACTTGATTCATTTAGGATTCTAACCACATCTATAATGTTTGGTGTAAGAGCTGAAAATGGTGAGGTTGACAGTGGTGCTTCTGAAATTCTGGTTAGAAGACATTTATTCAAGGTCGAGAGCTCGGTGGTCCATGTCCTAAAGGTTCTATTGGTGCAGTCTGAGAAGGCGTTTCTGATGTAGCCATGCAGCACAGTGGGTGATGTCCCTGCGCCCTTACTAAACTCTGCACTTCATTGTACAAAGTTAATGAAAGTGCCATCTTTAGGGTTTTGGGGGTCATGGACAAGACATATTTTGAGGGACTGTGCAAACTAATTTGAAATGCATTACCCATTTACTACTAAAATCAAGCACATACAATGCCAAAACAATACTAAATTATATAACGGGATCAGACAAAAATGTCTGAAATGTCTTGCGTGGGACCCCATAGTCCGAGAGGGAGAGAGTTTGAACTAGAGAAATAGAGTAGACAGAGGTCAAACCGAGATAAAGTTCACTTTGCCGGGGTACCCCTTGGAAGTTGGGGGTACTGGAAATTTGCCAACTTTGCTAATGCTTGAAACGTCTCTGCTGAACACCTCAGTGAATCTGGTGAAATTGTGTTTTTTTCTATGTGTAATGCGCTGGGTACACTCTCCTGAGAACTGAGGGTATTACGTGGCGTTCTGTGGGGCAGTTGTCTATGTGTAAAATTATACCAAAGATTGACCTTGGGTACAAAAGGCACATGGGCTGCATGATCCATGTTTTGGCAGCACAGTTGCCATGTTGCCAGCTCATCACAGGGTGCCACTTCACACATCCGGTGTCAAAGTTCCCCTCAGATATTTTCTGCTCAAAACAGTCTCTTGCAAGAGAAAAATCACCGCAAGAAATTGGATTGATTTTGCTAAATATGTAGAACCCGGGCGTGGCCAGGATGGCGGGGTAGGAGGACGTGCGCTCCGGAGCTCCTGATCCCCTCTGAGACCCCAAGCCTTATTTACAGCTACTTTCTCCCCCCCGGAGCCACAAAGTACAGCTGCAGGAGCGGGGGAAACGGTGTGCTCTCGAACGCACCGAAAAGGCACGGAGGCGCCTTTACTGGCGGATGCCGGAGCGCCTGGCGTCAGATCAGCGTGGCCGGTAGCCGGCGCGGCTTTTACCCTTGAGGAGGTGGAGACCGGAGGAACTGCGGAGGTCGCTGGGGACCGGCTAGCCTGAAGAAACAGCGGGGAACGGTGCGGAGAGGTCCGGGAATCGGCTGCGGACACCCGGCACCGGTGACGCCCGCAAAGCTTCTTCCCCGCCCCCCGAGGACCAAGATGGCGGTGAGCTGGTTCGGAGCTCTCTCCCGGGCGGGCGGAAGGTGTCTCCCCGAGTGATCGAGGAGCGACGTTGAGCAGAGCAGCAAATCCCCGGGAGCGGGCCCGGACACTGAGCGAAGGTGAGAGGGGGAACCTGAGGCGAAGGGCCCGGCCGCCGAAGTGTGGAATCCACTGCACTCTGGGCAGCCGGATTGTCCAGGCTCCAGACTACGCAAGCGGCCGGCTTTGGGGCCTACTGTGGGCCTGGCTGACGATCGGCGGCGGCCGCCCGGGGGCTGCGGGCCACTAGTGTTCCAGCGGGCACCAGGGGTCCCTCTGACTCTGTCCTGACGCTGAGCCCACTGCTTCTGGCACCGGTAGCGTCCAGTGCAGCCCCAACACAGCACAGCCCCCTTGGCAGGGTAGCAGGGCACCAGGCTGCATGCGAGTTGGACTGAGGCAGGGGCCAGGGTGAAGGACGCCTCCCAGATGCCACCCCCCCTTGCCACGAACGCATCGGAACAGTGAACAGGGGACATTAACGCTGCCCCGCGCTGCGGTGCTGCCGCACGAACGTCTACAGGGGGTGCCTGGCTCTCATTAGCTCGAGGGGACAAGTGGAGACCCATGGAGGAACCGGCGCAGGCTACAGCATAGTGGCCGGCCTGGGTGGGCCCTGCTGGGACGCGGGGAAGCCGCCGTGGTCCGGGTCTGGAGAACGCCTCTGCATTTGAGACTAGAAGCAGCTGGCCGCCCTAGTGGTGCCAAGCCGGGTACCTGCACTGCTTGGAAGAAGGGAAGGCCCAGCCTCGGGCTGTGGATGTGAGAGCACACTGACTCATCGACAGCCTCTGGAGAAGACGTGATCCGGCTCTCACCCCGGACTGGGGACAGGGATCTGTAAAAGCTCCGTTCCAGGGGGGACCAAGGCGGAGTACGACGCACGCACCTGTGGTACGCCTGCGCCATGGCCGGTCAAAAGGGTAGCAAGCGGACCGGAGGTACGCTGCCGGAGCTGCTCAGCAGATCACAAAGTAAAGGCGACAAAGCGCCCTCCCCATCGGGGGCAGCTGGGGGTTCACATTCTGGCGCGACGGCGGAGCCCCCGGTCACCAGATCATTTCTTGAATCTCTCTTTGGCACACTGAGAGAGGACTTCCAAGCCCTGAAACAGGAAGTGGCAGGTGAGGTGCGAGAACTGCGCAGGGAGGTGGACGGCCTGGGCGACCGAGTGGCCACAGTTGAGAGCTCCACACAAAGACAGGACGAGGAAATCACTCTACTACAGCAGGAAGTGTTGACTCTCAGGGAACAACATCTAGACCTCCAATTGCATAACGAGGACTTAGAGAATAGGTCACGAAGGAACAACATAAGGGTCCGGGGAGTACCATCGTCTGAAGAGAACCCGGACATAGTTAAGTACCTGCAGGACCTCTTCCGGACCGTGCTGGGGGAAGGGCCTGATTTCCCCATCAGGATCGACAGAGCTCACAGGGTGGGACCCCCCAGACGGACAAATGGCCCTCCACCGGACATTTTGGCATTCCTCCCAGACTTCCCGCTAAAGGAAAGAATAATGTCAGAGGCGCGGAAGGGGCGATCCCTCACCTTTCGGGATCACCCTGTGGCACTTTATCAAGATCTCTCGGCGATTACGCTTCAAAAACGCAAAGCCTTCAAGATAGTGACTGACTTCCTCAGACAGCATGAAACGCCCTACTCATGGGGTCACCCATTCAGAATTATCTTCAAGTGGCATGGGGAGACACATCAGTTGCGATCCTTGCAGGATGCTTGCGAGGTGCTGGGCATCACCACGGAGGAGGAGGAGTCCTCCACACCGCGGAGACGACGTGCGACCGACGGGGGATGGCAGAGAGTCGCACGGAGGAGAACACGTGGGGGGTCTCGCAGGCCAGGCTCACCCACTATCCGGGCAGGAATGGAGAACGCTATCCGGACGGCCTCTGAGGAATTGGGGAGTGCAGAGGAGGTGGCATTGACTGCTTAATGAAGCTCCGGGGGGAGTTCATCTCAGCATCACTGATACGGCTGGCTTGGGGTGAGAGGGAGGGAGCGATGGCGCTGACACGAGTGGCTGGACGTCCACCAAGGTAACACACCGTGGGCTAGTCTTTCGAGACTTGCCCGGGACTACTTTCAGTAACTGTTGGGGGTTTGGAGTGGGACAGAGTTGGGGGGTGGGGATGGGAGTTGAGAGAATGAAGGGGGGAAGAATGTCGGGTCAGGAGTTTCAATGTGAGTTGAGGGACAGTGAGGGGGGAGACTGTTGGGAGTTGGGGAAGGGGAATGTTGAATGGGGAGAGTTTGGGGCTACCCTGTCCAGTGCTTATACTGTAACTACGAGGGACGGTCTAGTCACACATGTTCACTGGGTGGTCATCGGGATGCCGCGCATTCTACGTTGCACACATAGCCACAGTAGTCCCGACTATCCATGGCAGAATTAAAATTAGTCACCCTGAATGTTAAGGGTCTGAACAATCCCACAAAGAGGAGGGCGGTACTGTCACTACTGGAGCACTCCCAGGCAGACATCTGTTTGCTTCAGGAAACCCACTTATTGGCTAGTGATTGTCACAGGTTAAGGTCCCGCCATTTCCCTACGCAGTTCTTTTCCTCCAACACCACTAAAACGGCCGGGGTGGCCATTCTTTTGTCCAAAACATTCAAGGGGGAAGTCCTACACAAATTTGCAGAACAAAAGGGGAGGCTCTTGGTCTATAGATTTAAACTGGGAACCCTGGTATTCACGGTTGGCACGATTTATGGCCCAAACGAACAACAAGATAGATTTTTGCGCAAGGCGTTGGAGGATATCACGGCATCACCAGATACACACGTCATACTGGGAGGGGACATTAACCTGGTCTTTGACTCTTCCACAGATAGATCAATGCAGCGACGCCCGCAGACTGGAGAACTCTCACTAGCAGTTAAGGCGCAGTTACTTGATTCCGACCTACACGACCTCTGGCGCGAGCTCCACCCCACCGACAGGGACTTTTCCTATTACTCACACGCACATAAGACATACGCTAGGCTAGATCACCTACTGGTCTCTGGACCGGTCCGTAACTTGGCCACTGCCTCAGAAATGGGTGTCATTTCTCTCTCGGACCATGCACCAGTCTCGGGGACCTTCCTTCTGCCGCAGGGCTCTGCCCGGAGGGGAGTCTGGCGCCTCCGAGACACACTCCTACATAAAAAAGCGGTGGTGCAGAGTATTACGGACTCGGTGAAGGACTTCCAGCTACACAACTCTAACGCTGACACTTCACTACCAACTCAATGGGGGGCCCTTAAGGCGGTAATACGGGGGGAGTTCATAGCAATATCCGCGGCGGACAATCGCGAGAGGAAAATGAAACGAGAGGAACTCACTCAGAAGGTCAGGGAGCTGGAGCACGTACACCGTCGCACTGGGGCTCCGAGAGTCTGGAAACAGTTGAAAGTGGCTAGGAAACTCTTGTCCTCTTTGGACTTAGATAGGGCTGAATATGCCGCACTACGCCTCAAACACGCCTATTACACAGGTGGAGATCGCTGTGACCGCCTCCTGGCAGCCAAACTGAGAGTAGCGCATCAGAATCGCCAAGTGAAAGAACTGGCGGGGAGCGCGGGACAGGGGATTTCAGGCGACGAAGAAATTGCTGAGACCTTCCGCCGATTTTACGCTGACCTGTATGCGGCGGAGACCACGCGCATGGACGACCCTGATGATTACCTTGATTCGGTGGCCCTATCATCCCTGACCCCCGAACAAGCGAGCTATCTTGAGAGAGACATTAGGATTGAGGAGGTGATAGCGGCGATCTCTAAACTCAAGTTAGGGAAAGCCCCAGGCCCGGACGGTTACACCGCCCTCTTCTATAAAACGTTCAGCGCGACGCTGGCTCCGGTCTTGACCAAACTGTTTAACTCCTTTTCTGACCCGGGAGCCATCCCTCCTGCCCTCTTACAGGCAACGGTATCGGTGATTCCTAAACCGGGGAAAGACAGGAAACAATGCGGCTCGTATAGACCGATCTCCTTATTAAACGTGGATTTGAAAATCTACACGGGGATCCTAGCGACAAGACTGGCACAGTACCTTCCCGGCCTGATTGAACCAGATCAAGCTGGCTTTGTGCCCGGACGCCAAACTGTAGACAACACTAAGAGACTTACACACGTCCTAGAAAAAGCTTCACGTATTCCAGGAGAGAGGATGCTACTCTCAGTTGACGCTGAGAAAGCGTTTGACCGGGTGCACTGGCCCTACCTCGAGCGGGTGATGGCACGGTTTGGAATGGGGGAGAAATTCCGGACCATGGTGTTTAACTGCTATAAATTCCCCTCTGCGACCGTGCGAGTGAATGGCTGTGGTTCCCGACGGTTTGGTATCGAGCGCGGAACAAGACAGGGCTGTCCTCTCTCCCCCCTTCTCTTCGCGCTCTATATGGAGCCCTTTGCCCAACGGGTTCGGCAGAATAGGGCGGTGACTGGAGTGCGGATAGGCGGTTTCACCCATGCAATAAGCCTTTACGCGGACGATGTACTTTTTGCGTTGGAGAATCCGAGGCAGGCCCTTCCTGCATGTATGGCTGAACTTAAGGCTTTCGAGAATGTGGCGGGCTTTCGAATGAATGTTGAAAAGTCCACGGCCTTGGACATATCCCTGTCATCGGCGGTGAGAAGCGACCTGCAAAGGCTCTTTCCCCTACGTTGGTCGAGAGATCAGGTACAATACCTGGGGATTGCGTTGGCACCAACGTTGCAGGCCATGGTCTCAATCAACTATGAAGCGGTGGGTGTGAGGGTGAGGGAAGAACTTGGGAGATGGAACAAAGGGATGATCTCCATGCTTGGTAGGGTTGCGGCGGTCAAAATGACCATTCTGCCCCAAATCTTGTACTTGTTCCGGGCGCTACCTCTGCAGCCCCCCAAGGGCTGGATTCACCAGATGCAAACTGAGGTGTCCCGCTTTGTGTGGCAGGGCCGTAAGCCCCGAATGCGCCGCGCACTCACAACCTTAGCACCGGAAGCCGGGGGGCTGGGTATCCCTGATCTCCGCAAATACTTCCAAGCAACACAACTGCGATACTTGGTGGAGTGGAGTAGGTGGGAGTCCGACAAACACTGGCTCTTCCAGGACCAGGCGGTCGCCGGGCGCCCCTTACAAGAAATTCCATTCCTTCGCAGGCCACACCGCCCCACGAATCTCTATGCTTCTTATATCACGCGTGTGCCGCTGAGAGTGTGGGACGCTACCTATCGCGCATTTGATCTCACCTCGTTTCCCTCGCCATTCACACCGATAATCCAGATTTCACACCAGGTATGGAGCGAGGGGCCTTCTCGCACTGGAGGGACAGGGGCTGCAGGGCACTTTTCCACATGTATGATGCTGAGGGGGTGATTTCCTTCCAGGACTTTAAAGATAGTTACCAGATGACCGAAACCGACCGCATGAGGTACTGGCAGGTCCGACACTGGGCTTTACAGCCGAGTGTTAGAGAATCAGCGGACAGGCAGTTGCTGCCGTATGAAAGGTGGCTGATCACTCGCACCTCAGACGCCAAACTCATAACTGACCTATACAGGATGCTCCAGCTCCCGTCTTCCCACTTCCACATTCCTGGCCGGGAACGTTGGAACAAGGAACTAGGGAGAACACTTAGCCTTAAGGAGTGGGACCACATTTCATATAGAGTGAGGCACTCGGCCTATCACGTGGGCCTCACGGAAACCTTCACCAAGGTTACCACCTACTGGTACTACACCCCGGAACGATTGCATGAGATGAATAGGCTCCTCAGTGACAAATGCTGGCGCGAGTGTGGACAGATTGGTACACTAACACACATCCTCTGGGACTGCCCCATACTACACACCTACTGGTCAACGGTGTTGGATGACATTGATACATGCTTTGAGATTGAACTGCCTCGGTTTCCGGCGTGTACTCTGCTGGGTCTCCCGAATGGCTAAATGTACCCTCTGAAATCCAAAAGGGGACGGCAGATTGCTATTATGTTGGGCTCGGCAGTACAAAACATACTGATACACTGGCGCACGCCTACCGTCCCATCTCACACAGGCTGGCTTCATAGGTTGTGGCATGTTCTGGGGATGGAAAAGCTGTCACTCACGTTAGCGGGAGATGTTACTGGTTTTGAGGAGCTGTGGCAGCCCTTTCACTCGCTATTGGCCACGGAATTTAAGGAAATTACATGCCCTAGATACCCAAGACTAATGAGGCTTACACCCCCGCTGTGAAACACTGTTCCACTGGAGGGAAGGAGGTACGACCCTACGAGTAAGAGTGTGGCCAGGATGGATTACAAAGTAGACTGTTTATTTCCATAATACGCAACACTGGACAGGGTGGGGCCGTTGGGGTTTTTTTGTTGACTTGTGGAAGGGTACAGGACTGTACGAGGCTGCTCACTCCCTTCATTTACATATTTCTACGCACCTCGCAGGACACTGAGGCAGCCCCCAGGGCTGGGACATGGAAACTTTAATCCTGGGATACTTCCTGCCGCTAACATTGCATGCCTATATGTTTGCTCTTCTATGCAGCTGTACCTTTCTAATAATAAAATACTTTAAACATAAATATGTAGAACCCAATAATCAGGATTTACCCGAGATTATTCTTGTGTAATACATATTTCGAACCTCACTTACAATCTTTCGACGAACACTGCAGTGCAGCAAGCCTTCCTGCTGCGCTGCCATGCGTAAACAACAAGCATTGGCATAGCCAATAGGTCTCGCTTTTGGGACCTTATAAGTATTTAGTTATGCAGCACAATATCCTTGGTGCAACAACATCAACTGTTGCATAACTAAATACTCATAAGGTCCCAAAAGCAAGACCTATTGGCTATGCCAACGCTTGTTTTTTTCAAACACACCATACCGCCGACATGCATAGTAGCAGTGATTAGTCCAAATTCTAATTATCTTCAATCTATGCGACAATCCAACAGGAGAACTGCTGCAGATAAGAGTGGTTTTACACCAATATGTGGACAACACATATTTCTACCTAAAGAATAAATGCCTCTTGAATTTCTAGACCTTAATATAGTGCCTAGAGCAGTATTTCTCACACTGAGTCGCAAAGTCCAAGCAATAATCAAAGATGCCTTTAAATTCTGTATTATTTCGGTCACATTTGCTGACTTTAAAGACAAAAGGTCAAATGTCAAGCTAGGTCGTCTGGTAAATTGCTGCTAATTTCGTATTAAAAAAAATGTATTTTAACATGGGGATTGGCGTTTACAACCCCCTCCAACTTTTCAGTCAGTGAAAGAAAACTAAAGGTAATTGTGTGACAATTTTGCTGGGGTACAGGGAGTTAAAAGAAAGGCTGTAGGGTGCAATTTTTGTTCAGACAACAAAATGTAAACACATGTATATGGACACATTCAGCAGTTAGGAAAGCAAAGAAAGCACATTTTTCTGCAATTCTGAAATGTAAATATGGCGAGGCACAAATGCACTGGCCTAAAGTCCGTACAAAACTGGATGTATCACATGAAAAACAATGAATAGAAAATGGAATTCCTCTATCTCTTCTCAAAATATAACAGCAGATCGTCACAATATAGTTTGAAATACTAGGGGCACTGGGTGTTACTCTGGAAGCCATCTCATCAGTGAAGTCTCTAGAGGTTATTTAAATTTAAAACACATTGGTCCCATTCAGAGTCCTCTAAAATGCATCCCCAAGAGACCCACAACACGTTCAAGACTGCCTACACAACGTGTAAGGAAGGCTTTGCACTTTAGAATAGCTTTCATATTTAGCCTACAAACCAATTCGTACCACTAGTGCAAGAAAAAGAGGACAAGTGATTCTTCACTTCAGAAGACTAAAACAAGCATTTGCAATACAATGGGTTTCGCTTTTGGGGCCTTATATGTTTTTAGCTATGAAGCACAATATTGTGGGTATAGCAACATTTACTGTTGTACCACAGGCTCTCTCTAGTTGTCCCTGGGGACCTATTTTGCATAAGGTACTGCACCCTTCAACATGGTTAGAGACTGCTAGTCACAGTGAAAATTGCTTGTGTTCAATTGATAATGAAGAGTGAACTGTCCTTGCATGTGAAGAAAGGCTGCGCCCGTCAGGCCGGGACGTGCAATAGCACCCTTTAAGGAAGGCAATTTACATAACAGCTTCCACCATACAGGGCAGTCTAAAAAAAACAAGCATTAGAAATGCAATAGGTCTCGCAGCATTAGAGTTAGTGCTTTTAGAATTGTTAATGGGTTTTTTTGTAAATCTTTAGCATGAGGTTGAGGGTGAGTGAGGGTGAGGGTGAGTGTGAGGGTGAGTGAGGGTGAGTGTGAGGGTGAGTGAGTGTGAGGGTGAGTGAGGGTGAGTGTGAGGGTGAGTGAGTGTGAGGGTGAGTGAGGGTGAGTGTGAGGGTGAGTGAGGGTGAGTGAGGGTGAGTGAGGGTGAGTGTGAGGGTGAGTGAGGGTGAGTGTGAGGGTGAGTGAGGGTGAGTGTGAGGGTGAGGGTGAGTGTGAGGGTGAGTGAGGGTGGGTGTGAGGGTGAGTGAGGGTGAGTGTGAGGGTGAGTGAGGGTGGGTGTGAGGGTGAGTGAGGGTGAGTGTGAGGGTGAGTGAGGGTGAGGGTGGGTGTGAGGGTGAGTGTGAGGGTGAGTGAGGGTGAGGGTGGGTGTGAGGGTGAGTGTGAGGGTGAGGGTGAGGGTGGGTGTGAGGGTGGGTGTGAGGGTGAGGGTGAGTGTGAGGGTGAGGGTGAGTGTGAGGGTGAGGGTGGGTGTGAGGGTGAGGGTGGGTGTGAGGGTGAGTGTGGGTGAGGGATTGAGGTTGAGGGTGAGTGAGGGTGAGGGGGAGTGTGGGTGAGTGTGGGTGAGTGTGGGTGAGTGTGGGTGAGTGTGGGTGAGTGTGGGTGAGTGTGGGTGAGTGTGGGTGAGTGTGGGTGAGTGTGGGTGAGTGTGGGTGAGTGTGGGTGAGTGTGGGTGAGTGTGGGTGAGTGTGGGTGAGTGTGGGTGAGTGTGGGTGAGTGTGGGTGAGTGTGGGTGAGTGTGGGTGAGTGTGGGTGAGTGTGGGTGAGTGTGGGTGAGTGTGGGTGAGTGTGGGTGAGTGTGGGTGAGTGTGGGTGAGTGTGGGTGAGTGTGGGTGAGTGTGGGTGAGTGTGGGTGAGTGTGGGTGAGTGTGGGTGAGGGGTTGAGGGTGAGGGGTTGAGGGTGAGGGGTTGAGGGTGAGGGGTTGAGGGTGAGGGGTTGAGGGTGAGGGGTTGAGGGTGAGGGGTTGAGGGTGAGGGGTTGAGGGTGAGGGGTTGAGGGTGAGGGGTTGAGGGTGAGGGGTTGAGGGTGAGGGGTTGAGGGTGAGGGGTTGAGGGTGAGGGGTTGAGGGTGAGGGGTTGAGGGTGAGGGGTTGAGGGTGAGGGGTTGAGGGTGAGGGGTTGAGGGTGAGGGGTTGAGGGTGGGTGAGGGGTTGAGGGTAACGGCACGTGGTCTGACATGTCAGGGGAGTAATCAAGTTAGAAGCAGAGTTCAAATAGAACCAATGTCACAAAACTAACGGAATACCTATTTTTACTACGTGTTAGAAATGCCGCATGTCCCTTAGCGAAATGCCACACTGGCCGTGACCCGTATGACTGGCACCTGTCCAGCCTGAACCCATGGAACAGGGGTAGCAGCAGCCAAAAGTGTGCGCCGTCTGTCAAAAGAGTACATGCATATGACAGCCAAAGCCTCCCTCACAGCCGAATATCGCTTTAGAATTCTGTGGGCTGGATCAGGATTGGCTGAGGTGTCAACAATACTCAAATCACAGGCCGTCTTACACATTGGTGGTACCGCCTATTCCTAGACTCCGCCACGCACTTGTAAAGCCTTTCAATCGGTTGATATTCGACCCGGAAGTTCTAAAATTATACATCCGTTAAAAGTAAAACAGATCAACACACGACGGAATTGTTAAGCTGAAATCACAGGCGGTCGTGTAAGTTGAGGAGAGGTGGTGGCCCCCTAAGTAAATGCGCAGAAATACAGAGTAAATATACGTGTCTGCCCATGCTAGGTGGGTGGTTGAGTGCTCAATTAGGACGGGTAATGAAAACCCCAGTCGAAGAACATTTGCAGATCAGTGTGACTGAATGTTCTTAGACTGAATGAAATAAGAAGCGAGGAAGGGCAAGATTCAAATGCAGTGACCACTTCGGATGATTCTCATAATTTTAATAAATGACTGTTATATTACAATTTTATTGTCCGCTGACGGTAGTATTGTTATAGTAGCCCGATTGATACAGACACTGGGATCCATTCAGAAGATTTTTTGGGGGGTGGCGTGGGTTGAGGTGCTGTAGTATTGACGTTAATTGGCAGAAATGTGTACGGCGGTCAGCATTAAAAAGAACTGATTCCGCATGGATGATATCTGTCGATTTAAAATTAATGTGCTAGTTTGCCGGCATACAGTTAAAATGGTATTAATTTGGTCTCGTTTGAACTCTCAGCTGAATAGGAGTCGGCGGTGGCGTGCGTTTCAGTTTATTTTACATTATATTGGTAAACATGTGAATGTCGGGGTAAAATATTGTTTACACCTTCTCTCAGGATGTTTCACTTAGTACTGCCTAAACGCACTAATTTGCTTTGAGTTGATTAGCTGTCCGATTGCATGTTTACATTGGTTTTGCGTATTTGCGCAAACACTGTACTAGCTTTAAAACTACTTATTGGTGTTAAGATATACTGTAGACGTAATTATGTATTGTAGGGTACAATGATTGATTGCACGTTTTGTCAGGATATATTATTCTACGGGCAGGGGAGGGGGCGGAGAGGGGAGAGGTGCGACACGGCAGGCAGGCAGGCAGGGGAGGAGAGTAGGAGGAGGAGGGGGGAGGAGAGTAGGGGAGGCACGGCCTAGCGGCAGGTATTCAGGTAGGGAGCTCAACCACATAAATATGTAAGAAGAAGGTTCATGGGGAGAAGTGCATCTAATAGTGTAAATGGCGTCATGCTTAACCGTGATTCTCAGATAGGAAAGGGATATGATCCCTAGTGCAAGCTCGGGTGGAAAATGTGCAGATACACCATATTATGGCTGGAACTGACGGTGTTGATGAAGCTTAACGTGTGCCCAGGAAAAGTGCTTATATAAGAGTCCAGTTAGTAAAAAAGAAGGTGGTGAGTGAATCCGATTGAAAATCGAGTGAAGGGTGCATGGGCATACTATAATCTGCCCGTTGGCAGGTTACAGTATCTGGAAAAGTGCGTAGAACAAAATCCGGTTCATGCGCAAGTTACTCGTGAAGTTAAACCGCGTGTAATGACAAGCGGCTGACTTAAACGAACCAGTCGGTAATGAGAGTATAAAGAATCTTACCGGAAAGTCGCAGTGTAACGAGAGGCTCATGACCATAGCCGTGTTCGGGTAGTTACAACGGATGCACTAAAGTTACCAAAGCCTCTCCTCCTCCCGACCACCGCCGATGAACAATGCAACAATGAAACGAGGCATGACATACCAGTTGCCAGGGACTGCGACAGGTGCGGGATTACTACAATATGACACCAATATTGGCGCAAAGCTCTCTCAGGAAGCTGTTAAAACAGATATTTGGGTGTAAAGCGCCTAAAAGTACAACGATCGCAAGGCTACAAAAAATGCGACACGGCGGGAAGGGGAGGGGGCGGAACGGGGGAGGGGGCGGAGAGGGGAGAGGTGCGACACAGCAGGCAGGCAGGGAAGGAGAGGAGGAGGGGGAGGAGAGTAGGGGAGGCACGGCCTAGCGGCCGTGCAATCAAGTAGTGAGGGGGCGGAGCTGGGGGAGGCTGTGGAAGAGAGTAGGCAAGGCGACACGGCGGGAGGGGGCGGAGCGGGTAAACAAAGACGGACATGCACGCGCCCGTGACTTTTAAGGTCAATGCGCATGCGCATAAGCTTAATGCGCATGCGCATTGACCTTAAAAGTCACGGGCACTGCAAGGAATCGCCACGATTCCTTGCAGTGTAGATAAAGAGTGGATAACTCGCAATACTCTCGCCTTGCTCGATGCGCATGCGCATCGACAGGCGAGACCTAACTAGATGCACTGTTTTCTTGTGTCATTCACACATCCATGCAATAAAGTGAAAAATGAACCAAATCTCTTTTCCAGAGAAGGAGGAACTCTTACGGTAGGCCGGATCACCAAGGTAGCGGAAGTGACGTCACACACCCATGGCCTCCCTTGTCCCTGCCCTGCGGTGCAACTGTCTCCTATTTGCTGCTGGGGTACTGCGGGAAGAAACTAGAGTGGAATCAAGAGAGAAAGTAAACAGGGTTCTTCGAAGTTAGTTTTCTTTCTGCTTTTGTCCGTCCCTTCAGGGCCCTCGAAACTAGGGACAGAAAGAGCATTGTTAAAATACTATAGGGCTAGCAGCGGCTATGCCTGATGAGCCCTAAATTTTCCTCCAGGACGAGCATTACCATGTCAAGGTGGGCGGAACCATAAATGGTCTATTGATACCTCACCTCTTCCACAAGGTACCACCAACCCAGGAATAAACATGTGTCAATCAACTTAGCCAGCTGGTCACTGAAGCAAACCGCGCCAACTATCACAATTCAAAGAAAGAGAAAATTGCAAACTTGTGATTTTCAGATTTAGGTTCGCCAACCCCCTCCCCATCTGCAGTACCCAGCTGGTAAATCTGTACAATGCAGTTCATTTCATTGAGGAAGAAAAATACGTTTCCGAAACATAAAACCGATTTTAATTAAATTAATGCAGCGATCTCGGAGGTGGGGGTGAGCAAACCATGCTGCGAGGGTGCAGTACCACAGGCTATCACTAGGGATCTCTTGTGGCCATATAAGGTACTGTACCCTTCAACAATGATAGGGAAAGCAAAAATGGTGCAGCGGCAAGTGTTGCCGACAGGGGAGCTGTGGCGATCAGTGTCCGAGTCGGGTATCGGCTCAACATAAAAGAAAGCTACTAATCTAAAATAGGGATAATAAATAAATACATACAGCGATCTTGGAGATGGGGCAGGCAAGCAGGGTGTTTCAGGAAGGAAACTAAATAAGGGCACTGCAAATCACGTGAAAATGAACCAAGCGGGATGGGAGGGGGGGGGGGCGGGGAGATATTAGACAAACGAGCAGTGGCCTTGGTGGGGGCCTCAAGCAGTGTTGTGTGAGGGGTGAGGCGGAGGCACAAGGGGATGAAGGGAAGGAAAGCAAATGAAGAGGACCAAAGTTTCACGGCACAAGTAAACAGAACGCTTAAAGAGCTAAGCAGTAGGTCAACCAAAAAAAAAGTTCTCTCAAAGTATAAATAACCTTAACAGTAAGAACACAAGTAACAGGGGGGAGCCCGAATGACAGGATACAGAATTCCAAAATTAGGGACTAAGTAACTTCACCAATGAACAGCCAGTATTTCTAAGGGACAGCAAGAAGAACCAATGAAAAAGATAGGTGTATTAGCCCCTATCCTAGATGCAGCATGTTTCTTCGAGACCGCGCATGCACTGCCTAGGCGAGACCTGAAAAGCATCCACCATGAAAAGGGCTACATGCAGTACTTTGCCTAAACCCTAAAATGCTGCCCTTTGACTATGCACTGCCACCTCCTGCACACTGTTTAAATCTAAACTGGAGAAACATATAACGGATACTAACTAAACTCCTATCCCTCTCAGTACCTCTTGTCTTTTTGTCCCTCACCGTCCTGGTCACTCCGCTCCCAAGACTAGTTATTCCTTGCTTCTCATTGGCTTTCCTGGCAACATTTGTTTCTGCATTTCTGCTGTGTCTCACCTCAGCTTTTAACATTTTATTGTTTAATACCTCTAGTTTGTATTTGCTGTCTGTAAACCATGCCCTAACCCTCCTCTGGGTTAAGAAGACCTAAAGAACCGTATAAAGTAGGGAGAAGCTTGATTTCAGTACACTGTGTGGGCCTACTTTTGTGCAGCCTGATATTTGCATGACTCCAGTCAGACATAGGAGTGAAAACACTGCTGAGCAGTCACAGCAGAGTCCCACTTCAACTGTTTTTAAATGAGTTAGAAACAGGAGAAAGAGGTGAGCATCTTACTTGGAACAAAATGTGCTGGAACCCCTGAAAGGGAGATCACTATGTACTTACATCTGCGCTGACATCACAGCAGACAAGTTTAACTTCCTCTTGCTGCCACGGAAGCAGCTTCATTTTAGCATACCATCATATGATTAATTCACACAAATGGACTGCAGTGTCAGAGCACAAGAATCAGAAGTTTACTGGCAGCTCTAACTCATGAACTTGTGTGGAAATGACTATGCACATACTTCTTCCACGCGTCTCATATTTGCCTGGGAAGGCACCACCTGCATTTATGAGAAGCAAAATGTACACAACTGTCATTATGAAACCGAGTCACAAAAAACTTCTACAGAAAAGCGGGGAAAACATGGGCAGAGGCTCAACTACAATTATTCACACACAACACAAAACTGCTTCCTACACAGGCAACACTACGAATCAATGTCCTTCCAACCATGGAGCGGCGTGCTACCATCTGATAATTCGCTTTGAGATCTCGCTAAGATTATAAAGCACTATACAAATCAATTTACAAATATCTTATTAACAACTGCTGTCATATGAACAGTATTTGACCCCTGCCTTACTGAGAGCAGCTATGATATAGAAAAGCAGTGCTCCACCACGGTCCTAAAGAAACCTGATCAGGTACACAAACCATGTTGTTCAGGACAAGCACATGGTGCTCCACCACTATCCTACAGAGAGCTTCCATGTCATGGTACAGAGCAACCCACTACTGTGGAGATGCAATTGCTAATATGGATTCCACTACCTGATTCAGGAGCAGTGATGTTGCCACAGCACCATATAATAATGGGGAGAGTGTGGTACACATGAATGTCACTACATGGAGTTTCCCCCAAATGTTTGATTGTATTAAATATGATTATGTAAATTATCATCATCATAGCAAAGAAGATTGCTCTTAGATGTGTGTGAGTCTGAAACGCTTTCACCTCACCATTACAAGTATTAGTTTAGATTTAATATGCTAACATATGCGGCAACTGTAATGCACAAATATGTATGTTTGCATGCACTGGCGACAAGGGTATGTAATGTTTATAGCACAGTTTTTACCATAATGGATGCTACAAAGCAAGTCTTTACATCGCATATAAGTAAGAGGAGCCCATTTCAATATTTTGCAGTGCAGCGCCAGGACACTCCTTGGAGTAGCAGCTGTGCTTTATAAATACCCCTACATAGACATAGTCCTTAACGCAGGCTAGTTTTTAGGTTTTGCCTAGCAAATGCATACGAAGTACGCATGCGCTAGGAAAAATCTTATGTTTTGCACTGTGGGGTCGGGTATCTGCCCCCTCCTCCCATTGGCTAGCTCCATAAATGGAGGCTAGCCATTGGGAGACGGCTCTGTAAGTCAATCCCGGACCAGATTCGGGGGCGTTCCAGAGAATTTTTCCATTTTGGTGACGTCAGCTGAAAGCCTGTTCTCGGGAACGCCCCCGAATCTGGTCCGGCATTGACGGCACCCGGAAGAAGTCCAGGTGAGTGCTTTCTTTTTTTTTTTTGCCCGTTCCCACCCCCTCTCCCGCTCTCCGTGTCTCCGGACCCCGTTCCCGTCCCCCTACCGCCGCCTCGCTCTCCGTGTCTCTGGCCCCGTTCCCGCCCCCCTACCGCCGCAAAGTAATTGAGCAATGCTGTGTTTGGAACTGGTGGGACGCCGTATCCAGGGGGGTGGTAAATTTGAACCGAGGCTAGGGCCGCAGGAGCTGCACTTGTAGTCGGGGGGGGGGGGAACGTGGCATCTTTTACACAATAGCATAGCGCACACCTTTGTGTGTTCGTGGGGGGTGGGGGCGGACGTTTGTGGGAGGTGGGGGCGGAGGGGTGGCCCCCGGGGTTCAGATGTGAAGTTAGGCCACTTTATGGCTGTGCGCTTTGTAAGCAGCGCTATTTGCCTCCGTTACCACCACCAAGTAAACTTAGGCCAGGAAGTGCTTCCAAGCCCTTCGTGTAACACCTACGTCACGCAGACTCTCCCTCAGTAATATCTGAAGACCGAACGGTTACTCATAGCGCCTTCTACAGCCCTTCAGTCCTTTGTAAGCGCTATAAAGATGCTGTGCTGTTACCGATAAGAGGCACCCGTGGGCCTCGGATGTAGTTTTAAAGACAAAGTTCCCTGCGCAAGATTACCCCTCCAGCGGACTTGATGTGCCTGGAGCCAGGCCCTGTTGGTCGTGTCCAGGCGCCGAGAGTGGCGGCAGAAAGGTTCATATTTATTTTGTTGTTGCTTCTCAAGTGTGCTGTATAGCTGTAGAAGGGTGAACTTTATTTGTTGAGGAGGGGGGGGGGGGGGGGCTGTCTATTATGGTAGGCTGTCTTGGCCCTGCAGCTTAGTGTCCTCAGCTTGGGTAGTTGTGTAGAGCTACATAACTATAAATAGGAGGCTAGATTTATTTATTTTGAAAGTTTTATATAGCGCGAACAAGATCTTTGCAGATATCAGAGCGCTTTACAGACAAAGGAAGAGCGTGTGAGTAAACAACAAATGGGGTGGGGAAGGTACATGCGGGAACATAGTCAACCAAATACATCAATAATGAAACAAATACAAATAATTGATAGCGTAAACACTCAGACAGGTCAGTAACACGAGTCATACAAAAATGCAGAAAAGATCAGTAGAACTGAATGGTACAACGTCTGTAATATCATCGCCAGTAATAATTCAAGCGTATTTAGCCATGAGGATAGCTTTTACTTCTTTCTTTAAAAGTATGGTAAAGGCGATGAGCCTGATTTCAGGGGGGAGTGAGTTCCAGATCCTGGGTGCCATTCCTGAGAAGGAGCGTTTATACGTTTTTTCCTTGCGGAATCTTTGGGGCTTTAGCAGGAGATTGTTTGTACCTCTGGTGTTTCTAGAGCCTCCGGAAATCGTCAGCTTCTGGGCGAGATATCTGGGTGATCTCAGGTGGACAGCCTTGTGCGTGATGCAGGCGATTTTCAGATGTATTCTGGCTTCAAAAGGCAGCCAGTTCAGGGCTCTCAGGTCAGGGGAAATGTGTGAGTGCTTTTTTGATCCGGTGATGAGTCTTGCTGCGGCGTTTAGAGAGGCTCTTATGGGTGCCGTGGTAGTTAGGGGGAGACCGCAGAGGGCGATGCTGCCGTAATCTATTCGGGGAATGACTAGAGCTTGTACCACAGTTTGGAAATCTTTGGCTGGAAGGAAGGGTTTTGAGTTTCCTTAGGGTATTGATCTGGTAGTTCGCCCCCTTAGTTGCTTTGTTGATGTGTTCCTGCATGTTGAGGTTGGTGTCAAGTGTTATGCCTAGAGATTTTGCTGAGTCTACGATAGTGGGGTGAACATTGAGTGCGGTTAGGTGTTTAAGCCAGATTTGAGTGGTAGTGATCTTCGCAGGGGGTGAGATCAAGAGGAACTCTGTTTTAAGAGCATTGAGTTTGAGATGATTAGCGGCCAACTATGATTGGGTGCTTCTGATCGTTGAGTTCAAGAGCATAATGTCTTTGGGTGATTGTACTTTGAGATAAAGTTGGGTGTCATCGGCGTACATGTGGAATTGAATATTGGATGCCTGTAGCAAGGTGGTGAGAGGTTCCATAACTAGGTTAAACAAAGTTGGGGATAGGGAGGATCCTTGTGGGACGCCTAGCGATACCGGTATTGGAGAAGACATCAAGTTGTTACTCTTGAATTTCTGCGTTCTGTTGTGTAAAAAGGACGTAAACCACTTGAGCACAGTTCCAGATATACCCATTCTTGTGTTTAAGAGCTCGAGTAAGTTCTCATGTTTGACGGTGTCGAATGCAGAAGAGAGATCCAGAAGGATAAGGAGGCAGGTATCGTTTTGATCCAAGATTTGGAGGGTGTCGTCAATTATGTGAATCATAGCAGTTTCTGTACTGTGGTCCGCTCTGAAGCCTGATTGATGGGGGTTGAGTAGATCAAACTGATTAATGTGTCTAGTCAATTGAGTTTGTGCGCATTTTTCCAGCAATTTGGCAAGAGTCGGAATATTGGTAATGGGACGGTAATTATTTAGATCAGAGGGGTCGGCTGTAGGTTTCTTTAGTAGCGGTGTGACTTGTCCAACTTTGAGGGAGTCGGGGATGGTCCCTTGTTGAAGTGAGCTGTTGATAATTTTAGTCCAGAGTGGGAGGAGCGACGGGGTAAGGTCTTTGACAGCGTTGGCAGGAAGGGGGTCCGAGAGGTGGTTGGCTGGTTTCACAGTGCTGAGTAGTCTACCAATTTCTTCTTCTGAGTAGGTGGCAAAGGATGATCATGTAGCATTGTTTTTAGGTTCAGTGGGTGCTGTGCAGAGGGGTTTGGGGTAGAGACTTACGTCAACGAGGAGATCGTTCTTTATGTTGTCTGTTTTTTGGATAAAGAAAGAAGCGAAGTCTTCACAGGAGGGTGCTTCGCCAAGAGTGCTGAGTGGTTGGGGTTGTTCCTTGGATTGTGTTCTGATTAGCTCAAACAGCTTTCTCTGACTATTTTTGGCTTGGTCGAGCTGGCGGCTGAAGAAATCTGATTTTGAGCGTTTTATTTTCCTGAAGTAGGCATTTCTCTTTCTTCAGCGTTTTTAAGTGCAGTGCGGAGGGGGCTGATCTCCAAGTGCGCTCTGCCATTCGCATGGCCCGTCTATCGTCATTGAGACTCCCGTCGTACCAAGGATTGGACATTTTTGTGGATGCTCTTTTTAGCTGCATAGGTGCAGCCTCATTAACTATGGAGGTCATCGCGTTGAGGTAGTGATTCGTCAAGGATTGGACATCCGTAACGCCAGTGGGAGGAAGTAATATATTGCAGCTGTTGGGGGGTAGAGAGTTTGGGTTGAGTTTTTTCAGGTCCCGTTTCCAGACTTTGGGCTTGATGGATTGAGCCGGGTTAAATTTAACTTTTTCGTTGATGAAGAACGTGACAATGTGATGATCTGACCAGTCAAAGGGTTGGATAGATTCGAGTTGGATAGAGTCCTCTTTGGAGATGATAAGGTCGATGATAGAGCCTTTCTCGTGAGTCGGACTGTTGCATATTTGGGTGAGGTCAAGGGCGTCGAGGAAGTTTTTAAGGCTATTTACCACAGCGTCATTCTGATTGTTCCAGTGAAGGTTGAAGTCACCAAGGTATATTTGTGTGAGTTGTCGCCCTGAATTGGTTGTGATCAAATCCATGATTTGTTGCGAGAAGGCAAAGTTGTCTCCAGGTGGGTGGTAGATGCCGTGAAGAGAGCATATCGGTTTGCCCTCACTGATAATGTCTAGGCAAATGTATTCACAGGAGGTTGGGGAGGGTAGGGAGGGAGAGGTTACTTTCAAGACAGAGAGGTTACTCCTGTGTATACATGCGATTCCCCCACCTTTTTGACCAACCCTGTCTAGTCTGGTGATGTGGTAGTTAGGGGGAACCAGTATGTCCAATATAGGTGTAGAGGATTCAGTTAGCCAGGTTTCAGTCATGATCAGTGGCCCACTTAGTTCTAAGCGCTATGTGCAGGCTGGGCGCTAGAATCCACCCGCACGTCTGTAGTTCTATCCTAGGGCGCCTCAGCCGGGTTGATTTCATCTTGCCCTGGCCTCCCCCTCGTTCCATATCTCACCCTGGGATGTGCTGTGAGGGGTTCAACAAACGTCGCATTCCGAGCACCCACCTGTGGCTGCCCTGGTTGGGCTCTTCCCACGGTTACCTGTGGGTGGCGGGCCTTCGTCTCGCGCTTCCACGCGCTCTGCTGGGATGCTGCATTATGCATTTAACGCTGTGAGGCCGGGTTATACTAGCACGTGACCCGAGAGTGCGCGGTCTTTTATGAAATATTATGGGGGTCTATTTCCAATATTCGAGGTAGTTTTCCTTCCTGGCCTCTCTAATAATGGTTTAAACTTCCCGATCGCACCCGCGTTCACAGAGATAAGCTCGAGGTTGTGTTTGAGCGGAGTGTAGCGGGAAGGCCGCGGGTTCCTGCAGCCTCGCCCCGGTTTTATTATTGGATGTCTTTGGATAGTGCTGGGGTAACCCGCTTCAAGGCGCAGCAAAGGCCTATCCAAAGAACGGGGGTGCAGAACTATAGTGAGTACTTTTCTCGACTCGAGATCTCGCCTTCTCCAAGGCCCGGTGAAGGGTGTAGGCCCGGTCACTATAGGAGTAGAGGGCCGTCTTCAGCCCTGAAGAGTTTAAAAAAAAAAAATCTTAATCTAGTTGTTTGTTTAGTAATATTGAATTAGTGTTGGCATCTGCTTCCCTTCGCCTGGAGCTCGTGTGTGTCGTGTGTGTGGGCGGGGCTCTGTGTGTGTGGGGGCTCTCTGTGGGTGTTTGTGTGTGTCATTTGCGAGAGAATAAGCCATTGGCATTGTAAATGACAATGCCATTTATTTATGTTTAAAAAAACATAAATAAAAATAATGTCAAGAGCAATGCCAATAGCTCTAACTTTAACAAAGGCAAAACCATTGCATTGTAAATGCTTGTTCAATTTATAATGGGAATAAAGGGGTGTAAGTAATTTTAAGGGTTTTGCAGTGGGTAAGGGAACAGGGCAGTAATGTATATTTTAGGGTTCAGGGAAAGGCAAGTCTAGCAAAGCAGGTGCTAACCATTTCATCTGCTCGAAGTTTTGCTTTGGACTATTTGAATATCTGGTTTTGCACTTTGCCTGCGAGTTTCACCATCAAAGTCTCACTCGCAGTAAATTCGGAGGAAATGGATTGAGTGTGTCACCCGTCAGTGTACGCCTTATAAGATGCAAAGGTAGCCTGTCGCAGAAGGGACCCTTCAACGTCTGGTGCCGACCCGAGGTAGCACTTATGATGTGAGGGGGTATTCATAGAGTAGGTCTGAAGTGCTTACTGAGTGTGGTGCTTAACTGAATTACAAGATAGGCGAAATCCACATCCAGGTAAATAGCTTCACGCCACTTCAGCATACACATGGTCCAGTGAGGTATCAATCATAGGGTAACGCGCATCCAGAGTGCATCTCTACAGTAAAATTTGTCATAACTACACTAATTGTGCATGTTGAAATGCCCCAGAATGACACGCAGGAATGTTGGGTCAGAGGTGGGATGATATGGCATTAGCAGATTGGCCAGGCATGAGCAGCTTCTGGCCCCTTAGTCCTCAACTTTCAAACTCCTGCACATGTGAGAGACTCTTGAGAAGAAACTGGACCTCGGGCTGTGACACCGTAATAAAACCAGGCTAGAAGGAGAAGCCACCTGATGCCACTGAGAAGATGGACTGAAGTACTTTGACTCCAACTGTTATCCTGGACTTGGATGGGTCTCTTCAGGGCTAGTGGCACTGCCGCTCCCATGCCATCTTAGTAACAGTTGGGGGAGAGGACCTGCTGGGGGACCCTGGAGGGTTTTCCTGGGACTTTTGTGTTCTGGCCCTTGACTCCCCGTGCCACGTGGCTTTGTCAGTAGCCATGTTCCTGTTGGACTTCGAAGTGTGGCAGGGAGGGTGTGGGCTTGCTGGCTGTGGAAGCCACCCCAAAGCAGGAGAGCATCAGGAGCCCAGCAGAAGCCTAGTCTGGCAAGGAAGAAGTAAAAATAAAGCTCTCAAACAAAAACGTAGATAATAGATGTCTAAAGAGAATGCTTCTAGTGGCTAGAGTTTGTCCTCAGGAGCAAAATAATACCAAGATTGGGTAAATAGGCCCAACGGGGAGAGAGACACTCGGCTGTGAATCTCAAGTCTAGTGGAGGAACCAAGCAGGTTACAGAGCACATAGCGCGTCGCTGCAAAATTTATAGAGCCCTCCCTTCCCGGGGATGTTGAAGCTCCTGGGGTTAAGGGAACCTCTTTCAAGTTATTTGTAAGAGAGTGGGCATGCGTGGGACCCACAAGCCGATTCCCAACTCAGAGGGCCCCCAATACCACCCCCGCCCCACCAAACTGAGGACAGTCATAGGAGACCACATGCCTCTGAAAAGAGGCAGGTGCTCGCTCACCTTACTGAAAAGTGAGTGCCACATGGCTATTAAAGGTGGTAGGTCCATGCCAGGTTTTACTGAAGGCCGCTCTATGATTAAGGTGCTTGGAGCACCGAAACGCGGCAGGGAGAGAGACTCTTCAGATCCGTGGTGCTGTTGTCCCTGAATAAAAGGTTTTGTGAACTGAACCCTTGTAGAGAGATATAGATATATATATATATATATATATATATATATATATATATATATATATATATATATATATATATATATATATATATATATATATATATATATATATCTATATGTCCCATCGTTGTCCAGGTATGAATTGCTGCCGGCCAGTAGTATATTGTTTTGTAGGATTTCGTTTTCATAGCATTTCTTATCTGTGACAGGCCTGTGAAACGCTACGATTCACAGTGCACTGCTGATACACTTAACCCCTTTACTGCTAAGGCTATTTTACTTCTTTTATGTAATTTCCATTGAAATCAATGGAAAGTCCATGACGAGTTACCCTTGTCATTAGCGGCGAAGAGGTTAAGAGTGCGCGTTCAGTAATGTGTGAACTCGAGTTTCCCTACTTTATTTTTCCTTGTATTATATAGCGCGAACTCAACTTGGCATGAGCACAATTTACATTACAGAACAACACATTCATTTGCGGTAGGCACGGGGAGACAAAGCGATTTGCCTGGAATCACAGGATGTTGAGCTGATGCCGAGATTCGAACGTAGCTCCCCACCTCTAAAGTTCGCAATTCTAGAACTTGTGGCGGGAGGTGTGTCTAAAAGTGTATGTCGGTGCTGGCCCTCAATGAGAGAGATATGTGCATTTTTCAAATGGGTGGTAAAAAAAAAATAGGAGTATGTTGCTGGATATGTGGGCCGCCGTGCTACCAATGTACTTACCGGGGGAGGGTAAACACCCATTATTCCGCAACTTTACGCATACCATCACTCCGCATACTTTCATTACGAAAGTACCATGACTCTGCAATGCCATTATAACGCAAGGCATTACATTTACAACGAAATTCGTTGTAAATGCATGAATGGTAAAAGCATGTTTTTTTAATGTTTGGAAAAGGTAAGTATGGGTATAGGGGTATATGTTTTGGGGTACTGAGGTATATGTTTTGGGGAGTTTGGGTATTTTAAGGGTTCAGATATAGTTTTGGGTTATGGGGTACAGGGGTAGTTTTAGGGTTTAGGGATATATATGGGTACAGGTGTATTTTTAGGGTTCAGGGCTAGGTTTTGGGGTATAAGGTTTTTTTAGGGTTATGGGGTAGGTTTGGGTTTTGGGGTACAGGTGTATTTTAAGGGTTCAGGGCTAGGTTTGGGTTTTGGGGGTACAGGGGTATTTTTAGGGTTCCGGGCTAGGTTTGGAGTACAGGGGTATTTTAGAGTTCAGGGGTAGGTTTGGGTTTTGAGGTACAGGGGTATTTATAGGGTTCAGGGCTAGGTTTGGGTTTAGGGATAAAGGGGTAATTTTAGGGTTTAGGGATAGGTTTTGGGGTACAGGGTATATTTATAGGGTTAAGATGGGTTAGTGTTTAAGGGTGTTCGGGTATTTTAAGGAGTAAGGGTGGGTTATGATTATGGGGTGCAGGGGTATTTAAAGGGAGCAGGGTGGGATTAGCACACAATATGAGACATGGCATGAAGGGCGGAACGTACCACACGCCCCAGCACACACGCCCAAAAGGGAATTCTTTGCTGGCTCGGTTCTTTTACCTTTTAAATGTATATGGTGAGCGACGATCTCCGTCACTACCCACCCCCTCCCCGCTCATCTGTCCCCTGTCACTACGAGCCTTCACTCATTTGGAGGGAGGCGTGGGCTTCACAATGGCGCCATTGGGGGCTCCAGCAGATATCAGTGCCCACCCTTCACTTTAGCACCCCCCCCTCCCCTCCGTACCCTAGTCCAGGGCATCACACCCTTGGAGGTCACAGAGCAAGAATGATGCCTCCTATCTCAGTAAACAAAAAGCCCCCGGGCGCTGCACGCACTGGCTGCTCATGCCCAGCGCTGCCCATCACCAGCACCGTCCAAAGATGGCAATCTGGTGCCAAGATTTGACCTTTACCCATCACCTTATAAAGCACAATCAAAAACTCAACACACGACGTCTGAAGTTTTGCCAGCACAACAGCATTTTACACAAAATATGATTTTTCCAAAGATATGGTTCAATGGCTTAATAATGAAATAATCATGGCTAAGGCTTTATGAAAGAGACTGGCAGGAGCTGAGATGCGACGCAGGTGCTCTAACAAAGCAACCACAAATATGACAGAGGGGAGCTGTCAGTTTCTCCCAAAGTGCCCAACAAGCACAACTCTTACCTTGGTGGTCTTCCAGTGCTGCTTCGGACATGGACAGGGAGCTGCTACAATAAAATATATACAAATATATGTTTCTAAATGTTGACATGTACTTTCGCCCCAGCGCTGCGAATTCTATTGCCTCGAATAATTATAGATCAGCCAACAGTCGATACTGAGGTACCGAGGTCATAGTGGACTAGGTCTGGAATGTTGTCGGTGCTAATGCTCCGTGTACATCGGATTGCATTACACGATTTTTTTTTATGCACTGGGAGATTAGACTAAGCGCACGATGAGCCGGTGCCCTGACTCTCACCGGATTCCCCAGTTCCAAAGTCGGCAGCTCGGACCTTTAGGCCACATAACGAGTTGCAGTTGTACTGAGCGTGAAATACTCAACGAATACTGGAAATGGTGTCTGCGAGTAATGCGATTACTACTGATACTGAAGCCTTTGATACCATCAGGGCTGGGTTCTCGATACAGACACTGGCATGTTAAGATGGATGCCGCGATAATGCGAGTACCTGTACTATCCTAGGGTACTGGGCTGCAGTTCTGAGGTATTAATGTGGCTTTTGCTACACTTTTCTCGAAGCGTGTAGTGTAAAGCTGTTTTCCTGTTAATAGTCCCCTTGGTTCCGGTCCACCCCTCACTCCATTTTCGACAAGTGAAGTAGGCTTTCCAACTTCAGTAGCATTTCAGTGCAGCAGGCTTTTTGTCTCCACTTGCAACCAAGTTACTGCTGTTCTTGACGTACATATAACAGATGTCCCACTGCAGGCTGTTGTTGTACGTAACATTATGTGAAAAGCTATCCACCGCCTCACCCGGATGACCGCAAAATGCGGCCGTTCACATTTGCATCAGGTGATGCGCAAGATGTTGATGGTAGTCATAGCAGAAGATCACGCTGTACTGTAGAGGATGCCTGTGTTTCTATCGGGAACCAAGACTGTAATAGTTACGTAAGCAGTATGACTTTGTCATACAATGTCCCTGTGAAATATTAACGCACGTGCCAGCGTGATTATATACTTTCAACTCCCAGGTTCTGAGTGTCTCATAGCCGAACTGCTTGTTACAAAGATGCATACATGTCCAGGTGTAGGGTAGAGCAGTAATGCCAGACCAAATAGACTAGCTGGTGGGTATTTGATGGCCAGGAGATCCAATTATTAGGTCTCGCTGAAGCCAACGCGCATGCGTTGCTACTGCAAGAGTATAGTAGGGCTTCCAAAAATGCTCCTAAAGTCTGCAGATCCGACACAGTGCATGTGCGCCGGGCTCGCGCACACCATCTGTCCGCCTACAGCTTTGGGAGAAATTTCGCAGCCGCTTTGATGTTCTTAGTGAGCCGCGCGGCCACTGAGAACATCAAAGCGGTCACGAAATGCTCACACACTCCCGCACATGCACTGCAAGCTTGATTGCGATCACTTTCACTGACCTGATTTTTTTTTTCACTTTATCGGCCCAAACATTTTAATTTTTTTTCCTTTGGGTGAGGGCTTGTTCATAGTTACTCCTCTTCCCGTTTAGCTCTTTGGACCATATATACTTCTCGTCATGGAACTCTCCTTTACCATCCATGTGACCCCTTTCTTGAACCCCATCCATTTTTTCCCCTTCTTTACATGGCATGTGTCGATTGCCTCCTTGTCTTTTTTGCGTGTTTCTAACGCATTTGCCTTCTTAGTGGAATCTGCATGGCCCTTTTATTTTCCCCTTGTTTGTATCCAGTTTCTTCTTCCCCTCATTTTCACCTGGATGGCAACTCCTCTTTGCATCTGACCGTCGCTCCATTTGGTAAGTCCTCCCACACCTCCTTTTCCCTGTTGTGCCACATGTGTTTACCTCTATTGTAATGATCCATTTTACCTCCATGACGTACACTCCCATCCCACATAGCATTTGGCTTTTAGCGCTCAGTGGGGGTGACGGCTCTTTGTGTGTCCACATCTGGGTGTATTCTTCCACCACCACCTTTTCCCCTGTATGTCAGCTCCTTGTTGGTACCACCTATTCCAGCCTCCTGCGGTTGCCTCCCACCCCCTGTCTTTGCCCTGTTGTGCGTGAGGGGCGATTTTGCCTCTGCAATCATCACACACAGAATTTGACATTTAGCGCTCAGAGGAACTGCACGGCGCACCCCCCCCCCCCCCCCCCACCCACTGTGAATCCCCAGGTTGTATCTCCCACACCTCCTGAGTGCTGGCTCCTCGTTGCTCCTGGCAGTTCGTCTCTCTTGTTGCTTTTAGTGTCTATAATGAATTTCATCCCTACTATGGACTGAACTGTCAACAAAATTATACCTGCCTACAGCGACAGGCATAGGTCACAACATAGCAAAAATGTTTCAAATACACATGTGCTGTCTGTACGGTTTCGCCACTAACTTCTTTTAAAGCTGAACGTACCACTTTTTTGCAGATTGTAAGCACTGTAAATAGCCATTACTGCCATTACCAGCTTTTAATCATACTTCAAATACCAACCTCGGAAGGATGGAAGACACACCCCGGCAGGAAAACAAACTACTGGCTGCACATCATGGCAGAGGTGCAAACCTATCTGTTAAGTGACAGAGCTAAATTGGCAACAATTGCTAATCTGCAGCCCTCTCCCTCCCAGCCCTCTTCTCCTGTGCTGATCGGCTGGTCCCTTTTCACCGCCTATTTCTTTAACTCCCTGTTCTCTTCTCCTGTGCTGCTGCTCTCTTCCACATACATCCTTCTCTAACTGCACAAACACACACAACCCCCCCCCCCGCACAACCCCCCCCACACACACACACAACCCCCCCCCACACACAACCCCCCCCCCACACACAACCCCCCCACACACACACACACAAACCCCCCCCACACACAACCCCCCCCCCCACACACAACCCCCCCCACACACACCCCCCCCCCACACACACACAACCCCCCCCCCCACACACCCCCCCCCCACACACACACAACCCCCCCCCCCACACACACAACCCCCCCCCACACACACAACCCCCCCCCACACACACAACCCCCCCCCACACACACAATCACTGTCCATCCATCGCCCTCCCTCTGTCCATCCATCCATCCATTGCCCTCCCTCTGTCCATCCATCCATCCATCCATCCATCCATCCATCCATCCATCCATCGCCCTCCCTCTGTCCATCCATCCATCCATCGCCCTCCCTCTGTCCATCCATCCATCCATCCATCCATCGCCCTCCCTTTGTCCATGCATCTATCGCCCTCCCTCTATCTAAAAGGGGCACCACAGCACACACTCAGGGGTACCACAGCACACACTCAGGGGCACCACAGCACACACTCAGGGGCACCACAGCATACACTCAGGGGCACCACAGCATCACTATGCACTACCACAGCATCACTGAACGCCACAGCATCACTGAACGCCACAGCATCACTCGTCGCCACCACAACATCACTCAACGCCACCACAGCATCAATCTGTGCAATCATTCACCAACAACTGGGTCAAATATGTCCTCTCAATGTTTCAAGCTTTATTACAAATGTCACAAAAAGATGTTAATATTTCACTTCTGTTCTTGGATTTCCGTCACAATAAAATACACTTAACATAATCTTCACAAAAGATTAAGCTATTGCCATTATAAATTACAATAACTTTTATTTAAGTATTAATTATTTTTAAAAATTAAAAGCCATTGTTATTTGTAATATCAATACATCTAAGTCACGTAAATACAAAACATGTTGCAATACAAATGCAATAGGTGTCACATTTGCAAAAGTTAAAAGTATTGGCATTGTAAATGACAAAGCTATTAATTTAGCTATTTTCAAGAACACATGAATAAACAAGCATTTACAATGCAATGGTTTCGCCTTGGAAAAGTTAGAGCTATTGGCATTGTAAATGACAAAATTTGTATTTATGTGTTAGTTTTGAAAACAGATAAATAAATGGCATTGTCATTTACATTGTCATTAGCTTAATCTCTGCAGTCACTCTGCACTCCCTAGTCACTCTGCACTCCCTAGTCACTCTGCACTCCCTAGTCACTCTGCAGTCAGTCTTAGCCATCGCGCCCATATACAGCGTCTTCTGCATCCCTGATGAAGAAACCTAGTTATCACAGTACCAATAACTACACAAATTAAGGTGGGTGAATGACATTTAGCAAAAGGACTACGCAGCCATTTGTTGAAAGGAAACACGGATGCTTCTGCCATGGCGCAGGGACGGACTTGCGCACAAAGCGTATATGATTTATAAAAAGGATGGTGGAAATATCTGTACATTTATTGATGCAAATATACAAACCTGAAACATTTATGTTTGTGGCTAAATGGTGACACATACGCGATACTGTAAGCAATTCGACATTGAAGACACAAGTATCGAGCACTCCATTATCAAGAGCTTGCACATGCAGCTTCCTATACAACATTACAAAGTGCAGAGCACGTAAGGAGAAAGGGCAACGGGCCTGCAATAGAAACCACCGGGAAGAGTCCCTCCGGCCATAAGAAATAGGCGGGTGCATGCAAGAGCGAGTACGAAAAAGGAAGACATTCCATTAAAAAAATGTGTTTAAGATTGACATGCAACACATGCTGTACCAGTTGTCCAAAAATATATTGTGTAGTTAATTAAAACCCTAATACAAAACGTTTAAAAAGGCACGTTAAAGAATGATCATAAGAGTACGTACCTGCGATACAGTCTAACGTGACTGACATGCTGTGTGTTTAACAGAATGAAAACCTCTGGACTAAACTTTAATTGGAATTAGTGGTTTACGTGTGCAAGCTTAGGTACCCTGGTTCTTTGCGAGTCGGGTGTCCCTTGTTGTCCTTACTTGCCTCCTCCGTCAACAGGGATGATCTGTGGTGCTGCTGCAAAAGGTCACCGTTCAGGCATGTGTGCCCCCTGGTCGGGTGCCGTGAAGATGCAGCGCCTCGTGCCTCCAGGGTGGTGCTGACGTTCAACTACTTTTTTTTCCCTCTCTGATGCTCACCTCAGCAGGCTCCCTCGCGGGCGAGCTGCGCGTCTTACATTCCGCCCGGGAACCTAAGGGGGTCTTTTGATGGACGGGCAAATTATCCTTTCATAAATGTTTACCAGGAATGGTTGTGAAAGGAAACCGTATGGTGATGACCAGCCAGGGAACCTAAGCGACCGGTTCAGCCTCAGAGCCTCACGTGAGAAGTCCGTGGCTGCTCTGTGTGTTTTGTGACTTCACTATTTTAAGAAGGAATTAATGCATCTTGTCAATCTCCTGGCAGTTCATTCGCAGAAGAAGTGTGTGTTTTATTACATGCTTAGTTATTTGCTGGATTTAAAAAGTCCCTGTCAAAACCAACTGGCACCAAAGTCTTTTTTCCACGTGTCTACGTTGTTTGCGGCTGTATTTATAGGCGAATGAATTCCTTGTGTACTTGTGCAGGGGTTGATCCAGAGGAATCCAGCTTGTCTACCACCTGAATGCTAGGGGCCGAGAAACTGAATTGCCACCTTCAGCAGCAAAGGTTTCCCTGTGAGCAGGTGGTATTCATGCCCACTTGGAAACATTCACACTTGAACCACGCTGAGAATTGTTGTGAATGAAGTACTACTGGAGTTGTGGAGGAATGTGGGCTTGACCGGGGAAGGGTAATGGTCGACTCACCTTCCCATACTGTTTATTTACACCACAAAATGTGCACCTCCTGGTAAAGTGTAGGACATCCACTGATGTTAAGATTATCAAATACATTGGAACTGGTTCAACAAGCACTGACAAGGCCAATCGATCTGATTTGTGTTTGAGTCTTGACTGAAATATTAACAAGGAAAGGCACGGACAGCGGGAGGGAGGGCAGGAAAGGCACGCACAGCGGGAGGGGGGGCGGCGGGAAAGGCACGGACAGCGGGAGGGGGGTGCGGGAACGGGCACACGGACAGGGGAGGGGGGGGGGGCGGCGGAAACTGCCACAATCAAAAGTACTCACCTGGACTTCCTCCGGCGGCGGTCGGCCGCGGAATGACCAAAAGAAACATGGACGACCAAAAAAATAAACCCCGCCCACCGCCTCACTGACGTGATAAAAGGGGCTGGATGAGAAAAAAATCTCATGAACGCCCACGAGTCGCCTCGCAGAATGAAGGACGCCTCTCTCTTCCAATGGCTAGCCTCCATTTATGGAGCTAGCCAATGGAACAGAGAGGCGGGACTTTTGTCCATACCGGTAAACAAAAGTTTTCGCCCTGCGCGAACGCTGCTGAGCAGCGGATCGCGGGGGCGAAACCTAAAAATGTGTTATTTACAATACCAATAGCTCAAACTTTCCTAATGCGAGACCTATTGCATTGCAAATGCTTGTTTCTCTGGTTTTCCCTTCTCTTGTTTAAATTAAGGAGCAGCAACATTGTTGTGGTGTTACCAGGGTTTTAAGTAGAAGGTTTTTCAATATTATATACAAGCGATAGTTGCTGCTTATTTATCTAATGCAATTAACAACCATTGACAAAGTCAATAGTCCCGACTTGTCGTAGGTATAATTTTACGTGTTGTATCATATCTGGATGCAATGACAAACAGCCAAACACAAAATCGGGCGGCACACTATGCGAAGGACAGATTTTTAGCTTACGTGTTTTTAAGCCATGCCCTTAATTACACTTGCCACGGCCCTTTGAGACCCCCTGGCTTTTTCATCCCAATTAAAGCCCTGGTGGACCCCAAAGCATGTGAAACAATGCGTCTGTTTAGACAACAGAAATAAGAAGGGGCGGAATGTTTAACATCGAATGTATCCCATTGTGAAGAACGGAACCTGTCGCTGTTTACCGTATTTGTAATAAGTTTGCCAAGCAAGGAAAGTAACCTGCGACGCTAGATGCAAACAGAGAGACACGGGTATCTTACAAGGACCATCCCATCCGGCTCTTCGATGGCGGGCGGGGCTGGAGAGCTGAACATGTTCTCTCCTATTACCGGCAATGCTGAAAGGATGCAAGCGACACTGCAAACTTACTTTACGATACAGCGAAAAGAACAAGCTTTTCAGAAACCGCTCCCCAAATCACGAGCACAACGACCTTCAAAATGAGATGCAAGGGTTGAGTGCAGCCTTCGGCAAACTTCTGCTACGGATGCACACACAAATATGCGGTGTTAACAGGACGACAAACAAATGTAGGGCTTCCTGAAAGCACCCGCGCGAAAGGCACAGAGAAAGAAGTCTTAAGAGACGGGTCTCGATGTTGTACGGGGCGTGGGGGCAGGGTAGCAGGCAGTTGCGTGCGCCCTACTGAGGCCCTCCTCTGCCTCTCTCTCAGTCCTTCGGTTGTATTAGAGTCCGTGTCCGCACAGACGTCATGACACTGCTATAATTAGCCGGGTTGTTATTGTCTGCGGTGTAGAGGCAGTGAGCTCATGCTGGCCGGCTCAAGCCCACGGGAGCTTGGTGTCAGTCGGTAGGCCAAAGGGTAGCCTTGTGTGGGGAGCTCCACTGTCCACAACCCGAAGAGGGCTCGCTACATTAAATGACTCCAATGCAAAGTCAGCACAGTCCAAAAACTGCAAGGGAGCATGCAGAATCACAACTGCTAACAGTTCAATCAAGTGCAGCGTCACCGCAGCCCTAACAATGTAAACAAGCGTGCACAAATGCAGAATGACCACTGCCTACAGTTCAAACGTGCACAGACCCACATGACATGCACAAATGTAGAAGCACCAGTGCTCCAACAGTACAAGTACATACGCAGAACCACCCCCGAGTCGAACGAGCAACTGCACATGCACTTCAGAGGCTCTACAGTTAAAGTGTCCCCTTTCCTTCTGGTGCTCTAACCGAGTGCACTGCAAAGACAATGAAGCAGTGGTAGTTTCGGACTTACTTTAATTGGTTTCCTTTTTACTGTGTTAATATGAAACCAATTCAAAAAAATTATGTATAACACTAATTTTGATTATTATTTTTAGACATATAATCCAATTCTCCCGTCCTCTCTCCCCGCCCAAATCCTTTTTCGCTTGCCTTTCCTCCCTCCATTTTGCCTCGTCACCAGACCCATTCCCTCGTTTGTTTGGAGAAACAAGCAAAAGAGGAGTAGATGGGGGGGACGAGGCAACATGGAGGAAGGGCGGGCAGGTGAAAAGGAGGCAAGAGGCAATAAAAGAAAACAAGCAAGGAAGCTGGAATAAGAACACAGACCATTGTTTAATTAGGGAGTATATTCAAGTACATCGAGCTCCAACTTAAAAATTATGATTGACTGCTGCCAAATGGAAACGCAGGAGTGGGAGGGATTAAATAAACAATCCCGACCACAAAGCTTAAGCAAAATAAAGGAAAAGTTTGCATAGGAATTAGCAAAAAGCCATCTGTGAGAAGCGTGCTTAGTATTTGGTGCTCACTTATGCAAGTGTAGCACCCTGCACTATTCCAGACAACCCTTATGGTGATGTGATTTTAATGGTCTTAGGCAACCATAGAAAGCGCTCTAAGAGGTAGCTGTGGAGAGCAGCCTTCAAGCTTAGTTTAGATGGAGTGTAAAGTAACTTGTTTTACCAGAGCATAATCTTAGTGGTATATATTAAGTGAAAAAGAACCACAGAGTATTTATAAAAATATGTATTACAAGACACTCATTAACACATACAAATATCTCCTGTCCAGAGATATACACAATGCACAAAATACTTTGCAAATAAACAGCTAAGTAGCATGAATACACAGTCGTCGCCAGGGGAGACCAAACCATATACTAAAATAGTGGTATGTGAACCCCGACTCAAGTCAAGACTATACCCCGAAGACGTAGAAGTGCTGGGGACCCAAGGAACCACTGAGGTAAGTAACCAGGAGCTCCATGGAGGCACTGTGCAGAGTGGGAACACGACTGTGGGCTCCATACAAGTCAATGGGTAAGTCGTGGTTGCAATTTTAAAGAAGGACCATTCCCAGGGGACCCTGAAGAAATCCAGTGGAGGACAGATGGTTGGAGAGCCACCCCAACCGTGGATACCCTAGGAACTAGGATACCTACACATGGGAAGCTGGGTGCTTAGGTGTGAAGTGGCGTCGGAAACAGCTGAACTCAATGGAGGACTTCAGGAAGATGTCGCTACTGGAGAAGGTGAAAGTGTTTGATGGAACCAAAGGTGGATTAAAGATGAAAAGTACCTGCAATCAGAGGGGACAGAGTCTAGGTCACTCAGCAGCGACTAGGAGGCACGGAAGATGAAGGCCCACAGATGTCGAGTGTTGCAGGAGAGCCGATTGTGTCCTTGGAGCTGCAGCTGTGCAGACCAGGTGACGCTGTGGAGGAGCCGTTCACAAGCTGTCCCACATTGGATGTCGAGAGTTGAGGGGGGGGGGGGGGGGGGGGTCGGTGTCCGTTGGTAGCCCCAACGGGGAAAGCGAAAAAGGTGCAGTGTTGGGACAGCAAGGTGGAGTCAGAGCAAAAAGACCATCAATAGGACCCACAGGCCGGAGGCACTTAAGTCGCAAGAGGATCTCAAGCAGCTCACCAAAGATGCAGGCCCACGGTGCAAGTGATGCTGCTTTGTTGCTGGATTTCGAAAAGAAGGGGAAACTTTGTCTTCACAGAGAAAAGACTAGTTATTATAATACCATTTTCATTGGTTCCAGTCAATGCGAACACAATCAATCAATCATAGGCATTTATACCGCGCACTACTCACCCGGAGGGTCTCAAGGCGCTGGGGGGGGGGGGGGGGGGGGGGGGTCCGCACTGCTCGAACAGCCAGGTCTTGAGCTTCTTCCTGAAGGAGAGGTGGTCCTGGGTCAGGCGTAGGTCGGGAGGGAGGGAGTTCCAAGTCTTGGCGGCCAGGTGGGAGAAGGACCTTCCTCCTGTTGTCGCTCTGCGGATGCGGGGGACGGCGGCGAGGGCGTGACTGGTCGAGCAGAGATGGCGTTTGGGAGCGTAGAAGTTGAGGCGGCTGTTGAGGTAAGTCGGGCCTTGGTTGTGTAGGGCTTTGTGTGCGTGGGTGAGGAGCCGGAAGGTGATTCTTTTGTTGATCGGGAGCCAGTGCAGGTCTCTCAGGTGTCTGGAGATGTGGCTTTGTCTGGGGACGTCGAGGATGAGTCTCGCCGAGGCGTTCTGGATACGCTGGAGTCTCTTCTGGAGCTTGGCGGTGGTTCCGGCGTAGAGGGCGTTGCCGTAGTCCAGACGGCTGGTGACGAGGGCCTGGGTGACCGTCTTCCTGGTCTCGGTGGGGATCCACCGGAAGATCTTACGTAGCATGCGCAGGATGTTGAAACAGGACGAGGAGACGGCGTTGACTTGTCTGGTCATGGAGAGGGAGGAGTCCAGGATGAAGCCCAGGTTGCGTGCGTGGTCTGTCGGTTTGGGTGCGTTGCCCAGGGCGGGGGGCCACCAGGAGTCGTCCCAGGCGGAGGGTGAGGAGCCCAGGATGAGGACTTCCGTCTTGTCTGTGTTCAGTTTCAGGCGGCTGGTCGTCATCCACTCTGCCACGTCTTTCATCCCTTCGTGTAGGTTGGCTCTGGCGGTGGCGGGGTCGTTGGTCAGGGAGAGGATCAGCTGGGTGTCATCGGCGTAGGAGATGATGTTCAGGTTGTGTTGGCGTGCGATGGCCGCAAGGGGGCTCATGTAGACATTGAAGAGGGTGGAGCTGAGTGAGGAGCCCTGAAGGACGCCGCAGATGACTTCCGTGGCTTCTGATCTGAACGGGGGGAGGCGGACTCTCTGTGTCTTTCCGGCGAGGAAGGAGATGATCCATTCCAGTGCCTTCTCCTTGATTCCGACGTTGCTGAGGCGCTGCACTAGGGTGCGGTGGCAGACAGTGTTGAATGCCGCGGAGAGGTCCAGGAGGATGAGGGCCGCTGTTTCTCCGTTGTCCAGCAGGGTTCGGATGTCGTCAGTGGCAGCGATGAGGGCGGTCTCGGTGCTGTGGTTGGCCCGGAAGCCTGACCGAGATGGGTCGAGGGATCCAGTCGTCTCGAGGAAGGCTGCCAGTTGCTTGTTGACGGTCTTCTCGATGACTTTGGCTGGAAATGGGAGGAGCGAGATGGGGCGGTAGTTCTTGAGTTCGGTGGGGTCCGCCGTTGGTTTCTTTAGTAGAGCGCTGAGTTCGGCGTGCTTCCAGCTCTCAGGGAAGGTGGCGGTGTCGAAGGAGGTGTTGATGATGTCCCGCAGGTGGGGTGCGATGACAGCGTCGGCCTTGTTGAAGACGTGGTGAGGGCAGGGGTCGGTTGGAGATCCGGAGTGGATGGAGTTCATCGTGCTGATGGTGTCTTCGAGGTTGATCGGTGTCCAGGCGTTGAGGGTGGTGGTGGGGGGCGTTGGTGTGGTCGTGGGGAGCGTTGTTTGTGTGCTGAAGCTGTTGTGAATGTCAGCGATCTTGTTGTGGAAGTAGGAGGCGAGGGAGTTGCAGAGGTCTTGCGATGGGGTGATGTCGTTGGTTCCGGCGTTGGGGTTGGAGAGCTCTCTCACGATGTTGAAGAGTTCCTTGCTGTTGTGTGCGTTGTTGTCCAGCCGGTCCTTGAATGCTGTTTTCTTGGTGGCGTGGATCAGTTGGTGGTGCTTTCGGGTGGCGAGCTTGAGGGTAGTCATGTTGTCCGGTGTAGGGTCTTTTCTCCAGGCTCTCGAGGGCACGGCAGTTCTTCTTGGAGCTCTTGAGTTAGTCGGTGAACCACGGGGCCTTCTTGCTTCCGGGTCTGCTGGGCGGGGTCCTCAGAGGGGCGAGTTCGTCCGCGCAGGTGCAGATCCATTTCGTGAGGTTGTCGGCGGCTTGGCTGGGGTTCGCTGAGCTGGCGGGAGGGTGCTGGCTTAGAGATGCGGCGAGTTGGTCGGCTGTGATCTTGTTCCAGCTTCTTCGTGCAGCCTGTTGCTGGTGGTGGTGGACCGTGGTCCATTACAAGGTAATTGGAGGTTGGGGATTCAAAAATGGGTCAGAACCTGTGTTTCCCAGAATTTATTATATATGTGAAAACAAGGCTTATTTCAAATTGCCAGATCACTGGTATGGAAGCTGTTAGTTTGGAATTGTGTTCCCAAAAATATACCATGTGAATGAAGTCACTGGAAGCAATGAAAACACTAATGGATTAATACGTATTAAAGAGAAAGTGCTGGAGAAATAATAGGTGATCTATTTAGTGCATTGATACCTACAGTGGTAGTGGCTCTGAATACACACAGACACACAGAATATGCAAATTGTCAACAGTAGTAGATCGGTTATCAACTGACACTGCTGGAGGTTTTCGGATGGTCAATACCGAATTGGTTGCAATCAGATCAATGGTTTTGCAAAACAGACTTGCTCTTGAAACATTATTGGCAAAAGAGGGCGAAGTCTGTAGAATGCTGAAGGCGCAACATTGTTGCACTTACATTCCAGACAAAAGTGTAGAAATAAAAAGGTACGTGAAAAACATTACTAATTTGGAAAAAGAGCTAAAACCACTGGAGGTTGATAGTGCCTGGAAGAGACTAACTGATGGTCTCTCCTCTGTAGGTAGTTGGTTTTCTAACCTAGGTAAAAGTCTTGTGAGTAAAATACTGATGCCAATAGCGGGAATAGGTTTATTAGTGTTCACTATCATAATTTGCTGTAAATGTCGAAAACACAAAAAGAAATATAGTGTCAATAGATGAGGAATGAAACGGAATGTTGATGAACTCGAATTAGAAGAGTTGAATAATCAGATTTACAAAAGAGTGAAAACTTCTCATCCAAATAAAGGTGCTGAGAAAAAGCTAAATAGAAAGTTTGAAGAGATTGAAATGGGTGAAATGTGAAAAGTTGGCATCTGGTTCCATTAATAGTGATGATAGTAAATATCATCAAAGAGGGGATTGATGGAGCAAGGATTCGCACGTTAAGCGACTTGCTTGTATCATGAACCTCAAATAATGTTAATAAAAATAACCAACATGTCCGTGTTACTAATATTGCAAATTTTTACACTACACGGGGTGTCCGAGGGACACTTGCCTATGTGTCTACTAACCGTAATATGCTTGCATATTAAAAGGCCGCTGCTACGAGGGAATTTAGACTGCGCATGCGTCAGTCATAACCATGTGACGTGACGTATTCAATGTCTTGAAGGGAAATAATTGTGCATGTGCAAGACAGCTAAAATGGTTGCTTTGTGTTCTCACATGCTTTAAGCTTGCATTGCCGTTTTCGCAAAGCTGTCTGTTCTGCATAACTAATAATGCTATAGTTATTATAAAGTAAGGGGTGTAGTGTAGAACTTCACGGTATACAGTGTAATCATTTATTTCTATGTTCTAAATTGTTTTCTCTTGCTTTTTCATGTATTGTATCCTTTGGGCCTGGGAGGTGCTTACTACTCCATTTTAGAAGTCCCTACTGCGCAGGTCAATGGCAGAGGGAAGAAAACCATGCAGGCGTGGAACCCAGCCAGCTGGCAGCCACAGCCGAGATGCTCCTGGGAGCCTGAACTTCAACCTAGCTGAACGAAGCTGAACTGTACTGAATTTGATACAATTGTATATGAATATTGTATTCACCATGGTTAGTCGAAAGCATATGTCATGGGAAGATGGAAAATAAGGGGTGGGTACAAAGATTGAATATTAAGCCTGAGAAAGTCTAAAATTTAGGTGGTGTGATGACTTAACCTCCTCCTTTGTCCAATCAAAATTGGGGATCCTTACACTTGCAACATTGGGGGGTGGTACATAGACCCGAAAAACAGTATAACTAGCGTAGGTTTAGCTAGAGAAATTGTCCGACTTGTCCGAAAAGCTGACCTGTCACTGACCCAACGCACTCTATAGGTGACTGAACTCAGAGAGCTGCGAAGCACTGTTGGGAGGTTCGAGAAACCCATTCGGGGTTTTGCAGACTTGAAAGTGCTTGCGAAGCACTTTGCTGGGAGGTTCGAGAACCCAATCGGGGTTATTGGCAGATTCCTTGCAGGCGTTGCAACCGAAGCTGCGGGTGTTGGTCGTACCCTTTGGTGAACCCGGTCCTGATCCAAATTCTGGGGTTATCCTGTCCTGACTGTCCATGAGCTGTACCTGCTCGCCTACTGGCACCTAAGTCCTTGAGGGTTCCTTCCAGTCTTTCCAACTGACCCGTGGCCAGGGTTGGTCTTCACACTTTCCTAGGTAAATATAAATCTGTGTGGGGGTTGATATATTATCGTGTATTTCCTTTTTCTTTTCCCTACCCAAATTTTGCAAAGCTGCTTAAATTGCATATGTTCCTTTTTCTCCTCTGCACCTTGATAAATATTTTCATGCATCTCTCGTCTATTAGCATGTTCCACTTTGGACCCACCTTTAGTTAATGCTAAATCGTTTCTATTTTAGTACATGCTCCTTTTTCTTACCCTCCCTTAAAGGAGATAAGCTGAATTAAATAGTATGTTCCAATCTTACCTTCCCTATAGTGAATAAGCGAAATCTGGATAAATCCAATTGCATAAGTTACATTTCCTTTCAAACTGCTAGTGAATTGCGAAAGTCTACTTTGATATAGCATGTTCCCTTTCTTTACCCGCCTTTATTCAAGGTTGTGAAAGCCTGTGATTTGAATTAGCATGTTCCTTATTTTACCTTCCCTTATTACTTATGTTTCTAAATGATTAGCATACTCTGTCTTATTCATAGCTGTGATCTTAGGTACTTGTGACGAGGATTGGTAAATCAGGTACATTGGAAATAAATAGAAAGGAACAGGGTTACTGGTAGTAGAGTGTAGGTTACCCGATTAATAAATATGGTAAATTGATTTATGGGCCCAAATGTGCATATGGTAAAAACTATAGTCGGGTGGCCTGCGCGCTCTATTACTATGAAAAGAATGTTTAGCTTCTTTGCTTTCCAGAAGGTAGATTTTACATTGCTCTCAATTTACCTACTTTTGAAAGCTATAGTGGAAGAGAAAAAGTTGTGGAATTTGAGCTAGTTTTGTAATATTTAGCAGGGTGCTCTGCTCCATCTGTTATTTTTTTTTTCCTGTTTTGAATCACTCCTTTCACAAGATGACTCTGCACTATTGTGCACGCCTTCTGGACTAGCACCTTGTGTTCCCACAGAAGTTTCAGTGCAGCGAAGAGGTCAGTTTGGTCTCTCGATCTTTTCGGATATAGCTTATTACTCTACTACTCCCGTCTGTTCTTACGCTAATCACTGACACCGTGAACGTGGTTGTAAAAAAAAATGTAATTCTTATCCTGGGTAAATTAGCTGAAAATGTCATCGTTTATGGATTGAACAGCACAAGCTGTCTGAATGTCCCCCCCCCCACCCCCAAAAGGCAGTAGGAAACATTACTGATGTAGCACAAAGTGCAAGAATTTGCATAGTCAACAGATCTTTAATGTGCTAATTCATGCAAACAGGATTTCGTGATGGATGCCCGGCTTTCTATGTGTTTATACACATTAAACCCAGACGTACTGGCAGTAGCAACAAGGTGCATACATTATGACGCATATGGGCCATTGCGCTTTTTAAAAACATTTTTGCCACTGCTGTTTAGCCTCGGCAACAACCATTTTTGTTTTTCGCCAATCCTAAATAGCATCCACAAATAGCACTGGCAAAGCCAACAGGTTGCAAAGACAATACATAACCGCTTTGCCAATGCTCCTATAAATGTCTGAGGAATTGCGGTTCTCCTATTACCATGACAAGAGAATCTGGTTTTTATTAAAGACACAGAGGCTAACATTATGCATATTTCTTGTATTGTGTACTTGGAGTACACATTAAAAGAAATATGCATAATGTAGCCTCCGTAATTTACAACTTTCCCCAAATATCTAGGTTTGGAGCTAGATTAGTAAACTAGCCTTCTCAATGTTCTAGACTGGAAGTGCATCAACAGGGATTTACATTAGGCCTGTACCATTCACAGTCAACAGCACTTACGCTGCACAGTACTAATGTACACACTACATCTGTAGACCGTAATTGTGTGGGGTAAGAGGGCTGGTGTTGGCTAAATTGAACATCATGTGAGCCTGTAACTTTACTTCTCACTAAAACGCGAGAAACCTTTTGCAACAAAAAGAATGCATGGTTTTGTTACTGCCCGTTTGTACTTGCTACATTGAGGTTGCTAAAAATTACTCTGAAGTAATCTGTTGCCGGACTCTACTACTTAGGCAGCAATTCTGGACCATGCTGTATCAAGCACTCCCAACTCTCACTGTGCACTTGGATAACCAGCAGTTTTTTTTTTTTTTAAGTTTCGTTTAGAGCATCGCACTATCAAATGTAAACAGCTACGTGTATGGCCAGCTGTCTACCCAAGGCATAAGTCTTCTAATAACACATTTACACCACCCTAGCAAAGGTGGTTTTACTGGCGTCAGTGATACATTCATTCATTCCTGACTGAACAAGTAGATAGGTAGTAAATAAACCGGGTGGCTCCTACAGTGGACAGGCCTGCCAAGCAAATGGCTGCAGATCAGATAAACCCAAGATCAACACGTAGAAGAAACAAAGTACAGGGGGTCATAAAAGTACTGACAAAAGACCAAAGGTGATTTAACTTTGATGGGTCATTTATTTACCAGGCTACCAATAATCTGCCAATAAATTCCTATGCAGGGAGAAGCGCCCTGTGATTTGAGCACAGCTTTCATATGAAATCAAACTTCGGCGTATTGCCTTCTCATAAGCAGAAAAAAACAGCAACACTTTAAAATAACACCGTGTTAGGCATTTAGTTTCTTGTCAAAATCAATAGTTGACCATGACACTGAATCAAACGACCACTGAAAAGGAACTGTGTGTGCACAACATTAATTACCACATCCTGGTTTTCAGGCAAAAGCAGACCGTTTTTTTTTTATCTTAACCACACAGAACATCCATCTACGGCAATCAAATGCAGAAAATGATGATTACTTTAGTGCAGTTAGTTATCAAAGGTGTTTTCCTCCTATGGACAAAAACCTTACAAAGCACCAAAAACATCATCTGGCTCCCTTTGGAACTGCCACATCCATCTAGCAGATTTATACAGTGGTCCTCAGCCGTTACATTAACCATGTAAATATGCTCTTTATTTTCAATAAAAAATTACTGAAATAAAAAAAAAAAAAAAAAAAAGAAACAGCCACAGTACGGGTCATCGGAGAAGCTCTCCTGACAAAGGGGATTTCTAAGGAGGTACACAGAACGCGCTTGAGGCAAGAAGACATCAAGTACTGTGGAGTGGGGCGGCAAGGGTGAGAGGTAATGATCTGCCATGGCTGTGGAGAAACAATGTGGAGGTGCTACTAGTAACCAGTATGTAACCTACTGCAACTTCAACTTGCAGGTGTGGACAGGGAAATGACTAACATCAATCCAGCGTGTGGAGGCTATGCCCTTTAATTCCTGTGATCTCCTTTGCCCTATTAACCATAACTGCCAACTTGACCCTGGTCCACATGACAGCAATAGTATCTCTCTAGCCATCCAATCCCTGGTACTATCTTAAGCACTGCTCTTGCCTAGCTGTCAGTATGGCCCATAATACTCCTCTAACCACATTCTGTGACATGTTCTCACACTCACTGAATTCCATCTTTGATCCCAATATTATCCAAAGTACCACTCCAAGTTGAGCCCTGCAATGTCCATGGACCACTTCATATGAAAACCCTTAGATCACGACCTTACAGCAGAGCGGTGGCACGGCAGTGCAAACCGCAGCGCCACCGCTCCGTCGAAGGTCACAGCCTCCTTCCAGATTACTACTTTACACAGGTATGGCGGCGTAGCGGTCCCCCCTTGCACTTTAAATGGTGGCAGTGCCTTTTTAAGAGGGCACTGCAATGGGAGTGCCTCACAAGGTTCCTGCATGGCATGGACTTGTAAGTCCATGCCATGCATGAACCTATGTACATGCACACGGGGGGGGGGGGCATTTTATGCCCCCAGTGTGCATCCATATACGTCAATAGGTACTGTAGACTCCCATTTGCTTCCTCTCAGCCAGGCTTTTCATGGCGGTAACCACAACGAAAAGTCTGGCTGACAGGAAACCTATATAACCGTGGAATTCCAGCCAAGCATATTGCTGCCTCTGTCCGCCACTTCTATGCCATGGAACGGTGGTTCGCTGGCGGAGTAGGCAGTCCTACTGCCCGAGTAGTAATCATGCGGTCGGACCGTCGGTGGCTGGATCTGCCACGGAATTCAGTCTGGTGGTCTTCAGAGCGCCAGACTCGCAATCTGTCCCTTAGTGTTTAAGGTCCACTCAAGTGTTGGTCTCTGCAACGCCCACCATCTAACTTCTTAGTAGATCTCACTAATGTTCATGTTTCTCCTCCATATGCTGGAGGGCTCTAATATCTAGTCTTCCAGTTCTCGATCTCAGTAATGTCCTTTGTCATCTACAGCTGACACTTACAGGGTCCTCCTACACCCTGGTTCCTGTAAGGTCCATGGTTAGCAGTTCAATTACACTGCAGTAATGTCAATTTTCCTTCTCTAAGATAGGTCTCTTTTATATACCCATGGACATTGTGTTCTGGATCACAGTAATGCTGATGGTCACTTTATATGCTAGACTCCCATATCATCCATGGATGTCCTCTATTGTGGATCAAAATAATGCTCAGACTCTTCTGGCTTAAAATGTCAGTAAAGTATATCCTCTGTCCAAGTACCACAGAATGTATATGGTCCTCTTCTGCCTTAGGGTATTGTAGAGTCCACATCTATCAAGCTCTAGAGGTTTCTAGCAAAGCTATATTACTACCTTGATGCAGATCCCTGTAAGGTCCATGGTCATTCTTTGTCTATCTGCCCATAATGTTAAAGGTCTTCCACTACACTCATTCCTGAAATAATCATTGTGGTTCTCTACATCCTATATTGCCCAGGACGCACTCCCTCCCATACTAAATGCCTGCAACACCTACCACCCTGTTCACTCTAGATCCCTTGACATCAGCCCCAGGACCCATTATGGTTCATGGCAACCCCTACACTAGATCCCCATGCTCTCCATGGGACTCAGCTGGCCCAAATCCGTGCACTCACCATAGGCTTCCTCTATCCTAGATCCCAGTGAGGCTCATCCTCTATATTTGAAAGACTCAAAGGCCAAGTTCTTTTCAGTCTAAGACGTAAGAAACATCAATGGCCCTACTCTGTCCAGGATCTGTAATGCATACGATCCTCACCTGCTCGAGACTCAATTAAACTTTAATGCTTTTCGACTGATGATTTTCCTCAAATACATAGAGCTCTCCTTTACACAAGATCAATCTCATATACATGGCCATCGAGGACTTTGATGCCAGTAAAGTCTATGGTCATACTGTCCCCGTATCAATTTAGCACACCGATTCCTCCTATGTTCTGGGTCCCAGATATGTTCAGTTTTCATCTGTCATCGATCACAATAATGTCCATGGTCCCCTTCTTTCTTATATCCTGGTTCATCATGCCACCCTTCTCTGCCCTGATGACCATAATACACATGGACAGACTGTCCTATGACCACATGCCTTTGCTCCTTCCGCACAATACCTCTGAATTTGCTGTTGCACTACTTTGATGTGTGGGTACAAAGAGAGGGAGGTCCCAGGATAAACGCAAATAGTATAGTAATGAATTCACAGGAATGGAAATAGTAAACCAAAGTCAGAAGTACATATTTTATTTAATCACCCGAATAGTGCAAAAATAACACTGAATTAGGTTACAATCATGCTTCCACATCGGAGAGCCAAATTATTTATAGCTAGGGCAGGAAGCGGATAGGGGATCCAGTTGTCGACGTTCCGACCCCATATATTGCGTAGGAATAGGTTGGCCCTTAAGGGAGGGTCTTCATCAGGACACTTGGGGGGAGGGGGTGGTTGTTGGTAGGGCAGTGAATCGTGAATAAATTGGTCGAGTCTCCCAAAGGTTTATTATTTCAATGCTTAAGACTGTGGACCAAAGGGGAGAGTAGCAATGGTGAAAGTGCAAACGTCACTTCGCCTATACAGGATGCCGTACAGCTAACCGCAGGTTCCTTGGTTTTAGTTGTCAGCCGGGCGTAGCGTCCCGAAGAATTTTTCATCGTCACCGGCGACAACTGGATCCCTTATCAGCTTCCTGCCCTAGCTATAAATAATTTGGCTCTCGACGTGGAAGCATGAATGTAACCTAATTTAGTGTTATTTTTGCACTATTCGGGTGCCTGGCGCAAACCTTAGCCGGTCTCAGTATTTATACAAAGATGTATTCGTGACATGTACTGCAGTTACTTTATTGGTGCACTATTGTTTACCAAATTTACCCTCACCTTGTCTCCCCCCTTCCCTCCCTACCTTGGGCACTATGACAGGTTGATCCGTGTATTTATGCTATGTATGCTAACTTTACATGTATTACTTTGTGATTAAATAACATATGTACTTCTGACTTTGGTTTACTATTTACCATTTCCATTCCTGTGAATTCATTACTATACTATTTGCGTTTATCCTGGGACCTCCCTCTCTTTGTACCTTTAGCTACCCGGGTCCCAGTGACTCTTCGGGTTACACCCATTTATTATAACCTACTTTGATTTGTGGCGCCAATCGGACGACACCATAACGCTGCACTCCCCCTCTATCCTACATCTGTGAAATTTGTATTAAGATCCTGTGTATTGGTTCCCCATTAAATCTGTGTACCCATTTTGTCTAAAGTCCCATTAGGTTCCTGGACTCATCTGGCTTAAATGCACGAATGTAATCAGTCTTGCTTCAACAGAGGTCTAGTAAAGTTACTCTTTTACCAACGTCACTGCAATGTTCATTCTAAAATGTAATTCCAGTTTATGTAATGTGTGTGCTTTGCTTCTGGCATAGGACTGTGTCCAGCTCTGACTGAGGGAACTAATGCCTATGGTCTGCCTTTAACAGAGGTCATTGGGATGTCCATATTCCTTCACTGGCCTAAGTTATCATACTAACCTAGACCAGTAATCACAAAAGAATAAAACAAAAATGTAAGACCACCACATGTCCTTGGCACTTGAGGCCTTAATGGTCAGAACATTATCCAAAAGTTGCTACCAGAAGCTTTGTACACCCTTCATATGATTAACTGTCGAAAAGCCACATTTTACCAACTGAGCTCGCCAACTATTGCCCATCAAATAATTCTACTGGCTCCTAAACTGATTTTAGGAATTGTCCCTCTAGACACGGTCTTTCAACTGTGACTATGCCTTCAAATCCCACCCATCAAAAATAATTCTTCCCTAGCAATACTCTTTATTTTGTACTCTGTAACAAGTATGGCAAGCCTTGGAGGGGTGGGTCATGCCCTATTTTTAGGATACATATTGTCAAGCAAGGTTAGGGATATCCTTCTAAAGTCGTTATACGTATATTTACTTCATACCCTTCCTGATAGTATGACACAGATGCAGCTCTCGTGGACCAATGTTAGCATCCCTTCTGTAGTCGATCTTCTATGACCGCGGTTACCGTGGCTCAGGCACTTATGATCTCACTTGTCAGACACTGAGCCTCCAGTCTGGTCTTTTTTATACAACACGTTTATGGCGTGCCCAGACAAACCATAAAATGCGTTCCGTTTTAGTGACTCCTTGACAGAAGCCCTATAACATTTCTCTACAGAGTGACAGTGATCCCCAAACAAGTACTTCTTTCGTTATCACCGCACATACTGGCTTAGGATTTGTTCAGGTGATGGCAATAGGGTTGCCACTTAGCGCCATGTCGTCACAACTCCATGTTTCCAGTCGTGGGCTTCTCCATTACAAGTCATTGTTTTGAGAGGGGTCTGCCCAGCTGGTTCTGTAAGCACCCTTCACTAGTACTCCTAAAAGGTTTTCCAAATGAAAGACAGACTTGGAAACATTCTGTAATGACGGCACAGAGCTACTCTATGTCCACTATTCCCCATATACACTCACCATGTACACGACATTCAGAGCGCACAGGGCGTTTTTCGAGCACGTAAAGCCGCCGCACACCATCTTGCCGTCGCTGCCCCAAATCCAGACACCAGAACCACAGCCAAACACACCGTGCCACAGAGCGTGTCTCTTTAAATCTAAACCAACTTCCGCTCCGGTAAAACCAAAGTCCGTCGGCTCCTGTGACATCATCTCCTCTTGGGCGTGGCCATGGAAAGGAAAAGGGGACTGATTGAGGTATGATTTATATTGAGGCACAGAATATCCGTAATGTCAACTCCATTTTAAATTGGCGCAATTCCTTCAAGAAAGAACGTTAACCATGAGATTCGCAATTTGTACCAACACATCCCAAATAATATTGTAGCTCAGAAATATTTTATTTTTAGTGTTAATATGGAATTACTACTATTAGAAAATACTTTCTACTATGAAAATATTTTAGGGAAAGCAAAAAGCATGCCGTTCTTCGTGCCTCGGAAAACAGCAATTTAGCATTAGCATTTCGTCCCTTTTCCCTCGATATGAAGAGGGTCCTGCTTCTACTCAAAGATGGCCGCTTATAATCTCTCGGCTCGTAGAAGGCGGACCTAAGCGAGTATCTTCGCGGCTGACATGTTTGAATGATAGCTTATGCTCATCTATTTTATTATTTTAGCAATTTTGTTTAGCGCGGACATGGCCCAAAGGTATCAGAGCGTTTTACAACAGTAGCAGGATACATGGAGTTCCAGTAACAGTTATTAAACTCAGACTTTTACAACGGAAGATGCGTGCATGAGTTACCACATGAGATAATTACAGCAGTCAGAGCTTGTACACAGTTAACGCATCTATTTAGATAGTGGGGGGTCACATAACGAAGGTAATACTGATCCAGGTGAAGAGAGTACTTAAGTTTGTTCTGGCGAGATTAACAAAGGTGTCTCTGAAATAGGAGGAGCTTGAGGTCCTTTTTAGATCTCAGCAGCGCACATGCTTTGCTCGCTCTACAAGGCCTATTGTGATCGAGGAGATTTCAGAAGGGGACTTGAATCCCCGCCCATCATTTTTATTGGGTTGCGTCAGCGTTTATACTAAACACTGGCTTCCCATTGAAAAGGATGCTTCTTGCTTACCGCCCTGTCTCCCTTTTGGGCGGCCCATCCGGACTGGCTCGTCTGTTTGATGGCAGACGTGAAAGTATTTATTATCTATAGGGGGCGTGTAGTCACCCATCATGTTTCCGAAGTTAGTCTGTGCCGGTACCTCACTGCAATCAGGTCTGTTCGTCGGCCAATCAGAGACGGCAGTCCGCTGGTAATGGGCGTGGCACGCCAACACTTCCCAGAGCAAGGCTTCTCCCTTCTGTACCGCCATTTCACTCAAGCAACAAGCGAGGAAACCAAACGTTCTAACTGCTGTGCACACAGCGCAGAGAACCAGCTGTGAGTCCCGCCGCCCTCCGTCTCTTCCACCCGACGGTCAGTGCAGCGACGCCCAAAGTCCCTAATTCACCATTGCCGATAGCGAGAAACTAGACAACCAGCGCCTCAAGAATTTTAAGCAGTTTCTTTCCCTCCACCCACGTGACCGGGTCGCGTCCTTATCGATTTCCGCCCGAGCACCTCACACATAGCCTGACTGATGCCAGCTCATGCGATTTCATCCTGGCTGCCGATTATTTCCAGTAAGTGTACCCCCTCCTGGATTCCACCATCCCGCTGATCCGACACTCAGCACTGCCCTTTAATAAACTGGCGCGTCCCACAGGTTCTCCCGCCATAGAACTCATCCTGCCTCATTGACCCCCTTCATATTAAAGTTGTAAATTGCCTTTTCAGTGATTTTTTTTTCTCAGCCTGTGTTTGACGCCCTCATACAAGTATTAGCTATATTTAATAAATCATAATATACAGGGCAAAGATTTCTACAAAATGCCACAAAATATTAAAGATTATGGCTCACAACAAGTAACAACTAGATGTGATCATGAGAAATCTGTTGTTTTTAAGGGATGCTCATTGAAATACGAGAGCGAACTGCCGCCTTTAGAAAATAAATTATTGTAAAAGTTAAGTCTACACTTTTGAGATTGAGAATTTCCATGTAGGCTATTCTAAAGTTGATAATGGAAGCTGACTTAAAGAAAGGGATCAAAAATTGTTTAGTGTATAACAAATAAAAACCACGACAAATAAGAAATGTAGCGTTGATTGGTTGCTCCGATTGCCACACGGGCAAGGCGTTTGCCCAAGATTGGTAATAAAGCCTATTGGGAAGCACAATAGATATTTTAAGATGCCTGCCCTGAGGTGAAACAGCAGACTTCTCTCCCAGTGGCTTAGATTCAATAGGATGTATCTGGATGGCAAATGAGATAGAGTGCAGTTAATAGAATACTGAGAAAAACAAGCTCACTGGGCACAGTGTATTCTATCTTAGGGCGACATGTTCATTCTAGACTAACAAGAATTACATATGCTCATGATGTCAATATCTACAACACAAAAATTATTTATATAAATGATTTATTACTTGAAAATGTACATCAGACAACTAGTGCAACTTACTCTTGAGCATGGGCGGAGTGAATAACTTTATAAATCCATTAATCTATACTCTAGAAATACAAACATTGTAACTGTCCTGTGATGGTGAGCACATAGAAACATTTTCTGATCTATAAGGAACAATATTGTTACATCAACGGAGCCTATAATATGACGGAGTAACGTACGTGAGGAGAACACGTAATAACAATAATGCATGGGGCACAAGGCCTACTCACATTACAGATGAGGATACCTGTTTAGACATGTGGAGACCTGTAGCCGCAAGTTAATGACTAGCATCATTAAAGCATGACAAATCCATTAACTCTATAGTCTAGAAATCCAAAACATTGAAACAGTCCTGTGTTGGTGAGCACATAGGAGCATTTTCTGAGCAATAAAGAGCAATATTCTTACATCAAAGTAACCTCCTATCTGGGCACAAGCCAACTTGCAAAAAACGTAGCCTATAAAACGATGATACAACGAACGTGATTAGAACCCATAATAATAATAATGATGCATGGGGCACAAGGCCTACTCACATTACAGATGAGGATACCTGTGGAGACATGTGGAGACCTGAAACCGCGAGATAATGATTAGCACCAATAAAGCACGACAATGACACTTTATACTTGCGCTCGAGATTGGGAATGAGCCTGATTGCATGTGAAAACATATGACATCAAGTTTTCCTCCTGTTCGAGAGGCCTAACGCTAGGTCCATTTCTTGTTCCTGCCGATCTTCCAGAAGAGCTGCAAGGGCTTTGGGGTCCAACGACAACACTAGACTACTATGCCACATCCTAGAAAAGGCAAAATCCTCCTCCGCGCCAATGGTAGCAATAACCTTGGACGCGGAAAAGGCATTTGATAAGGTTTCATGGTCCTTTCTGCGCCAGTGTATGTACGCCTTCAACCTGGGCGATACCTATACCAGGATGGTGATGGCCCTCTATTCGGCGCCTTCGGCCAGGATTGCTATAAACGGCACCCTCTCGGAACCGTTCCGTCTCTACCAGGGTACAAGACAGGGCTGCCCTCTCTCACCAGCACTCTTTCTCTTGGCCCTTGAGCCCCTCATTACAGACATCAAATCTAATAGAGACATCGCGGGTATCTCCTTTGGGGACACGCGAGTCAAGTTAGCTGCATATGCAGACGATATCTTGATTGCGACCGAAAACCCTACTACCTCCATTGCTGCCCTAATGACCTCGATAGACAGATACTCTTCCCTCTCCGGATACAAATTAAATAGGGATAAGTCCGAAGTAAAACCTCTAAATGTCCACACTTTGAAAGAGGTGTTGGGCGACTCCGGCCTGCTTTGGCAAACAGGAGTGATTAAATATTTGGGAATTGAATTCACGGATGAGTTATTGAGTACCCTTAAACATAACGAAAACAAACTCCTGACCAAAATCAAAAATCTGCTGGACGGCTGGTCACCCCGTTTCATCACTTGGTGGGGCCGTATCGAAACTATAAAAATGATGATATCACCCTTGGTTAACTACCTTGTCACGATGCTCCCACTCGTCCTCTCCAAAGAATTCCATGCTAAAGTAGATAAACACATCTCGGCTTTTCTATGGCAGGGCAAAAAAGCGAGAATTAGCTTAAAAAAACTTTGATTGGATAAGAAACTGGGAGGAGTTAATCTGGCGGACTTTAAAACATACCAAATAGCATTCTTAGCAAAACAGGGGTCTTACTGGATATCCTCCCAACCGGACTATAGCCCAGTTTGGCTGTCTGTAGAAAAAGCGATTCTGAAGGGGCTCAGCCCAAGCGCCCTACTCACTGTCAAACCCAGCCCCACCCTAGGTCCAGGTCTAATCTTCAAAAACACGAAAATGGCTCTCTTAAAAGTCAGTAAATATTTACCACATCAATTCCGAAATTCACAGTGGGAGTCGTTATGGCACAACACAACCATCACATACAAAGGGAAACCTCTCAATTACCAATCCTGGATAGACAAGGGCATCATATTCCCCCACCAACTCGTCGGAAACGCGCTACCCCTAACCTTTAAAGAAATTCAGGTTAAGTTCCACCTCAATAATATTGAATTTTATAACTTCCTACACATTAAAGTAGCTCTAGCTAAGACTAATCTGAAAGATGCCACTCCTTCACTCCTAGACTTATTCCCCTCCCTTAACAAACAAGGACACCAAGTCTCTAGCTTGTATAAATTAATGCGTCCGCAAGCGTCCTCCCTAAATGCACCCATCCAACAATACTGGGACTCATTCTCCTCCGAACCGAACTCGGACACGATTTGGGCCAGAACGTGGGAATCCACCACCCGCCACAAAATATGCCCTACACTGTCTCAAACCAAGTTCTGGCTTCTACATAAAGCATTCTGGACTCCCAGGAGGTTGTTTCTTCATAAAATCAAGGACGATGACACGTGTTGGAACTGCTCAGGGGTGGGTGGAGATCTGGAGCACCTAGTCTTCAAATGCCCCTGTGTTATCTCGTATTGGGACAAGATCTTTGGTTTCGTGAAGGAAGTCCTCCATATTACTCTACCAAGAGAATTCTCGTCGCTTGTACTAGGTTTTGCCAAAGCCGTCACTCTCAATGAAAACGATAGAGCCCTACTGGACCTGCTGCTGACGGCTGGGGTTAAAATCATTCTTAACAACTGGAAAAGCACGAACAAAGCCTCCTTCCCTCACTGGTTGAACTGGGTATCGTACTTGAGAGGTGCTGACAATATCTCCTTGACCTCCACCCCGTGGAGACCCCCATCGAGGAAAATCTGGTCCTCGCTGGACACTCATTTTGATACATACAAACCTCCTTGAATCTCGTCTACAAGGCCTAGAGCGTGTCATCACACAATGTTTCATTCTGATTGTTAACCAATCTATGTTTTTGCACATTCCTAACCACAGAGTGATGACTCCAGCTCCCACATGTACTACAGGTTTGGGTTACGAAAATGTACAGCTTATGTAGCCTCTGCGATAGTGGGGTGGTGCCTATCTCCTTCAAGGTCAGGCTCTACATGACACCAGTTAATATCGGAATGTATGTGGACATTTTAAGGGTATTTTATGTAACGTGATGGACTCATTGTTTTATGTTTTATGTACTCAATTGCATTATTGGTGACAATTTTCTGTATTCCTATTCATGTGACTGTAACTATTCGTACTGATCCGACTATTCCTGTACTGATGATTCTCTTTGCAGCTCCTAATAAAAAATCTTTTGAAATTAAAAAAAAAATAAATGATTTATTACTTTTTCTTTTTACTTTGATATTCATATATCTTTTGTCAAACATAGAAAAATATGTTTTTGTATAAATTAGTTCAAAAACAATACACAATTATATACAAAACTGGTAATCTTTTAAAAAAAAACACACATACTCTCTTGTTTAGACAGTGAATACATACCAGTTCTCAATTCTCAATTGCTTGAGCATGCACATAGATCTTATCTTATAATCCTTCTTTTCAATTTCTCAATTCAATCAAAATCTGAGAATTTATGTGTCACAAATGGTGATTTATACAAAGACTGGCGGTTAGTTGGAAACACTTTCATACTGTTAATGTGATGATGTTTCTCTTGGAGTGGTAAAGAGAGGTTTTAGTGTGTTTTATACCCATGAGTTCCATTAACTCCTCAAATTGTAGTTAAGTGAATTGTCATCCATTGTCTGAAACAACCTCATTTTGGACACCTTCTCTTGCAAATAGCAACTCAAGAAATTCTATTATACAAGCTGTGGTAGGCATATTCACAAACGTTACCTCTGGCCAACGACTGTATTAGTCCATCAGAACTATTCCATACTCAAGAACACCACTGACAGACAACAACATGAGACCAATGATATCAATGGCAAGTTTGGACCAAACTTTAGAGGGAGCATGTACTGCTTCTACAGGACTAGGCACAGTTACTTGAGATTTATCTCTAACAGCACAGCACATGAAGTCTCTCACATAGTGTTCTACCTGCTTATCTAGACCTGGCCATCAAAAATGTTCTCTAATTCTTCTTTTCATGGCACGCATGCCAATGTGACCTTCATGGACTAATGTCCCTCATGCTGACAGGAAACACTAGTAAAGAAACACAATAGAAAAACCCATTAACAACAGATGTTCATCGAAAACATGCTTATATTTGCTGATAACATCATCTCCTGAACATCCTCTTGACCAACCTTTACACACAAGGCTTATAACCTTTATAATTTCTAGGTCTGCGTCATAAGCATCTCTCCATTCACACTCCAAAATGACACCATCCGGATGAGACATAGTATAACAAATAATCTCAGAATCGAAATTCTTATCCTCATAGTTATTACAATTGTCCACACAAATGGGCAGCCTGGACAAACAATCAGCCAGGATATTTTTTTTCCAGGAGCATATTCGACATTGCAATTGTGTTCTAAAATTCTATATTGCCACTTAGCAATCCGAGGAGTTGCCTTGTCTCCACCCTTGGTGGTGAAAAGCTGAACTAAAGGTTTGTGGTCCACTCTCACTATAAACTTGGAACTCCATAGGTAATGTATAAAATGAACTACACCCCACCATCAACAAAGCTTCTCACTCCACCACAGAGTGCGTTGCTTAAGCTCCTCTCAAACCTCTGGAAGCAAAGGCTAGCACTTTATCCTTGCCTTTTCTTTATTGCATAAGAAGGGCACCCAACCCTTGCTGACTAAAACCAGTCATGATTATCGTGTGGTCATTAATGTCATAAGATTTTAGAGAAATGGCATGTGCAATTTCTTTTTTGATTAACTTGTATTCCTCAGTACACTCTTCCCTCCACTTGAATACTACATTCTTTTTGAGAAGGTTCCTCATATGATAAGTCTTAGCAGAACAATTTGGTACAAATCCAGAATAAAACTCAATGAGTCCCATGAAGGATCTCAAATGGTCCATATCACCAGGTGCACCAAAATCTTCTATTGCCTTTACTAGGCTAGTTTTAGGTTCAACTCACTCAGCAGACCGTTTGTAACCTAAATATTCCACAGTGCTAACATTCAATTTGCATTTCTCGAAGCTCAAAGTAACACCTGTGCTCTTTAAAATAGAAAAAACAGAATGCAATATTTTGTTGTGTTGTTTCTGATCAGCACCATACACTAATACAGCATCCTGGAATGCCATCACCCCTGGAGTCGAGGTACAAAAATCAATCTGATGATAAGCAGAAGTCATTTCTAGCAAACTGAACCACTTACCATCTTTCAGAGTGGTTGTCATTTCCTGGATGTTGATTAATGGTTGTTGATCAACCCATATGTTACGATTCAAATTGCAAAGGTCAACACATATGCGTAACGCCCTATTAGCTTGCTTGGCTAAAACTATGGGGGAAACCAATTGGAAGATTCAATGGGTTCTATAACATTGTTAGCACACAACTTGTCCAGCTCTTTTTTTTAATGCATCGCGCAAAGCTAAAGGTACTCTGACTCCACTCCAAGACATTTCTCACCTCTTTCTGCTGTTGATTGTCCCAGATAGTTGGCAAAATAAATGTATATAATCCCCAGCAGTTTGAGGCTGCACTGCCCAATAAAAGTGCATTCCTACTGGGCCAGATTTGTTTAATGTTCCAGTTTATTGAATACTCTATGAATTATTAATTCACTCCAGTGAATTTCAGGGGTCAAACTACTTTATATCCCATAATCTGCACTCGTATTTGTTTTCTTGCATGTTATGTTCTTATTTTTGTTTTTTGTCTGTTTTGTACCCTGATGTGGTCTCTTTTGGGGATTCTGTCACACCTTGCTCCGTCCTTGATTATGGTGTTTATTCTTACTGCCTCCTGAATATTTGTAATGCGCTCTGATACCCACAAGGGTCATGTTCGCACTATATAAAACTTTATATACAAATAAAAAAAATGTTGTATTCTGCAGGGCAGTTATTTAGTGCTGCCAATTTTTTGCATGCTATTTTGAAACAAATGTTGCAGGGTAAAAAGTGAATTTCTGGTGGATGGAAGGAAAATGCCTTTTAAATATGCAGCATGTGAGACAAGGACAGGCAGTGTTCTAAAAATAGGTATAAACTGTCATTTAAAGATCAGTATAAAAGGACAAATAGAAGTGCATCAAGCAGACAAACAGTTCCGCCCAACACCCTGTTTGCTATTTTATGGGGGCCTTAATCAGCTACCTGTCACTACACTACAATAGCATTTTAACTGAGAACACCAAATTGAAAAAAGTAGCTCCATAAAAACATAACTTTTATACAATTTAGATAATGGTATTAATTTTTAAATGAAATGCCAAGGATTCTTTTGTGTGCAAGGGCATGTCCAACAGCGGTACTGGGATTCCACACTGAGGTTGTGGAATCCACAAGGAAGAATTAAAAAGACCAACTGTTAGCCTGCAACTAGCATCTGTGTCTACAATGTGCACTGAGCCTCATACTATGAGAGGAGCATCACATCCAGGAAAGTGTGTGAGTTAAATACACTTAAGGATAAATCTATCTGCATGGGTATCCCTGCCATCTCAAAGCAACCCGGTGAGAGGTAGGGCAGTTTACAAGAAGAACAGTTGGTTAAATCCTTAATTATTACAAGAGTACCTACTGTAGATAGTAACCTCTGGCAACCAAAGTGAGACACAGAGCCCCTCTTTATCCTCTTTGATCTCAGATTCTCACTCACTAGCAGTCTAAGTAGTCCCAGATATTTACTTGTTGAGCATTCATAGGGCTCCAATCCCTCATTGCTGGGCAGTTTTAGTAGCCCAAAATGTTGTTCTGAAGCTATTCTGGCTTTTGGTGTCAAATATGTGATTTACTGGGTTTAAATTACCGCATCCCACACATGTAAATCACTAAAACGTCTATGTTAACTCAAACATTTGTTACAGATGTAAACTCTCATTAAATGTGCACTGCTAAAAAGAAAATAATAGATAATGAAAAAGTTCATGGTCCTTATAGCTTGGGAAACCATTCTGGAATGAAAAGCTGCAGCTTGGTATCTTATATACTAAATCAACATTTTGGATGACTACCATTTATGGTGAATAGGGGTGTAACTGTTTGTTGTCTTTGCAATTAAGTGTCACTCTAAGGGGTCATTTATGAGTCTGGTGGTCCATAGACCGCCAGACACACAAGGGTGCAGCAGTGGCGGTTGTATGAATGCTCGATTACAACTTGGGCGGTAGGACTGCCATGGGACAGCCGCCAGGGATCTACAATTCCCTGGAGGTGGCGCGATGTACCAGAGGATGCAATATGCTTATCAGGACCACCGTGGTCCCGCCAATAATATTACTAGTTTCCTTTCCGCCAGGGTTTTCATGGTGGTTACATCTCCATGAAAACCCTCGTGGTGAGGAAACAAAGGGATCCCTACAGAGCCCCCCTTGTGCCTCATGCTCTGTGTATGGACACAGGGGGCACAATATATGTCCCACTATGAGCAATCACACCAATTCCTGCACAGCATGGACTTCGGGTCCATGCCGTGCAGGAACTGTTTTTGGGTTCCCATTGCGGTGCCGCCATGGGAATGCCAAAAAAAGCCAGCCAGACACAAGTTTAACGCGTAACATGGCAGGCGACCTGACCATGGGGTTGGCAGTGGGGCAGCGGGGTGGATTCGGTGTCGCACTGCTAAACTCGTAATCAGGCCCTAAGTGTCACACTTAAGGCCTTGAAATGTCACACATGAGGATACACTAAACATAGAAATGCCACATATAAGCAAAATGAAAACTTGGCAACTATACCATTGATTGAACAAGTTCCATAACACTAGACTCCAGATGAAGGAAGAAACCCAAACATATCCTCTAAAAGAACACCTGCTGTGGATCAGGAATGGTCTTCAACCCAGGCCTGAATGGTTGAAATGTCTTTCCAGGAGCTATCCACCTTGTCTCCTTCTATTCCTACTTTTGATCAGAACCTGAAAAAAATTAAAGGATATACAAGTAACTTCTATATCAATGATGGATTTTAATTTCAAAATGCAATGATGCACAAGAATCATCAGGGTGGGGAAGTTTCCCAGATCCATGCATGATGTGCTGCTCCAGTCCAGATATTTTCCCTTGAATTCGGGTACTTGTAGTCAATCAATCAGGGGTTTGTATAATGTGCTACTCACCCGTTAGGGTCCAAGGTACTGGGCGGGGGGAGGGGGCAGCTCCGGATCAGTCGAAGAGCCAGGTCTTGAGGTCCTTTCTGAATGCGTGCAGGGCAGGGGAGCGTCTGATGTTCACAGGGAGCTTGTTCCAGGTCTTGTCTGCGATGTAGGAGAAGGCTCTCCTGCCCGTTTTGCTTCTGTGGATGCGGGGGACCTCCGCCAGGGTGAGGTTGGCGGAGCGGAGGTTCCTCATGGGTACATGGAAAGATACTCTCTTGTTGAGGTAATTTGGTCCGCTGTTGTAGAGGGATTTGTAGGCATAAGTGAGGAGCTTGAAGGTGACCCTCTTCTCGATGGGGAGCCAGTGGAGGCTTTGTAGGTGTTGGGTCATGTGTTTATGATGCGGGGTCCCGAGGACGATCCTGGCTGCGGCGTTCTGGATGGTTTGAATTTTGTGTAGAAGAGTCTTGTTGATTCTAGCGTAGAATGCGTTGCTGTAGTCCAGTCTGCTGGTTGTGAGTGCATGTGTGACGGTTCTTCTGCAGTCAGGTGGATTCATTTGAAGGTCTTGCTGAGGATGCACAGGCATTTGAAGCTAGCGGAGGCCACGGCGTAGATCTGGTGGTTCATGGAGAGGGAAGAGCCACCAGGTGTTGTCACAGGCAGAGGGGCAGGATCTGAGGATGAGGACCTCGGTCTTCTCTGAGTTGAGCTTTAAGTAGCTGTCTTTCATCCATGCTGCCACATTCTTCATTCCTTCCTGGAAGCAGAGTCTGGTGTCTTTGGGGTTTTTCGTGAGTGAGAGGATGAGCTGTGTGTCGTCGGTGTAGGATACAATTCTGAGCTCGTGCTGTCTAACGATGGCGGCGAGGGGGGCCATATAGATGTTGAAGAGCGTGTGGCTGAGTGAAGATCCCTGGGGTACTCCGCAGTTGATCTCGATGGGTTTGGAGAGGGAGAGAGAGTCTGATCTGCTGGGTTCTCCTGGTGAGGAAGGATTGGATCCAGTCGAGGGCAGTTCCTTGTATCCCTGCATTGTGAAGCCTGGCTGCGAGAGTGCGATGTGAGATGGTGTTGAAGGCTGCGGAGAGGTCTAAAAGGATGAGGGCCGCAGTGTGTCTCTGATCGAGTAGAAGGCGGATGTCGTCAGTGGCGGTGAGGAGGGCAGTCTCGGTGCTGTGGTAACTAGACTGGGAAGCGTCTAGGACCGTGTTCTCTTCGATGCATTCGGTCAGCTAGGTGTTTACGAGTTTCTCTGTGACTTTCACCGGGAAGGGGAGGAGAGGGATGGGCCGGTAGTTCTTCAGGTCTATAGGGTCGGCTGTTGGTTTCTTGAGTAGGGGTTTTACCTCCACCCGCTTCCAGCCGTCAGGGCAGATTCCGGATCTGAAGGAGGCGTTGATGGTTTGTCCTAGTTCGGGTGCTATGGCGGTGGCGGGTCTGTGGAATATGTGCGGTGGGCAGGGATCTGTTGGGGCTCCTGAGTGGGTTTTCTTCATGGTTGCGGTGATGTGTTCGACGGTGGTGGGGTCCCAGGTCATGATGGTAGGTTTATCGTGGTGGTGGGAGAGGGGTAGTGTCCGGCGCTGGTTTGCTGAAGTTGTAGTAAAGGGCCTTGATCTTCAGATGGAAGTAGGAGCTGAGTTTGTCACAGAGTTCATGGGAAGGTGCGATGTCCATGGCTTCACTGGGGGGCTCGGCAAACTGCTGTATGATGTTGAACGATTCTTTGGCATTGGTTGCGTTAGTCTGGACTTCGTCTCTTATGAAGGTCTGTTTGGTGTCTATAATGCGCTGGTGGTATTCCTTCAGGGCGCTTCTGTGGTTGTTCTGTGCGTCTGTGGTTTTCTGGTCTCGCCAGGTTTTCTCTAGGCGTCTGCAGATGCGTCTGGCTTCTCGTAATTCTGTGGTAAACCAGGTGGCCTTCAGAGGGTGTTTTTTGGCAGGGTGGCGGAGGGGAGAGAGCTTGTCGGCGCAGCAGGAGATCCAGCGATGAAGTCCTATGGCTGCGGCGTTGGTGTCGGTGGTGGCGCCGGGGGGGGGGGGGGGGGGGGGGGAGTTTGGAGGCGAGTGGTGTTGAGGAGTTCCTCTGTGACCTTGCTCCAGATCCCTTGACAAAGGCGCTTCCGCGCCGAAATGCATTGGGAGGCTATCTAATGTCAATAATATAAAGAAAGTCAAGTTGTTGACATATTGTGAAAATTGGATTGATGTGAATTAACATTATGAAATATGGAATATACCATGGATTACAATTAAAATGAAACTATAGAAATCAATATGGATTTGTTGACTCACTAAATTATTGCTGGAGATCCAGCCTATACTTGTGCCCAGGGAGACAAGTTGATCAAAGACTTGCTTTATTTTTTCTTGCTCCAGTTCCGTCATGGCGGGAATGGGGCGGGCACGGCTGCGGTGGTGGTGTTGAAGGTGAAATGGACGCAGTGGTGGTCCGTCCAGAGGGGCTCGGTGGTGTGGCTGAAGCGGATGTTTGTCCCTCCAGCGCAGATGAGGTCGAGAGTGTGTTGCGCTCTGTGGGTGGGTGTGTGGACCAGCTGTTTCAATCAGAGGTTAGAGAAGTTGTCAAAGAGAGTGGTGGAGTCTGGGTTGTTGCCGTTGTAGAGGTGGAAGTTCAGGTCCCCAAGTAGAATGTAGTCCATGGAGATGATGACGTGGGGTGCGTCGAGCTCACCGATGGTAGTTGCGGGCTGGGTGCGAGGTCCTGGTGGTCTGTAGATGAGGGTCGCCGCTTAGAGTGGCCTGGGGCTGGTCTGGAAATGGAGGTGTTCTGTGTTGGAGTGGGGGTCACTCGTGCTGCGTGTGGAGAGTAAGTGGGTGTCTTGTGTGCGATTGCGAGTCCTCCTCCTGAGCGTTGGGGGTTGTTCTTTCTCTGGATCTTGTAGCCATTGGGGATGGCTGTGGTGATGTCTGGGCCGGAGGAGGCGTTGGTCCAGTATTCTGTGAAGAAGGCAGCGTCGGGCGAGAGTGTGTCGATCAGGTCCCAGATTTCTACGGCATGTAAATGCATGGAGCGCACGTTGCGGCGGATGCAAGACAGGTTTTCCGTGGAGCGGGCGTCAGGCTGGCCTTCGTGGCTGTGGGAGTTTAGTCTATGGTGAAGGATCTGTGGACGGGTCTGCATGACAACTGTCCATTGGTGGTGTTTGTCGAGTATACTGCGCAGTCGGCATGTCTTTCGGGATTGAGTGCGTGAAGGGTGGATGAGTCGTACTGATAGGGTCTGGGAGAACCAGGGTTCCTGTCGCTGGTCACAGTCAGGTCACGGACGGGCGCAGACGGGCTTGCCTTAGGCGCACCGTCGGCTTGCCAGCGGTGCGCCCGCTGCGCGTGACCATGCAGCGGCCGCTATAAGTAGGGAAGGGGGGCGGTATCCGAGGTGGGAAGCGGGAGCGGAGGCTGTGACGGGGTGGGAGGGGCTGCAGGGGCAGCAGCGGCGGGAAAACCAGGCTGAGGAATTGGTAATGTGATTAACAATAGGGAGGAAGAACGCACAATCAGGAGAAATAAACAGGGAGCAGGCACAGTAAAATGAAAAATACGAGCACAGTAATGTTTTATAAGGCAATAAATAAGACTACAAGTCCCAAAATTCAAAGAAGTCACCTGGACTGGAGCAGCACATCACAGATGGACCTGGGAAACTCGGCAGGGCTTCAACCATTCAATCAAGCCATTCATATTAAGCTCTTTCACAGGGTAGGATATTCCTCACTTCTGACTCTTTATTAGAATTGAAAATTCTAGACAGGTTAGCTAGAAGTTTTTGTATTCTATGTAAGGACAGGATGCTTCAGCTTATGCTTGTTTTAAGCTTCGCCATCACCACTGAGGTGACATCTAGTATTGTTTTGTAATAGGAAGCCTAAAAGGTGGAGTCCATAGGTCAGTCTGCTGCTCTCATTATGTCTTCCAACCAGGAACCCAGTGAAAATTACGTGAAAGCTATTGTCCCCCTTATTGACGGGGCTCCAAATCTGCTCACGTCTATGTCTGCTTCTGACATTAACCATTGTACCCATTTTGCTACAGAAGGATTATAAGGTTTCTGCAGGTCGAAAAATAATTGGCCATCATTGGTTTACTTGAATTCTCTTGTGCAGTATTCAAACTCTTCTACACATTAAACAAAGGACAGTTTTGGGTTGTCTGGACAACTAGGAAACAAAATTTGTTTTGAGAATGTTTTTGTTCTTCTAGAGACGTTAAATGAAACCTCAATCTGGAGAGCAACCCCTACCTGTTTGATCCAGTGCTTTGACATCTGAGACTCTCCTGCAGGATACCAGGCAAAGGAGCATTGTTAGTTTCACAGAAAGCTCTTTCTTAGATAAATCTGTGTTGTCTGGCTACTCTTGGAGAAATCTTAGCACAATATTCATTTGATTTCAGAGGATTAGGGAGGTGAATGTCTGACATGACTGAATTTACTAAAGGTTGGTCTCCGATATGTTTCCCCTCTACTAAAGAATGACTCGCCTAGATAGTGGGTAGTAGTTATTTACTCAAGCTAGTTCTGCCAAGAAGTTGGTCACAAAATGAATCACAGCCCCCAAGGAATCCAGAGTCTGTTTGTCGCACCAACCCAGCCACCTTCGCTATGCTGATGAATATCGTAAATGGGTTACCCCAGACCAAGATGGTGAGATGAAGGATTCAGACTGTTCCAATAAGCCTGACAAGAACCAGTAACTCCTGAAAGTTGCTAGGCCATGAGGTGTAACTGACCTTGTAGAATCAAGGAGTGTTGGAACCCCCATGGGTCTAACAGGAAGTTGAGAAACTGTAAATGTTTTGACAGGAGAGTAGCAGGACATCTCTAGAAGTACAAGGAGCCATAGCTGAGCTCTCTAAAGAGGGGTCACTAGAATCTGTTCCGCTTGTTGTTTGCGTGCATGTTGGAAAAGGGGAAGCGCAGTGTGAAAGGGACCATGCCAATCCTGGAGAAAATTGTCTGTGGCGATGGCCATCAGGCCCAGTCTCCAGGAGAAGAATCTCTTCAATTGTTTGTTCATGAGAGAGGCAAAGAGATGTGTATTGCATAGACACCATCAATTCTGAGAGGGACAGAAAATTATAGGGTTAAATTTCCAATTGCTTGAATCCCGAAGGTATCTTGGCTTCCATTCTGCCACCACATTGTTGCGATCTGAGGGATATTGTGCTCTCACAGAAATGTGACGTTGAAGGCAATATTGCCAGAATTCTTTCACTACCTCCACTAGGACTCTTGTTCTGGTATCTCCCAGTCTGTTTATGTAGTTTTATGTTATCTTATTTGGAGTTGTAAAGCACAGCTTATTAACCGAAGGGTAACCAGGTGCTAGAGCAGGTGTGTAGGTCGTCTGCTGGGTGTTAGTTGAAGAGCCAAGTCTTCAGGTTCCTGCAGGATTACAGAAGCGAGGAAGAGGCCCTTATATGTCGAGGGAAGTTGTTACAAGTTTTGGGTGTGAGGTAGAAGTAGGCTAAGCCTTCTGTTCTAATATTGCAGTTGGGAGGGATGAGTACAAATATCAAGTTTACTATGATATGCAACTCCTACGGAGGTCTACAAAATCACACACTACGGACAAAACAAGAAAAGCATTTCATTCAATAAATATTCCTTCCTTTGTACGAGGCAGCCTCCTTAAAATCTATTATCATACATACTGTACGGAATACAGGGGACTATAAAACAGTCATATAAAACAACAAAGAGTAAAGTACCAAATACAAGTATTGAAATAGAACAAAACATTCCTATGGAGCAAGAGAATAAATATTAGGACGCATATACAACCATCAAAATATTACAGCATAAGAAATATCATTACAATTACCTAATAAACAGCTAAGAAATTGGTAAATCCTATGACAGACCATTTCATTTGGTGAGGACAAGACAGATAGACGGGCCTCATGGGCAGAATGAATATTGTATTTGATGTCTGAAGGTCTTTAAAAAATACTCTTAGCCTTTTGCGACTCTGGACACACAAATAACACATGATTAAAATCTTGAACTTGTAAACATCACATTTCGCAGATTCTCTTCTCTTTCGGTATTTTATCCCAAGTTTTGTAATTTCTCTTAGATGCAACAAATGGAGTTTCAATAAGAGCATCACCCTTCTAATCCCATGCAGTTGGTTCCAAGTTAAATAGGGCTGTGGTTTGTTCCCCAGTGCGCTCTCACAAACCACCTCATTACGCAAGATAACTTTCAGCAAGCAGCAACACTTTTATTCGAATTCCGTGAAGGTGGTAATGAGATGGAAAAATGGCCAAACTATACAAACTCCTTGGCAAAATCATTTGCCGTCCCAATGAAATCAAGGACACAGCAAAGCTGCAGCGGCAATCCCAACATCACAAGGATCCAAAAGAGTAAGATAAGATCAATAAAAAATACTATCAATTATACATTACAGCAGGGTCGGTGGTCTCCAACTAACACCCTAAAACTAGCAGAATTACAACAGCAAAAAAAACAGCTGAAGAGAGCGATTTGGGAGACCAGGAGAGACAATGAGGACTCTCAATGGGTGGAACTGCATGCAGATTATAAATGGAAAGACAGTGCAAGGTTCTGGGAGACTATGAAAAGATTTACCCACCCAACACACGAGGGTCTGTCTTCAAATATATCCGAGGAGGACTGGGCTATCTTCCTTGGAAACCACTTTCACCAAGAAAATATCTTATTACACACTGGGACCAGCTCAGAGACAATACAAGGAGAATTGCCAAGATTCAAACCCCCAAATGATCACCTCAAAACGATAAAAAGCTATATAAAGAAGAGAAGACAAGAAGGGGTGCCGGGCATAAATGGAATAACACCTGTGCTGTATAAACAAAATGCAGATTATTGGGCAAAAGCACTTAGTCCACTGTTCATGGAAGTAAGGCAGACAGGTCTACTTCCTTCATCCTGGAGTGCCTCAATAATTTCACCTATTTTCAAGTTGGGCGATAAGACTGCATAGAAATTATCGTTTAGTTGCCCTTTTGGATAATGAGGCAAAATATTTTGCAGGCATTGTGCTGGAAGAATTGCAAAACTGGGCAGAAGGCAACTCAATTATACCCTTAAACCAAACTGGCTTCTCCAAATCTGTTGGAACAGTAACAAATATAATCACCATGGCTCTGCTAATAGATAAGGCAGAGACTACAAACATGCCACTACACTTATGCTTTATCGATTACCGGGCCACTTTTGATCACGTGAACTGTAACAGACTTTGGTCAAAGTTGGCCCTCTGGGGCATACCACAGACTTTACTAAATCTGCTAATTAATCTGCATACTGGAACCTGGATCCAAGTAAAGTTGGGGATGGTTCAGCATTATCAAGGAAGATACCAACAACAAAGGGTCTCAAGCAAGGCTGCGTGCTGGCCCCGACCCTATTTAACCTATTTCTTGCAGACCTTATCCTGCTTCTAAACGCCAGCAATTTGCACTCTCCAAAAGTCGGAAATCTAGCTCTACCATCTCTACTCTATGCTGACGATTTAGTTCTGATCAGCCAAATGAAGGTGGGTCTACAAAATCTCCGTAACACTATATTTGATTACTCTGAGGCAAATAATCTTAACATCAACTTGGAGAAAACCAAAACTATAACAATCAAAAAGAATCCCAAGAACACACCTGTCTGGTTTTGGAGCAAGACCCGCATAGACTCAGTAAAAGAGTATAAATATCCGAGGGTGATCATTGATAACGGGGGGTCATTTGGCTGCCCAAAGGGACACAATCAAAAAGAAGGGAACAGCACTAGCAACTTCATTGAGAAACCTTAACTCCAAACTAAGCGGCCCCTCACTTGCCCCACTGGTCGAAGTAATACGGGCAAAATTCCTGCCTACAATAACTTACGGGAGAAAGGCACAGAGGGGAAGGGACTCCAAAATCTTGGATGGTGTAGTTGCAAAAGTATACAGAATAATCTTTGGTCTACCAACAAGAGTCTCTCCAGCACAGATTAGGCTTGAGTTTGGTGTTCAAAAACAGATCTTTGCAAGACAAGGTGCGACAGTTATTTTTTGGGACAAAATAAGAAAATCAAAACCAGGAACCCTAAACTGGTATTTGTGGTTAGAACTACAACAGAAAAAAACATCACCAGCAACAAAATACCTACTAGCAAGCCTGACCACCCTGGGCCTCCTCGAGCTTTGGGAAACATCTATAAGCCACTGCCTTCTCAAAAAAATAATAAAGAAAACAGTATAGAGCCAATCCTGGATCGAAGACAAGGCAGCCCTATCCAGAAGATCGCTCGGCTGGATGATCCTGAGCTCCTATACCTCTCCTGCTGCTCAAAAATACCTATTCCTAGGGTTTGACAAATCCATTAAAATACAATTCCTGAAGTCCCGACTCGGCCTGCTACCATGCATAAAGCACTATCTACATTGGCTAAAACACCAATCCGATTCCATCTGTCGCCTGTGCGGCACAGTGCAAGAGGATATGCGGCATCTGCACTAAGAACTAACACAGGAACGGAAACATCTCTTAAAGCCACTTTTTAACCAGAGAGGCATCCGCACACGGAGGCAGGCTGTGGTGGCATGCTTTGCACCAGGCGACTTGCAGCTGAACTGCCGCATGGTAAAATATTTGAGACAAGCAGAGAGGAGAATGCCACAAAATCAAGATGCTGACCGCTGGTCGCTATCTTTGGACAGAACAACATTATAGTCATTAAGAACTGAGTTGGATGCTGCTGAACAAATATTTTGTACAGATTTTACAGATTTTTAGCAAATTGTTTTATATTATGTTTTTAAAATTGCAACTTATAAATGAAATGTCATGAGATACTTGTAGCAATGGTTTTAAGTAACTATGCTAAATAAAATACTTACTTACTTACCTCATTAGGCGACTTGGGCTGACTTAAAGCAATCTCTCTGGCCAGACTAATGGAGGTCACAGACTTCTTTATAAACAGCTTCAATACAGACTTTGGCATGGGGGAGTCAGTGTTCCAGCTAAGCCTGAATGAATTCTTTGCTCACTCAAAGGACCTAAAGAATGTCGATTGTTCTTTTAGTTTAGCAAAGATTTCCCCTCTCAAGGCAGCCCAAAGTGTACTCTCTTCCCCCAGAGAAGGGAATTACCCCTCCTCAAAACCGCTGCCAGGGATAAAATATATGAGGAGAGTAAGCCAAATTCAAGACATAAAGCATGGGGGGCGGCCGGAGAATTTAGGTTATAGATTTGGCTCAGGATTCGACCTTCAGCCTTATCGAAGGAAAGTTAATGGTTCATATCTAGCACCTCAGCAGCATATGACAGGGAAGGGGGGTATTTAACCCTGAACACTGATAAAACATGGCCAAAGTGACATCTCCCACATGTTCTGTAGAATCTGTTCAGTGCACTAGCATGGGAAACGGCCCAGCTTACACAGACTTTAATAGGCTCTATATCTCACCCGGTTTTTAAAAAGACCCTTCAGAGATATAAATCGGAATACACCAATCCCAGTTTTTCAGACCCCAACATCCACTGGTAACACCTCTTTATTCTGAGCCCTTTATTACGGAAAACCAAGATCTTACTTTTGGCGATGTTAATTTTCAAGAAATAGACCTCTGCATATTTAGTCAAGGCACCCAGGCAACGTTGCAAGCCAATAGGCGTTAAATCAAAAATGGCCACATAATCCACGTATAATAGAGTGGGATAAGTACAATAGAGAGCCAGGCAGAGCATAGGTGTCTGGTGGGCTGGTGAAAGTGGAGGTGGCAGTTGAGGTAAACTGGTCCTACGTTGTGCAGTGTCTTGTGTGCATGTCTGAGGAGATTGAATTGGCAGCATTTGTGTATCATTTTCCAATGTTCTCTGAGTTGAAGTGTGATGTGGGTGCGCCATCGGACACCAAGATGAGGCTGGCTGCCGCATTCTGGATACTCTGGAGACGATGGAGAAGGTTTTTGGGGATTCCAGCATAGAGTGCATTGCCTTGGTCTAGTCTACTGGTGACTAGGGCTTGAGTAACAGTGGGCCTAGTGTTCTTGTGGATCCATTTGAAGATTTTTCTGAGAATGCGTAGTATGTAGAAGCAGGAACAGCTAACTGTGTTCACCTGTGAGGCCATGTTCAGTTTATCATCTATGATGATTCCCAGGTTTTGTGGGTGGTTAGTGGGTGACGGTGTTGGGCGAAGCTCTGATGGCCACCAGGTGGAGTCCCAGGGGGAATTCTTGTTCATGAAGATCAGCACTTCTGTTTTATCTGAGATGAGTTTCAAGCAGTTGTTTTTCATACATTCTGTTTTGCAGATAAGGCATTTGATGAAGTTGAATGTACTGACTGCTGACATGTTGTCAATTTGAAGCAGAATACAGCAGGTCAATTTGTGAGGGGATAGGGTCTTGATCACATAGGTGCCTGCTAACAGTTCTAGACAATTTATATGGAGGCCTAATTTTTCTGGAGCCCAACGAAATCCTGTGGCCTCCAACCCTATAATGGTGATGCCTGGATGGGAGCCGAAGATGTCTCTGCCTTTCTCAGCCAACATATGCTCTAGCACCCATTGCAGTTCTGCCTTGGTCTCTGGAGTCAAGTAAATGATCAGAGTATGATGCACCCCTCTGATGGTGTTAGAGTTTTAGTCTTTGAAGGTCTCTGTAATGCATGGGGACAGGAAAATTAGGTTGAATAGTAGAGGCTAGTAACCCTACGATCCTGGCTAGTGCTCTCAGGAAGACTTTTTTTGTTCAGGGATGACCTTATTTCTTTCTGAAATGTTTTCACCTTCTGATGTGGGAGATAACTGGGCCTTCACGGAACTGATCATTAAGCCCAGAAGTTCATTGCATTGTGTCATAGTCAGTAAAGATTTCTTCTTGCTTACTAGAAACCCTAGATCTTGGAGAAGTTGGATCATCTAATTCAGATGAGTTAACCAACACGTTTTGTCTTAAGCCATAAGCAAAATGTCTTCCAGATAAATGATCAGTCTCACCCTTCCGAATCAGAGGCTCTCCATCACCTGGTTCATCACCTTGATGAAACACCAAGGGAAGTATGACAGGCCTGAGGGGAGTACTTCGAATTCATACCAGAGTCCATAAAATAAGAATTGTAAATATTTCCTGTGGGGTGGAAAAATCTGTATAGTGAGGTATGTGTCCCTTAAGTCGAGATGGAACATCAAGTCTTTGTCTCGAAGATCATTGAGTAGATGGATCCCCTCCATTTTGAAATGGCAGTACAGAATCTATCCACTGAATTCTCTCAGGTTGATTATGAGTCAGGAACCCACGCTTTTCTTGGTCACTACTAAAATGTTTGAGAGAGGTACCACTGTGCAAATAGCATCCTACTGCAGAAAGTGAAAGGACATCTGTGTGCATAAAGTTCTGCTCTCGATCGGAAAAAAGAATGGGATGAGGGGACCTGGTGTATTCGGGGACCCCATTGAATTTAATTCTGCAGCCCCTCACTGTTTCTAATACCCAAGAGTAATTCGTCAGAGATTCCCAATTAGAGAGAAAATACCTTGTCCTGTCCCCAAGGGTTACCAATGAGGCTGAAATGATTCATATCTGTTGAACTTGATCCAAGGCCAACATTTCCTTGGTTGTGGAAATTTGCTCTCCCATATTTGCCTCTAACTCCTCAGCCTTTGCAGGGGAAGAATGTGCCTCATGTTGAGTCTAGCCAACTGCGACATCTGGCTTGGAAGCCTCAGGAATGGCCTTCTGATATGGTTCACCTGAGTAATTGCCTTTTTTATTGTCCTGCCCGGCCAAAAAGGTGAGGAGTTGAACACTCACTTTTCTAAGACTTTGAAGGTGCATACAAATTTGCCCAAATTTTTCACAAACTTGTAGGCAAAAAATAATCCATTTGCCATAGGGCCTGCCTCAGCGATCACCAGGTCTGCTAGCTTTGGATTGATTCTGATGAGGATCAACCTGCCTCGTTCTGCTGAAATGAAATGAAATTGGGTTTTGTAAAGCACTTGAATGCCCAAGGGCGTCTTGGCGTTAGTCTATCACAGATTGGCTTGTACGGTGGACACAACTGAGGAGCTATAGATTAAAAAGCCAGGATTTAAGATTCTTTCTAAAAGAAGACAAGGATGGGCTGGTCTTTAGGTGAAGCAGTAAGGCATTCCACCGTTTGGTTGTTCCATAGATAAAGCTTCTTCCACCACAGCATACTCGTTTAAATTTGGGTACTGTACGGTTGACTGCTGTAGAGGACTATAGTGGCCTAGAAGTAGTGTATTTAATGAAATTCTTTTTAAAATAGTCAGGCCCTCATCATGTAAGGATTTATATGCCAAGCAAAGCGCCTTGAAGTCTGTTCGCCTCTGCGCTGGCAACCAATGGTGATCAACCAGCGCCTTAGAAACAGATTTGTGCCTGGGTATTCCAAGCAATAAGCAAGCAGCAGAGTTCTGCAGAATCTGTAACTTATTGAGAAGGCGTTTCTGTAGATAAATGTACAGACCATTGCAATTGTCCAGTTGAGAAAGGGTAAGGGCTGTTATTACTAGTTTCCTCATGTCCAGGGGATGAAAGGCAGAATCTTTCTTAGAATTTTTCGAGTGAGAACAGTACTGGAGGTAATTGCGTACAGCTGCTTGTCAAAGGACAGATGAATATAAAAAATGGCACCCAAGTTCTTCACTTTTGTTACTGGGATCTGGACCGAGCCTAAATCAGATGGCCAAAAATTTGTGGACCAGAAAGATAAATGGTTTCCTGACAGCAATACTTCAGTTTTGTTGGAATTTAATTTTAGGCAATTACTCAACATCCTGCTGTTGACTTGTTGCATACATTTAAGGAAGTTGGCAGCTGATTCTTGGTGATTACTAGAGACTGAAACTTTAATTTGAGTATCCTCAGCATAGCTGATGACCGAGAAGCTCACTTTTCGGATCAAGTTGGCTAGGGGAGTGACATTTAAATTAAACAGAGTAGGGCTCAATGAGTAGCCCTGTTGAAAAAGAGTTAGAAAGAAAGCTGTCCATGGAAACAAATTGGGGGCATATTATCAAGAACGGCGATAGAATTATCATCGCTTTAGCGGCAGGAGACTGCAGCTAAAAAGACGATACTGGGCTTGATAATATGCCCTTGTGAATTCCCATAGCAGCCCAGGTTAACACCAGAACCTGGGGTGCTATGGGAATTCACAAGGAAATATTATCAAGCCCATTATCGCCGTTTAAGCAGCAGTTTCCTGCCGCTAAATTGGCGATAATTTTATCGCCACTCTTAATAATTTGCCCCTAATTTGCCCCTCAGACTCTGAAAAAGGAGGATAGTAAGGCTAGGGCTTTGAGACGGTCAATCAAAACCTTTTGATTGACCATTTTGAAAGCGGCAGAAAAAGAAAGTAGAATGAGGGCTGCTAGATTTCCATTGTCCAGCAAAGACCTTAACACCTCCGTGATTGTGATTAAGGCCGACCCAGTACTATGCTGGCCAAGAAACCCAAATTGACAGTGATCCAGTAGATTGTTGGATTTCAAGAATAGGCTTAATTCCTTATTATTGGCCTTTTCCACAATTTTAGCAGGAAAGGGATGCCTCGAGATAAGGCCACTGAAGGATCCAAATGTAGGGCATCATTAGGATGGCGGGCGGACAAAGTGATGCCCTACCTGACGGTAAAAGGGTAAAAGGGACTGGCCCCCATATGTGTGGGGATCCCGTGGGTGATATTAGGATGCGCTCACCACAATGGCGGGCCCATCCTGCATTTTTAACATTGTGGCAGGTGGTGCATTCAGCACCGCCCGGAGCAATGCCAAAAATGCATGTCGTGCATGTGCATGCACAACGTGGCAGGCACCACACGGTGCCTGCAATTTTGTGCATGCACATGTAGGGGGGTACCATAGGTACCCCCCCATGTGCCCCTCAACCCCTCAACATCCTGGGGGCCGCAATCGGCCCCCAACCTCGAAATCCGCATCCCTTTCTGTGGCGGCAACACCCCCACAAAAAGGCTCCCTCCCGCCTGCATCCTGATATGGATGGTTGTGTCTAGCGGCGGAGGGTCTTCCTGTCTGCTGCGGTCCCACTGCCACACTAATATGGCGGGGGGAAATGGGTGGTGAGCGGACTAGGATGTAGGGTGGATCGCCACCGTCATGCTGGCAGTGGCGATCCGCCCTACATCCTAATGGACCTGTGGTTTCTTTAGCAGCGGTAGAATTGAGGCAACTTTCAAGTTTGAGAGAAAGAAACCCTGCAAGAACATTTCATTGAAGATCGGTGTAAATAAACTGGCTACAGTGGCAGACACTGTATGAAGAGTGGCCAGGGGGCAGGGATCCAACGGAGACCTGGATCGAGTAGCAAGAATGAAGTCCCACACTTGGTCTGCCAATAGCGAAGAAAAAGAAGAAAAGGATGAAGGAATAGCACCAAGTAAGCTCTACATCTAGATCTGAAAGGTACAGTTTGCATTGCCTAGAAGGCAAAGGGGGCATTGCGTCCAACCCGCTAAAACGGCGGAGTCGATAGCCTTGCCTGCATCCTTCACTTGCGATCACTGACAGAATATCGACATTAACAATATCGACCTACAGAAATATCAGGACATAAATATTGTTGTCAAAAACATCGACCTCCTATCTTCATAATGGTAAGTACTAAAATATCGAAACAAATATTTAGTTGTAAAATATAACGATGTATAAAATATCGTTTTTTATATGTTTAAAAATAATGTAAAATAACTGAAATAATACAGTTAACTTGAATTTTTTTTTAGATTTATTTGTAAATGTTAACAATTATAATTAATACATTTAATGTAAACAAATTAAACATACATATATAAAATGTCATGTATATATTTACTTGAAAACAATAATTACATAATAATTTTAATTACTTTAGAAATGTTATAAGTATATTAAAAATTATAAACAAGTATGTATACATGCACCTGTAACATAAACCTTTAAAAAATGATATATTATAAATTAAATTATTAAAATATTTAATATTTTTAAACCTACATTTTGCACTACATTGAGGGCAGCAGTAGAAAAGTGTTGGAGAGTGGAGGTGTAAAAATGACTATTCCCACTCCAGCAAGAGCAACAGTAGGGAAAGTGTTGGATAGCGTATAAGTAAAAGTTACTATTCCCACTCCAGCGAATGCACCAGTAGTGAAAGTTTAGGATAGCGGATGCGTAAAAAATACTATTCCCACTTCTGCAATTGCAGCAGTAGGGTAAGTGTTGGATAGCGAAGGATTAAAATTTACTATTCCAACTCTTGCGAGTGCAACAGTAGGGAAAGTGTTGAATAGCGGAGAGGTAAAAATTAGTACTCCCACTCCAGTGAATATAATGGTAGGGAAAGTGTTGGATAACAAAGGGGAATACTTTCCTATTCCCACTCCAATGAGTGCAACAGTAGGGAAAGTGTTGGATAGCGAAGGATTAAAATTTACTATTCCAACTCCAGCAAGTGCAACAGTAGGGAAAGTGTTGGATAGTGGAGAGGTAAAAATTAGTACTCCCACTCCAGTGAATACAGTAGGAGGGAAAGTGTTGGATAACGAAGGGGAATCATTTACTATTACCACTCCAATGAGTGCAACAGTAGGGAAAGTGTTGGATAGCGAAGAATTAAAATGTACTATTCCAACTCGTGGGAGTGCAACAGTAGGGAAAGTGTTGGATAGCGGAAAGGTAAAAATTAGTATTCCCACTCCAGTGAAAACAATAGTACGGAACGTGTGGGATAGCGAGGGGATAAAATTACTATTCCCACTCCAGCGAGTGCAAAGGTAGGGAAAGTGCTGGATAGCGGAGAGGAACACATTACCATTCCCACTCCAGCAAGTGCAGCAGTAGGGAAAGTGTTGGATAGCGTAGGGAAACAAATTACTATTCCCACTCCAGCGAGTGTAACAGTAGTGAAAGTGTTGGATAGCGGAGGAAAAAAAATACTATTCCCACTCCAGCGAGTGCAACAATAGGGAAAGTGTTGGATAGCAGAGGGGTCCAAATTACTATTCTCACTCCAACGAGTGCAACAGTAGGGAATGTGTTGGATAGCAGAGGGGATACAATTACTATTACCACTCCAGCGAGTGCAACAGAAGGGAAAGTGTTGGATAGCAGAGGTGAAAAAACTACTATTCCCACTCCAGCAGCAGAGGGGAAAAATCTACTATTCCCACTCCAGCGAGGGCAACAGTAGAGAAAGTGTTGGATAGCGGATGGGAAAAAATTACTATTCCCACTCCAGTGAATGCAACAGTAGGGAAAGTGTTGGATAACGGAGGGGTATCAATTACTCTTCCCACTCCTGCAAATGCAGCTGTAGGAAAAGTGTTGGATAGCGGAGGGGATAAAATTACTATTACCACTCCAGCGAGTGAAACAGTAGGGAAAGTGTTGGATAGCGGAGGGGAAAAAACTACTATTCCCATTCCAGAGAGTGCAACAGTATGGAAAGTGTTGGATAGTGGAAGGGTAAAAATGACTATTCCCACTGAAGAAAATTCAAATTTAAAAACAAACAAAATATCAATCATAATACAAAACATAATAAAAAACTAAACATATACAAAAATATAAAAAATTACAAAACATATAAACATATAATAATGTTAAAAAAATCTAAAAATTACATACAAAGATTAATTTTTTAAAAATGTAAAATCATTTACAAACAAATAAATAATTTTGTAATAGAAATGATTTATTATCAAAAACATTAACTATTAAATAAATAGCATATTTTTTGTACCTGCCCTGTAACCGCACACAATTTAAAACACACATCTAAATTAAAAAAAAGTGTACCTCCATAATTAACACAAATAATTATCAATTAAACAAATATTCTTAATTAAAAACACATTAAAACAGATAAAAATTAATGTACTAACCAAACATTACCACTATAAAATCAAGTCCCCAAACAAAATAAAAATAAAAAATTACCAAAAATATTTATCAATAAACGAATCTTAATGATCAAGTAATGATTAATTGATTTAAACTAAATTAGTTTCCACCCTCTACCCCAATAAACACCACAACACACACCGAAAAATAATTACACAATTTCCACAAGTAATTTTACATTAATAAATTAATATCAATTAACCACAAATCATTAATTAATGTAATTATTTTTACTTCCCGCCATTTACCACTATAAACTCCACAACTCACACATCAAAATAATTACATAATTGCCATATTTAAATTTTAATTAGTTAATTAGCTTTTATTAACACATAATTAATTAATTATAAATACATTACCTACCTCCTATTCCCCTATAAACCCCACCACCCATTTCTAAAAACATGACACAAATTTTTGTTAAAAAATTTTTTTTAGGAGTTTTCTATAGCACTGGCCAGACCCAAGGGTATCGGAGCGCTTTAAGAGCAGGATGGGGAGTAGTCAAATACAGAATAAAATACCAAAATACACGTAAACATAAGTGTTCAGAGGATACAATTGAGTAGAGCGCCTGAGGTGCGACGTTGAGGTAGAGGGATCAATGGATCCGAGTTCGCCATTGAGGTAGAGCGGTCAGGGTGTATTCCCGATGTCTTGACAAAGTTTTATCCTGAGAGTTTATCCTAGTGGTGATGATCCCAGGCGATAGGATAGGGAGAGGGGATGAGGTAGGTTGTAGGTACGCGATGTCCGATGACTGCCAGGTGGAAGCGCGTGAGTCACGTAATTGAGTTTGGGAGGGCACCATTGAGGTAGAGGACTTTTAGGCGGCTTTTGAACTTTGGAAAAGAGGGTGTAGTTCTGATGTCCACAGGGATGGCGTTCCAGATTTTAGCAGCGTTGCCTGCAAAAGAGCGGGCTGCGTTTTTTTGTTTGTGTGTTTTCAGGGGGATGAGTAGGAGGGAGGTGGAACTCCTGAGGCTTCTAGACTGGCTGGCTTTCTTGAGTTTAGAAGCTAGGTATTACAGTTTCCCTGTGTGCAAGGCTTTGTGTGTCAGGCAGGCAGTTCTGAAGCTGGCCCGCATTTCCACTGGGAGCCATCTTAGATCTCCGAGTGCGGAAGACATGTGGTCGAATTTTTTGACTCCGGAGACCATTCTGGCAGCTGAATTGAGGGTAGTTTTTAGGGGGCTAGGTGGGAGAGAGCTGTACCGGAGAGGATTGCGTTCCCATAGTCCAGTCTAGACAACACCAGAGATTTTAATTAACTATTAATTAATTCATTATTAACAATTTTACAAACAAATGATAAATAATTAATAATAAAGTAATTCCCACAATTAACACTATAAAATACAATAACAAAATTATATAAAATATATTAATATATATTTAAATTAAATTACTTCCCAACCTACTCCCCTAGCAACGCACAACCCGTTCCTAAAAAAAATAAACAATTAACATAATTACCAATTAATTATTAATAATTAACAACCAACTAATAAATAATTAATTATTCCCAAAATTAACAGTATAACATATTAAATACATAAATGTGAATTAATTAAAACTAAGAATAATTTAATTATAATTAAATTACTTCCCACCCTATGCCCCTATAAATCCACAACCCGCTCCTAAAAAATTATACAATTAACATATCTACTAATTCATTATTTAATACAAATTAACAACCATTTATTAATTAATTAATAATAAATTATCACAATTAACAATATAAAATCTAAATTAAATAAATACTAATAAATAAAACATAATATTTAATTTATTATAACTAAATTACTTACCACCCTATTCCCTATAAACCCACAACCCGCTAGGGAACTGAAACGCAAAAGTTAATTAAAGTAAAATTAATAACTACAAAAAAATTAACACATATATTAAAAAACAAAAGCAATACTTAGACAAAAAAGAAGGCACATACATTTAAAATATATACTAAATGCATAACACTAACAAAAAAAATGATCTTTTGAACAACAATATTTTTGCAAACAATATTAATGACTTTCGATATTTAAAAAAACAATATTTCTTACCTTAAATTCGATAGTCTGGACCACAATATTTCAAAGTCGATATTAGTGCAAGTCGACATTTCCAACTCAATATTCTGACTCTATACCGTACATTTGGACCATGATCTCCAGAATTTTGCAGAGGGGACCTGCTAGGTCTAGGGCTTTGTCCTGAAAGTCTTTCCAGGGTTTGTCGATCCCTTTCTTGGAGTATTTGGAGGAACTCTTTAGGAATGTTGCCAAATTTGGGTCCAGTTCAGGAGTCTCTGCCACTTTGTTTAGAAAGTCTGGCCTGGGGCTTTCCTAGCGCAGACAGTTACGAACATCTCCGTTATAACGTTTATGCAGCTGTCTCTCCCAAAGGAGAGATTGGGTTCTAGTCAGCGGAACTGGGATGGACAGCCTTCAAGCCCTCCCTCAACTTCTACCACCACCCGCTGAGAGCAACAAAGAAGGCAGCCCTTGTTGCACGCACATTCCACGTTTTCTGAAAACATGACTAGTCTTATGTCCGTTGCGGTTAGTTTTGTTAACGCTCTGTTGGTAACCAACAGAGCGTACTCGCTTGGTCCACGCTAAACAAAATCGGCACTCTTACCGAGTCAAAATCAACAAAACTAACCGTAACGGACATAAGACTAGTCGTGTTTTCAGAAAACTGGGAATTTCACCTGATATACTGGAAATGTGGGAACCGGGACAGAATTAAAACTGGCTCAAAGAAAAGCCTACCTCAAGTAAAAAAACAGCCCTGAGGAAGACGCAGGTACTTTCCTTTGGCAACAAACCACGTGTTGGCTAAAGACTACGAATTCTATGAACAAATTAAAGATTACAAGAAAAACAAGAAACTGGAGATTTTGTTATTTAATGTTATTACATAAATACGTTTCTGCATGATAATATTAGCGTCTGCTTGAGGATAAAATACTCATCCTTGGTATTCCCCGAAGAACCCACATCACACATCACCTCAGGCAACTCAACTGCCTCCCCATACTGAGGAGATGCCAATTCAAGCTGTTGACCCATGCACATAAGGCTCTACACAACCAAGGACCCGCCTACATTAACCACCACCTGAACTTCCACCAACCATCGAAAAGACTACGCTCCGCCTCCCTTACACTTACCCATACTCCCTGCATCTACCAAAGCATAAGTGGGGGACCCTTCTTCTCCTACATCACAGCAAAGACATGGAATAGCCTCCCCATGCACCTTGGGACCATCACCTCATTTCCGAAACTTCAAATGGCCCTCAAAACCTGGCTGTTCGAATAAGCCTCCAGGACCTGCCAGAACCTGAAAACCCTATCGGGTGATTAGCTGCGCTTTATAAATCCTGATTTATTGATTGATTGAATTTGTAAAAGAAGCAGAGCTTGTGCCAAAAGCTCTGCTCCAGCGGTGTTGAAAATTGGGGTGCCAAGTGAAAAGGCTGCTAGTCATCAATCCAACTTAGAACTCTGTAAAACTACTTCTGTGACTTTTTTTTACAACTGAATTAGAATGGTAAAATGTTATCACAGCATACAAAGACCATGCTCCTTTACCACTACAAAAATGCTGGTGTTAAATGCCCAGGTACAATTGTGTGAAGCATGCATTAGCAGTGGTAATAAGCATTCTGCTTAATTTATACCTGAAACATGAATAGATTTGGAGACAAAGCCCAGCAAAATAGTTAGTTATAGTTTTGAGATTAACCTTCCAATTTAGGTCAAGTTTCAAATAAGTCCAAGGAATTTATTTTTACTTTTACTTCAAGATTTTGGATGCTCTAATGTTTTGGCCGTGGCATTTCCGCCACCCGCACGCCCAAAGCCACAATACCTTGCATGGTCCTGCAGTTCTCAGAACTATGAAGATGCCATACGAAGCAAGCAGCTGCAGGCTCTGAGTTTCACTCACTTGGGGCTGCCTTTCCTCGTGCTCTTGGGTTCCCAGTTACTGCCCCTTGTTCCCAGTCTCCAAAATGACAATTGCGTGTCAGAGGGTTTGCTGATGCCTTTTAAAGTTGCAAGGGAAAAAGGGTACTCCCTGAAATTATGTTAGGTCTAGAGGAGAGAGTGGCAAACCAGCAGCAAACAAAGGGGAAACCTCTATGATGACCTATATTTCTTTATACATGAGCAATAACGTTACTTCAAAATTACATACAAGATGCTGCAAGAAACACGAATACATTCACTTAAACTTAGTATTGATATTTTATTTCTTTCAGTTATTTTCTATCATTTTCAAAACAGTTAAATTTTTTCTCATTTTTTTGTGATCATTTTATCAAAATTACAATACAGTGACATGGTAACATATGTACAAATCAATTAAAATGCAAGAATAAATCATTCCTGGACAAAACCCCTGCCGTTTTCAGTGTTCAGGGTAGGGTAGCCAGTTCACTTTTAGTCAGCGGGACACCATGAACCATATTATTAAAAGTGCCCCGGGGGCACAACATGCGTGTGGTCCCACTTTATGCACCCCCAGGGTGCTTTAGTATTACAGGAGGGGCTGCAGACACTTATGGGGCACCTTCTGTAAAACCGATAGCACTGGTACAAATGTAGCCCCTGTGCTGTTGTGTTGGGGCATTCCCTCATTTTCATGGGAACGTGACCCCATGCAAATGTGGGAATCAATTTGCCTCTGCGCCCCCACTGTATTACAGACAATGGCGCAAATAGGCAAAGACGGTGCTCTTGGGGTGCATTGTCAGTGTGCCCACTGAAGGCAGCCCTGTAATAGGGTGAAAACGGATTCCCAGGACCCCCCTAGACAATTCCCTGCAGGCAGGGGCAGTCACTCACTGCACCTATGTGCTAGGAGATCTCTGACCATCTTTAAAGTGCAAATGGATTGCCGCCTGCACAGAGAAACGTGGAGCGGCTTTGAAGCTGACAGTTTGTATTTCACTGTGTGCACTACCCACAGGGTAGAGCAAATTCATGGCTGCGCCAGGGCCAGTGTATTCATCACATTAGGGTGCAGTTACCCTGTTTGCATTCTCCGCACCAATTTCAAGACATGCTATGGTACAAACATGGAATGGTATATGGTCAAAATATCGAGTCCAAAATATCGAGTAACACAAATATCGAGTCCAAAATATGAATGGACAAAATATTGAATGGACAGAATATAGACATCAAAAATATCGTTTTTAAGGTAAGTAATGTATATCAATTTTAAAAATATAGAAAGTCAAAATATCGAAGTACATAATATAGGTTATTAAAAATATCGAATTTTTATAATATTGAATTTTTTTAAGTGTTTTGTATGTTAGTATATGTGTGAAAAGTGTATATTTTTTGTAATTTATTTTAAGTAATTAATTTTATATTATTTAATTTTTGCGTAATTTAATTCTGTAGCGGGTTGTGGGTTTGTAGGGGAATAGGGTGGGAAGTAATATAATTATAATTAATTAAATATGTTAATTAATTTATTGGTATTTTTTTAATACATTGGTAATTAATTTTTAATTGGTAATTAATTACTTCCTAATTGCTAATTAATTTTTATTGATGGATAATTATGTGAATAATATTAATTTATTTTCTGTAGTGGTTTGTGGGTTTATAGGGGAATAGGGTGGGAAGTAATTTCATTATAATTAATGAAATATGTTAATTTATTTATTGGTATTTATTTTGAATACATTGTTAATTAATTATTAATTGGTAATTAATTAATTCTTAATTGATAATACATTTTTATTAATTGATAATTATGTGAATAATATGAATTTATTTCCTGTAGCGGGTTGTGGGTTTATAGGGGAATAGGGAGGGAAGTAATTTAATTATAATTAATTAAATATGTTAATTTATTTATTTGTATTTATTTTGAATACATTGTTAATACATGTTTAATTGGTAATTAATTAATTCTTAATTAATTTTTATGAATTCATTAATTGATAATTATGTGAATTATATTAATTTATTTTCACTAGAGTGGGAATAGTAACGTTTACCCTTATGCTATCCAACGCTTTCCCTATTGTTGCACTCTCTGGAGTGGGAATAGTAATTTTTACCCCTACGCTATCCAACACTTTCCCTACTGTTGCACTCTCTGGAGTGGGAATAGTAATTTTTACCCCTACGCTATCCAACGTTTTCCCTACTATTGCACTCTCTGGAGTGGGAATAGTAATTTTTACCCCTACGCTATCCAACGCTTTCCCTACTGTTGCACTCTCTGGAGTGGGAATAGTAATTTTTACCCCTACGCTATCCAACACTTTCCCTACTGTTGCACTCTCTGGAGTGGGAATAGAAATTTTTACCCCTACGCTATCCAACGCCTTCCCTACTGTTGCACTCTCTGGAGTGGGAATAGTAATTTTTACCCCTACGGTATCCAACGCTTTCCCTACTGTTGCACTCACTGGAGTGGGAATAGTAATTTTTACCCCTATGCTATCCAACGCTTTCCCTACTGTTGCACTCTCTGAAGTGGGAATAGTAATTTTTACCCCTACGCTATCCAACGCTTTCCCTACTGTTGCACTCTCATGGAGTGGGAATAGTAATTTTTACTCCTACGCTATCCAACGCTTTCCCTACTGTTGCACTCTCTGGAGTGGGAATAGTAATTTTTACCCCTACACTATCCAACGCTTTCACTACTGTTGCACTCTCTGGAGTGGGAATAGTAATTTTTACCCCTATGCTATCCAACACTTTCCCTACTGTTGCACTCTCTGGAGTGGGAATAGTCATTTTTACCCCTACGCTATCCAACGCTTTCCCTACTCTTGCACTCTCTGGAGTGGGAATAGTAATTTTTACCCCTACGCTATCCAACTCTTTCTCTACTGTTGCACTCTTTGGAGTGGTAATAGTAATTTTTACCCCTACGCTATCCAACGCTTTCCCTACTGTTGCACTTCCAGGAGTGGGAATAGTAATTTTTACACTCCCGCTATCCTACAGTAATAATATTGTGTATTTTTTAATAATATTATGTTAATATATATACGTTTTAACATATATGATTGTATGTTTTTTTTAATAAGTTAAATTGAATATTTAATAATTTAATGGTAATGTAAGTATTTTTAAGTATATTTTAGCTATTTATTTTTAATATTATTTTTTAATTTTACATTATTTTTAAGAAATTCGATATTTTTACAAAGTATATATGTTTAAACGATATTTTGGATTCAATATTTTGGTACTTACCTGTTTGTAGATAGGAATTTGATATTTTGTCTGTCGATATTTTGGCATCGATATTTTGGGATGTCTATATTTTGTCCCTCGATATTTAGTCAGTGTTCCACATGGAACGTGCTCCCTATTTGTAATATGGGCCCATTTTTCCAACCCTAAACTTCTGTTTAACAAATCATTGAATAATTTGAGTTGTATTCATTTGCTTTCAAAGGATTCAGTTGGATTTACGTATCAGGGAACACATATTTAGGAGCTGAAGAAACTGGAAACATTCACAAACTGCATTATGTAGTATCTAAATTAGTATTATAGTAGTACTTCTCATTTGCTACACTATGATATTCACAAAACTTTGGGCGGAGACCTCCCCTCTCACCTATCTTCTCTTTGTGGAAGTCTCCACACACAGAGGTATATTTTTAGTAGTAAAAGTGGGAAGGACAAGGGGGAGTGGCTTGGAAATGCAGAAAACGTACTAATAAATGGGAGGGGGTGTAAGGAAATTTAAGGAGGGGTTTAGTGAGGATATGCTAATTCAAATACACACCCAAAAAAGAATAAGAACGATGCTATTCTTAAAGTGCACTTCTAACATTTCTGCAGCCCTAAAAATGGCAATACTTCAATAAATATACTACAGCCCAAACTTGGAGTAATTGTGAAAAAGATAAAAGGGAATGGCCCAACAACCAAGGGATGGGGTGCCAAAGAGTCAAATAAAATACAATTTCCCTTGGGATCAAAGGTACAATTCATTCAACCATCCACACATACACCATTCACTTAAACACTATTGATGTACTTTCTCAAACTAATTGTAGTGTTTGATTACTAACCTCCCTATCTCGGGACTTATAAAGGCACCTAAACAAGATGTTGTGACAATCTATACATTTTATTGTTATCAGCAATTCATTTAAAAAACATAAAATATCACATAGTCATAAAAACATAAACAAAAAACCACAGTTGTATCAAAGTAAAAGGAGGTAGTTAAAAAACCGGAAAGAGACACCAAATTCCGTGATTTCAGTCAATAATCATCGGTATATCAATCCAGAGGAATCACAAAGTGTCCATGATCCAATCGGTCAGTTTTAGGATCTGGTTCCGTGAATTTGGCATGTATAACAAATGCGTCGACGCGTTTCGGTGTATTGTCTCATAAGAACACCTTTTTCAAGATTTAACAAAAAACCACAGTTGTATCAAAGTAAAAGGAGGTAGTTAAAAAACCAGAAAGAGACACCAAATTCCGTGATTTCAGTCAATAATCATCGGGATGCCAATCCAGAGGAATCACAAAGTGTCCATAATCCAATCGGTCAGTTTTAGGATCTGGTTCCGTGAATTTGACATGCATAACAAATGCTTCGACGCATTTCGGTGTATTGTCTCATAAGAACACCTTTTTCAAGACCACAGTTTTGTCTCTTTCATGTGTGATCAATTTTAAAATTATCTAAACAAAACAAAATAAAGTTATAAAAAATGATATACATCAACATTTTACATCATTGACTGTTTACAAATACAGAAACTAGCCAACTCTCTAGGTGCCACTAGCTTTAAGAGGAATTAAACTTAATTTGTACAATAAATCTTATCTATGCCTCTAGTGGGACCACTCATCTAGGATAAAACATGCAATATTTCAAATTCAGAATTCAAAGAGTACAATGTTGAAAAAGACAAAAACAATTGTCCTAATCACAATGATCAGTATATTTAAATATAATGTATGCACTGGTGTATATAACTTCACTATATTACCCTAAGGGGACCCCCTATTCTCAAATTCTATTCCTTTCCATCAACCTCATCCACGCATTCACGCATATTTTCATTCTAAAGGCATACTTTACCAGGACTATATATACGTCCGTGGGTGCAATAGATTTCACGTAGTGGCTTTCCTCCAACCCACGGGTGTAGCCTCAGGAGAAAGGATGGCCTAGAGTTTCTCACCCCCTAAGTCATAGTGAAAGAAAACCGAGCAACTTTCAGTATTTTGGTACCGCTCGTGTTATTAATTCTCATGTGGCTGATAGTGCAAAAGAGCATAAACTGTTTACCTTACTCAAAAATGCCCAATGTACTCCGTCGAGTATCTCTAGTGCATGTGGATCCTTAAATCGATCCTCAGACTGTTATCTGTTATGTAAGAAAAAAGTCACCATGCTTAAGCCAGCCATATTTAACTGACTGGATTACACAATAATAACATAGCTCCTAAGGTCTCATATGGGAAATTTAAAATCTCATATTGAGCTTGGTCCTGAGATTTACAGTAATACGATAGTTCAAGGGTACATGGCCGTGATATCCTGTCCAAGGGTGCTTCAGGCTCAAAGGGTCAGTGTTGTATAGCAGGTCTCCATGTACGGTGGATCCTGTGGGGTGTAAATAGTTTTACGGTGTAAAAATACGATATTCGTGCAAACAATGCCTGCAGTATGGTAAGACTACAACAACTGACATTCGCGTGGGTTTAAAAAGCAAGGCGTCCGAGCCAACAGTTGTCGGTTCAATTAACATTGTAGCAGTATACGCCCAGTGAGGCTGTCATGTGCAAGCATTAAGTGCACAGATTTATGCACGATCGAAAGTGCAATGCTACACGGGTCAATTAACCCCACCTGTACTGATAGAAAGGATCAAAGCAGTAAATACCTGCTGGAACGTCTTGCCGCGTTTCCACTGGGGTCTGATTTGAAAAAAGGAGAAATGCAGGAACTATCAGTCACACGGTATTTATGCTCCAGAGCTTGACGACTGCACATATAGTCCTCCTTTTTTTTAAAAGGTTTTTTTATAAACAAAGTGTGAAAACAGTATTATTGATACACAATGCGGACAACTCGCAAATAAATAAGGTAGGGTTACTGCCCCATAAGTTACGGGCTGACTGACTAAATCAATGCCCCGCAAATAAGCAAAATGGCAAACCGAGTAAAAATATTACACTGAATGTAATAATGATGTTAATGGTCGGGTAGAGAGGTCCGACCAGTGTGTGACATATGGTAGCGGCGGGCGCGGGGGAACCGCCAAGGTGTGTCGGCCGGACAACACCCCCAGGGGGTAAGACACATCCACCTCCTACTACATATCACCTCGTGTTCCGTGAGTTATTCAAATTGTTTAAACAGGTATTCGAATTAGATTCATACAAGGTACCAGAGAGGTGGATTATACAATATTTATTATTCTTTCCCACTCCTCTCTGGAATTAAGACCTGTGCGTACCGTGTCTAGTATAGATATATACCATTGTTCATGTTTTTTACGTTTCGCGGTTATATCACCACCTCGTCTACTTCCTGTGATTCGCTCAATTATGAACCATTTTATTTCATCAAAGGAATGACTCTCTGTTTTGCAATGTTCTACTAGGGGTGCATTCAGTTTGTTATTTATGATTGCAGATTTGTGTTCCAACAGGCGGGTTTTAAATTCCCTGCCTGTTTCTCCCACATAACCATTTCTGCATGGGCATATTAGGAGATATATCAAATTCTTGGTTCTGCAGTTATTTAAATCTTTGGGCCATATTGTATAGTTATTGTATGTCAAGTTCTTTTCCTCTATACATAGATTACAAATTCTGCAATTGCCACATTTGTAGTTGCCTACCACTTTTTGGCCTGTAAGATCAAGTTGTTTTAATTTACTGGGTTCTCTATATGTCTGGACCAAATTATTCCGCAAGTTGTTATTTCTCCGGAATGCGAACAAGGGGCGATCTAACTTCACCCTTTCGTTGTCATTTAGTATGGCCCAATTAGAGTTAATGATGTTTTTACTTTATTGCTTAGACTGGAGAACTGGCTGACGAACACAATTTTTTCCAATTTCTTATTATCAGGCCTTTTCTTATCAGAATGTTCAAACATCGACTCTCTATTGTAAAACCTCGCTCTCTTAAAAGAATGAGTGATTAATTTTTTGGGGTATCCCCGATCTTCTAGTTTGGTTTTCAAGGTCTCAGAATTTTTATAAAAGTCAGTTAGGGATGAACAGTTCCTCCGGAGACGGCGGAACTGTCCAAACGGGATATTGTCTTTTTGTGCTTGTGGGTGGTAGCTGCTATAATGCAGTAGTGTGTTCTTATCTGTCGGTTTAGAGTATAATTCCACCTCAAGTTTGCCATTAACATGTTTAATGTTAAGGTCCAAAAAGCTCACTGCTACGGTGCTATAGTTGGCAGTGAATTTTAAATTCACGTCCCCCATGTTTAACCATGCGAGGAAGTCTTGTAAGGTACTTACAGATCCAGTCCATAGGAACCAGATGTCATCGATGAATCTGTTCCAATTAGTCACATTTTTGAAGAAGGGGGCTGCCTCGTTAAATATGTGGGTGTCCTCAAATTTACCCACATATGCGCATGCCAAACTTGGGGCACAGGTGGCCCCCATACTGGTACCCTTGTGTTGTAGGAACAAGTCCTCCTTGAAAAGGAACAGATTTTCCTTTAGGACCAGTCTGGCGCATTAGACAATGAAGCCCGTATTCGCGCCTCTGGATACACCAACATCCTCCAGGATGCCCTCAATAACCGCTATGGTGTCATCCTGGGGGATGGCGGTGTAGAGGGCCTCAATATCTAACGTTACGAGCAGCTGAGAGTTCTCATCGAATTCCAATCCTTCTACTATTCCTATCATATGGGTTGAATCCTTGATGTACGACCTTTGTTGCTGGACTACAGGTCTTAAAAAACTGTCGATGTATTTGCTCAAAGGTTCCAGAGGTGACCCAATACAACTCACAATGGGTCTAAGTGGGGGGTTAGAAATGCTCTTATGAATTTTGGGGAGGCCATAAATGGCCGGAATTCTGGCTTCAGATTGGATTAAAAATCTGAACTCACTATCTGTGATCCACTCATTATCTTTTGCAAAAGTCACCAATTTAAGTATTTTATCTTTAAGCGTGGACCACTGTCTCATAGGAACCCTTGAGTAGTGTTCCTCAATGTTCAGCATCTGTTGAATTCTGTATTCATAATCAGATGTGTCAAAAATGACCACCCCGACGCCCTTGTCTGCGGGCTTAATTGTGATGTTAAGGTCATTTTTTAGTGCTTGAAGCGCTTCTCTTTGTGCTAAGTTCATATTATTCCGGGTAGGCCATCCTTTCTCCTGAGGCTACACCCGTGGGTTGGAGGAAAGCCACTACGTGAAATCTATTGCACCCACGGACGTATATATAGTCCTGATAATTTTAAAATTGATCACACATGAAAGAGACAAAACTGTGGTCTTGAAAAAGGTGTTATTATGAGACAATACACCGAAACGCGTCGACGCATTTGTTATACATGTCAAATTCACGGAACCAGATCCTAAAACTGACCGATTGGATTATGGACACTTTGTGATTCCTCTGGATTGACATACCGATGATTATTGACTGAAATCACGGAATTTGGTGTCTCTTTCTGTTTTTTTAACTACCTCCTTTTACTTTGATACAACTGTGGTTTTTTGTTTATGTTTTTATGACTATGTGATATTTTATGTTTTTTAATTGAATTGGTGATAACAATAAAATGTATAGATTGTCACAACATCTTGTTTAGGTGCCTTTATAAGTCCCGAGATAGGGAAGTTAGTAATCAAACACTACATTTAGTTTGAGAAAGTACATCAATAGTGTTTAAGTGAATGGTGTATGTGTGGATGGTTGAATGAATTGTACCTTTGATCCCAAGGGAAATTGTATTTGATCAAACTTGGAGTAAGCCAAGCATCACATATAGGTACTGCAACACACAGTAGACAACAATGAAGGTAAGGATTTGAAACAGAACCCCAATAGGAACTAATGTTAAATTAATTATATTATTTTTGTCATTATAATTATATATATATGTCTCTTGTATATAAGAATATACCAACTATATACATATAACAAGGACATGAACGACCTGGGGCCCTGCAGGGGAGCCCTAGTGTCACTTCATCGTCAGCTGCAAAGTGGGGCAGACATCCTTCACATGTGTGTCTTCACATCCACTTGGATTATATTTGGTTTTAATTGAACTGAGAATGCACCCACTTGGCATATAAATCGGCACTACAGATCCCACAACGCCGCTGTGAGGAACACACCCAGTGGGTGGGGACTGTTTAAATATGTGCGTAATTTGAGGCGTTCTTTTGTGACTGGTAACCTGTGCCACTGAAGAAGTGAGCTCTGCTCTCGAAACGCGTCTGGCAAACAATTTTGTTGATGACACCGGTGTTGGAAGCCTGCTGGCAAGCTGACGTTATTAAAGAATTTTTTGGATCCATTTGTGTGTGGCTTCTCTCCAAATGGGTTTCCTGCGCTTTCGATGGATGTTAAAACGGCCGTCTCTGTCGTGGGGAAGAGGCCTGCTGCTGTAGCAGAACCAATGCTGATACCTACTCAGGATCAACAAGGACACGAACGACCTGGGGCCCTGCAGGGGAGCCCTAGTGTCACTTCATCGTCAGCTACTAAGCGGGGCAGACATCCTTCACATGTGTGTCTTCACATCCACTTGGATTATATTTGGTTTTAATTGAACTGAGAATGCACTCACTTGGCATATAAATCGTCACTACAGATCCCACAACGCCGCTGTGAGGAACACGCCCAGTGGGCGGGGACTGTTTAAATATGTGCGTAATTTGAGGCGTTCTTTTGTGACTCGTAACCTGTGCCATTGAAGAAGAGAGCTCTGCTCTCGAAACGCATCTGGCAAACAATTTTGTTGATGACACCGGTGTTGGAAGCCTGCTGGCAAGCTGACGATATTAAAGAAGTTTTGGATCCATTTCGTGTGTGGCTTCTCTCAAAATGGGTTTCCTGCACTTTCGATGGATATATTTATATATCTATATATATATATATATATATATCTATATATATATATATATCTATATATATATATATATATATATATTACCTACTGGCGGTCGCCAGTAGGTATATATAGTTAGGATTTTTTCCCTATGGGATTTCTGAAAATTCTATGCCTAATAACTTTTGCGTTCGTGGACGGAATTGGCTGAAATTTTCAGGAAAATGGCACATTTTGTTTCTGAGCAGACCTTGAAAATTTGGGGGGGTTTTGTGGAGGGGGGGCCGAGAAAAAAGGGGGGTCCCAAAACGCCTTTTTCCCATGTTAATTTCCATAGGGCGGTTGGACTCACTTTTAGCCCGAACGGCTGAATGGATTTTCACGAAACTTGGCAAAATTGTAGGGACTGTTAGCCTGATGTGCCTTTGCTAGGTCTCAATATATGTGCTTCAGTGGATTTTGAGAAATTAACGTTTAAATCAAGATATATATCTGTAACAGCGCTCCGGGCAGCTATCCGGTTAGCGAACCTTTCGCGTAACGGAACTTTGCGATGAGAAGCTGATTGGCCCTCCGGTGTCTGTCAACATTCTAAACAGTCCGGAGCGGCCGCCATCTTGTCTCTCGGTAGGATCGAGAGACAAGAGGAGGCCAAAACAAAGGGGGAAATTACCATAAGGGGGCATAGTAGATCCTCGTTGACCCCCTAGGTTTTATGTGGAGGTTTTAAAAGGGCCTAGGAGGGTCCAAAAAAAAAAATGTTTTTTTGCGTGGTAAGCGCCAAGTTCGCGAACCGGATAGCTTTCTGGGCAGCGAACTTTATGGATAAAAGAATGAAAGACTTTTCTAATACTGTATGTTAATTGTTTGTTGTTTTTCTTGTTTTTTTTTGTTTTCTTTATTTATTTATTTTTTTTATTATGATTGTGTTTCATACTTTATTAAATTTTCTAACATTTCATTGTCAGAAATGTCATAATTTATTATAGGGTGTAATTGTTTTTCATTTTGAAGCAAGTTGTCTACTGCTTCAACACATTGTAGAAGTTCGTGGTCTCTACTGTCATCCATAAAGTCATCAAGTTTGTCTTGGCTGCTCTCCTTCAGATCAATCGAAAATGAAACTTGCTGCTCGCCTTCCATTTTGCCTGAAATTTGGATTAAAAAAATATATATTAGTAGAGATAGGGCACTGTTGGGATTAATTTTAGATAGGCAGTTTTTATCAGTGAATTTATCTTTTGGCAGTGTATAGTATGAGAGTGGAAATAGGACTAAAAAAAAGTGTATGTGATTTAACCAAGACAAGCCTTACTCCATTGATAACTATAACAGAGAAGTCTATCTAAATACATTACTACTACAGAGGGATAGTGTATATGTAGCAGAAAAAGTCTACTATATTAAGTCATAGTGCACAATATATTAAATTATAACTTACCTTCACAAAGAAGTTGAAGTTTTTTGAAGCTTTTGAAATAGGAGGTACAACAAGAAGTAGTAGTCAAAATGGCTGTGTTTCCTTCTCTCCCTTTATATATATACAGGTATATAACCAATCAAATGTCAGGTAATAAAAGTAGAAAATGAAAGTAACATTTTCATTGGTTGTCAATTCCAACAATTCAGATGTGTTTTGTGAAGTAATTTACCTCACGGTACTTGGAGAGGTCTACAGGCTAAATGGCTAAATGGAATTTCAATGAAATTTGTGAGAATGGAAGGGATTGTTATGTAGTATGAGCTAATCTATATTTGGTGAGAGTGTTTCTAGTCGTTATTCTGTAAATTACTTTCCCGCCTTTTTTTAGGACCGCTTTCCGGGAAGCTGCCCGGTTAGCGAACCTTAAGCGTCACGGGAGTCCACCATTTTGTGTTTCGTTCGCATTAAGATACAAGATGGAGGGCAAATAATGTTTAGAATGGGTAGAAGGGGTCATGGTAGACTTATCTTGACCCCCTAGGTTTTCTGAGCGTGGCTGAGGAGGCTTATATGTGCGGAAAAAAATTTCTTTTTAAAAAAATTCCGCGAGGTTAGCTTTCGGTTAGCGAACCGGGTAGCGCTCCGGGGAGCGAATTTTGTGGAAAATTAGTGAAAAAAGTTAGAGAAAAATAATAATTGTGAGTGATCAGATGTAGGGTAGCTCTGAGAAGAGCTTTTGGGTTTATGGTACATTTAGGTACTTATAAGTAGGTACCAATGCACAGTCTTAAATTCAGAATGAAAATTCTGTTGCCCTCATCTGAGAAGTGAACTCCATCTCCTCTGTAGATATCTTGCATGTAGTAACGCAAGTTATTGTTGTACAGAGAGCCCATTCCATGGTCTCTCATGTAAGCTGAAACAGATTTGTTTACATGCTTCCTCGCTTTCTCAATTTGTGGACAAAATTGGTTGGACCACCTCCATTTCTGTCTTTGGCATATATTGGAATATACCAAGGCAGTTTGAGGAAAAAGTGCCATTAATTGCTCCAAGGTGTCCTTTAAAAGCATTTCCAGACCTACCCCTGTCAAAGTGCCCAAATCATTACCTCCACAGTGCACTATTAACAGGTCAGGTTTTGGCAAATGCATAAAGGTTTTCACCAATGGTATCAATTGGTGACATTTTAATCCTCTTTGGCCCAACCACTTAATTTCCACATCTTGTAAATTGAGGTTGTGTAAATTTCTGCTCTCAGCATACCTTTGAGCCCAGTGGATGTAACTATGTCCAACAATCCAGACGTTAAACATGGTGGAAGAAGGTTGTTCTGCAGTCAGATGAAGTGTGGTAATGAAAGGGCAGTTGAAACAGTAGGAGTTTCTAAAGAAAAAAAACTGTGGATTTACAATGCTAATGATTCATTAGCAGTGATTGGTGCATTTCCATTTCTGAAAACAGAAAGTTAGGGTGCATGGATGTGTTCTTTGAAAGATGTAATTTGAATGGTCAAGGAAGAAACATTTAATGAAAGATTGCACTGGATACGCAGGTGCACTGAGAGTTCAGAGTTCAATTGAAACATTGTTGTGTGAATTTGCAAACATGAGAGGTCTTCCAGGAGGTGGTTGCTATGGAAACAAGGCAGACAGGGCAGAGGGGGGAAGGGTTTTGATTTGAAAAAAGTGAGGGAAGAGGTATGATTGGCTAATATGAGAGATATGTGAAAAGAATATCTGTATTTCTGTGCTTTCAATAGCTGCAGCCTTTGGAGTGCATCCTTTTTCTTCTGCTGAAGACAATTTGGTGTATTTCTGAGACTGTTTTCAAAACTCAAAAAATATTTGCTAAGGTGAGAAAAGATTTATTTAATTTAGATAGAGAATAGTATGATTTAAGGAGAAAATGATGAAGAAAGCTGTGTTTTTAAAATGTGGTTTTGTCTCTAGTGATATACTAATAGAATTAGTTTCAAAGAGAAATTATAATTGCATATTTGGTGTAACATTCTGGCATGCAGTTACACAAGATATTGTAATACATGGAGGCCATTTCATGGTCTGTTATGTAAGCTGAAACAGATATGTTGCTTTTAAAAACGATTTAAGAAATCAATTACATTTCTAGATATGTACTGCTAGAGCTTCATAGGTTGTTTTGGGCCATATTTATAAGGTATTTGAGTGTCTAAGATGTTGTGTTCGCCTTTTAAAATGTAAAGTGTTCCTCATGGGACAAGTGTCTTGTAAATACGCTCCCACTTGTGCTTGGCAAATTTAGATTTTGATTATGGGAGTTACCTAGCCATGTTAATAGTGTCCCAAAAATGGTGCTAGGGCATTCCAGAAAACACTTTCATGTGTCTCAAGGACATTTTTAGTCATTTCTTCATGAATGCAGGTATACAATTGATTTATATGCTGTGTTTAAAAACGAATTTTGAAATGAATTAAATTTCAGGATATGTACTGTTAGAGCTTCATAGGTTGTTTGGGGTCATATTTAGAAGGCATTTTAGTGTCTTTGAAGTTATTTTTCCCTTTTTAAATGGAAAGCGTTCCTCATGGGGCCTTGAGCAGTTCTTAGCCATGTTATTTAATAGGAAGTGGATAACATGGCTAAGAGCATTTGCTGGGAAATGCATGAATATCGCTGATTTTTCTGCTATATTCATGCATTGTGGCCGTTTTTTTTCACATTGCTTCATAGGTTGTTTGGGTTCATATTTAGAAGGCATTTTAGTGTCTTTGATGTTATTTTTCCCTTTTTAAATGGAAAGCGTTCCTCATGGGGCCCTGAGCAGTTCTTAGCCATGTTATTTAATAGGAAGTGGATCACATGGCTAAGAGCATTTGCTGGAAAATGCATGAATATCGCTGATTTTTCTGCTATATTCATGCATTGTGGCCGTTTTTTTCACATTGCTTCATAGGTTGTTTGGGTTCATATTTAGAAGGCATTTTAGTGTCTTTGATGTTATTTTTCCCTTTTTAAATGGAAAGCGTTCCTCATGGGGCCCTGAGCAGTTCTTAGCCATGTTATTTAATTGGAAGTGGATAACATGGCTAAGAGCATTTGCTGGAAAATGCATGAATATCGCTGATTTTTCTGCTATATTCATGCATTGCGGCAGTTTTTTTTCACATTGCTTCATAGGTTGTTTGGGTTCATATTTAGAAGGCATTTTAGTGTCTTTGATGTTATTTTTCCCTTTTTAAATGGAAAGCGTTCCTCATGGTGCCCTGAGCAGTTCTTAGCCATGTTATTTAATAGGAAGTGGATAACATGGCTAAGAGCATTTGTTGGAAAATGCATGAATATCGCTGATTTTTCTGCGTTATTCATGCATTGCAGGCCTTTTTTTATCACATTTGCAAGCACTTCTTAGCCATGTTATCCAATGGGAGGTGGATAACATGGCTAAGAGCATTTGCTTCAAAGGTTGTTTGGGGTTATATACCATTTTTGGGAAATTATTAACATGCCTATCTAACTCCCATAATCAAAATCTAAATTTGCCAACCGCAGGTGGGAGCGTATTTACAATAAATTTGCACCATGAAGAATGTAAAATAGCATACTAGATACTCAAATAACTTATAAATATGATCCAAAACATCTTATGAAGCACTAGTAGTGCATATTTCCAGAAATGTATTGGTTTTCATTTAATGATTTACTTCATTGGTAGGCCTTCACATGTTTTTTTACCTTGGTTTTTTTTCAGTGAAAATCTTATCTGCAACCATGTGTTGGCCTCACCTCAAATAAACAAAACAGGTGATGGACTGAATGTGGATCAATGACACACATTCACCCCAGTCCAAAGATCTGGGCCTAAACAAACCTTTAGATAGGCTACATCTTATCGTCATCCTGAATTAATGATTTAAAATATTAGGGAGTGATTTATGAGTGTTGTATGCCTGTTTTGTACCATTGAGTGTCATTTTTGTGATGCAGTGCTGGTGGAAAATATTTGCTATGTTAAATAATTAGTACAGCATTAAGTTTTAGATGACTGTTATTTATTTACTGTTTGGTAATAGTGGTTAATAACATTTTATATTATATTTTTTCACAGATTCAACTGCAGATTCTTTCATAGTTTGGAAAATGCCTTCCAGAAGTCGAATACGAAAGGCTAGAAAACGTCAAAGACAGCAGGATGATGTTTTATTGCAGCAGTCCTCTTCCCCAAATACTTGTCAAAACACCAAGAAAGGTCCGGGTAAGAGCACGAAATCATTCTTAAGAAATATTTGTAGTAAAAAAAATTTTGCTCAAAAAAATGTGTCTCTTAACAAAAAGAGAAGTAATTTAAATGGAAAGGAGAGACCCATCACAAATGTTACTGGTAGAGGAAGAGATAACTCTGTGCATGATAGTAGAAGGAAACAACAGTTTAGGGACATTCGACAACGAATGTTCCGTAATAGGATATTAGTTAATTTATTGAAAAATATTAAAAAGAAAGGCCAACAGAAAGCGGCATTTTATAGGAAGAAGAAAAATGTAGAGAAAATTATTGATCATGCTTTTGAAATCAAGCGAAAGTTGTTTATTTTGGTAATCAATAGAATTAGGAAACTAAGCAAGGTAATTTCTGATTTCAAAACAAAAAGTAGATGGAAGAGAGTAGTAAATCGTACTAACTTTTGTGAAGTTTTTTCTGGAGAATGGATGCATAGTTCAAGTTCTGAGGCATTTTTTAATGAGGAGACTTATTTTCAGGATAATGATTTGGTGCATGCAGTTGACATCAGTGGTCGAGCTTATGAAGTGAAGGATGGTTGTCCAGTTGAAAAAGAACAACTTGTGACAACAGAGACAGAAGAGGCGCTAAGTGATGAGGTTTTAGGAAGACGTCCTAAGGGTCCTGTGTACATTTGGAAGTGTAGTTCTATTTGCAGTGTGCGACAGGTTTCCATCAATTTGCTATGTGATTTTATACGGACATTTAATAAGAAAAGTTTGAAGCAGAAAATGAAGTTGTTGCAAGATTTAGATCCTTGCAGAGTGAGACAAATGACAGGTTTGCGTGGTCATTCACTGGCTTGTCTTTCCAGGAGAGTATGCCAGAGTGTTTTTCATCATTTCAGGATGCTAGCAGTGCATCATAATAAAGTGAGAAAATTAGTGAGAATGTTGTATTATGCTAAGAGTCCAGCAATTATGCTTAAACAGTTATGTGCTGCTCTTTTGCATGGTTCTGAAATAGATGTGAAGAATCTTTGTGAAGAAATTGAGTTTTGTTACTTTGGTAGTAAAGATGAGAATGTTCAAATTGACCCTGAAGTAGAGGGTAATGTGGAAGATAATGTACAGGTTTCCAGTACAGATAATTTTCAGAAGGAAATTGCCACGTTTCAGATGAAATCAAGTGAGAGGCCTAATTTCACTTGTGTATGTTGTCGACGCACTTATTATAAGAATCAGACTAAGGTAGTGGATTTATATGCAAAAAGTGAAAGGGAAAATAATAGTGAATGGAAGGATTTAGCCACATACTTGATGGTAGAAAATTATTTTGATTTGGGATCGGATCAACGTGTGTGTACTTATTGTTGTAATAAATTAAACCAAAACCAGATGCCTGCTAGGGCAGTTCATAATAATCTGGAATTGGTTGAGATTCCTTCTGAATTGAAGGATTTAAATACTTATGAATCTATTTTGATTCAAAGTATCCATCCCTTTCAGGCTATTGTAAGAATGGAGCCAAAGACAGGGAAATTGCCTCCAGCAGATTTACAGAGAGGATTAAAGGGAAGAGTTGTTTATTTGCCTCTAGATTTGAACAAAAACATTAACACAATTGGAATAGAAAAAGTGGAAGAGGAACCTCTGGTTATCTTGGTTAATGGGGTTCCGACAAAGAATAAGAAAATATGGCAAGATTTAGTGGATGTTAGGAAAGTCAAAAAGGCAACAGTGTATTTGAAGAAAAATAATAAGTACTATAAGAATGTATATGTTGCAGAAGAGGAAGTAAGTGATGAAGAGGATAGCGATTTGTGTGCTGGCCAAATTGAGAAAGTAGAGGCCTCTAAAAGTGAAGAAATATATGAACATTATAGTGTTCATCCTTTGCATTCCAAGGAAGTGATGGGGAATGCTATTGAGTTGTTTCAAATGAAACAAGCCAAAGGGAGTCCCATTAGTGTTTGGGAGGAAAGTTTGGAAGCTCGGTGTTTCCCACAGCTATTTCCCACAGGTCAAGGAGGAAGATATGATGAGCGACCTCGTGAAATTCCTGCGTCTGAATACCGGACTTTACGATTGTATGCAGAAGATCCTAGGTTTCGGCAATGCATTCCCTATTTGTTTCATCTCCTGTTTGAAAGCGATCTGTCTGGACTGTCATATGCAGTGAACCACATCTTAAAAAGTGGTATACAGATGCGAAACATCTCGGCAAGTGACTTTATGCATAAAGTCAATGTCCAAGACAGTATTTTGGATTCTCACTTAATTAATCTCATGGCGTGTCAGCGTGGTACTAATGAGTACTGGTACCGTCGTCATGGTGACTTAAAATGTATGCTGAGGAACTTAGGAACTCCGACATGGTTCCTCACTCTGAGCTGTGCCGAGTATGGCTGGGATGACTTACTTGAATTTCTACGAGAGGCAAATGGAAATATTGAAAACATTGAATTCAAGACACCTGGAGAACTGTGTTCTTTGGATCCTGTGAATGTATGCAGGTACTTCAATCATAGATTTGAAGCTATGATGTCTTTCATCACAAATAAAAAGAATCCACCTCTTGGAGAGGTGTTGGATTTCTTCTGGAGAAAGGAGTACCAAGCAAGAGGTGCCCCTCATATACATATGTTGCTGTGGATCAAGGATGCACCTAAATTTGGAACAGATCCGGATGACTTAGTGATGAATTTCATCGAACAGTATTCTACGTGTGCTGTTCCAAACGCAACGGAGAAGAAAAGTCTAAGAGAACAAGTTCTACGTTTCCAAAGCCATCGTTGTGGAAAGTACTGTCGTCGTAAATTCAGAAACAAGGACAAGTTCTACACCAAATGTCGTTTCAACTTTCCACGACCGGTGATTTCTAAAGGAAGAGTGAACAGTTTGATGTCTTCACTGCGACATAATGTGACGAGGAAATCACCCAAGAATACATACAATTTGAAAAGGAACGAAGAGTCCAAGTACATCAATGACTACAACCCAGTGATTTTGTCCATGTGGAATGCCAACATGGATATACAGTTTGTGGCTGACAACTGTATGGCTGTGGCTCGGTATGTGACATCTTACATCACCAAAAAAGAAAAGACCGAACTGAAGGATATGTGGGAGGACATTTCCCATGAAAAGAGCCTCAGCAAGAAGTTGTACAGTTTCAGTCTGAAGATGTTGTCGCATCGAGAAATCGGAGCTTACGAATGTTCTGATCGATTGTCTTCAGCAAGTCTCTATGCCAAATCCAGGAGTCTCGTTTGGGCGAGTCTTGGTCTTGCTGCAACGCGAAATCGAGTTCTAAAACCTGTTCGGGAAATTGAGTATTTGGCAGAAAAGGAACCAAACAGTACCGACATTTTGAAGACCAACATGTTGGATACATATTATCCAAATCGAAGCAGTCACCTTGAGAATATTTGTCTATATGAGGTTCTCCAAAATTATATATTCAAGAGGAACATCAAAGAAGATATTGAGAAAGGAGTGTATGCTGTAATTGGAAGTGAGGGATGCCTGGTCAAGCAAAGAAAATGCCAATTAGTAAACCATCGAAAATTAAGTGGCGAATCTCCAGAAAAAAAGGAGTTTTTCTATTTAGCACTTTTGCAACTTTTCAAGCCTTGGCGTGCAGAAGAGGAACTGCTTGGAGATTTCCTCTGTTACGAAGACTCTTTCAATGCAGCCAAGGAGTCCATAGAATGTCCTGCTTTTTCTAAATATCAAGAAATGCTAACTTTGGAAATTGAGCAGGAAGCAACGATTGCAGCCGAGATTGCCAGAGACAGTTCTCAGGACAGTCAGAGTTCTGTTTCATTGAGTCAAGATCCACTTGGAGGACCTATTATCGAAAATGAAGCTGCCACTGCTATGAATGAAGTAGAAAGAGCCATGGCACATGCTCAGGAGGATTCAGTTAACTTACAAGACTTGGAAAAACAACTCAACGTTGAGCAGAGGAAAATATATGATGAAGTTACCAAGGAAATTGAGCACGGATTAAGTCATGAGAAGAAAGAGTGCTCGTGTACGTCGTTGAAGCCTGTCCGACTGTACGTGAGTGGAGAAGCGGGAACTGGAAAAAGTTTCCTCATTAAAGCAATCTCTTGTTATTTGCAGGAAAGGACTGAGTCATCGCTGTCTTGTGTTGTCACCGCTCCTACTGGACTGGCAGCACATAATATTAAAGGTATTACTTTGCATCGTCTATTGATGCTGCCGGTGGAGCATGACAACAAATTACAATACAACAAGTTATCTGGAGATGCTTGCTGTGAAGTTTCAAGAGTTTTGAGGAAAATGAAACTACTTATCATTGACGAAGTAAGCATGGTTTCCAATGTCATGCTTGCCTTTGTGCATTTGAGAATGCAAGAAGTACTTAAAACTGAATATGATGTCTTATTTGGTGGGAAACACATTATTGTTTTCGGAGATCTTCTACAGCTGACACCAGTAAAAGGTCAACCTGTGTTCAAAATACTCACGCATGAAGATACCAGGAAGTGCCTAGGGAGCATTGGCAACGTCAATATATGGTTAAACTTCAATTATGCAGAACTGCATCAAAATATGCGTCAGGCAAAGGATGAAGATTACAAGAATATTCTACAAGATATTAGAATTGGAAAAGTGACCGAGCATGGGAAAGAAGCTTTAAATGCACGGTTACTGTCAAATTTGTATCCCAAACAAGATATTGTGCCTGAGAATATTTTTCAGAAAATTACTGAGAAGAAATCCGGGATATGTCTCATGCCAACTCTTGCAGAATGTGCCATCTTCAACAACAAAATGTTGAATTTAGAAAAGCAAGAGATTGTGAAACTTGAAGCTATCGACAAATTAGAGCATATGGGATCAACAATTATTTTGTCAGACAATTTGAAATCAAAATTGGATTCATTAGAGAAGACTATATCTAAAACAGCGGGTTTTGAAAAGACTTTGAATGTGTGTTTAAATTGCCGAATTATTTTGAGAAGGAATTTACATGTAGAAAGAGGTCTGGTAAATGGATCAATGGGTAATGTTGTTGATTTTGAGAAATACAGAAATAGAGATGGAATAGAATTTTTAAAAATTAAATTTGATGGCATTGAGGAAGTACAGCAAATTGGTCGTTGTTCTGCTAGGTTTTTGCTTGTTAAAGATTTATATGTTCGCCGTAAACAGTTTCCTGTTTGCTTGGCATATGCGGTGACAATCCATAAATCGCAAGGTTTAAGTGTAGACTGTGCATTGGTGAATATTGGCAGTTCTGTGTTCAAGGAGGGTATGGCATATGTGGCATTGTCACGAGTTAGAACTTTATCGGGATTGTACTTGATTGACTGTGATGTCACAAACATTTGTGCGGATCTAGATTGTGTTAAGGAATACAATAGGTTAAGAAGAGAGTATGCGCCACATTTGCCTCAATATCCTTTGTTTGAGAAACGTGTGGTAGGCCGCAAACGTAGAAATAGCAGTAATAGTAGGGAGGTTGTTGCAAAAAGACTAAAAGTCAATGAACCGAAAATTGTTAGCAGAAAGAAAGTGGATTCTGTTGAAGATGTTGTCGGTTTTCAATTTGAAAACAGTTCTGGTGTCAACTGCTATGCAAATGTAGTGGTTAATGTTCTCTTTTCACTAGAGAGTTTAAAAGAACAGATTCTGTTGAATTCTGAACAAATTTTATGCTGTTTGTTGAATTCTGTTTTCGAGAAATGTAGCAGTGATCGAACAAAAGTAGAAAGTGTGTCTGAAGTTCGTTATCTGTTAGATGAATGTTCAGGTCAAACAGACTTCTCTGAAAATAATCAGCAAGATTGTCAGGAGTTTTTAATGTATATGCTTGATATATTGCAAGTTGAGGGTGTAGATGTAGATCACCTGTTTGGGCTTTCTTATCAATGGCAGCATGACTGCGAGAACTGTATGGTATCAAGTACTACTAGTGTAGACTCAGAAAGATTTATATATTTAACTTTGCCAGACAGTAAATCAGTCTCCTTTAATAAGCTAGTAAATGCAGCGGATCACAACATGGAGTGTAGCCAATGTAAATGTGATATGATGTCAACATTATTTATACGTAGATATGGCCAGTATGTCATTTTAATGATGCAACGATGTAGGCCTGATGGAACAAAATTGTCAACTTTAATAAAAAATTTTGTGGCTTCTCAGCTGTCAATATCAGGGAGGACTTTTGTTACTGTAGCAATTATCTATCACGATGGTCCATCAACAACATCAGGACATTATACAGCTTACTTAAAGTCTGGAAACGGCTGGTCATTCTGTAATGATTCTGTTGTAACGTTCAAAAAAAAATTGCCGTTTGACCTTAAAAATTCTTACCTGGTGTTTTTAAAACCAAAATTTTAAGTAGAGGGAATGTAAGTCTGCAATGCTGTCTCGATTAAAAATTCAACTATATAAACCTAATGCAAGTAAGTCTGCTTCATAGTAAGCAGTATCAGTGTCATAGGAAAAGGAGAACATGACTGACAAAGAAGAGTAAGATATTAGTAGTCCAGGATTGTGAAAATAATCTCAAATATTTTATTTTTGAAAGTTGCGAAAATAGAAAATGTCGGGATTTGATTGGAAGAATTACAAGATTTGCGAATCGCGGCAACATGATTTGGCCTAGTGGAAACATGTGATATAATGAGAGAAGTTTTTTTTCTATGTAACATATTTCACGTATCGATGGAGGTTTTCTTTCAGAAAGTGGCGGGCTGAAAATATTTAAAGCACAACAGAGTGGATGCTGTTTATAGGAGATCCTTCGACGTCATTGAAAGTAAGTTAATTTTAAGAAGTTTTGAAATCAGATTTCTTAGGTTGTATGGGTTTTTTAAACACAGTCATTTTGATTGTGTTTTTTTTTCCCCGCTGTTACATGATGAATACCTTCAAGTCACTGATTTAAGTGAAATTTGATACATTCTGAGAACAGCAAAAATAAACCATTTAACATGTATAATTAATGTTATGCTTTTTGTCCTTATGATATACATTTAGAAATGTGTGGTACATATGGGTAAGGTGAGTTCTGTAAATATCAATTTTAATGCTTAGAGTGCTGTACTTCTGGGTAGTGTTTTTTTTTTTATAAAAAAAAGAGGCCTCACCTCAAAGAAAGCTCTTGAAAGCACACATCTTATTTGCATCCTAAAACAATCATTTACAATGTTAGACACAATTTTATTATGACTTTACATCTTTTTTGCGCTGCTATTGCATCACTATTGTGAGACATTAGCAGTGCAAGAAAAACATCATGTTTCAAAATAGGCCTCAGTTCAGCAATATCAAGATACAGTTTCTTTTGAATATATATCTTTAGGATTGTGTAGGGAACGTAGAGAAGCAGAGACTTCTGTAAATGTCAAAGTTGTTGAAAAACTGTTTGTTTTTGAACCTTTTCCCTTGTCTTTTCTAATTTTTAAATACATGTTTTAATATTTTTTGAAATGTTTGTTCTTTGTTTTACAGATTGAAAGTATGAAAAAATATTTAAAAAAGGTAACAAGAATTATAAGGTAAATGTTTTCCACTCTTTTTACCCGCAATGCACTGCTGATGATGTCATTGACAGTATCTCTCATTTACTCTCTCTAGCTGTCTTTCTTTTTACATTATTCTCTGTTTACTTCCCTTATACTAACTCTTCTTTTTTTTTAAAAAAATATTTTTTTTAGTTCGCTTAAAGTTCGCGAACCGGTCAGCGAACTTGAAGCGAACCAAAAGAAATAGAGCTTGCCAGAGTGATAAACATTCTAGCAATTTTGTTTGAAAGGGGAGGTAGTTCTGAAAAGAACTGTTTTTTTTTGTTTTTGTTGTTTTATATTTTTTTTGTAATTTTTTGAACATTTTTTGATTTTTTTGTATTTTTAGAACTGTTTTATGTTTTTTTTGTGTTTTTTAAGGAGGGGAGACAACAAAAAACAGGCTTTCAAAACGGCTCAACTGGAGCAAAAAAAAAGAAAATTACTTTTTGGGTGCATTAGGGCACTTATGATTTTCATATGCAATGTTCATGAGGTTGACACTCATGTTGCCATATGACAGCATAGCACCACAGTAAATACAAGACAACTTCATGTGCTGGAAGTTAGGTTGGATGTTTGGCACAGTCTCTTGTGCCTCTCTTCCCGTCAAAGACAATGTGGATGTAGATCTTGCCACAGGAGTTGCCGTCGGATTGTCTTCAAGATCCCTCAACTCAGCCCGGCTGTAGTTCAAGGGATGCCACCTGCTCATGTGACGGTGCATTGTATAGTTCCCCATACTGTACTTCTTTTCTGTGCCTCTCGACAATCTGTAGTCACAGATGAGGCAGGTGGCATATTTTGCATTCACTTTCTTGGTTCCAGGAGGGATGGTGAAAAACTGCCAGATGAAACTGGTTTTTCGTTTAGAAACCCGGGGCAACTCATCAACAAATTGTTGTCCCTCTCTCTCCTCTTCTTCTTCTTCCTCATCTTCCTCCTCTCTGTTAGTCATAATTTGACTGGGTGGTCCTCTCTTCTTATGGGGAGGTGGAGGTGGTGGTGGGGGTGCACCAGCTGCAGCAACAATGGAAGCCATTGTGGATCTTCAGATAAATGGTCTTTCTCTCACCAAGATGAAAGTCAGAGTGAGGAAATAAGGAGGGGTTTACTTGATTTGGGGAAAACAAAAGTTCTGAGCCAATGAAAAGTGTTATTTTTAGGTCACATGACCTAGTCATACATCATTTGGAAACCAAAAGTGAAATGAACCAATGAGAAGTTTGATAAACAAGTCACATGACCTGTTCCGCTTACGTTACGCGGCGCGCGCCGCGTCCCAGATCGCTTCCGGTTCGCGGTCCGGAGCACTTCCGGGAGCGCTAACGCGGCGCGTCATTAGACGCATTACGCGATAACGTGATACGTCGCGCTTCCGCGGCGCGTCACTGTTCCGCTAACGTAACGTTGACCGGTTCGCGGACTAGATCGCGGCATCAAGATGAGCTAACGGAAAGCTTCCCGGTTCGCGAACTAGAAGCGAAGAAAAAAAATATTAAAAAAAAAATTATCAATAAACATCTAAATATATTTTGGGATTTAAAGAATAATACATTTTACAGCTACAGATGTTAGCTTTTAAAAAACCAATGAAATTCACTGAAAAAACCATAGGTTATAGACCATATATAGTTAGAAATTTGCATTTAAAAAACCATTGAAATTCAATGAAAAAACCATAGGTTATAGACCATATATAGTTAGGAATTCGCATTTACAAAACCTTATTTTACTCGCATAAAACCATTGAAATTCCATATATAGTTAGTTGCGCTAACTATATATCGCGCACCCGCAATCCACTGCTGATGATGTCACATATTACATCATTCATGACATGGTCAGTGACATCACTGATGACATCACTGATGACATCTCAAATGACATCACTGATGACAACATCCAGTGACTGTATGTTTCTGTGAAGTTAAAATATGTCTTACATATTGAAGAATGAGTGGATGTATAAGTGTCTGGATGAAGGATTTAGTAGGTGCATGACTGACTGTATGAGTGAGTGATTAAATGTGTCTCACTGAGTGCATGGGTTAGTGACTAAACTGTCTTAATTTGTGCATCATTATGTCTGTTGTTCTGTAAACTGTTGCATGTGTTGATAAGTAGCTATATGAGTAACTATATGGGTTATTGATTGGTTACCTTAGTATTTGTATGGGAGACTGAGTGTGTGTGTGGGTGGCTGGGAGGTGTATGACTCTGTGCATAGATGTGTGAGCAGTTGATTCACTAGAGGTATGGTTTCAAAAGTGCATGTGGTAACAGCTGTATGGGCGGTTGACTGTGTGCATGAGTGTATTGGTGAGTGAATGGATATCTCAGTGCTACATGTCAAAGTAAGTACATATGTAAAACACAGTACATGTGAGAGTTGACATATATAAATAACTGTGCATAAGAGCCAGTGAATGTGTGAGTGGCTGTATGGATCATTGTGAACTTGTATCAGGGATTGTATAAGAGAGTAAATATGTGTTAGTATATGTTTGAATAAGTAAAGTTTGTATAACTGTATAGTTGAGGAAATGGAGGTGTGATTGATTCTTTGCATGACTGACTAGGTGTGTGAGTAACTCCATGGATGAGTGACAGTCTGTGAGTGTCTGTTTACACTGATTGTATCTAAGGTTATATTAGAGTCTGAAGAGGTTCATCGTATTATCACATGAATGATATCATCAGTGATGTGATCAGTAATGTCAAATGAGATGTCATCAGTGATGTCATCAGTGATGTCATTTGAGATGTCATCAGTGATGTCATTTGAGATGTCATCAGTGATGTCATCAGTGATGTCACTGACCATGTCATGAATGATGTAATATGTGACATCATCAGCAGTGGATTGCGGGTGCGCGATATATAGTTAGCGCAACTAACTATATATGGAATTTCAATGGTTTTATGCGAGTAAAATAAGGTTTTGTAAATGCGAATTCCTAACTATATATGGTCTATAACCTATGGTTTTTTCATTGAATATATATATATATTCAATAAAAAAACATAGGTTTCAGGGAGGTTATAGTTAGTTGGACATTTGACTCATAAAACCAGAGAAATTCGCCTGTTATAGTTAGTTGAGCTAACTATAACTCGCGTGCCTGCAATGCACTGCTGATGATGTCACATATTACATCACTCATGACATGGTCTAGAAGATCTTATCCGGGTGCAACCGGTTCTTTTGTGGCATAGGGTTTGGACTAATGAAGAGTGCCATCTGAACCGTCTCATTTTGCAGGACGTTTTAAAACTGGAGGGTGTTCACAAAGTAAAATGGCTGAGTTACGTTAAAACCTTCTGTTACAGCTTGAATTGCCCCGAGTTTTATAATGATCCTATGTCATTGTTAAGTATCCCCAGGAAAGAGCTCAAGAGGTTATATTTAACTTTCCTGGTGAATCAAAGAGACAAAACTGAAATGTTAAAAAAACTGTGTCTGCTCACCAATTGATTTTAATCGTTCAGGATATACAACCTTACCTAACCTTGCGGATGAGTGCACATGAATGGTTTCTAATGATAAGATTTAGATTCAGGATCCTATTTAGATTATTAAGTTTCCCGGCCATCAATGATTGGTCTACCTCCCTATGTAAGTACCCGTGTGATAATATCTCTAACCAATCAGACATCCACATTTTATTCTTTTGAAAATTTTATATGGTACCAAGGAGAAGGTGGATCACTCCCATTTTAAAATTTTTGGATATGAGACAATGCAGACCTGCCTTTCTAACCATTCGGAAACTGGACGATATTTTCACTGTGGCATCTGTCTCTGTATTTCTTAGAAACGTCTTTCACTCAAGACAAACATTAATTGTTTAATTACACTGTTTTTAATATATGAGTCCCTGTACTTTTAACCTATGTATTGCTTTGACTGACATATGTAAATAGATTATGAATTGTGTATTGTTTTTAATGTACTTTTATGGTTATCAGAGATTTATAACCGAATAAAGCCTTTCTGATTATAATTCTGACATGGTCAGTGACATCACTGATGACATCACTGATGACATCTCAAATGACATCACTCATGACATCACCCATGACATCATCCAGTGAATGTGTGTTTCTGTAAAGTTTAAATATTTTTCATATATATCTATGCCAAGGTGTATTGAAGAAAGAATGCATTTACAAGTGCCTGAAGGGATTATTTAGTAGGTGCGTGACTGACTGTATAAGTGAGTGATTGAACGTGTCTTACTGAATGCATGATTTAGGGCTCGATGTAGGTCGCCCAATACTGGTCGGTAACGGCCGATTTCGCCCGTTACCGACAGGTATTTGGCTTTTGACATGTAGGTGTCTCTGAATTTACAGAATCGGTATATTTACCGATTCAGTAAATTTACCGCTTCGGTATTTTTCCAAATCGGTAAATATACCGATTCTGTAAATCCATATGTAGGTGGCACAGTTTGCAGTGCCACATGCCCTTAGGAATTCTTAATTTACCACCCAATCCTATTGGGTGGTAAAATACCAAATTCCAGTGTACATGCACATCTGTGCATGTACACCTATGCCATGTGACACACAGACATGCCCTTTAGGGCATGTATGTGTGCCACATGGCACACAAGCCTGCAATTGGGGTGCTACAGGTTGTCAAAGTGACCCCCCTTTCCCCCTGCCAGGATTCGGTATTTACCGAATCGGTAAATACAGACAATTTCAGACAACACTTTATGAGTGGAAGAGACAGGGAATAATTGAAGATAATGAGTATAAATTTCTTGACGGCAAATTCCCGAAACTTTCAGCTTTACATCTACTGCCCAAGATCCACAAAGAGCCACTCAATCCACCAGGGAGACCGATAGTGTCATCGAGAGGTAGTTTTCTGGAAAATCTTTCTAGATATGTTGATTTCTTCCTCCAGGGTCTAGTCCAACAACTTCCATCTTATGTCAAGGACACCAGAGATTTTCTCCAAAAATTAGAAAGAATTGAGTGGAAATATGAATACTCTTTACTTACTATGGATGTGTCCAGCTTATACACATGTATACCACACGACAAAGGAGTAGAAGCGTGTAGACACTTCTTAAGCGATAGATCTGCTTCCTATCTGGCTCACACAGACATGCTGCTTGAGATGATTGCTATTTGTCTCAAGCAGAATTACTTCCTATTTGATAATAAAATATACCATCAGATCCTCGGTACTTCGATGGGGACCTGTTTTGCGCCATCTTTTGCAGGTCTCTATATGGGGTACTGGGAGAAGAAGGTTGTGAGCAAATTGGATACATTCAAAGAAAAGATTGCGATGTACGTCAGGTACATCGATGATATCTTTTGTATTTGGGACGGGAATGAAAAAGAGGCTGATGAATTTGTTACCCTGCTCAATGCAAATAATTTCAATCTCCATCTGACTTCGCAATGGTCCAAAACCACACCTGAATTCCTTGACCTTAAACTATCTGTTGAAAACAACAAAATAGAAAGCAGTCTCTTTAGGAAAAGTACGGCTGAAAATAGTCTTCTCCATGCTGAAAGCTGCCATCCCAACGCACTTATTCAAAGTATCCCATTGGGTGAACTGTTAAGAGCCAAGCGCAATTGCAGTACAGCAGAGAAATTCAATGTTGAATCTGAGGTGATGTCTGAACGGTTCTTACAACGAGGGTACACAGAGAAAACCATCAGAAAAGCCCTTACTGCAGTATCTAAACGACCGAGAGACTCTCTTTTGGTCGACAAATCACTGGAAACAGAGTGTACGAATAATAACGGAACCAGTCAAAATCTCAGGTTTATAACAACACACAGTAAACAAACGAAAGCAGTACGGAAATGTTTGAACAAATACTGGCCAGTATGAGGAACAGACAAAGATCTTGCAGGTTGCACTGGATCTAATCCACAGATCACTTTCGAAAGAGCTAGATCACTGAGAGACACGTTATGCAGAGCTGTTGAAACAACCAAACCTGGGATCCCCGGTATTCAAGGCTTCTATACATGTCGAAGCTGCAAAGCCTGCAAAAATAGCAGAAACAAGAAAGAATGCATACTGTCCTCAGTGTGTAGACCCTATGTGATCAAGAAACATACATCATGTAACACTGAGTACGCTGTCTACGTGCTATTTTGTCCATGCGGATTAGCCTACATTGGAAGTACCATCCACAAGGCCAAAATCCGTATTTTAGAACACTTACGTGCTATAAAAAATTTGAACAAGTCTTATCCAATGGCACGTCATTTCCAAAGCCATCATGAACAAAATGCGAACTTACTGAGTTTTGTGGTACTTGACTTTGTCAAAACGGATGTGAGAGGTGGTGATAGACTTAAAGAACTACGTAGGCTTGAGTCCAAGCTCATTATCCAGTATAAGACAATGACCCCATTATGCCACAATCTTGATGAGGAATTAGCTGTACACTTGGGATGATTCTATTGGATACTGTTTTGATAGTTGAATTCTTTAAGAATGCATTTCCTAGTCTTGTGCGCAAAAGTCTCTAAGGCGCGAGCCTATTGTGTTTTTAAATGTAAGTTTTTTATTATTGTTCGTAGTTGTTTTTCTTTGAGGTGACACACATTTTTTTATTAATTTTTTTATTATTTTTTCCTAGATGTTTTTTGACTTAGCTGAAGACGGAAACATCTCTAGCCTGAAGATTCTATTGCAAAGCTTTGATTTGCCCTAGCCCACTTGGGCGACACAAACGCAGAATACATTTATAAACAATGATTTCCATTTTCGTTATATTTCCTAATTTTGCATTACATCCAATGAATACTGAAGTATATTATTAATTACCCACATGGGAGCGATACCTTCAATCATGTTTTTCGGCAAGATAGCTGTCTTAATTTGGAGTATGTTGCACGAGACTGTATCTTTAAATGCCAGCAGTCACATAAAGTATTATTTAAAATAACTATGCGAGAATGGGCAGTGGCAAAATGCTATTATGCGATTTAATAATGTGCTAGAAATGTAAAAAAGATGCATAGTGAATTGGTTACTTTGTGAATCGATGTCAGCGCCAGTCTTTCTTCATTTTTGTTACATTGTAAACACGTGGTTGTATAAAAAAGAAAGCAACGCGAAGACAGGCACTCGTGAACAAGGGAGTGTTCCTGAAACGCGTTGAGTGCTACTTGCCATTAGACCCGAGTGAAATAAACGGAGGTTTACTGCAGCAGATCTTGTGTCCGCGATTGCACATCACTCATGACATCACCCATGACATCATCCAGTGAATGTGTGTTTCTGAAAAGTTTAAATATTTTTCATATATATCTATGCCAAGGTGTATTGAAGAATGAATGCATTTACAAGTGCCTGAAGGGATCATTTAGTAGGTGCATGACTGACTGTATTTATGTGAGTGATTGAACGTGTCTTACTGAATGCATGATTTAGGGCCCGATGTAGGTCGCCCAATACTGGTCGGTAACGGCCGATTTCGGCCTTTACCGACCGGTATTTGGCTTTTGACATGTAGGTGTCTCTGAATTTACAGAACCGGTATATTTACCGATTCGGTAAATTTACCGCTTCGTTATTTTTCCGAATCGGTAAATATACCGATTCTGTAAATCCATATGTAGGTGGCACAGTTTGCAGTGCCACAGGCCCTTAGGAATTCTTAATTTACCACCCAATCCTATTGGGTTGTAAAATACCAAATTCCAGTGTACTTCCACATCTGTGCATGTACACCTATGCCATGTGACACACAGACATGCCCTTAGGGCATGTATGTGTGCCACATGGCACACAAGCCTGCAATTGGGGTGCTACAGGGTGTCAAAGTGACACCCCTTTCCCCCTGCCAGGATTCGGTATTTACCGAATCGGTAAATACCGATTCTGTATTTCCCATAGATTCCTATGGGCTTCAAGGCCCATAGGAATCAATGGGAAATACCGATTCGGTATTTACCGATTCGGTAAATACCGAATCTTACAGATTCGGTAATTGAAAAAGTAAAATTACCTGCATCTGCCTACTTCCAATTTACCTACTCTTAAATACCGAATCGGTATGATTTGGTATTTAAGAGTAGGTAAATCGGAATTACCTACATCTGGCCCGTAGTGACTAAACTGTGTGAAAATTTCTATTAGTCTCTCAGTTGCTTTGTATGCAACTGCATGAGTTGCTGAATAGCTACATCAGTGCCTATATGGGTTATTGATTTGTTGTCTGTATCTGTATGGGTCCCTGAGTGTCTGTGTGGCTGGGTAGTTGGGTGTATGAGTCTGTGAACAGATGTCAGAGTGGGTGATTCACTGGTTGTATGGATTCAAAAGTGCATCTGGGAAGGGCTGTATTGGTGAGTTACTGTGTGTATGGGTGTGTTGATGAGTGAATGAATGTCTCAGTGGTATATCTGTGACTAACTACATATGTTTTAAGGCACTATATGTGAGTGTTGGAGTATATAAATGACTATACATGAGAGTAAGTTATTTGAAGAGTGGTTGTATAAATAAGTGTCTGCTATCAGTAATTGTATAAGACAGTAAATATGTGTTAGTATTTGTATAAATAAGTGATGCGGTATGTCTATAAATAACGGAGTTGGTGTGTATAACTGTATACATAGGCTGTCCGGAATTCGGTTAAAACCGATTGTCCTCGAAAATACCCTACCGGTTCAAAATCAGCATGGGACATCTCACAACATCTGTGATTTCTTATATGCCATTGGAGAGGAGCTGTGGGGACCTTGGTTGGGCAGAGGGGCACACACCACACGTCAGTTAGGTTTAGTGTGTAGAGCGATTGGCTTGGGCACCGTAAAGTTTTTCTTACTGTGTTCCTTTTCTACACCATAGAGCGGGGCCTCCTACTCCCGAGCGGTTGCCGGGTGAGGTGAGGTCTTCACCCACACAAGGCTGGGTGAGTATCACCTAGGGGAAATGCCTCTAGGCGATCTAGCTAATATGCTTATTCATGTATATGCGGAATATAATGTATTCATGCAGGTGTGTTCCTGTATACAGTCTCTCTGTATCCAGGTGGTTGTGTTTGTGTGATTCAATGTCATTATACAATCATCTTTTGTTTGTTGACAGGAAGAATACTAACTTCTCCCACCAGTGGACGCCTAAAACGTTTGAGTTTCTGGTAGATATGTATCAGTTTTGTACCCAATACATTATTTGTGGTTCGAGTTGCAGTAGCTTTCTTATATTTATGGTCCTGAAGAAAGCCGGGACATGGTCCCACTGGCTGAAACATGTTGACCGTCCTGCATAGCGCCATTGGGTAGACTTTCCACCAGGCGTTTTTTACTTTTGACACTATAGTTTCTGTATGTACACTTTGTCAGAACTAGTGTAGTCAATTTTATTTTCACCCTTATCACTCGAGCACTGCACACTACTATGTCCACTTCTATGGCAAACACTCTGACTAGATTTTTGACATCCACTTCACTACGGTACTATATGGCCATTTGTGATATGGTATGATCAATGATTCCCAAGTGACGTAAACCCCACCAATAAGGGTGGTCTGATGGGTTTCTTTCTAGTTATTTGTTGCCAATGACTACCAACGACACTGATGCACGCATGCACTCTATCTGTTTCTCAGTCACTGGTATAGTTACACACCGTTTTTGACCTGGTCTGCTTCGTTGTATGTTCTGTAGTTCAATTAGGGGTGATAGCAGACAGGTCGGTAAATATGCCCCTTGACCCTCCACACACCATTTAAGATTTTAAGACTTTAGTTAGTGCTAAGGGTCTCAGCTTTCTGTATGGGTGAATAGTCTTATAACCCATTTCCCACTATACTAAAAAAGCCCCTACTTCTGGGCAGTTGATACAGTCACCTTTGGACTACTTTTAAACTCCTTTTTGATCAGCAGCATATGTTGGGGATGTAGAAACTGTCTATGGACACTCTGAAGGGTCTATATCAGGTCTCGCAGCATGGGACATCTCACAACATCTGTGATTTCTTATATGCCATTGGAGAGGAGCTGTGGGGACCTTGGTTGGGCAGAGGGGCACACACCACACGTCAGTTAGGTTTAGTGTGTAGAGCGATTGGCTTGGGCACCGTAAAGTTTTTCTTACTGTGTTCCTTTTCTACACCATAGAGCGGGGCCTCCTACTCCCGAGCGGTTGCCGGGTGAGGTGAGGTCTTCACCCACACAAGGCTGGGTGAGTATCACCTAGGGGAAATGCCTCTAGGCGATCTAGCTAATATGCTTATTCATGTATATGCGGAATATAATGTATTCATGCAGGTGTGTTCCTGTATACAGTCTCTCTGTATCCAGGTGGTTGTGTTTGTGTGATTCAATGTCATTATACAATCATCTTTTGTTTGTTGACAGGAAGAATACTAACTTCTCCCACCAGTGGACGCCTAAAACGTTTGAGTTTCTGGTAGATATGTATCAGTTTTGTACCCAATACATTATTTGTGGTTCGAGTTGCAGTAGCTTTCTTATATTTATGGTCCTGAAGAAAGCCGGGACATGGTCCCACTGGCTGAAACATGTTGACCGTCCTGCATAGCGCCATTGGGTAGACTTTCCACCAGGCGTTTTTTACTTTTGACACTATAGTTTCTGTATGTACACTTTGTCAGAACTAGTGTAGTCAATTTTATTTTCACCCTTATCACTCGAGCACTGCACACTACTATGTCCACTTCTATGGCAAACACTCTGACTAGATTTTTGACATCCACTTCACTACGGTACTATATGGCCATTTGTGATATGGTATGATCAATGATTCCCAAGTGACGTAAACCCCACCAATAAGGGTGGTCTGATGGGTTTCTTTCTAGTTATTTGTTGCCAATGACTACCAACGACACTGATGCACGCATGCACTCTATCTGTTTCTCAGTCACTGGTATAGTTACACACCGTTTTTGACCTGGTCTGCTTCGTTGTATGTTCTGTAGTTCAATTAGGGGTGATAGCAGACAGGTCGGTAAATATGCCCCTTGACCCTCCACACACCATTTTTTGTTAACAATTATTTACACCCCTACGCTGGCCTGGCATACACAAGCCCAGCCCACTTTGGGTATGTATAAATAGGATAACGACGCACCCACATGTCCCTGTTCTTTCACACTGTCTCAGGTAATATGGCTGCATCCACCTCGCATATCACAATGCGCAATAAAAATAAGGGATCCATGAGGTGTACACCATCCTGGCAATCAACACTGGACATGAATTGTGAACCCTACTGGACGTTGTGTTCCGAAAGAGATCCATGAGGTGTACACCATCCTGCAATCCACACTGCACATTAATTGTGAACACTGCTGCCCGTTGTATTTGGACACACAACAATGACAGCAGGTGAGCAGTGGGGCCTGGGTGCACAGGGGCTGCAATTGAGCGCAGTGCTGCGGGAGGGGTGGGGTGCATCAGCCTTGGTGCGCTGGTGCGAAAAAGCGATGTTGCCGTGCGTAATGATGTGATCTCTGACCTCATTCAGTCACATCTCTGCCTCATTTTAAGGACCTGCTGGACCGTACTGTAGGCCTGCGCCAGCGGGCAGCGCTGCCCTACAGACATGTGGCGTTGGTTTTTGGGGCACTGTAATGAGCTGATTACTAAGTGTACATGCACACAGGTTTGCGCCACTGCATTACACGCGTACATTATGCTTATAGCATGCGCTCTGTTCCTTTGTATGTGAACGTTGGCATGACATATTATTATTTAACCTGGTGTATTCTTGGGTTCTCCAACGCCTCTTTGAACCACGATTACCACTAACAGTTGGTAGATCGTACTTCAAGAAGGAAAGATGCACTCAACTGGTGTTCTCTATTAAGCTTGAAATAAACCTTCATTTACCTCCAGACGTTTCCACCATTGTATTATTTCTCCCTTTTGAGACATTGATTTGGTTGCGCCAAAATGGGCGGAGCGGGTGCTCACACCCTGATGATGCTCTGGGCATTCCGGCGCCTTCAATCGTGGTATCAAGACACCGTCCCCGACCGGAGACCTGCTGTGCCACCCTAGAGATGCACCCCAGTCGGAGCTTGCACCAGTACGTCGTTGGACACACCGGTGGTGGCAGGTGAGCAGTAAAGCCTCGGTGCGTAGCAACTACAATTGAGCACAGTGCGAGGGAAGGGGCTGGGGTGCAGCAGCCTGGGTGCACAGGTGCAGGCAAGCGATGTTGCCGCAGATAATAATGTAATCTCTGACCTCATTCAATCTGTTTCATTTTAAGTACTTGCTGCACTGCACTCTTTCTCGCGGACCCCAGCGTCCAATACACACTGGTGACGGGAGGTAAACAGTGAGGGATGGGTGCAATAGGCCGACGATCTGTCTCCTCCTCCCTCTGTTATTTTGACTCTCCCCTCCCTTCTCCCTTCCACCCACTCCCTCTCTGTCCCATTCTCACTATCTTCCTTTCATTCTCACTACCTTTCTTTTTATCTGGCATGGCACACATACTTATGTTTCTTTTTTGTCTTGCAGGGTATGTACAATGCTTCCGGGGGAGTGTGCACACTTATTTAATGTTATACAGTTGTTTCTACTAATAAATTTGTGTTTCTATTTATTTGTGTTGTTTTAATAAAGGTTATTTTTTTTACCAATAAATAAGTGAGTGTATAGTTCTTTTTCTGACAACACTTGCCTGTAGTTTATTGTGAAAATCGGCTGTTTATAGGAGTTTATGAGGGAAAACATTTGTAATTTTGTGGTGCACCTACCAAATATAAACCAACAGACTATTACATAAATGAAGCCTGCGTAATTCTACAACTGCAAGGGTTCTAGGAGTGTATCACTTTATAACACCATGAGTACTGCCCGTGTGATTGCAGAACCAATAAGGCACTGCCTAGGACCACCGAGGCTTATGGGACTGGCGAGGCCCACCCTGCATTTTGTAAAGCCCCGGAGGGTGGTGATCCTCGAACTTCAGTTGGCCTCGAAGCCCCCCGAACAATTAGTAAACAATACCCGGGGATGTGGCCATCCCCTAGGCTGCAAATCGTCTCTGTGCCCTCCCACACCTAATTTACATGTGAGATTAAGGTCCCCAGTGCTGCAGAGACCCTGCAATATAATAATAGGATTGGCCCCTGGTGGGCTCATTTAAATGAACGGGTGAGACCCTGCGTCATTTTTTTTCTTCTCCATTTTTACCATCCGGATCTGCTCTATTAAAGAGATACAAGGTTTTCCTCCTCTCGCTTCAACGAGGCAAACAAGGATTTGCTATCACAGGGTGGAAGCCATGCACCCACCCTGTAATAGCAAACATAAATGTCCCACGGATGCACACCCCGGGACGTTGTATGAGCTGTGCCTGGGAGGTGGCGCTCCATAGGACCATGATGCAGTGGTTACTGCATAACTACAGAATTAGTATAAACACAAACTAACACTACTTGCACACGTGTAGTACAGCGACCAGAGTGTACTGAAAAGGCAGAGGAAGCCCAAAATCTAAAAATATAAATCCTACCAGAGTTCGGATGACATAGTTCAATGAGCCGATGACCCTGGGAAAAGTAGAAACAGCTTCACAAAGAAAATGGCTCTTCAGCACAACGCAAGCAAACTCAAAATATTAGTGAGTGCTGCCTTCTTTTTACCTTTACCAGCTTGTTGCCAACTTTATGTACTGAAGAGGCAGACAGCAGTGGATCCTATAACTAGATTCATTGCAGGAAAACAAGACAGCTTAAACAGCCACCAACAGGAGCAGACAGCAAGGCAACCGTCTTCTCCAGCACCGTGTACAAACTCCCCAAGGTTACCCTCATGACAGCCCTACATTCTAACATTACATAAGTACATTCTACTAGCATTACAGCATTACATACTAACATTCTGCTATGACTTACATTAGAATACTATACCGAGCACGTGACTTTACAACAATGAGCTCATGGTTTTATCCACGAGTCTTGAGACCGGTAGGGGTGAGTAGTTCGCTTCCCACTCCCTGTATTGTATAAATACATACTAACACTACTTCCACAGGTATATTACAGCGGCCATTATGCTATAGCGCCCAGAGCCCATCACTTTACAGCAATCAGCTTGGTTTGATCCCTGAGTCTTCACACCGGTAGGCATGAGTACTTCACTACCGGTATAGTATAAACGCACGGTAGCGTTCAGTAGTTCGCTTCCCACTCCCTGTATGGTATAAACGCCTACTAACACTATTTGTACACGTATGCTACAAAGACCAGAGCACATCACTTTACAGAAATAAACTCACGGTTTAGGCTCTCAGTTTCATTCCCGAGTGTAGCAGCATCTCATCACCATTTCACTCTGAGTAACACCGCACTTTCAGACTAGTAGGAATGACTACTTTGCTTTGCACTCCCCCACAGAGGTTACAGTGCTCCTATCCTCCTCTTTCCTACTCTTTTCGCCCTTTTTTTCCCTTACTCATTTCAACGAAATTACAAAATGGTGGCCAACACTTCCTAGTTGCAAATGCTCCCAACCAATAAGCAGCAAGTTCGTGCTCGTTACGCCACAGCCGATCAGATGGCAGAATTCCCAAATATCGATATCTGTAAATTTCGATATTTCTCCAAAACTACTGAACGGATTAACACCAAATAAACAAAAGCATGCTTTCTAGACCAAGACCCTTCTCCCTGCCAAATTTGGGGTAACTTCGTTCACCCGTTCGACCTGTAGCCTTGATAGATATATATATACTGGGTTATAGTTAGGTCCACGTTTTTATTGCAAATTATTTTCTGGTTTGCGAATATCTTTTGTGCCATTTCACAAATCTTCACAAAACTTTCCAAAAAAGTCTCATTCAACTTTCCTTTTAATGGGGAAGAGGCATGTGGCCCCCCTCCCCAAGTCAATTTTAGGCCCCAAGGAACATATCCCTGAGGCAGATTTCTTTTTGGGGGAGGGGGCATGCAGCCTCTTCCCAAGCCATAATATGGCCCGAGGGGCCCCATCCCTGTGGCTTATGCATTTTTTAAATTAGGGAGAGGGCATGGGCCCCACAAGTCATCCTATGGCTCCAGGTTCCCCATCCCTCTGGCCAAAGCTATTTTTCATTGGGGAGGAGTGCATGGGGCTCTTCTTCCCGAGCCATATTATGGCTATGGAGACCCCTACCCCAGGGACCGGTGGCAACAGTGTCCCAGGGCCCCATCCCCCGGGACACTACTGATCCCTACACGGGAGAGTGCAGGCAGGGAATACAAATTAAATTCCTTTCCCACACTCTCCTAAATAGGGAAACACAGCTTTGCTCCCGCACAGGGGGAGCAGAGAAAAAAGCTGCTCCCTTCCTGCGGGAACAAAGGAACAGAGCCGGCTTCGACCCCGCCCAGGATGGTTGCTGGCTGGGGAGCCGGCAGGGGTTTTGGGGCTCACCTGCAGTTCCCAATATTTAGGTTTAAAGCATTTTATTAAGTACAGTGGTACAGCAGCGAAAACATAAAGGGAAAAATTGCAATAAAAGATATCAATAGCAAAGTAAGTCAGTGCTTTCTCCAGGGCCTACCGCCACTTATAAAGTTCAACAGTTCCAGCCGTGTAAAGACCGCCCTGGGTGGTCATCTTAAGGTCTGTATCGGTGTGATAGGCTGTAAGCTAAGAACCTCCCTTCTGTACCTTTCTTTAATCGAACAACCCTCCCCAACAACCACTCTTGCCCACCCCACTCCTTCCCCCCCCCGGTCCGGTGCTGCACAAAGAAAACAGAGTCACTCGCTCCACCCGTCCGTGTCCGCCCCAACTTTACGTGTGAGGTTCCCCCTCCCCCTTCCTGGCCATTCACTGTAGCGGTGGTGTAAGTCTCAGGAGCCTCAGGTATCTCGGGCATGTAAGCTCCTTGAATTCGGTGGCTAGTAGTGTATGGAAGGGTAGCCACAGCTCTTCAAATTGATCAACCTCCCCAGCCAGTGTGAGTGATATTTTTTCCATCCCCAGAACATGCCACAGCCTGTGTAGCCAACCCGTAAGGGAGGGGATAGTGGATGTGCACCAGTGTATTAGAATATTCTGTACCGCCGAGCCCAACGCATTCGCAATGTGCCTCCCCCTCCGGGATTTCAGCGGGTACATTAAGGCATTGGGGAGTCCCAGCAGGGTATAGGCCGGGAAGCGGGGCAACTCTATCCCAAAACAGCTATCTACCTCGTTGATCACCTCTGTCCAATATTCCTGTAACAGCGGGCAGTCCCATAAAATATGTGTCTGGGTTGTCCACGATTGGTGTGAACGGAGAAGGGAATGTGGTGAGATCAAAAGGTTTGTTGGTGGCGTCCCATACCTTCAGTGGCACCCTCGTGATGTAAGATGCGTAAAGGTTCGGGGGACGGTGCTGTCTGCTCAGGAACGGTATTTCCTGCAGGGGGCGGCCCGCTACTGCCTGATCCTGGAAAAGCCAGTGCTTATCCGACTCCCACCTGCTCCACTCCACTAGGTATCTGGGTTGCGACGCTTGGAAATACTTCTGAAGATCAGGGATCCCCAGTCCCCCGGCCTCTGGTGCCAGAGTCGTCAATGCCCTCTTCATTCGGGGTTTGCGGCCCTGCCAGACAGATCGGGACAGATCAGTCTGCATTTGCCGTATCCAACCCTTAGGGGGCTGTAGCGGAAGTGCTCGGAATAAATACAGGATCTGGGGTAAGACAGTCATCTTAAGTGCCACTATTCTGCCTAGCCAGGATATAGTCCCCTTGTTCCATCTCCCCAGCTCCTCTTTTACTTTCTTGCTCATCGCCTCGTAATTAACCGCTACCATCGCCTGTAACGTGGGAGCCAGCAGGATACCCAGATACGGCACGTGGTGCCGTGACCATTGGAGCGGGAAACGCCTCTGTAAGTCCTGCCTCATCGCAGGCGTCAGGGAGACATCCAATGCTGTGGATTTCCCCACGTTCATTCTGAATCCAGCCGCTCCCGCGAAAGCCTCGAGCTCTTCCATACATGCGGGTAAGGCCCGCCTCGGCTCCTCTAGTGTGAAAATGACATCGTCTGCATAGAGGCTAACCGTGTGGATATAACCTCCCATCCGCACACCGATCGCGTCCGGATTCTGTCGCACTCTCTGGGCAAAGGGCTCCATGTAGAGAGCAAAAAGGAGCGGGGACAATGGGCATCCCTGCCTAGTGCCTCGTTCGATGTTGAAGCGCCTCGAACCACAGCCATTGACACGCACCGTCGCCGACGGGAACTTGTAACAGTTAAACACCATGCTTCTGAATTTCTCCCCTATGCCCATTCTTGCCATCACCCGCTCCAGATACGGCCAGTGCACCCGATCAAACGCTTTTTCGGCGTCGACCGAAAGGAGCATCCTCTCCCCCGGGATCCGCGAGGCTTTTTCCATTATATGCACCAACCTTTTGGTATTATCTACCGTCTGCCTGCCTGGCACAAAGCCGGACTGGTCCGGTTCAATAAGCCCAGGGAGATACTGCGCCAGTCTCACGGCAAGGATCCCCGTCTAGATTTTGAGATCGACATTTAGGAGGGAGATCGGCCTGTACGAGCTACACTGAGCTCTGTCCTTCCCAGGTTTAGGTATGACCGATACTGTCGCCTGTAGGAGATCCGGCGGGATTGCACCGGGGCAGGCGAAGGAGTTAAACAACTTGGTCAGAATGGGCGCCAGGATCGTACAGAACGTTCTGTAGAAAAGGGCGGTGTAGCCGTCTGGGCCTGGGGCCTTCCCGTGTTTCAGCCTAGAAATTGCCGCAACAACCTCCTCTATCCTAATCTCACGTTCTAGGTAGTCGGCTTGCGTCGGTGCCAGGGATGGGAGAGTCACCGAGTCTAGATACTCATCAGGCTCGCCCGTCATCGAGTCATCCTCCGCATAGAGCCCTGAGTAGAATTGGCGGAAAACCTCAGCTATTTCGACGTCTCCTGTGACCGACTGCCCCCCTGCCACCGCAATCTCCTTTACTCGACGGCTCTGGTGCGCGACTCTAAGCTTAGCCACCAGTAGTCGGCCGCATCGATCCCCCCCTGTATAATATGCGTGTTTTAGAGGCAATGCCGCATATTCGGCCCTGTCTAAGTCTAAAGACGGTAGTAGTTTCCTCGCCGTTTTAAGCTGCTTCCAAATCCTGGGAGCCCCAGTGCGACGATGTACTTGCTCCAGTTCCCTGACCTTTTGCGTGAGTTCCTCTCGTTTAACCTTTCTCTCCCTGTTTTCGGCTGAGGAAATCGCTATGAATTCCCCCCGCAAGACTGCTTTAAGCGCTCCCCACTGAGTCGTCAATTCGGTATCGGGGTTGGAGTTATGCAGCTGAAATTCTTTCACAGACTCCGTTATGCGCTGCACCACCGCCTTCTTGTGTAGGAGAGTGTCTCGAAGACGCCAAACTCCACGATGGACTGGGTTCGACGGGAGGAGGAAGGTCCCCGAGACCGGTGCGTGATCTGAAAGGGAGATGACCCCCACCTCGGAGGCAGTGGCCATGTCCCGAACCGGGCCAGAGACGAGCAGATAGTCCAACCGGGCATATGTCTTGTGTGCGTGTGAGTAATAAGAGTAGTCCCTATCTAAGGGATGAAACCCCCGCCAAAGGTCGTGTAGATCTAAGTCAGCTATTTGTGTTCTCACCCTGTTTGACAATTCCCCAGTCTGTGGGTAACGCTGCGCTGATCTATCCAGTGAGGACTCCAACACCAAGTTCAGATCCCCCCCTAGAATGATGTGTCTGTCTGGTGATGCTGTGACATCTACTAAGGCAGAGTGAAGGAATCGGTCCTGTTGCTCGTTTGGGCTGTAGACCGACCCAATGGTAAACTGCAGAGGGCCCAATTTAAACCTATAGGCAAGCAGCCTCCCCTTCCGTTCTATGAGCTTGTGTATCACCTCTCCCCGAAAGGATTTAGATATTAGGATAGCTACTCCAGCCGTTTTAGTGGTATTGGAAGAAAAGAACTGTGTGGGGAAAGAACGGGACCGTAGTCTATGGCAGTCACCGGCTAGCAGGTGCGTTTCTTGAAGTAGACATATGTCTGCCTGAGAACCCTCCAACAAGGAGAGTATCGCTCTACATTTCGTGGGATTGTTCAACCCTTTCACATTCAGGGTCACTACCTTCAGCCCTGCCATACCAAATCAGAGTCACCTCCCCTCAGCGGCTGCCCTGTAGCTGAATGTACCAAATCAGTGAGTGGACGGGCTCGCGAGCCCTGGCAAAGCGGAGTGAACTTAAAAGAAGCACCGGACATAGCTGCCCCTAACTCCCCCCTCCCGGGTCCCATGTCCCCCAACCCCCAACTCCCCAACTCTCCCCCACCCCGTACCCCAACTCGACCCCCAAACTCCCCCCTCTTACCCATCTCCCACAACCCCCCTGGCCCTCAGTCCTGAAAGTCCCAGTCCTGCCCCTACCGGACAAGTCTGTGGTAAATACCTTCGTGGGCGACCTGCCACAAGTATTCCCCCGCAGCCCTCCCGCCCCCGCCATCCCCCAAACCTGCTCCAACAGAAATGCAATGTCATTCTCCCCCCGGAGCCGTGTTATGCGGTCAGTGCCACTTCATCCTCGACTGCCGAAGACCTGGAAACAGTTCGAATTGCATTCGCCATCTCAGCTCTAATTGTGGGCGAGCCCGGTCTGCGTGATGCGGCTGACGACCTTCGCCTCGAACCCCTCCTCCAACCGCTGTTTGTGGGATCCCCCCTCCTCGGCGTGGAAGAATGCTCCTCCTCCGCAGTGATCCCCAGTACCTCACATACATCCTGGAGCGACAGTTCCCAATATTTAAAACAAAAAGGTGTCTGTGCCCCGAATGTTGCCCATTTGGGGTACAGACACCCCAAAAAAGGAAAATGGCCAGTTCCCACTGGCACTCACAAGGGGTACTGGCGTCGGAGTCGGCAGGGCCCGCAGGGTCCTTAGGGCTTCCCCGAGCTGGAGCTGTATGTTCCTCAGCTGGAGTGCAGGGATGCCTTGTGGTTGATTCTACTGCTACATTTTGTGGCCCGACAAAATGTTTAACCCCTTCGCTGCGGCGGCTATTCCGCCGCAGCGCTAAGGGGGTGGGGCGGCCGCGCGGCGGCTTCATACTAGTGACGGAGCCGCTCCGTCACGGCTCGCGGGTGAGCTGTGCTTGTGACGGAACGGTTCCGTCACGAACCCGCCCGCCCATTAAAGCGTCAGCGCAGGCGCGAAATCAGCGCAGGCGCGTCGAGCGCACCGTGACGGAACCGTTCCGTCCCAAGCACAGCTCACCCGTGGCTTGTGACGATCTGTTCCGTCACAAGCATGCAACGGGTTAAAAAAATACCCTAAGACATCTTCATGTTTTATTGAAAATAATTTGTGACAAAAGTGTTATTAAACATTGCAATGTGTGTATTTATAAAATAATTGGTGTCTTTTGTCAAGGTTAATACTTTTGCTTTATATATACCTCCTGATAACGTTAGCAGTGCCGGGAGGGAGGGGGCTGGGATTCCGTGTGTGGTTGGATGCATGCACCCAACCCCATGTGCGCGGTAGGGGGTTGGGCACTCGCAGGGTGGTTAGGCTCTACCAGCCAGGCCCTGCGCACAATCCACACTGTGTGCGGAGGGTGCATGGGCACCCGTGGGTGGGAGGGGATGCGCAGTGATTGACATCAGACTTTTTTTAATTAAAACTACAGAAATTCACTGGAAAAAAAATCAAAGGTTGAAGTGACGTTATAATTAGAAATTTAATTTATATCTTACTTTACTTTTTTTTAAATTTAGAAATTCACTGAAAGAAAAAAAGCTTAAAGGGACATTATAGTTAGGTGAAAATGCCATTTAAAACATAACTTTTTCAAACTAACAAAACCACGGAAATTCAACAGTTATAGTTATCTCAAGTGACTATAACTTGCGCCCTAAAGTAACTATTACTCGTGCCCTCACCATGCACTGCTGATTATCTCATTTAATGCATCACTCATGACATGTTCTATGACATTATTGATAACATCACTGCAACAAAAATTACATCATTGATAACTGTGCAGGGCAGGGGGCGAGAGTTATAGTTACTTTAGGGCACAAGTATGGATACTTTTCAAATGTAAAATAGTCCATAGTGTATTTCAATGAAAGCAGGAAGGTTTACTGAAAGTAAGAATTATTTGAGAGTGAACAACACAGGGTGACAGAGAAATTATTTTGTGGGCAGTCAGACCCAAAGCCTATTCTATATATATCTTGTAAAGAATGTGTTACAATATATATCAATATAGCTACACTATCAGGCCTAGCCTAAATAAACTCTCATTTTATTTCAATAGAGAGGTTAATATCGAAAGGTTTGGTTGACTACAAGTTCACCAGAGGAGGGCCGTGTGCACATAGAGCATCCAGCAAAAATATGTTTATTGAGAAAGCATAAGTTGTGTTGGCAATTTGTGCCAGACGAGTATAAAGGAGAGTGAGTACATTGGCAGTAGGAGGTGGCCTGTGCCAGCCCGTGCTCAGCGGCTCTGCAGACCCCCAGCTGCACTTTATTTATGAAGGCCTTGCGCCGCCGGTGAGTCACTTTTAACATGGGAAAAAGTGACACACCTGTGGCGCAAGGCCTTCATAAATAAGGCCAGGAACCGCAGCTGCCCGCTGATTGGAGTTCATTTCAAGAAGTTTGCCGACGTTATGCGTAACGCGCCTTCTGGCGAAAAGGAGCCGGGCTTCCTGCGCCTGAGAGAGCTCTCTAGAACCCTTCTTCCCCCTCCACCCACTCTGAGGAGTGTTTTCACCGCCCACCCCTTCCTTCAAACAGTTCGGAGACTTTCTACCCGATTTGCCAAAGGCTACCTTCAAGGACAGAAAATTACCTCAACAAATGGGATGCTTGGATGCGCTTGGCAAGAAATGGCGTACCTCCTGCAAAGAAAGGTAGAATTTTAATTAGCCTCAAGTACAAATGAGGCCTCTTTGAGAACCCTTTCAGTAGGCTCCGTTTTGAAAAGAAGTGTGAAGTTTTGAGTTTGTGTCAAGTATGGGACGCTTATAAAAAAAATGCATCACAGGTATATGGGGGTTTATTTTGGGCACTGAAGTGCCAACATTTGTACATTTTTAGGTCTCGGCGTCAACGCGCGGAAGCGCGTCTCCGCCGAGATCTTTTGTTAGCGACTATGCTTCCCAGGAGACAGTCCCGGCCGCGCGCATCCTTCCAGGCGATTTGTAACTGGAACGCGCGCTGTGGCCAGGCGCTGTCTCCTGGGAAGCGCAAGCACCACACACGCATGCGCATACACACACACACAAGCGCCCATGCACGCACGCACATACATACATACAGAGACACCACCCCAGACACATACACACACACGCGCACGCACACAAGTGCACCGAGGCCCCCCTCCCCCTCCCCCGCCGTCACCGTCGCACACATACATACACACACACACACGAGCATACACACACACACGTGCACCAATCCCGCTCCAGCCTTTTGGAACTTACCTTACCTCAGCACGCGGCGCCCAACCTCCTGCTGGCGTGGCCCCGGGGCTCTACACCGCTCACAGGAGCCCCGGGCCACGAGACGCAACGACTCCGCCTGCCTCCTCTTCCGGTCTGAACGTGGCCCCGCCCCCGTCACAGGCGACCGTGCCTGACTTCCGGGGCGGCCGCGATACTAAGAGACTGCTGGGGACAAAGTGTGGTCTGTGGAGTTACAATGGCTGCAAGCAAGGGGTGAGTGTGAAAGTGCCGACCTTATTTATGTTTAATGATAAAAACAAGGTTAAACTTAAAAATCTGAGTATCTATCACACAGAGAAGATGGGATGGGCAGATCTACAGCACAAAACTCCTAAAATGCAAACGTGTTAAAGAAGACCCATAGAAAGCAACAGGCTGTTCACATACACTGAACATCTGCCTGTGATAAATGCAATATAAACTGTGATAAAACTGCATTGGCGACACCCCAATATGTTACATTGAAATATTAGGGATTAAATCCCAGTTGTCGCTGTGTGTTTAAGAAACATCTGTTAGTACAGTGTGTGGAAAGCTTTTTCAGAAACATCTGTTAGTACAGTGTGTGGAAAGCTTTTTCAGAAACTATGTAGGAGCGTGATTGGAGACCCACAACAGCAAATAACCCAAACACGCTGGTACATTGCACAGGCAGAATCTACTACATTAACTGATGCAAATGAAAAGCATCTTTGCTTCTACTTCAGGACGTACAACCATTTTCAAAATATTAAATGACCTGATCCCCTCCCCAAGTTTGGAGGGAGATTTGTAGCAGCACTGTTACAAAAATATTTCTCAAGTTGATTTTTAATTTTTAGTGGCCTAAAGTTAAGCACTGTCTACTTTGAACAAGGGAACCAGGTTCGAGTCCTTGCCTCGACTTACCATCCTGTGATTATGACAAAATCACTTAATTTCCCTGTACCTAAAAATGAATGTATATGTAATGTAATCTGGTGCTTATATAAAACTGTTCCATTGCCTCTGGGTCGTGTTCGCACCATATAGACCTTCGAAAAAGACTCTGACATTTTAATAGAAGTCTACTTGAAATTAAAACGACTGCTCTTTCTGCTGCAACACTTCCAAGGTGCTCCAAGATGTATGTATGTCAAGCTTTGCATGCAGCCTGTACAAAAGTCCCTGCAGGTTTCAGATACAAAAGGCAGTGAGCGGGCTAGGGTGCTAGTATTATCTCTACCTGGTGGTGAGTGGTGAGTGCAGAGTGGTGAGTGCAGAGTGGTGAGTGCAGAGTGCAGAGTGGTGAGTGCAGAGTGGTGAGTGCAGAGTGGTGAGTGCAGAGTGGTGAGTGCAGAGTGGTGAGGGCAGAGTGGTGAGGGCAGAGTGGTGAGGGCAGAGTGGTGAGTGGTGAGGGCAGAGTGGTGAGGGCAGAGTGGTGAGTGCAGAGTGGTGAGTGCAGAGTGGTGAGTGCAGAGTGGTGAGTGCAGAGTGGTGGTGAGTGCAGAGTGGTGGTGAGTGCAGAGTGGTGGTGAGTGCAGAGTGCAGAGTGCAGAGTGCAGAGTGCAGAGTGCAGAGTGGTGAGTGCAGAGTGGTGAGTGCAGAGTGGTGAGTGCAGAGTGGTGAGTGCAGAGTGCAGAGTGCAGAGTGCAGAGTGGTGAGTGCAGAGTGGTGAGTGCAGAGTGGTGAGTGCAGAGTGGTGAGTGCAGAGTGGTGAGTGCAGAGTGGTGAGTGCAGAGTGGTGAGTGCAGAGTGGTGAGTGTGCAGAGTAGTGAGTGTGCAGAGTGAGTGTGCAGAGCAGTGAGTGCAGAGCAAGTGTGCAGAGCATTGTGTGCTGTTGAGTGCAGAGTGCTGTGTATTGGCAATGTTAATGACAATGCCCATTTATTTTTGATTTAAAGAAAAAAAATGTCATGAGCAATGCCAATAGCTCTACCTTTAATGATGCCGAGACCATTGCATTGCAAATGCTTGTTATAGAAGTTATGGTTCGGTTTGTAAGAGCTACTCAGCTTAAGGCAACATTTTTATGGAAATTGTAACTTACATTAGAGTGGACAATTTTCTGTTATCACTTTGCACGAGTGTAGACACTTTGTGTGCGCTGTGACTCATCATTTGTTGGGGAGCAGGATTATGAGCTACTTTTTGAGGTTTATTTCCATAACCCCACATCTAAATCATGCCCTTTTTAGGTTTCAGCTCTAGACAGTGCCTATGCATTGTGGGCTTACAGGCTGCCCATAGGCTTCCCAGTACCTTCTCGTCCGTCTTCCCGGCCCATTCCTTAACAGTGAGCCGCTTGTCTGCTCCCCAGAAACCCTATACCCAGCAGAGTTTTAACACTTCCCCCAATATGGCGCCAACTAGCAGTTGATTATAAAGGGGGAAGTGCTTCACCTAACATCCTGTTCGTTGTTTTTCAGACTCCATCAGATTTCCTTGCCTAGCAGAGCGGTTGGTCGGGTGAGTGTTTTTCCCCTTATTTATTATTATTTTTTTTTACTTGCAACCTGCTGTAGCAGCCGCTTTTATGCATGTATTCCATTGTGAAGCATGCTCTAGCGGACGTTTGTTAACTCTGTTTTGCTGTGCTCGCTTCGGCGGCACGTCTTCTTGTTTGGGACTTTGCTTGCGCTTACGTTCCCGCTTCTTTACTCACTTTGTGCTCAGCCTGTCCTGGCGGTTGGTTCTCATTGCTGGTTCCTTCGCACCCTGCTTTAGTGGGTGCGGGCCCTCTGATGCTGGGCTTTGGCCTCCCCTAGGGTGTTTCCTATCTGCCTGGCTCGTATTTGAGCTGCCACACACTTCTGGGTTACGCAAGAGGTCGGGTGTCTCTGGACTTTGTTTCTTTTTAAACGGGTCCTGTTCAGTTGCAGTCCAGACCTCTGCGTGATTGCATGACTGCTCCTGACCTGCATTGTTCTATGTTCTTTCGCTGCCAACGAGCAAGGTGCTTCTTGCTATGCTGCCCCTAGTATGGATGCCCTGCTCCTCGTTATTAATGAGGCTGTTGCTGCTGCTTTCCGAGCTCGGGAGGCAAATGGCCCTCCTGCTAAGGCGCCTCGTGGTGGTCTGAGTCAGCCTGGTCCCTTGGCTGATGATGTTGGGCCCGGAGAGGAGGATTGTGTTCGTGTTCGTTTTGTACAGGGGGTGGATCTCTCTGATTTGTTTGGCCATGTCAGGGGCAATCTGGGTTTCACTTCTCCTGTGGTGGATGTCTTGGAGGATGACTTTACTTACTAAGTATCACCAGCCTGATCCTGAGTACTTACCCATGAGTGGAAGGATGTTGATAAGTCCGTTTTCTCCTGCTTTTTGAGTAAGCGGTATCCGTTGGAGTTGTTTTCTGCTGAATTCCCTCAGTCCGTCAAAGTTGACAATTTAATGGCTCGTCTTTCGACGTAGTGCTTAGTTCTGTCGGATGATGCCCTTCCTTCGGACGCTGTTGATAAGCGGGTGGCAGGGGCCGTGAAGCATTCTTACGCCGCTTCCAAATTTGCTGCCCAGGCTACAACCTACTCAAACTGTATGGTCCAGTCCCTGCTAAAGGATTGCCAGGCCCTGGCTCTTCTGTTGCTGGAAGGGGAAGATGCCTCCTCTCTCTTGGCTCTTATGGAACTGCAGGTGCGATATCTCTTCGACATTTCCTTTGATAATTTATGTGCGGGCGGCAGCTTCTGGGGCTTCCATTGCTGCTCGTCGTCATATCTGGATGCGGTCTTGGAAGGCAGAGTCTTCTCAGAAGTCGGTCCTGCTTAAATTACCTTTTGTGGGTTCCAAGGTGTTTGGACCCCAGTTGGAGGACTAGGTTAAGTAATGGGCTGAGAATTGTAAGCCTGTGGCTCCTGTTTGCCCTTCTTCTCGGGGGTGTGGATATTGTCGTGCTTTTGGCTTTCCTTCTGACAGGTGTGCTCCACAGCCCTTTCTTGGCAGGGGTCGTGGCCGGGGGCCCCTGTTAGTGCCAAGTCCCAAGCCCAGTTCGGTGTTTCTGCCTCCGCTCTTTTTCCAAAGCAATAACTGTCTGCCTGAAGGTCCCCTTCACTATGTACATCAATGGTTGAGTCTTCTAGATGCCTGGGTGGTGCAGACGGTGTCCTAAGGTTACCAGATTGAGTTTTCCTCCCCTCCCCCTCCAATCTTCCAAGAGACTTCTCTACCTCGTCATCCTCTGAGGCGGGCACCCTTGCTGGAGGGCATGCGGCTTCTCTTGGAGAAGGCCGCTATTGTGAAGGTTCCTCCTCTGGAGCGCGGCCTGGGATGTTATTCCAACCTCTTTCCGGTCTCCAAAAGGATACAGCGGATCTGCGCCCTGGTTTGGATCTGAAGAGGGTCCATTTCTACATTCCTCATCGTACTTTCAAAATGGTGACTTTGCTGTCTATCCTGCATCTGGTGCTGCCGGGGTGCTTCCTTGCCTCCCTGGACTTTATGGACGCCTATCTGCATGTGCCTATCCATCCTGCGGATCAGTGGTTTCTCCATTTTGCGGTCAACTCCTGGCACTTTCAGTTCAGGGTGCTTTTGTTCTGCCTTTCATCAGTGCCAAGTGTTTTCACAAAGCTCTTGCCCCTCTGGTGGGTACTCTCCATTCCAGGGTCTTTGAGTTTTTCCCTACCTTGATGATTAGTTGATTGTTTCTCCTTCTTTCTCTCAGGCTCAGTCGGAAGTGGACCAGGTCTGTCGTCTTCTGGAGTCCTATGGGTTCCTCATCAATCACAGGTAGTCCTCCCTGATGCCCTCGCAGACTCTGAAGTTTCTGGGGGTTCTCTTCCGGATGGACCTGGGGCTGGTGTTCCTCTCCCAGGAGAGGCAGTTGACTTTGTTAAGGCACCTTTTCTGGGTTCTGTCTCAGTCCCGGGTGTCTGCCTGGCTCTGTTTGCGGAGATGGGGGAGATGGCTTCCACTCTGCATCTCCTCCCTTGGGCTCGTCTCCATTTGTATCCCCTCCTGCATCATGTTCTGGCCAACTGGGATCCGGGCTCTCAGGACTACAACGCCCTTATCCCTGTTACACCAGGGATTCGGGCTGCTCTCCAATGGTAGATGTCCCCTCAGTCTCTTTCCCGGGGATTCAACCTTTTTCCTCCTCAGGCTGTGGTAGTGTTGTCAACCGATGCCAGTGCTGTGGGTTGCGGCATGGTTCTTGGTGTCTACAAGACTCAGGGTCGGTGGTCCTGGTTTGAGGCTCTCTAGTCGTCGAACTGGAAAGAATTGAGGACGGTTTGGTTGGCCCTTATGTGGTTTGCTCCTCTCCTTCTGGGTCGGGCTGTCTCTGTTTAGACCGACAACCAGGTTGTTCCTGCTTATGTGAATCGGCAGAGGGCATGTGCCGGTCTCTGTTTCTCCTTTCCTGGAGGATAGGTCTTTGGGCCAAGCAGAATCTCCTTTCTCTGATGCCGGTATATCTTCCGGGGAAGGAGAATGGGCCTGCAGACTCTCTGAGAAGGGTGTTTCCTTCCTCGGTGACCATGTGTCTGTCCCCTCTTCTGTTCGAACAGATTCTCCTCCGGTTTGGCCTTCCTTGGCTGGATCTCTTTGCCTCGGACGATTAGGCCTTTCTTCCTCATTTTGCAGCCTCTTTCCTTCTCGGCTGGCCTGGGCGATCGATGCTTTCTCCGTTCCGTGGTCCCTGGGGCTTATGTTTGCCTTTCCGCCCTTTGCCCTGATCCCCGAAAGATTCAGTTGGATCGGGCGGAGGTTCTTCTGGTGGTGCTGGAGTAGTCCCGGTGGGCTTGCTTTCCCCTTCTTCTAGCCTTGTCAGTGTGCCCCAATGGCAGTTTCCCCCGTGTCCCTCCCCTCTGCGGGCTCCTCTTCTAAGCATGTCCTCTCTGTGCCGCCTCCAGCTGGGGGTTTCGCACTTGAGAGGTTAGGTTTGTTGGACCAGGGTTGTTCTCTCGAAGTGGCCCAATGCATCCAATTGTCTCGTAGGCCTTCCACCCAGAAGTCTTATGACCGACATTGGAAGCACTTTTCCTACTGGTGCTTGGGTAAGGGTCTTTCTTCCTCCTCCTGTGCTGCTGTATGAGTCCTGGACTTTTTGCGTGATGGGTTTGTCCTGGGGCTGGCTGTCTCCACTCTCCGTGCTCAGTGGGCTGCCATTCTTGCCTTTAGGGGTTCTTCTGTGACTTCTGTTCCCTCTTTGGTGGCTCTACTTTTGCAGAGTTTTTTGATTCAGCGTCCTATTTTACGCTCTCCTGTCCTGGCCTGGGATCTTCCCCTGGTTCTGCAGCTCTTGACTGGGCTGCCTTTTGAGCCTTTGCCTTCTGTGGACCTTAAGTTCCTTTCGGCTAAAGTTCTTTTTTTTGGTGGCTGTTTCCTCTGGGCGGCGGGTTGGTGAGCTTGGTGCTTTGATGGACCCCCCCCTTTTTGCGCTTTTGCTCTAACAAGATAATTCAGTCCGTTTTTTCAGCCAAAGGTTTTGTCTTCTTTCCATTGTCAGGAGGATATCGTCCTTCCTTTTTTTTTCCGGACCCCTCCTCCCTGCAGGAGGTGGTTCTGCATTCTTTGGATGTGTTGAGGGCTCTCTGCATCTATCTGGATTGGACCACTGCTTTTTGGTAGGTTGATTCCCTGTTTGTTACTTAAGGGCTCTCTGGGAAAAGCTTCGTCCACCTTGACTCGTTGGGTGAAGTGTGCTGTTATTTTGACTTATAAGTCTGCTCACTGTCCTCTCCCTTCTGTCCAGGGTAGGTCTACCCGGGGTGTCTCCTCCTCCTCAGCAATGTTTAAAGGTGCCTCCTTGCGTGACATTTGTAATGCTACCACGTGGGACCCTCCCCATACCTTTGTTTCCCATTACTGTCTTCAGTTGGGGATGGCGGCCTTGGCGCTCATGTTTTGTCTGCTGTACATGGTTTGTGATTTGTACTGCTTTTGTTGTGATTAAATGGACCTGTTTACTGCCTTTCCTGGTCTTTTTTCTTACAATCACCATGTGCTTGGGTATGAGCTCACTGTTAAGGAATGGGACGAGAAAACAGATGAGGAGGTAATGCACGGTTACTCACCAGTAATCTTCATTATTCCAAGTCCTGGTCTTCCCATTCCATTCCTGAGCCCTTCCCTCCCTCCCTGTTTTTTTCATTTTAGGTGATTGTTTTGATCGCTGGGTTTCTTTGGTATTCTCTGGATGTTATGTGACCCACTTTCTCCTTTATGCTCAACTGCTAGGTGGCGCCATATTGGGGGAAGTGTTAAAACTCTGCTTAGTATGGGGTTTTCTGGGAAGCAGGCAAGCTGCTCACTGTTAACAGATGGATCGGGAAGACCAGGACTCGGAGTAATGTAGATTATCGGTGTGCAACCGGGCATTTGCTGGCACCATGGTCACTCCATTTTGCGTACTCCTCATTTGTCAAGGGCTTGCATACCTCATACCTCTTCCGTTGTTTAGCCCTACCTGAGCGCACTGCCCAACTACAGTTCAACATACGCAGCGGACCTTTTAGGGCACTGTTATGGGACACCTATTTCATTATTTGGAAATGGATGACCGATCGTGTGGTTAGGAGCAAACGATCCTTCATCCTTGAGGGTCAGCAGTGTGCGCCTCTTGTTTAACTCTGTATTTGGTAGCTACAAAGCAGTCCAAATAGTTTTATAGGGAATCATGCATGACTAGACGTAACATTCCATTGCACAGATGTCACTGTTGGTCTTTGTAACAGCCATGGCACATATTGTCAAGATGACTTGCCAGTGATATTTAGTGTGTGCGCACAAGCACATATCTAATAAATGCCAGCCATTTTATTAATGTCCTGCAATAAACCTCCCTATCCTAGTGTCTTTCTTGGCATGAAAAAAAGCCGGTGATGAGTAGTGACTCTGCATTGGTTGTATGTGTGTCTGGGAAGAGTACAGTACAAGGAGGGAGCAGTACTGTGGAGTGCAATTTTGGTTAGTACATGTACTGGGTGTATGTATGCCTGAGATCACTACATTACATGAGCAATGTAGTGTTGTATGTGTTGTGCATGCTCAGGGAAAGCATGTGATGGGTGTATGTGTGCTTCCATGAAGTAAAATACATTAAGGGTGAAGTGTTGTGCAGCGTGCATAGTGAGTGTGTGTTCTGTCACTGTGTGTGTTTCTGAAGAGCACACCCTGGTTAAATATAGAAAAGCTTCAGTGCTGAACAACGTGTAGAAAGAGTGTTTGTGTGGAATGTATGTGTAAGGGTACAATGTATTAAGGAACAGTGCTGAAAAGAGTGTGCTGTGGAGATGCACTGAATAAATGTCCCTTCAATGGTACATTACATGGAGGAGCCTGGATTCCATTTTGAGAAGCCCAGGCCTGCCTAGTGAAGACATGAGGATATGAATCCCCCAGCAAGATTTGTGTATTGTTGCATTCCTGTGAGCTGTGTAGCGACACACTGGAGGGAAAATGTAGAGACACCCTTTACAGTGCAAAAGACTGCTCTTTAATTTAGTGATAGATCACAAGGAAGGGGCCTAAACACATCTCCAGAAGTGCGATGGGGCTGATAAGGGAATCAAAGAGTGGGGCTGGGTGCCTGGAATTAACCTTTTGAGGCACATTTGACTGTGGCTGACATCCAGGTATATTCTCTGATCACTCTCATGAATTTTGTTGTAGACAATCAGCTTTGGGGTCATGCCTGCTGTGACAGACGTCTTTCAAGAAGAAAGAAGAAAAGGAGACAGGCTCACTGCAAATGAAGCAGAATCCCAACATATACTTCAAAGACCCAGACCCTAAATCACATTTGGTGTCCGGAAAAGTACTATAAGAAGGTGATGTTGAGCCCCAAAAAATGTATTATCTGCCAAGCAGCCAGACGGGCAATGTAAGAAGGGTAAGCTCTGCAAGACTTCTGCCTCTGATCGGAACTGGGGACCAAAGGCTTCTACTTTTCACCCATGTGCCATCCATGGTATGCCCCATTTTCTTTACTCACAAAGTAAAGGTTTTCGCATATAGGCTTTCTTAAACATGTAATTTAAACACTGGTCCTTAGTCAAACATATCTACAGTGTAGTATCTTATTGTTTATTGATTGGAAGTGCACCACTTATGAGATAATTAAAAAGTTACTTACCTTTGGAACAATGTTTCTGCTGGATGCTATGTGTTCCTTCTAATTCCTAACCCTATGAATATCTTTAGGCACCGGATAAGGTCTCATAATATTTTCCTCAGCAACAACTTTCCAACACTGATAGATGGCATCATGCCGCTTTGCCCATCCAGGAAGTGAGAACACCATCCTATAAACAACATTGGTGGCATCGGTTCCTTACATTTGTGTCAATATTCAAGCGAGGCATGCATTGAGGAACAGAAAGACATTACAACCTAGTTCTACAACATTAACAGTGGAATCTTTTAAGGAACATCACTAACTAAGATGGGGAAAAGTGAGGGTGGTAATAAATCTGCTGAAGGATGCAGTTTTCACCAGAAATAAAGTTACCAAAAGCAAGTAATTTTTTTCCTGATAGATACTTCTTTCCACAAGTTCCTCGCTTTATGAATGAGTCCCATAGCAGTACCCATCGGTAAGCGAGAGTGGCTAGTGCCAGCTGTCCAAGGAAATCCTTAACATTGTCCTTTGTTAGGTAATCGTCACTCCATGCCTCAGCAGTCAGGCATTAATGTCAACCAAGTGGACGTCCAGCAAATACCAGCCAATGGACATTCCTGATGAGACCAGAAGTTGGCATGTGTGCATAAATGCCAGTAGAGGGATCTTTTTTGGACAAAACATTGCAGATCATAAGACAAAGAGTGGTCTACATCAAACAGTCTGGTTGGTCTGTTCTTTGCCTTTTCTGGTTCCAGTGAAACCGAAGAAAAGCTGCCACATGATCTGACTTTGTTCGATAAACATAGAAGGAAACAGCTTGCCAGGGGTCTAGCCTCTGTAGACTGTCCTCTTCCTTGAAAGGATGAGGAATTGGGAAGAACGATGGTAGAGTTATAGAATGGTCCCATGTAGAAGGCAGAAAACACTTTCGGTAGAAAGGATGGACAAGTGCAAAGAACCAGTTTGGGTTATATCAGTAAATGGTACCTGAATCGAAAGGGCCTGCAACTTCCTGCCCATGCTAGCAGAAGTACTTAATACTAGGAAGACTATTTTTAGTCTTAAGGATTAAGGGGTATATGTATCAACATAGCCCTTTGCGATTTCTAAATAGCGATTTTTAAGGAATTGCTATTTAGAAATCGCAAAATGGCATGTATGTAAAAAATCGCTATTTTTTAGCGATTTCTTAATTTTCCTTATTTGCGAATTCGCAATTTGCGAATTCGCAATTAAGGAATAATTTCCCATTCATTCCTATGGGCCAGGAGGCCCATAGGAATGATAGTGAAATAAATCTCAATTTGCGATTTGCAATTGAGAATTATTTCGCAAACAGCTTGGTACTTCTAGGCCAAAGACCCACTGTGAAACAACTAGGGGTTTGTGCTAAAACAAATATACTAAACCTTTCAAAAAATGCACTACTTGAGGGGATCTGAACAAAGAAGGCTGATATGGAAGAGACAAAAATGCTGCCAAATGACCTTTGACTGTGGAAAGTGCTAACCAATGTCAAGCAAGGGAAAGGGCAAAGCACAGTGTGTCAGAGGAAAAAGTCAAAATGGTTTAGACCTGCAGCCATGAATCAAGAATCAACTTTATTCTGGCGAACTGCATAAACAGACTTGGTAGTTGGCTTTCGAGCAGCTAAATGAAATTCACTACCTATGGTGGTAATCAAAAGGCTTCAGATAATTCTCCATGCATAAAGACAGAGGGGGGATATTACCAAGGGGTGCAATAGGCAATTATCGCCGATTTAGCGGCCGTTTTCGGCCGCTAAGCGGCGATAATTCTATCGCCCTATTAGCAAGCTGTCGCTAACTGATGTTAGCAACAGCTTTTAGGCGATAGCGAGCGGTTTGGGGCCCACTTTGCATGTCAGCGATGTTTATCGCTAATGACATGCAAAGTGGGCGTACCCAACCAGTTAGCAATCGCTAACGTCGCTATCGCCTATTAGCAAGGCAGGCGTAGCGTTGGAAATATTTGTGCTAAGCGCAAATATCTCCAAATACTAACACCTGCCCAGACCAGTTCTTAGCCATGCTATCCAATGGGAGGTGGATAACCTGGCTAAAAACATTTTGTCGCTAAAGCGTGAATATCGCTGTATTCTCAGCGATATTCACGCATTTCGTGCTATCGCTGGATATTTTAGCACAATGGAGAAAAACGTTGCTAATAACATGTTTTCTCCGCTAACATATCCAGCGATAGGCAGCGATAAAAATAATCGTCGCTAAGCCTATTTAGCGATAAATATCGCTACTTGTTTGTAATATGCCCCAAAGTGTTTTAATTTTTGGGGTGCATGACATGCCCACTCTGCTGTGAAAGCAGATCTGTTCTGTTTAAAAAGGGAAAAGGAGGCCAAATGCTTAGATCTACCAGACCAGTGAACCAAACGCCCCTCTGGCAGTCTGGGGTAATCAGCTAATTGTGATCCTAGCACACTTTTTGTACAATCCTTTTGTTAGAAATGGGATTATTAGTTGGAGGGGTGATAACCCACATCAGAGAATAATCACAATCCTTTTGGGATGAACCACAAAATTCACTAAATAAACCTGAGTTTAAACCTTTGGTAGCTTGGCACAAAAGCAGTCAGGCTTAACTTAGAAGTAATGAGTAATGTATTTACGGAGTTTTGAAACAATAACACAAGAAGAATCTCAAACCAATTTAGAAAAATAGAGGATATTTTAATAAATAAAATTACACCAAAACGACAAAAATTGAATTAGTAGAACTGGAGTTATGAGTTGGGAAGCTAGTCACGCGGGATTGGGACAAAATAACAAGTTGAGGCTGACTACAATGGAGTGCAGGCCAGAGACAGGACCAGGTTAGTCCCACTAGAAGTTTGACCATCTGACTTTGATGGGAAGACAGTAGAGCGTTGCTATGTATTATCCTGCATCGCATTGTGCTGGATACAGCAAGACTTTCAACTGGCAGCAGCTATGCGGTTCTGCTGCAGGTCTGATGAAGCTGCCGATCAGTAGATGCCCAGTGCTGTGATGCAAGGCTCTGCGTTGATTCCTGTGAAATCTCCAAACAGGAGCTGTGTAGTGTTGTGATGTGAGGCCCTGCGTCACTGTGCACTGGAACTGGTGAAGCCGTTGCTAAGGAGCTGGGGGGTGCTATGATGCAAAGTCCTACTGCACTCTGCACCGTTCTCATCAGATCTGGGGAAACCATCAGTTAAGCAGAGTGAAATTCACTCTGCCTCCAGCCAAAGGTCCAAGACCTTGAGGACAGCACTCTGACTTAGGACGCACAAGCACAGAGACCAGGAGGGAGGACCAGTTGAGGTCAAGTGAGTTCTGGTCAGCTCGAAAGCAGGAAAGGCCTCTGGAAGCTTGTGTCCCTGTAGCTCAAACAGTAGGTCAGGCAACTGAGGCTTGCAGTCAGCTCTGGTGTCCTTGGTTCAGGGAAAGCAGTTCCAGTCTTCCATCTTCAGACATCAGGGCCATCCTTTTTATGAATCTGTTCAGATCCAAGAGTGTTCCAATGAGAGGTCCTGGATTGCCAGTTTTATTCCCAGTGCCAGCCTGTAGGTGGGGAACACCCCCTTTGTCTAACCCTAAACTGGTTCTGATCAGTTTTTCCCTATCCTCTGGTTTTGGCTCCTCCCTGGTTAGTTAAACCAAGGGCAGGCAAGCCCAGGTTTGAGCCGCATTTGCCATTGACAGGGTAGGTATTTTTTTAAGTCAGGAGGGGGCTGGGTACAGTCCTCAGGCTATCCTTCGAAGCTATCCTGCCATCCTGCTCAGGAGAGGAACACCCTTTGCATACCCAAAGCCCTTTTGCCACAGTGTTGGAGCAATACACACAACAGCAAAGGACAATCATTAATAGTCATGTGAACCTGGACACTGGCACGCAGGGACATTTGGCTTAGAAAGTTGGCCTTTTCTGCCTAAAAGTGTCAATTCCAAAATAGTAATTTAAAGTCCAAATTTACCACTAAAGAAGATTTAAAATTAAGCTTTAAATGAGTGGGAAAAGTAACTCTCTAGCTGTTCCTAAACTTGAGTTAACACTTATTAAATGTAATAAGGTAAATCAGTATTAGGCAATGAGAGTGCTAGCCTTGCTGCAGTAAATACAACTTTGGAGGTTTTTCACTGCCAGGACATGTAAAACATTGTGGGAGGGATGGGCGGAAGTAGAAGCTAGGAGGCTTAAGTAGTTTGTCAATGACGAGATTTTTATTATAGTAAGTGGTCACTATATATGAGAGAGTCCGGTATATGTTGATGGGATGTTGATGGGAAGTAGGGTCTTCTGGTCTTCTTCTTCTCTGGGGTGTAGGTATGGTTGAGATGAAGTGTCCGTTAGCCCCCAGGAGCTCAAGAGAAAACAAAGAGGACGGTAAGTATGATGCCTTATAGGGTAAGGCAGAGGAAAGTAGAAGGCCGTCACCACACCCGGGTGTAAGGAACTAAAAGATATATGGCACGAATGGCTGACAGGTCCTCAGTATTCGGTCTCACTCTGCAGTTAGGTGGAATAGTACGCCTGTCCATCAACTGTGTTTTTTGCAATTTTCACCCCGAGTGGGCTGGGTATGCTTAGACGTGAGTCCCAGGCTCTCCACACCACTAGAGTTAAGCTATCGAGGCTGATGAAGGCTGATAGCCAGAAACCGGTCCTTGGATGCTTGATTCCGGTCTGGGAAAGACATGGCTTGGTAGTTCGGACTGGACTGTTCCCATGAGGCACAGGGTCAGAGCTGATTTGCATATATCCAGTGTCTAACCCAGGGAGGTGTGGAGTGCAGAAAAACGATGGATTTAGGCCCAGATCCTTGTACTGGGGTGAATGTATGACATTGTTCTACATTCTGTCCATCAACTGTGTTTTTTGCAATTTTCACCCCGAGTGGGCTGGGTATGCTCAGACGTGAGCCCCAGGCTCCCCACACCACTGGAGTCAAGCTATCCAGGCTGAAGAAGGCTGATAGCCAGAAACCGGTCCTTGGATGCTTGATTCCTGTCTGGGAAAGACATGGCTTGGTAGTTCGGACTGGACTGTTCCCATGAGGCACAGGGTCAGAGCTGATTTGCATATAGCCAGTGTCTAACCCAGGGTGGTGTGGAGTGCAGACAAACGATGGATTTAGGCCCAGATCCTTGTACTGGGGTGAATGTATGACATTGTTCTACATTCTGTCCATCAACTGTGTTTTTTGCAATTTTCACCCCGAGTGGGCTGGGTATGCTCAGACGTGAGTCCCAGGCTCTCCACACCACTGGAGTCAAGCTATCCAGGCTGATGAAGGCTGTTAGCCAGAAACCGGTCCTTGGATGCTTGATTCCGGTCTGGGAAAGACATGGCTTGGTAGTTCGGACTGGACTGTTCCCATGAGGCGCAGGGTCAGAGCTGATTTGCATATAGCCAGTGTCTAACCTAGGGTGGTGTGGAGTGCAGAAAAACGATGGATTTAGGCCCATATCCTTGTACTGGGGTGAATGTATGACATTGTTCTACATTCTGTCCATCAACTGTGTTTTTTGCAATTTGCCTTATAGAGTAGGGCAGAGGAAAGTAGAAGGTCGTCACCACACCCGGGTGTAAGGAACTAAAAGATATATGGCACGAATAAAGGGGGTCTCGGAAGGGGAAACGGGTGCTGATGCTTATGGGAAGTCTATGTACAGTGCCCTGTGGTTCCTGTTCCTATCAACTCACTCTCCCTCCTCCCTCAATGTCCCTCCCGCTTCCTGTATTCGCTACGCGGTACCCAGTGTACGGGTTCACTCACAGTCCCAGCCGTAACTCTCCTAAATTTGGCGGCATTTGCATCCTCCTGGGGGAACCGTGTCCACCACTCCTCACACCATTCTTCGGCGTCTTCGGCTTCTTCAGTGGAATTCCCGATCTCCCTGGCTCCTTTCTGCGTCTTCTGTAGTTCCGAACTCGCGAATCCTCCTGGTCTCTCCTCCTCCTCTTCCGGACTCCGTGACATCACCACGTTTCCCGTCTGGTTCTGCCTTTTATTTCTTGCCCTTTCGATCTGGATTGGTCAGTGCCTCTTGGACCTCCCCCGATTTCCTGCAATAGAGAGGACCCATGCCAAGAGTTACCCGGGTGGCCGGCTGGCGGGTCCCTAATGCAGGTGATTTCCTCCGTAATGCTACGTAGGGTTTCCTTGCTTGTGGCATCCCTATCAGGTCCTTTCCAACAAAAATAAAAATATACTTTTCATATTTTTTAAATGTCATTCCCTCTGAACTGTAATGGCCTACCTCAGTGGTAACTTATTGGTATTATAAAAGAAGATTTAGGCCTGGCAAAATGTCTATTTTGCCAGGTCAAAATTAAAGTTTGAAATTGCACACAGAGGCTGTAAGGGCAGGCCTGTTCACATGGTTTGCAGTGCTATGTTAGTCAGTGCCACAGCCCCACTAGTAGCTTTCAATTTACATACCTTGGGTACATGTAGTACCATATATTAGGGATCTATAAGTAAATTAAGGGTACCAGTCAGTTGTGTACCATTTTTACAATGTTTTGGAAGAGAGAAATCAAACACTTTACCTCTGGTTAGCCGGATTAAAGTGCACAGTCCTAAAGCCAAGAAAAATGAGTTGAGCAAAAATTGGGTAGTGACGGCAAAAATCTGGATGAATACCACACAAAAGATGGTAATTTCCAACAGGTGCCTATCAACCCCAACATAAATCAGTGAGAACTACCGAACCTCATGGGAGTTCAACTCTCTAAGACAGAAAAACCTAAAAAAGACCATCAGCATTGGCATGGCCAGAAGGGGTCTGTGTTCTGCCTGAACTCAGAAGCGAGTACCAGACAAGTACAGTGTCAACTTCTTCAGAGCCCAGACCACTGCAAAGGCTTCCCTTTCAGTTGCACTCTACCTCTGTTCCTTGGGAAGTAGCATCCTCCTGATGTAGGCTACATGTTGGTGCATGACCTCATTATTTAGCTGTGACAGCACAGCCCCAAAGATATGCTCTGAAGCATCTGTCTACACCACAAATTCTTTGGAGAAGCCGGGTGATTTTGAGCACTAATGCTGTGCACATGGCTTCCTTCAGGGTGTCAATCGCTTTCTGGCAAACCTCAGTCCAGAACACCTTTTTGGGCTGCTTCTTTAAAGTCAGCAAGGTTAAGGGAGCAACAATGGTACCATACCCCTTAACAAATCACCTGTAGTAACCAGTGAGGCATAGGAAGACTGTTCTCTCCTTCTGGGGCTTGGGTGGCTCGCAAGCCAGGATGGTCTGTATGATGGGCTGGAGATGCCGCACCTCTCCTCTACTGACTTGGTAGCCCAAGTGCACAACTGATCCCTACCCTGGCTGACACTTACTACCCTTGTTAGGCCTGACCATTGCAGGGCTTGAAGCAGTGGCGTAGCTAGAGCTTTTGCCGCCTGGGGAGATCCTTGAGTTTGCCGCCCAGTGACGGCCATGCAGGTAAGAGCGGCGGTGGTGACAGACGATGACGAGGGGGGGAGAAGGCATACCTTGCGCTCACTGCTGCCCCCAAAAAAGAGGCACCAGGGGCGGACCGCCCCCTCTTAGCTACACGACTAACCTGAAGCACATCCTGGAGATGGTACAGGTGGCCATACCAGCTGGAGCTGAAGACAGTAGTATCATCTACTAAGGCATCACTGAAGTCCTCCAGCCCAGCAAAGACCAGGTTGACAAACCTCTGGAAGGTGGGGGGTATTCCTTAATCCAAAAGGCATCACTCTAAATTGAAAGTGGCCCTCTGGGTGGAGAATGACTACCTCTCATTGTCCCCCTCAGATAAACGAATCTACTAGGACCCTGATGGCAGATCAAAGGTACTCAGAAACCTGGAAGTTTCCATTTCATCTCTGGGGATGGAGTGAGCGTAAGTCATGGTGACTGAATTGAAACCCCTGTAATCCACACACAACCCCGTTTCTGGAGTGGTGCCAGTGGGGCAACCTTGGGTAACAATTCTACCGGACTGAACTAGGGACCACAGGAGTACTCAATCATCTCAAATCTAGCATCTTGGAAGCATCATCCTTGTTGCTGACTCTTACCTTGTCAGACAGCCGGAGGTCATGACGTCCACCAGGTAGGTGACCTCCTCTTTCTGTTACTTCACCTCATAGGGCCTAGCCCACCGGTCATTTAAGGCTCGATGGTTGACATACTCCAGCACCCACACCTTTTGGCCAGGCAGAAACTCCACCAGAGAGGCCTTCTGGGTGTAACGGTGTTTCATATCTTCCTGGCTGGCCTCCAGGGTCTTAATGACCATGTAAAATAGTTAAGGATTGAATAAAAGAGGGAATCAGTAAAACGTTTAAGTAAGGTGGGTTTATTAAAACCTCATCCCAAGTACAGCCTACAGCAACTGACTCAGTCAGAATCCAAGACAGAGTCTATTCTAAGAACATGGAACACAGGTAAAGAACATGAAGGCTTAAAGGGGAAGGGTAGAAAGACATCACACATCTCCCTTCTATACAGAAAGAAAAGAACACAGCTTTAAACATAGTCTTTCAAATAAGAGGGAGCTCTACGAGTTCTTTGACTTCTCTTAGGTGGATGCAAAGACCTATTTACAGAAGAGTAAGAATCAAAGTGGAAATTATTGCATGAATTATCAGAAACATTAGAAAAAGGCAAATCAGGATTAACAACAACTACACGACTCTTATTCCAAATTCTCCCATCATCAGTCTTGACAGCATTTTTAAAGATCTTAATAACAGTCCTAATGTCGGTGTACTTCGACCACGGTTTACGTCCCACAGGAGCCTTAATTTTAACAAGATCACCTATTTTGACCTCATGAGAAGAAACACTTTTCTTAAGATCAAAATATGCCTTGCGAGCATCCTGTTTGAGTAACTCCCTGGTTCTCCAATCACCAATATCATTATTGACAAGACCTTTGTTCAGACACATCCACCCCGGACACATCAAAGTGTTAGGAGCCCTCCCTTTGAAAAGCTCAAACGGGGACCTTCCAGTAGTAGAATGCGAGGCAAAACGATAAATGTTAATCCTGTCCTGGAGAGTGGACTTCCAATCTAAACCAGAAGAACGAGCCAGTTGTATAGATTCTTTCAGAGTCTTATTGACTCTTTCTACAGCACCATTAGTTTCAGGATGGTAAAGTGAACACCTTTTATGAACTATGCCACATTTCCTTAGGAAGTCAGTAAACATTGAAGAACAAAACTGAGGATCATTGTCAGACAGAAGACTGTTTGGAAAGCTTTCCTTATTAAATACAGGCTCCAAAAACTTAATGACCGAATCAGACGTAATTTCCCTGACAGCAGAAACCTCGATCCACCTAGAGTATAAATCGATCAACACAATGAGATAAGGGGTATCAGAAACACCAGAGAGAGGACCAATAATGTCAATAGCGACCTCATCCCACGGATGACCAGGTAAAATCCTCTTCACCATAGGCATTTGTCTTGTTTTTAAAATTTTGTCACTGGAACAGCATTCAGGGCATTCACGTACCATTCTCTCAATTTCTAGGTCCATGCCAGGCCACCAAAACTGCATGCGAAGAAACTCTTTAGTCTTGACAATGCCCAAATGTCCACAATGAGCAAGGGACAACAACTTACACCTTAAAGAGGCAGGGGGAACAAGTTTAGTACCACGAGTTAAAAGTCCATCACACACAGACAGTTCATCAGAAACCAACGGCCAAGGCTTGTCCAAGCGAGAATTATTCTTTAAGGAAAGAATAACCTTCAAAATATCTTCATCCTTCTCCAGCTCAGATCTCCATTCAGACTCAGCAATTGCACCATCAGTCACTTCACACACATTCACAAACTCTTCTGGATCAGGCAAATCATCTTCTTCAGAGTACTCCGTATCAACTAGCCTTGATAAGCAATCCGCAGACCTGTTGGCTATGCCAGGAATATACTCAACCTCGAACTCAAATTCTTGTAAAGAGACAATCCATTTTCTTATCCTTGATGAGATGGCATCCAAACCTTTCTTTGAAATTACTCCTTTCAGAGGTTTATGATCCGACAAAACACAGACTTTTGTCCCCCAAATCAAATTTTTAAACTTTCTTAAACCCCCAAAAATTGCTAAAGATTCCTTTTCTATTACAGAGTAATTTAACTCTGAACCTCAGAGACAACGAGAGGAACAACAGATCAAAGAATCTTTACCATCCTTTTTTTGAACGAGAACAGCACCTAAACCCTTATCGCTTGCATCTGTAAACATGACAGTGGGAAGACCAGGGAAAAAAGCATGGAGAGAAGGTGCTTTGGTCAGATCTTTCTTGATGCTTAAGAATTCAGATTTACAAATAGAAGACCAATTGAAAGTTGCATTTTTAACCGTAAGTTTTCTTAAGTTATGTCTTATTTGCAAAATTAACAATGAATTTACTATAAAATTCTACCATACCCAAAAATGAGAGGAGCTCATCTTTGCAGGTAGGTTCCTTTACTTTATCTATAGCTTCAACTAACTCCTTCTTGGGAAAAACTCCATTACAAGTGATGCGATGACCCAAGTAATTAACCTCTTGTACCCTAAATTTACATTTTGCTCTCTTCAGAGTCATGCCTGCTCCTTCTAGACGTCTCAGAACCAAAGAAACTCGACTATCATGCTCATCAACATTGCTACCATAAATTAATAAATCATCTTGATAGCACTTTACACCAATTAATCCCTTCAAAATTCTTGACATGATTCTCTGAAAAACAGAGGCCGCAGAAACGAGACCAAAGGGCATTCTTCTGAACTTAAATGTACCCATAGGTGTCATAAAAGCAGTTAAGTCCTGTGACAAGTCATCTAGCTCTACCTGGTGATAGGCAGAAGCCAAATCAAGAGTGGTAAAATATTTGGCCCCTTCTAGAGTGCAAACCATTTCATCTATATTAGGAAGGGGAAACCTATCAACTATGACCTCCTTATTTAAGGATCTCAAATCAATGCAAAGGCGAATTTCGCCGGTGGGTTTCTTCGCTATCACAACAGGAGCAAGCCATTCTGTTGCTTCAACTGGAACAATTATGTTGTTCTTGATAAGCTTATCTAACTCCTCCTGTACCGTAGCTTGTTCAGTAAGTGGAATTCTCCTTACTTTAGCTACAACTGGGAGAGCATTAACTTTCAATTTTATGAGATGTTTGTAGCCAGGTAAGCACCCCAATTCATCTTTGAAAACATTAGGAAATTTCTTTGCTAAGGACAAGGATAAGTTCTCATCACTCACAGTATTGGGTGTATCAGATATTTCATGAATTTGAACCTGAGGAGAAGCATTGGGATCAAGGGTAACCCCTAACTGTCGTTGATGAAACCAACCCAACAAAGCATCACCTTTCTTGGATACATAAACTTTTCCCACAATTATGCGAGAACCAAGTTCAATTACAGCCATGAAATATCCCAACATTGAAATAGGTTTGTCACTATAACCTAAGGGTAAAATATCACATCTATGCATTTTCACGTTTTTTGCAAATAATTCATTAAACATTTTCTCATCAATGATGGTTATCTTAGAGCAAGAATCAAATATAAAGTTTACTAAGGAATTTTCTATCTTAACTATGAAAGAAGGATGATCAGATTTATCATCATTCACCTCAAAACAGATAGATCTTACTTGAGGTTGAGGCCATCTTCTCCTTGAATTATCACTGTTTTGAGCTTTCGACCTGCAAAATTTAGCATAGTGACCTTTTTTGTTGCATAAGTTACATGTTGTCTTAAGGGCAGGACAAATAGGAGAATTGGCTAAATGATTACTCTGACCACATCTGAAACATGAAAATCTAACATTTGAAGAATACATATGTCTATTCACTTTCTCTTCCGAATTTACACCATCAGTTTTTTTTATCAAACAAACAGTCTCATCGACTTTTATTTCCTGAGACAGGAAAGCCAAGATGTAGCTCACCACATTATGGGAGCTTTCTTGGGAATTCGTTCTCAGCCCTTTTTTACACTGCGGAGAGGTCTGCACACAGGGTGTCCTAACAGAGGTTGAAAGGAACTGAATATAACTTTTCTTGGTGGTACCTCCCCGTAAGCAAAAAGAAGGTATGGCAGGAGGATGTCCAACTTCTGCCTCACGGGTTTGGTCTTGGCCCATAAACACACCTTGAAGGGTTTTATTGAATATTTCAACAAACCCATTGGTCTAGAGGTGTTAGAGTGTGGAGACCCTGTACTCATTCCATATGGACTTCATTTAAGCAGACAAGAAGTTAGTGTCCCTGTCAGAAACATCCTTCTTGGGGAAACCAACCTGGGTAAACATCCCCATGAGTGCCATTGCAGGTGCAGTCCCCGAACTCAGGGTTATAGCCTTGGGGTACCATGTGGCATGGTGTACCAAGACCAGAATGAACTTAGGGAAAAAAAATGATTAAAAAATCTACTTGTCCATGGAACGGGATTTTTCATATATCAACTTGTCCTGTAAAAAATAAAACCACTTGTCCCTTTGGTGCCATGCAGTGAGGTGACAAATTATGGAAGCGTTTCTCCTTATATCAGATCTCTGAACATAGCCTTTCTGATTATGACAAGAGTTATATTATATCACAGTTTAGATTTTAGCAATGTCCTATTTTTTCCACTTTCTGCAAATCTGCATGCAGGGAGCTGGAAGTAGCAGGAGGCTGTAGTTCTAGGATTGGGTTGCCCTTTGAGTCTGCACACACCTACAAACGTACATGTTTAAGGGTTTTCAGCAACTATTCTCAAATCTCTTAGCAAACTCTTTTCTTCTAATAGCTTCACACAATAGGAAAGGTATGAAACTTACTCTTGACAAGGATAGAAGTGGAACTTTATTCAGGGTGGGGAAAAGGGTTGTAGGGAAAGTGAATTTGCACAGGCATGTGAAAATGCACTTCACACTTTTTTACAGGAGTACTCTTCCCAGACCTATTTCTGTAAATTCTTGTGAAAGTCATAAATCTGCAGTAATCAAAGGACATATAATACTGGTGCTTTTTTGTAAGGTTCTTTTAACGATTGGGCCTCTAAATCAGTCTGGTGTTAATCAAGACCTTTTGATTTTATTCATCCACAGGACTGTTTTTCTTCTGCCCACTACAGCCAAGGGCAGTGGGTCAGCCTGCTTTAGCCACTGGCTAAATTTGCTGTGAGTGACAGCATTCTACTCTTTCACAAGGAGCACACCCACACACAAAGTAGTTTCTTACAGTGCCAAGGACTACTGTGGCACAGTGTACTTTTTGAGAACAAAAAAGTATTTTTCCTTTTTGTCAATGTTTTTGTTATATTAGTGAGTCTCTGGCAGCTTCCCAACCATGCAGTTTTGTAAAAACTGTCAAAACAAAACACACATTGACAAACCACAAGGCTGGCAACCATTACCAGACTTATTGGTTAGGACAATGCTTGTTTATTTTCATGTTTCCCGTAATCTTGTAAAAATTTGTTTTACACTGGTTCACCATTATTTAGCTTCTTTTGGAAATACTGGCATGTAGCAAACACTTTTTACTAAGTGGTACTTCAAAGAAATGGTACTTAAAATTGCACAATAGTTTTGCAAAACGATTTCTTTCAAGTTGCACATTTTTACATGTACATTTTATTTAGAAAGCAATCATCAATCTTTCTTTCAAGCTTCTGGAAGTATTTGCATCTAATCGGAGAGATTTCTGGCAGCATTATAAGTAGCTTCAAATTGTTAAATTTTGCAAATGTGTATACACATTTTTATACTGGAAACACTGGAATTAATACAAGCTGAGCTTAAAACATTTCCTCAGAGCGCTCACCCTACTAATAAAAGCTATGCATTAACGAACCAAATATAACCGTTTAACATGCACATAAAAACCTTAATCTTACCTTAGCTGTAGGCAATTCTCTTTCGCATATACATCATGTGGTACTCTCAATTGGCAACCAAAGGTTTTGTGCTGCCGGGTTTTGGGGTTGCTTGTCCAAAGGACAACATAAGCTTGAAAACGTGTTGCCCTTGACACCAAACAATATGTCCTGGAAGATCGGGCAATTGGAATTCCACACCCCTGTGAACCTGTTGCCTAGGGGTTCTTGGTGTTTAGAGGCCCAACAATGTCGATGTCCAGCCCCTCACAGGATGTTCCCACCAAAGGGAATCAAAGCATCTGGGACTTTATGCTTTCCCCCAGACTTCCCACTTGCCTGGCAGGTCATGCAAGATTAACAGAATGCATTAGACTGCCTCTTCATCCGGAGTCAATAAAAGGGGTGACAGGTGCATCAAAGCTTTTGGCCTGCCCCAGATGTCCTACAAGGGAGATATCATGAGCTAACTCCAGTATGAAGGCCCTGTAGTGCTGGGGGACCACCAATCTACAGGTTGCTCTAGACTTGGTGGCTTTAGGCTCTCTATACAGTAGACCATTCTCACAGTAGATAAGGTAATCACCAGAGGTGCCTCCATTTGCCTGGGCCATGGCCTGTCGCCATAGGCCCTCATGAGTAGGGAACTCCCTATGCGCGAAACTATGCTTGGGATCGCCAACCTTTACAACCCGACCAACTCATGTAGGTCCCCCAGGGCAGCAATGTCTTCCCCTGTTGGTTCTGGGTATCACTCTCAGGATCAGCCTCTTCCCTGAACTTGGAAATCTCTGGAGGTAACTTCACACGCCCCCTGCCCTTCCTCTTCTTGGCAGGTACCTGGGCCTGACGGGCTGCCATGAACGACGTGGTCAGGCAATCGCAGCATCTGCAGTTGAGACCTGAACCTCAGATCCTTCTAGATAGTATGCTCTAGGCCATTTCCTAAAAGACAGTCAAAAGGCATGGTTGGATTTACAGCTACCTTTAAGGAACTGTTTTCTTCATTTGGTTATGGGGCAGTTTTCTTCTGTAAGTCACCACCAAAATGATCCAAATTTACGTCATGTTGAGAATGTGACGACAAGATGTCCATCAAAGACTATCATATTATCTGTATTTGGTGTCTTGGATCCGACCATCGCGTTGTCACCTGTGACTCCTGTCAGAAAATGCATCTCAAGGTACTGAAAGAGCACAAGGCCAAGATACTTTTGTGTAATCCACTTAACCAACCCCTTTAGGATCGCTATGTTTCATAAGTCAAACCTTCAGTTCAATGCACCAATTTATCAAAATAATAGTTATAGAATTTACATCGCGTAGTAAATCAAAGCATTTCACTCAACCGCAAACATGAATTGGCAAAAAACGTTTTATTCAAGTTGCATTATAACAATAAAGATCTACATACGCTTTACACAATCATGATGTCATTTTTGTACAGTCACTTATTATACAATTCTACTTTCATACATCGGATCTACTTAGCACTACATGTCTTCATCCACATCACTATCTACTTCTGGGGGCGAACAGATGTTTCCTCTATGTTCATTCCACCCTCCCAACACCCCAGCCCGTTTGCGGGGGCATTTCCTATTTATGAACGAAGCCTTTTCCGCCACCATGGCCATATCCATGTCCCTATACCACTGCATTATTGTCGGCACCGTTCCTTAGCTATTATCATGCCAGTTGTGGCCCAAAGGCGTTCAGCATGGGTGAGATGTGTCGGGCCCCAGACATTAAGAATGCAGCACTGAGGTTCAAGTGGGACCCTTTTCTTGGTGGCGTCTGCTATTATGTCTACCACTCCCTCCCAGTATAGTATCAGCGCAGGACAATCCCATAAGGTGTGATAATAAATACCTATACCCCACAGAGACGCAGACAGCTCGGGTCAGGGGCCCTTCCCATCTTGTGTAGTACCGTCCCAGTGTAATAGGTCCTGTGCAATATTTTAAACTGTATCAAACACAGTCTGGAGGAGATTGCTACTTCTTTGGGCGATGCTTGGACCTTGCGCCAGTCAGGGCCGTCCATGTCTCCCATATCGGATTGCCAAAGGTCCCAGAGTCAGGCGAGCGGGTCCGGTCCATTGTTATTGATATTTTTAAATGTCAACGAAGTCGCTTTTCTATGGAGAAAGTCAGTGAGTAGTCGGTCTTCCAATGGGGAGGACTCGGGAAGCATCTCATCTGTGGGGAGGGCTGTTTCTATCGCGTATTTGACTTGTAAATATCTAAACCTTTCGCTAGGAGCCATTAAGTACTGTTCTTGCAGGTGGGTGAAGCTGACAACCTTCCCGTTCTGCCAGAGATCTCCCAGCCAGGAGATATGAATTGGCAAATTCAACAAATTGATAGTTAGAAACTTTTTCCAGCAAGGCACTCAGAAACTGTTCCCTCCACAGAAGAAGCAGCCTTCAAGCTGTTCCAGGTGCTTTATCCTGAGTCCAATGAGTTCCTTTAAAGTGTTCATGATGCTGAGGATACAGGATGCTGAAGTAGGCTCAAGGAGTCAAGGATGCTTTGGATGTGATGCGGTCGACAGGGGTCTTCCTGCACCTGTACTCCTCAGTCCACGAAGGTGATGAGAGAGTTCTGTGCACAGGTTTCAATGCCCCACGAGGTCCTCTCCGGTCTGGTTGAAGTCAAGTTGCCACTGGTCTGCCAGTCGTCCGGTGTTGCAGTCACAGTCAAATTCTTCTCCGGAATGTAGCTTGCCTTTTGGACGACCATGCTGCACTCAGATGACTCTCCTGGATCCAGCAGACTCGGGTTCAAAGTCTGAAATCGGGTCATGGTGCTGCACAATGGCTGAGAGTGGTGATATGAGAATCTGGGGTGCCCCTCGCCCTTAGCAGGCTTCTTCAGCTGCTGTGTCCTTATGCTGCGAACAAGAGACCAGTTGGATGGCCCTTGGAGGCTCTTTCTTTTGGCTAGGTTCTGAAGACAACTTCTCCTTGAGCAGGACACTTGAGGTACAGTCCTCTTTCTTTGCTAGCCACCAGATGCTGCCTGTCTCCTCCGGGAACTTGAGGAGCAGGGTGGTCCTTTTTCCAGGTCAGTCAAGATCTAAGTTCTGGGCGACAGTGGTGCCCTATTTATGCTCAGAAAATTCCTTCAGTGTAGGATGTGGTTAGTAGCCAATGGGATACCGGGGGGCATATTACCAACAACTAGCGATAATTATCGCTATGTTGGTTTAGCAGCGATATTTTTATCGCCGAGCTGCGGCGATATTTATCGCTTAGGAACCTTGCTATTGTCAAGGTTTATCTCCTAAGCGATAAAAATCGGCCGAAATGCATGAATATCGCTGAAAAGTCAGCGCTATTCATGCATTGTCGAGCTAATGCTCTAAGCCATGTTATCCACCTACCATTGGATAACATGGCTAAGAACTGCTCAGGGGCAGGTGTTAGCTTTTGGAGATATTTGCGCTTAGCGCGAATATCTCCAAAAGTTGGTAATAGGAGATAGCGATGTTAGCGACTGTTTCCAGACTTCCTGACTAGGAGGCACGGAATAGCAATGCCCACCGTAGTCGGGTGGTTCAGGCAAGTTAATGGTGACCATGTCGCTGCAGCTTTGAGGACCAGGCGGCGCGGAGGTGGACCAGGAGCCGTGCACAAGCTGCCCCACATCTGGTGTTGGTGACCAGGGGGGTTGGTGTCTGGCAGGAGCACCAACAAGCCTTGGTAGCCGCAACTGGCATGGATGTAGGAAGGAGGATATCTGACTATATAGTTACCCCAACTTTTTGCCTAGTGTTTAGATGGTTTTCGACTTAGTTGGCCTGGGATCCTGCTAATCAGGGCCCCAGGCTATCTGCTCTCCATGTAAAATGGACTCCATGTACTTTAGGTACATATCCAATGGGGTATTGGGTCACCTTATGAGCCCCTGTAGAGTGTACCATAGGTGCATCCAAGGCCTACCAGGGGCTGCAGCATGTATTATGCCACCCCTGGCTGGCCATCCAAACTGACACCACTGGCTGATCACTCAGCTGGGGCAAGGTTGTGTAATCACCACTTGCTTAGATATAGTATTCCTATATCTACCTTTTATATATAGACACATATATACCTATAAGTCACTCCTATGGCAGGCCTTAACAATCCTGGAGGCAGAGTGCTTGGTTTTATGTGAGATGGTGCTCTAGCATGAGCTGAGCCTGTCTGCAGCTTTCGGAACCATGTCCTTATAGCTGTTCTATGATATAGCCATACCATATACTCTTAAGTGCATTATAATCCTTGCAGTTAATGCTAACTTTGGTTTGGCTTTATCAAAACATGTCGTGTAAGGTGTCATACGCTTTGGAATACTACCCCCCCCTCGCCAGTCCTGGCGGCGGGGGTAGCATTCCACCCTTCTTGAGGGAGAAGACTTGTAGTTGTAGCTTTACCCGGTTAAAGTTAAACAGAGCCTCAGCATCACAAAATGGATGCTGCTGCCACAGACACGGATCTGACCTCCTGCTGCTGGACGAAACTCTGGCAGGGGAGGCCTGGATAATAGGTTTACTGCCTTGGGAGGTGCTAGCACCTCCCCAGACAGGCTATAGTGTATTGGTGCAGGGTGGGTTGAATGAAATGAGACACTGCCTGGGGCACCCAAGGTGCGCCATGCATAGCCCAGCTCAAACCAGTTGCTGGGTCACTCCACCCCCAGCTCTGGCGTGAAACTGGACAAAGGCAAAGAGGTGTAACCACCCCCTTCCTAGGTTCCACCCATAGGAGGGACCTAGCAGGTAATCCAGCCCCTTAGATTGGTATAAAGCTAGGAGCTGTGTCTAGAGACATAAGATAATCCTGAACTGAAACTCTGAAACGAAACTCTGGACCTTCGACATTCTACTGCAACTAGAAGACTGAAGAATTTCCCTTGTGGCCAAGGAGTGACCACCCTGTGCAAACAGGCACCATCAGTGACTTGCCGGTTTGCTTTGTCGATGCTCCCACAGCAGCCCAAAGACTTAGCGATGCAGCCTCTGGACTTCTAGACTTCTCTGACCCCCGACCCACATCCACAGCAAAGCTGAGACCCGTGGTGGACACGAGAGACGTGGGACCGGACTACCTGCAGTACCTGCTTTTTGCTAACTGTGCAGCTTCTGAGGCATCCTCGAAGTTGTGCATTGGGACTTGAGAAGCCCAACCCCGAGCCATAAGTGCACCAAAGCTCAGCCCTCCACACTCTACGAGTGCCGCGTGGGGCCTGCTCCTGCATTTCTCCTCGACGCATATTCGCGGTTGCTAGCCCGCTGGCTAGTGGCCCTCCTGAAGACATCTTTATGAATCAATACCGCTTGCCTGGTTGCTTCGGGCTTGCTCCTGCTTTCCTGTAAAGGGGAAGCTCCCCAAACCTTGCTGGTCTGAACAGAAGCCGATCTTCCCTTTATGCGTGGGTTGCCTTTGCCAAGGCTTGTTGACTCCAATCCGGAAGCCAACACCGCCAACAGCGAGATCCTTTGTGGGACAGTCCATATCCAGCTCCTGGTCATCGACGACGCCTCCTGGTCCACGTGGCTGCAGCGACAACGTCACTTCTTCACCTGTTCGCAGTTCGACATCGCCTGTTTCCTTCCTGGTTCCCTCCTGGTCACTGGCTAGTGACCCAGACTCTCTCCCCTCTGCTTTCAGGTTCTTCACTGCTCCGATCCACCCTTGGATCCAACCAGACATCTTCCTCCTGGTCGCCTGCAGCATCTTTGTGCAGCTCTCCATAGGATTCGACGACGAAACCCGAAACGAAAGAACACCTATGCACCCGGCTTCCCTGGGTGAGGTAACTCGAGTACTCCGGTGCTCCCGTGGGTAATAACTATCCAAGTGTCCTACTTTAACTGGGTTTTCTCGTAGTCCACCCGGAAGTGTCCGAAATCAACTACTTTGTTAACTCTATGTTCCCATTATAAGTCTATGAGAACCTGCGTGTGTGTTTAGACACTGCACACGTATCCTGTAGGACTCCTGCTTCCTAACCTTTGGTTACTCAGTGTAGTCCCAGCGATTCCCTAGGCCCATTCACTTTTCCTGAAGTGGTTCTTATACCACTTATTTAATATATGGTTCGTGAGGCCCCTAGGGCAGAATTGTATTTGTGCAACTTATAGTATGCTTATTGAGTCACTTGTGCTGTATCTCGAACTCTGACCTCATAAAGAGTGCAGAGGGGTTGTGTTAGTAATAAATACATATATGTGTGATATATACCTTGTGTGGTGTCCTTTCATTTGGTATTCAAGGAGTTATTATTGGTAAAACAATTGGCTTCACATGCTCTCTGAAGTATTAGCCTAAGACTGCTTTGTCCATACTACCACTAGGATAGCTGGTCTATAAGGTTGACTTTACAACCATCACCATAAGGGTTGTTTGGACTGATGCAGGGTGCCCACTAGAACAGTGGACATCACATATCAGGCCAACTTCTCACAATGGAGAATGAAGAAAAAGCAACGTTGGGATCAGAAAGCTCCAAGGGACTCACCACAAGCAAGGAGAGTCAGAGCAGGCTCCGAGCAAGCAGGGGAGCACATTGAAGCAGGAAAAGACTCTCCAGAGAACCCAAAGGCCAAAGGCACAGAAGTCACAAGAGAACCTTGAGCAGCACACCAAGAAGGAAGGCAGGCCCATTGTGCAGAGGATGCGGTGAAGATGCTATACTTGACAGGAAGAGATGCTGGAGCTCCTTGTAGCTTGTAGAACTCTGGAACACGGAGCCAACAAGCCTTGGCAATGGCAAGTTGACACAGTGCACATGGGTCCACTCCCAGAGGTTCTGATGAGGGGTATAGGCCTCAAAACTGCAGAGAGGACAGGTCAGGCCTTGAGGGAGTTGCAGAACCACCACCTGTGTTGCTTAGCCTCCGGAGGTTTGTGGATGTCAGGAGAAGCAGACCGGTCAGTTTCATTGCGGAGCCTCCAGATGCAGGGGAGTGACTCCTTCACTCCAAGGGACATTGCTTCGGGTATCCTTGATGCCCACAGGTCTGTTGAAGATCCTGGAAGAAGGACAGAAACAGACAACCAAAAAGACTTCTAGAACAGCAAGACCAGGTGCAGCAGTAGTCTTCCTTGGCGCAGTCTCGGTTCCAGGTGAAGTCCAAGTGTCCAGACGTTCAGAGAGTGATGTTTCAAGCTTGATTCTTGTCCCATGATGAATCTAAAGAGCTACCCACAGGCAAGCCCTTATGCACCTTAAGGAAAGGGTTGGAACAACTCAGGGGTCCCTCCCAGAAAAAGGGCTGGACAGAGGGGAGGATACTTCCTTGTCCTTTGTCCAGATTCACTCCAGAGCGGGAGCCAAGGGCTCCCTGAACTGGCTCAAACTGGAGTATGAAAGCAGGGCACCAAATATGCCCTTCAAAGAAGTCTGATGGCACTGGCAAGCACCCCCACCCAAGCCCAATACACTAAGTCCTGCTTGGGAGAGAGTCACACCTCCCTGTGTCAGGAAACCAATTGTTTTACCTTCCTCTGCATGAGCTTGGCTCAGCAACAGGAGGGAAGAATCGTGTCTGTAGTCAGCAGCAGCACTATCTTGCTGTCAGACCATGAAAGGATGTTACCAATAACATTGGGTTACCCCAAGGGAGCCACCCAGTACATAGGATCAAACTTCCAACACTGGAATCGGTGTTGAGGTATGATTCAAACATGTTTGATACCAAATATGACAGGTTTTGGTGAGCCACTATATAGTTAGACATATAGTATTGACTGATGTCCACTATATGCATTTAAAAGGCTGACCGCACTAACAAAGCCTGGAGAATCGACTTTGGGGTTTGTAGGGATGTCCTGCTCATGCAGGGGCACCCTCACACTTATAACTAAGGACCCTGCCCTCTGGACTGAAGAACCAGCCATAGGGGCAACATATGTTTTAAGTTCAGAGACCTATCAAGCACCAACTCACACAGGCTGCAATGGCAGGCCTGTAGTCACAGTGTAAGTGGACTCTCATGGGTGGCACAATACATGCTTCAGCCCATAAGAAACCCTTGGTGTAGCTGTGCCCCGGGTACTTCCGTACCATATACTAGGGACTTTCAAGGGTACGACAGTAGCCAATTGTGAATGTACAAAAGTACTTACCATGGTCAATTTAGGGAGAAAGCACAGGGTCTTGATTAGTAGAATACCAGTCAGACTAGGTCAAAATCACATTGACACCAGGCAAAAAGGTTGTCCGCTCTTCTTCATTGCAAACCCAGCACTATAAGACCTTGTACAAGCTATACTACACTCCAGCCAGAATTGCACAGTGAGGGGGGGGCACACAAGGCATAACATGCCCAAGATGCGACAGCCAGGAGGCAGACATAGCTCACATGTTTGGCGAATGCCCCAACCTAGTTCCTCTGATAAAAGAAATCGAAGGGTTTTTAGATAGATCACTGAATTGTAAGTTAAAAATGACACCCGAAGTAATATTAATGGGATTGGACGGGACTGGAGAGCAACCACAGTTGGAAAACTTTCTGTTCGTAGCTATGGCAGTATTTCGTCTCTGCATAGCTTCAGCATGGCGAGACCAGCTCCCTCCCACTATGCAGCAATGGTTGGCCAGGCGTTTGTATATATACAACATGGAAAAAGCGCTATACGCCAGAAAAGGGAAGAATGCCAGATCCGTAGGTCTGCAGATCTGGAAACCAATAACAGATTGGAAGAATAGGGTGGCAGGAAACATAGAACTTCCATAGGGTCTCAGGGCGGGTGTATAATGCAATCAGGAATATTATTCTAGCTGTATACATGGTGTTATGTTTGGTTGTTCGCACTCCAAGGGGTTTCTACCAGTTGTTTTTAATAATGCTCTAGCTTACCCAGTATATAATTTGCCAGTCTGAATTATTGTAAATTGTAACTTGAGATATAGTAATGTCATGGAAAAAAAGAAACTTGATTGTATTCTTTTGCTATTTTTCATGTCCTGTGCAGGGTGTGGGGGGGGGGGGGGGGGTGAGGGGGAGGAGTTAGGGGGAAAAACGTATTTTTTTTAAAAATAAAGACATTTAAAAAAGAAAAGACACTAGGCAAAAAGTGGGGGTAACCATGCTAGAAGGAGCCTACTTACAGGGCAAAAAAAGAATAAATGGACCAGTGATTCAGGACTTCCTTTGCATGCTGGACACATATCGTCAAGGGGAGCTTGGCTTTGCCATCTACTCCGGAGCACCTTGGTGGGGAATGGCCTATCTAAATTGAAGGAACAATTTCTGTGCCAATGGTGAGACAATCTCATCAATAGTATCTTCAAATTGGGGACGACTTTAAAGACTGAACTGCTGAGTTGGCGATCCTATTGCATTGGAAACATTCTTCACCATAATGAATTCCCAGTAAACTTCTTTGACCCTGTCTCTTGTGATCTGGGACATTTTCTCTGGGTCAGTACAATAGGTTTCCAACCCCAATTTCCTCAGAAGTACCCTGAGGAAAGTAAATTAAGAGCTTTTACTAACCCTGGGAGATACCATGAGGTTCATAAGTCCCGCTTGGTTTGGGGCAAGCTCTCAGTAGACCACAATTGATGCCAAACATTAGGAGCCTACACTGCATTTTGAACACAAGATGCTAGACAGAGCCCTGAAACTTTTCAGACAGTCACAGATCTGGGTTGAATCCATCATCGTTCTTTATCTCACTTTGCCACCCCAGTTCAGACACCGCTATATGCACATCAGTCTTGACCCAGTGCCTCATGGGAACAGTCCAGCCCAAACTGCCAAGCCATATCTTCCCTGGACCGGAAACAAGCATCCTGGAACCAGTGTCAGGCTAACAGCCCTCATCAGCCAGGCTAGCTTGAATCCAGTGGCAAAGTGAGCAAGGGACCCATGTCTGGGCATACCCTGCCAACTTAGGGCGAACAAAGCAAACACAAGGATATGATGGACAGAGTGCTGAAACTTTTCAGACACTCAACCCCAATCACAGATCTGGGTTGAATCCATCATTGTTCTTTAGCTCACTTCGTCACCCCAGTTCAGACACAGCTATATGCATATCAGTCGTGACCCTGTGCCTCATGGGAACAGAGCAAACACAAGGAGATGATGGATGGATGGAGCGCTGAAACTTTCCAGACACTTACCCCCAGTCACAGATCTGGGTTGAATCCATCATCATTATTTAGCTCACTTTGCCACCTCAGTTTAGACCCAGCGATATATCAAATCAGTCTTGACCCTGTGCCTCATGGGAGCAGTCCAGCCCGAACTGCCAAGCCAGGTTTTTCCTGAGCCGGAAACGAGCATCCTGGGCCCGGGTTCGGGCGAACAGACCTCATCAGCCAGGCTAGCTTGAATCTAGAGGATCAGGGTTGAATCCATCTTTGTTCTTTAGCTCACTTCGCCAACCCATGGAATGGCATGGTGAGCAAAAAAACGATGGATTTAGGCACATATCTCTGTACTGGGGTGAATGTATGACATTGTTCGGCATTCTGTCCATCAATTTACACTCCATTTTGGGCAATCTTTCTTTGGGCCAGGTCGAGGAAAATTGGAATCACAGGGGAGATTAAGAAAGGATCCTACAAAGCATTGTTCAGTCACAAAAAGGCAATTAATATTCCCACTACCCCACAATTCTGCTCCATAGATGACTGAGCCGAGAGCTTTGGTATTATGCATTTCTATTGCTGAAGACACTTTTCCTGTCACAGTTCTTTTGTGGATCTTAGTTATAAGGGAGATTTGCTGAATAAGTGAGAGATGTGCTCACTGTGCCACTGGAATCAAGCTATCCTGGCTGATGAGGGCTGAAAGCCTGAAAACGGCCCTAGGATGCTTGTTTCTGGTCAAGGGAGAACTTGGCTTGGCAGTTCGGGCTGGACTGTTCCCACTGGGTGCAGGGTCAAGACTGATATGAATATGGCTGGATCCAAACTGGAATGGCATGGTAAACAAAAAAACAATGATTTAGGCCCAGATCTCTGTACTGGGGTTAATGTATGAAATTGTTCTGCATTCTGTCCATCAATTGTTATTTTTGCATTTGTCACCCCGAGTGGGACGGGTATGCCCAGACATGGGTCCCGTTCGCTCCATGCCACTGGCGTCAAGCTATCCTGGCTGATGAGGACTGAAAGCCCAAAACCGGTCCTAGGGTGCTTGTTTCCAGTCCAGAGAGGACCTGGCCTGGCAGTTCGGGCTGTACTGTTCCCATTGGGCGCAGGGTCAAAACATATTTGCATGTGGCTGGGTCCAAACTGGAATGGCATGGTGAGCAAAAAAACGATGGATTTAGGCCCAGATCTCTGTACTGGTGTGAATGTATGAAATTGTTCTGCATTCTGTCCATCAATTGTTATTTTTGCATTTGTCACCCCGAGTGGGACGGGTATGCCCAGATGTGGGTCCCATTCTCTCCATGCCACTGGAGTCAAGCTATCCAGGCTGAAGAGGGCTGAAAGCCTGAAACCGGTCCTAGGATGCTTGTTTCCAGTCCAGGGAGGACCTGGCCGGGCAGTTCCGGGCTGGACTGTTCCCACTGGGCGCAGGGTCAAGACTGATATGAATATGGCTGGATCCAAACTGGAATGGCATGGTGAACAAAAAAACAATGATTTAGGCCCAGATCTCTGTACTGGGGTTAATGTATGAAATTGTTCTGCATTCTGTCCATCAATTGTTATTTTTGCATTTGTCACCCCGAGTGGGACGGGTATGCCCAGATGTGGGTCCCATTCTCTCCATGCCACTGGAGTCAAGCTATCCAGGCTGAAGAGGGCTGAAAGCCTGAAACCGGTCCTAGGATGCTTGTTTCCAGTCCAGGGAGGACCTGGCCGGGCAGTTCCGGGCTGGACTGTTCCCACTGGGCGCAGGGTCAAGACTGATATGCATATGGGTGGGTATAACTGGAATGGCGAACAAAAAAAACGATGATTTAGGCCAAGATCTCTGTACTGGGGTGAATGTATGACATTGTTCTGCATTCTGTCCATCAATTGTTAGTTTTGCATTTGTCACCCCGAGTGGGACGGGTATGCCCAGATGTGGGCCCAGTTCTCTCCAATCCACTGGAGTCCAGCTATCCTGGCTGATGAGGGCTGAAAGCCTGAAACCGGTCCTAGGATGCTTGTTTCCAGCCTAGGGAGGACCTGGCCTGGCAGTTCGGGCTGGATTTTTCCCATTGGGCACAGGGTAAAGACTGATTTGCATATGGCTGAGTCCAAACTGGAATGGCATGGTAAGCAAAAAAACAATGAATTTAGGCCCAGATCTCTATACTGGGGTGAATATATGACATTGTTCGGCATTCTGTCCATCAATTTACACTCCATTTTGGGCAATCTTTCTTTGGGCCATGTCGAGGAAAATTGGAATCAGAGGGGAGCTTGCCGGCTGATTAAGGATCCTACAAAGCATTGTTCAGTCACAGAAAGGCAATTAATATTCCCACTACCCCACAATTCTGCTCCATAGATGACTGAGCCTAGAGCATTGGTATTATACATTTCTATTGCTGAAGACACTTTTCCTGTCACAGTTCTTTTGTGGATCTTAGTTATGAAGGAGATTTGCTGAATAAGTTTGAGATGTGCTCACTGTGCCACTGGAATCAAGCTATCCTGGCTGATGAGGGCTGAAAGCCTGAAACCGGTCCTAGGATGCATGTTTCCGGTCCAGGGAGGACTTGGCTTGGCAGTTCGGGCTGGACTGTTCCCACTGGGCGCAGGGTCAAGACTGATATGCATATGGCTGGGTCCAAACTGGAATGGCACGATGAGCAAAAAAACTATGGATTTAGGCCCAGATCTCTGTACTGGGGTGAATGTATGACATTGTTCTGCATTCTGTCGATCAATTGTTATTTTTGCATTTGTCACCATGAGTGGGACGGGTATGCCCAGGTGTGGGTCCCATTCTCTCTATGCTATTGGAGTCAAGCTATCCAGGCTGATGAGGGCAGAAAGCCTGAAACCGGTCCTAGGATGCTTGTTTCCAGTCCAGGGAGGACCTAGCCTGGCAGTTCGGGCTGGACTATTCCCATGGGCGCAGGCTCTCTCCAACTTTTAGAGCGTCACACCCATCTCTGTCAAGGTACCCTACTACTCCATTTATAAATAGCGAGAACAGGGTGGGAGCTAAAAATGCACCACTGTCTAACTCCATGCCAAATGATAAAGGTCTCTGTTAGCTGCACTCTTCACCCTTTAGCTTCATGTAATCTCATCAGGAAATACAGTAAATTGCCACCACCTTCCCAAGTTTTCCCCATGGCACCAGATCAAAAGCTGTATGCAGGTTTATGAATGTTACATACAGCTTGCCCCCTTTGTACTAACAGTTATTTCCAATAAAGAGAAAAACCTGGTCCGGAGTACTGATATTGGTACAAAACCCAGCTTGGAAATCAGACAGAATATTACCTTCTGAAATCCATACCTGGAGATTACCAAAATCTGTTTACAGAATATTTTCTGCAGGAAGTCTATTAAACTGATAGTCTATGGCTACCTAGCATTTACTCTCTCCTGCAAATTGGTATAATCTCTGCTGACTTTCAAGAGGTTGGGATCTCCATCCTCGAGAAAATAGCATTAGACAGCAAATTGATATAGGTTTCCCCACACTACTGAAACTTCCCTGTATACATTTTTTGCATCCTGTTGATAGGGTTAGTACTGGACACAACATTGAGTCAAGCCTCTTCCTAAGAGGATTCACAACATCCAGATTACGATTACGATGTTTTCAGGATGAAAAGATCATCCCAGTCCTGATGGTCTTATGCTGGCTCAGTGTTCTAGCCTCCTGTATTTTGTTGGCCAACTGTTATACTTGGCCCTCTCTGCAGGGTCACTGTCAAAAATTTTGCCTTAACACCTCCTATTTTCTGAACCCATTTTTGTTGGCTTTTAGGAGTCTGTACACTTCACTAATGCAAACAAGGTTCAAAGTGCTTCTGCTCTCTCTTATAAGCATGGTAAAATTGACCTACACCCAATTGGCACCTTAATTTTACCTATAAGCCCCTAGTAAAGTGGTACTACGTGTACCTAGGGACTGCAAACAAATGCTACTGGTGGCCAGTATTGCCTTAATGCAGTTTTAAACTACTGTTTCGATCTGGTAAAAAATAACCATTTTTCCAGACCTAAACCTTACTTTTTTAGTACATATAAGCCAGCCCTAGGGTAGGACCTAAGCAGCTCTGGGTTAGAGTGTATTGTATTTTAAAAGTTGGACATGTAATTTTAAGTTTCACATGTCCTGGAAGTGAAAAACTCACAAATGTGTATTTTCACTATTGCTTGACCTACAAAAGGATAACATTGGGCTACCTTATATTGTAAGTGATGATTTTTGGTTGGGAGCAGGTCAGATTACGATAGCTTGGTGTCTCAAAAAATGTACTTTAAAACCCTCTTTAATGGTTTATCACATTTAAGTCACAATTCTGAAAATTACACTTTTGGAAAGGTGGCTATTTCTTGTCCTCACCATTCGGTGCCTGCAGCCTGTTCCTGGGGCACATACCTAGCTGTATTTGGCAATTGATCTTTTTGTATTCCTCCCAGCCAGTATCACAATAGAGGGTCTTGGTGTTGGCAGAATGGGTCATCCTGGCTAAAGGGGGGAAGCTGTCATCTCGCACACTGGCACTTCAAAGGCACATACAAAGGACTTCACACTAGCCTATTGTGCCCCCAAACAGACTGCCCCAGACAGACTCCCTGCCCCCAGGGCAGGGAGGCTGGAAATTACTGACACCACTCTAGGGGGAAACTCTAGTAGCTTCTCCCACTGCAAAGTAGGCACCAGATATAATAATGGGACTCTCAGATCCACTCTTCAGTACACTCCTGGACCTGTGGATACTACATAAGAAGTACAACCTGCTGCTTAAAGCCTGCCCTGCTGCTTGAGGCCTGCCCCGCTTCGAGAAAAGACTGGACCTTCACCTTTAATCCCAAGCTAAAATGACTCAAAGGGTCAGCTGACTGACCTCCTTTTCTGAACTACAGGGATACAACAACCTCCAGAGGCCCCTCTGCAACTGCGCAGCTGACCTGCTGCAACTGGACCTACAACCTATCCTGTGTGAGTCTTTTTGATCCCCTGCTGGAGTGAGATTCTGAACCCCAAAAGGTGCCTCCCAGGTCCTGGACCGTTGGCATGGAACCAGTTGAGCTCTACAAAGGAAGAAATCATGAGGTTTTGGGCTCTTCGCGACTGTGAAACGGCCCATTCGCGCCAAGATCTTGCTGCCAAACAGGCCACCAACATGAAGCACCAGTGAACCCAATTAAATAAAGCCAATCAATCAAAATTCTTTTATTTCGGTCACTGGTGTGACCATAAAAGTACACTGAATAGAACACAGCAAAACATATCCGATTAAAAAGTACATCACAGATAAAAACAAGCAAATATGTAGACAAAGCCAAAGATACAGCAACTGATATTAAAAGTTAAACAGACAAAAACCTGCCAAAACTACATATAGTTTCTCCTTTTAACTGTGCATTTTAAGAAGGAGAAGATGTTGAACAGTTAAAGTGGAAATTCAATAGCTGCAGGTATTCAAGGGCAGCCATAGACGTCCTCAGGCCCCAATTTCTGACAATGGGAAGCAGGATTAGTTCAATAAAGTCCTAGTAAAATGTGCAAAAAAGACAAAGTGTAACAGGTTTTGAGGTGACACTTCGTCACAGGGACAAGTTGTAATACTGACTATCTCGATTTGGCCCAAGGGAAAACACAAAAGCCATCTCATGAAACCTAAATGGAAATGCGAGAGAAGCATTTTCCTCCAAGAAGAGTCAATCCAGCCCAGGTAAGGAGCATTCCCAGGGATACATGAAGGGCGGCATGCTCTCTAACTGTAATTTTAAGGAGTTTGTTCATCCCTCTGGTGATTTGCCTATTTTGTTTAAATAATGACTTGACTCTGGCCAGATCTTGCTTTACGATTGTCTCAGGGTGAACCCGATTCTTTGCACTACAGCCACTGCCAGCGACAATCGGCAATGCGAGATCTGCACTTTGACCCGACATGACCATCAAAGTTAATCTCCAGCAACAACCATCCTCAAATGCCCGACAGGATCATTGCTCTACAGCAACGACCGTCTGTGACGACCCGCCGCTACAGCAAAGGCCATCCATGACGTTTTACCTGCTCTTTGCAGGCTTGTCCACCGCAAACCAAACTCTTCGGGTAGATTTTAGGAGGATTTGTGGGACTAACCTGGTCTGTTTATCCGGCCCATGCTGCATCACGATCGGCCTGTACTTATTACTTTCACCCGGTCTAGCACGACTAGATAACTACAAGTGGTGCTTTGTGCTTATAGGCACTATACTTACCTTCAATCTTTGAAATTGCAATTCTCAGATTCTACTGATTCCTAAAATGTACTCTTTTTATAAATTGGTGTGGGGTTTTTCTTGTGTTGTTTTTTCACTTTTTGAATGCTTTTAAAAAAAAAATCCTTTTTTTAACCATTTTTTTGATTTGTAATACAGAATAAACGAGAGGGTTGAGATGGGATTAGAGGAATTGAAGCATTTGTGTATACATACCCAACAAATACAAAATCATGAGTGCAGTTTAGTAATATGGGGGGGGGGGGGACATCCTTTACCACGCGGATTTTACTCCGCAAGGCTTTAACAACGCGTCCATTACAACGCAAGTCGTAACCACGACTTGCGCTGGAGGGCGCTACAGGATTAGGAATAGTATATTTACTATTCCAACACCTTCCCTAGTGTCCACGGGGACTGGTGTTAGAATAGTAAATTATACTATTCTCAATCCGCGCCCCCAACGCAAGTCGTGGTAACGACTTGCTTTGTAAGGGACGCGTTGTTAAAGCACGCGTTGTGACGGTACGGGCCGTACCGTCATACATCCAATATGGGGGGACCAGAAAAAACGGTAGTGTGGAGCTAAGTAGGAGAAGAAAAGAAAAAAAGATTTTATTAATGCTTTTGTGCCAAGCACAGTTTAAATTTGGGACTGTTGTGGTTCACCCTGCGTGGATTGTGGCTGTAGCTTGAGAAGCGTTCACAACCGTCTCAATCAATAACTCACTTTTACACATCACTCTTTCACGCTGGCACATGTGGGCACACCACTACAATGGAGATCAGCAAGCCTGCATCAAGAATTTAAGGGGGGCTGCAGCAGATCTACAATGGTGGCGTGTGGACAGCAAGCTTTCTCAAGAAAAGCCGGAGTGCTCATCTGGAGGAGCTAGAGATCAGAGGGCTCTGGTCTTCAGAAGAACAAATGTTACACAACAATCTGTTGGAATTGTGGGTAATATTTCTGGCTCTCAGGGTCTTCCTCCCATCCCTTCCCACTCAGCCAGTCCAGATTTCACAAACAATATAACCATGATGACGTACATCAACAAACAGTGAAGAGTGCGGCCATCTCCTCTCTGGTTCCAGGCTCAGGACAATCAGATTTGTGTGGTAGCAAATCATATGGCAAGAGTATTTAGTGTGAAATACAACAGCCTCAGCAGGCCTCATCTTACCGATCACAAGTTACGTCTCCGTCAAGAACTAATCCAGGACATTTTCCAGTTGTAGGGGACTCCTCAGATGGACCGCTTTGCCTCTCTTGAGCACGCTCACTGCTCGAAATTCTGTGCCCTCCAGTATCCTATGCAGGGAGCAATGGGGGACTTGTTTCACTTGAAATGGAACTTGCCATTTCACTACACTTTTCCTCCCATACCCTTGATTCCTCGCATGTTAAGGAAGATTTGCCACAATCAGGCCCAAGTAATTTTTGATTGCCATGGACTGTCCATGCAGCTTGTGGTAATGAGACCTCATTCACCTCTCCTTGAGCCCTCTGCTCATTCTCCCTCACAAGATAGGCCTTCTCTTGAAGTCGCAAAGAAAGGTGGTATAACCCAGCCTTGGGAGCCTCCACTTGCATGCCTGGAGATTGAGTGGGGCAACTGGAGTATTTTTATTTTACCTCCTGAAGTGATAGACTTCGCTTTGTTTTCACAACAACACTCCACCAAAACGAATTCTGGCAGATGTACCCAATATGTTAAATGGTGTGCAGACAACTTCATAGATCTTCTTCAGGCTCATTTATCAGAAATCCTCCATTTCGCCCTTTGAACAGCCCAGCTAGGCAGCATGGGTGTTAAGGGTTGTCAGTCTTTTCAGGGTTTTTAAGCCTACCCCATCAACCATCAATCAATCAGGGAATTGTAAGCATGCTACTCACCCGTGAGGGTCTCAAGGTGCTGGGGGGGGGTGGTATGCAGCTTCAATCAGCCGAAGAGCCAGATCCTGAGTGTCTTCCTGAAGATGTTCAGAGAGGAGGTGTGTCTGATGTTCATTGGGAGTTCGTTCCAGGTCTTGGCTGCGATGTAGGAGAAAGCCCTTCCGTCTGTTCTGGCTCTGCAGATGTGCAGGGTTTCGGCGAGGTCGGCAGATCGGAGGTTTCTTTTGGGTACATGGAAGGAGATTATATCTTTGAGGTATTGGGGTCAATCAATCATTTGTAAAGCGCACTACATACCCACAAGGGTCTTAAGGCACTGGGGAGGTGGGGGAGGCGCTACTGATCGAACAGTCAGGTCTTGAGTATCCTCCTGAAGGTCAGCAGGTCTTGGGTCTGTCATAGGCTCAGTGAGAGGGTGTTCCATGTCTTGGCAGCGAGGTGGGAGAAGGATCTCCTGCCAGTGGTTGTTCTTCCGATGCGCGGGACGGTGGCGAGTGAGAGGTCGGCGGAGCGTAGCTGGCGGTTGGGGATGTAGAAGGAGAGCAGTCTGTTGAGGTAGGGTGGGCCGGTCTTGTGGAGTGCTGTGTGTGTGTGGATGAGGAGCATGAAGGATATTATTTTGTTGACCGGGAGCCATTGCAGGTTTCTCAAGTGGGGGGTGATGTGGCTGTGTCGTGGTACGTCAAGGATCAGTCGTGCTGAGGCGTTTTGGATGCTTTGTAGTCATTTGATGAGCTTGGTCAGGGCTCCCACGTAGAGGGCATTTCCGTAGTCGAGTCTGCTGCTGACAAGGGCCTGGATGACTGTCTTTCTTGTATCTGTCGGGATCCATCTGTAGATCTTGCGGAGCATGCGGAGGGTGTTGAAGCAGGAGGAGGAGACAGTGTTGACTTGCTTGGTCATTGAGAGCGTTGAGTCGAGGATGATTCCCAAGTTGCGTACGTGGTCAGTGGGTGTCGAGCTGCCCCCAGTGCCGTCAGCCACCAGGAGTCGTCCCAGGCTGAAGGGTTGGAGCAGAGGATGAGGACATCCGTCTTGTCCGAGTTCAGCTTCAGACAGATGAGCTTCATCTAGTCGACGACTGCCTTCATTCCTTCGTGGAGGTTGGCTTTGGCGGTGATGGGGTCCTTGGTGAGGGAGAGGATCAGTTGAGTCTTGTCGGTGTAGGAGGTATGTTATGTTCATGGGTGTCTTATATAGCGCACGGCTACTCCAAGGAGTGTCCCGGCGCTTTCTGACCCATACCTGAAAAAGGAAATGAGGAAACAGAGACATAACAGTTACTGATTGTAGAGCCATGTTTTCAAAGCCTTTCTAAAGGCAAGCAGATTGGGAATGCGGCGAAGATCGACGGGAAGGGAGTTCCGCAGTTTAGGGGCGAGATGTTTAAAAGAACGTCCACCTATCCTGACTTTCCTAATGGGTGGAACCGTTGCCAGGCCAAGACATTCAGATCTGAGAGATCGGGTAGGTTTATAAAGAGAGAGCCGTTTCTGAATGTAAGAGGCCCCTACCAAGTGGAGTGCCTTATGGGCGAGTGTAAGAGCCTTAAATGTAATCCGCTTCTTGACAGGAAGCCAATGAAGGGAAAGAAGCAACTCCGATGCCCTAGCATGACGAGGCAGGCCAAAAATAGCCCTTGCCGCGGAGTTCTGGACTACCTGAAGTTTGTGCAGGAGGTAATCCGGCAAACCCAGGTAGAGGACATTGGAATAATCAAGCCTGGAACAAATTAAAGCCTGTACTGTCAACTTCCTGTGGACTAGAGGGAGCAATGGAAGGAATTTACGCAGCATTTTTAACAGACCAAAACAAGTACTGGTGAGACCTGTGATCTGAGTTTTCAGTGAGAGGGTGTTATCGATTTTGATCCCAAGGTTTTTAGCAACCAAGGAGGAAGTGGAAGGGGGTGACATGCTCACCGGCCACCATTCCTGCCAAGGCGGGTCTGCCTGACAGCCAAAGAAGAGCACCTCCGATTTATCAGGGTTGCACTTGAGGCTGCTTCGCTGAAACCAGTCGAAGACAGCCCCAAGGCAACCACGGATGCTCTCCCCATCGAACTCCATGCCTTTCTTACAGGTGAAGAGAAGCTGGGTGTCGTCAGCGTATGATATGATCTGGGCACCCAGGGATTCCGCCAGTACCGCCAGTGGAGTCATGAAGATGTTAAAAAGGGTCGGGCTAAGCACCGACCCTTGTGGGACTCCGACATCCATAGGCGGCACCTCGGCGGAGTACGGAGGGGCCCAGACCACTTGTCGACGACCCGCTAGGTAAGATCTCAACCAGCTCAACACCGTCCCTCTGAGACCAATCTTGTGAAGTCTTCTCAAGAGGGCCTCATGAGGGACGGTGTCGAAGGCCGCCGACAGATCCAACATCACCAGCATAACTCTTCCACCTGAGTCGAGCGCTTCCTTAATGGCTTCATTTACTTCCAATAGAGCGGTCTCAGTGCTCAAATTGGAGCGGAAGCCAGATTAGGTAGAATGGAGTAACCCCTGGTCTTCAAGGAAGGAGGAAAGCACAGAATGGACGTGCTTCTCGACGATCTTAGCTAAACTGGGCAGGAGAGATATGGGCCTATAGTTAGCATGCATCTCCGGATCAAGGCCTGGTTTTTTTAAGAGTGGAACAACCATTGCCTTCTTCCAGGCTGGCGGAACAGTGCCGCTAGACAAGGATAGGTTCAAAACAGGGTTAATTAAGGAATTAAAATCTTGACATTTCTAGCTAGAAAGATCGTCGGACAGGGGTCTAGCGGAGAGCCTGATTTGATCCTGAGTAGGAGATCCAGAGAGATAGATTCCGATAGAGGTGGAAACTCCGATAGAAGGGGGCAGGAATCAAATGGAAAGGACGTCGGATTGCAATCAGTCGGGGATACACTGGGGGAAGATGGTGGGAAGGATTCTTGGATCAGTTTAATTTTGGTATTGAAGAAAATGGCCAGATCCTTTACCCAAGGTTCGGAAAACTTATGCTGAACTGTACTGGATTTGGGAGAGACAAACTCCTTAACGATGGTAAAGATTTCTTTACAGGAGTTTGATGCTGACTCAATTCTGTTGGCAAAATAGTTATTTTTTGCCTCCAAGATGTCTGCGTGATAGGACTTGATAGATAATTTGTAGGCGGACTTGGCTTCCCTATCATATTGCTTCCGCCAGAGTCTTTCGGCTAACTTACAGTTACGCCGAGCCAGAGCAAGTGACTTAGAAAACCAAGGGGCCGAACTACGCTTGGTAGATGAACGAGGCGTAGAAAGAGGGGCAAGATCATCAAGCCTCTCGGTCAGCCATTTCTGAAAAACATCAAGGTCCCTCTCCAGATGGCCAGATGTTCCTGATACGCTTGAGCAAGACTCTCGGGGGTAATTTTGTGATAGGGTCTACTGGGGTGCCTAAGATGGTCAGAGTTTATACAGGATGTTTTATTTCTGCCTTGAATTAGAAAACTGATCAAAGAGTGGTCAGACCAGAGAACAGGAGTGGAACGGGTCGTAATAAGGGGAATGGTGGAGAATACTTGGTCCGGAGTGTGACCCTTGTCATGAGTCGCACTTGAAATGTAAGGAATTAGACCAAGAGGAACGGTGATGTCCTTGATTTTAATAGGTTCACTGTCCAACTCAACATCCATATGGATGTTAAAATCCCCTAACACTATGCAGTGTTCGACCTTCAGGCAGAGAGTAGTGATAGCTGATTGAAGCTCATCAAAGAAGGAACCCCGCAGACCCGGAGGTCTATAAACCAGGAGCCCTGAAAATGATTGGTGAGGGGAAAGAGTGATGGAAAAGGCGAGGGATTCGCAACCAGAAATAGGCAAGGATGGAATAATTGCACAGGCGAAAGATCTTTGAACTACAAGTGCGACACCACCACCTTTTCCCAATGCCCTATCCTGTCTGTAAAGTATATAATCTGAAGGAATGGCTGCCGCGATATCAGGGTTAGAAGACTCATTGAGCCAAGTTTCCGTGAGCATAAGACAAAGTGGTTTTTCAGATGTCAATAACTCAAAGATGTCCAATGCGTGCCTATGCAATGAACGTGTGTTTAGTAATAGGCACTTAAAGTTGTTAACAGGGAGTAAAAGGGGCGATGTGTGCGAGCTGGCCATATAAATGTTGAACAGTGTCGGGCTGGGGGAGGATCCCTGGGGTATGCCGCAGATGATCACGGAGGCTTTGGAACGGAATGGGGGGAGGCGGACGCTCTGGGTTCTGCCGGAAAGTAAGGAGGTGGTCCATTCCAGAGCCTTTTCTCGGATCTCTGCGGCGTGGAGGCTTGCGCAAAGAATGCGGTGGCAGGCAGTGTCGAAGGCGGCTGAGAGGTCTAGGAGGATGAGTGCTGTGGTCTCACCGTTGTCAAGCAGGGTCCTGATGTCGTCGGTGGCGGCGATGAGGGCAGTCTCGGTGCTGTGGTTGCTGCGGAACCCTGACTGGGAAGGGGCCAGGATTCTGTTTTCTTCGAGGTATCGGGTTAGCAGTCTGTTGACGATTTTCTCAATGACCTTGGCCGGGAAGGGAAGCAGAGATATGGGCCGGAAGTTCGTGAAGTCTCTTGGGTCTGCCTTAAGTTTTTTGAGCAGTGTGTTGATCTCGGCGTGTTTCCAGCTCTCTGGGAAGGTTGCGGTCTCGAGGGAGAGATTGATGACGTTGTGCAGGTGGGGTGCGATGGAGCTGCTTGCTTTGTTGAAGATGTGGTGCGGGAATGGGTATGACGGAGAGCCGGAATGGATTGTGCTCATGGTCTTGATGGCATCATCGATGCTCACACTGGCCCAGGGGGTCGTGGTCGATGGTGTGCGGAGGGTCTGTTGTGTACTGGTCTGTTGTGGCTGTCTGGGTGTTGAAGCTGTTGTGTATGTCTGCTATCTTGTAGCGGAAGAAGATGGCGAGGGAGTCCCACAGGGCTTGCGACGGCGGGATGCCGTTGGTGTTGGAGCTGGGGTTGGAGAGTTCCTTCACGATGTTGAAGAGCTCCTTGCTATTGTGTGCGTTGTTGTCGAGGCAGTCTTTGAAGGAGGTCCTCTTGGCTGCCCTGATGAGGTGGTGGTGGTTGCGGATGGCCTCCTTGTGTGCTGTGTGGTAAATATTTTACCGTATACGAGTTTGCCAGATAATTTCGGACAATTAAAGAAAATAGCTCAATCAAATGAGAGGCAGAGCCCGTGGCGTCTGAGTCATAAGGGCTTTAATCATAAAGAATGACTCGAGTCATGGAGATCTATTCCATCAAATACAAGGGTTCGGTATGCAATAATGGCAGGGAAAATGTCAGGAAAGATGTCAACGAATTATTCACAGTACATGGCATATATAGCAAAATGACACAATAGCATTGAATACAGTAGGCGTGACAAGTGAAATGTATATGATAAGAACACATGTGCGTAGCAAAAAGGCGTGAACAAGGGTGTGCACATAGGCGTGTACTAGAAACGTCACAGAAAAGTGTCACAAGTGGGTGGATGCTTAAGGAATTCTTGCAGAGTCAGCTGAAACCTATGGCCTGGATGCGCGCGCAGCTAATATGACGTATGATTGACGTGCAACGGGAGGAAGCTAAGAGTCTGACTTTTAACACTAGTAGAAGAGACAGAAGTCTGGCATGTCAGATCGACCTGTCCCTATAACATATCTGATATCTAATATTTGGAGGATGTTTAATCTAGAGGAAAAGGTCTCTTGGGCAGAGGCTACTCTATACTGAATGTTAGTGCGTGCATAGGTGTCAGCGTGTCTACGTGCGGGGGCCATGGGCCTACCATGGTAACGGGATCTGTAAATTACTTGTACGGAGACAGGGAGACTTGCTCTTTGCTCTGCAGCCGGGGATATGTTTACCTAAATCACTAGACAGGAATGTGTTTTCGAGGAGCTGAGCTGGCTACGCTGATAACTTGAAGGAAAAATACTGTTTTTGGCAGGCAGGCCAGGCCGAGCCGGGCACCGCTCGCTTGACAGGAAGTAAGGCAGAGGTCAGGGATACATCTTCATGCTGCAGCTTTCAGAGGCAGAGGCAGACATGGCTTGAAGACGGAAAATCAGGGCCTAGCTCGGCAGAGCCAGGAAAAACGTGAAAAGTGTACCATATAAAGACGGTGGCACGGCATACTTAGGAACTGAATTATCAATCCATTCATGGTGGATCGGATAGAGGACATGTTAACGGTGGACGCAAATGTATTTGCGTCATCAGATTCGGTTGTGGAGGGAAATTACATGTACTTGAAACTCGTACATGGAGCCGTTGGGGTACACGTTAGGGGACACAATTGACCATAAACATTTCAATTACCTCATTCCCTCCTTGTCCCCTACGGACCCTTCATGATATGTCGATGTTCATGAGACCATCAATCTGTTCATATAACATCATTTGCTCTTCTTTCTTTCTTTGAGAATGGGAACGTGAACTTGGATGGGGAACACAAGCTGTGGTGCACAAGCCGCAAATCGCTGGCCCACATTGCAGACATAGACAACAACTGAATACTATGGCCAATATGATTCCTAGGAATGACAGTAGCTTCCATCCCCAGGATGTAATTACACTCCAGAGCCAACCGGACCAAGTCCAGGAGCCTGGATTCTGGTGTATCAGATGGGCAATTTCATGAAGTCGGGTAATGGCCTTATAGACTGATGGCGCGTTATTTGGAATAAACACGCAACAGCTGGATCCGATGACTCTACAAGCCCCGCCCCTATCGGCCAGGATGACGTCAAGGACAAGGCGGTTCTGAAGAACGACAAGTCTCATAGCAGACTGTTCCTCTGTTAAGTTGCCCAAGGCAGAAGTAGTCTCATTCACTACTGCTTCAAGTATTCTGGTTAATTTGCGTATCAGTTTACTATTAGAGACAGTACCTAGATAGGGAAAGAATCCTTTATTAAAATCTGTATATTGTTCCCATGCAGTTTCAGTCTGATCAACTATGGGGAGGTCTCTCTTGTGTCTAACAATATTAAGGCGGGAATTCCTGTGATAGTCAGATGGGGCTAGGAATACTGGTGGCAATAAGAATGCAATGAAACAGGTACCATCCCAGTCTGGGGGTAAACGGACATAGGCTGTCTGACCACAAATGAAATAGGAATGTCGGGAAGCTTTAAATGTAGACTTGCCTTTATCACTGAATTCGACCACAGTAGTGCAGTCACTGTGACCTAGATGTACAGAACCATTCTTTCTGACACATAATACACCTTTCGCGGGTAAAACTGATATGGATGGCAAGTCTGGACTGGTTTCTGACTGAACATTTAGAATCATGAGGTTAAGTGTAAAATTGCCTAATCCATACACTTCATTTTCTAGATCTGTCCCTGTCATTTGCGGAAAACCCTCCTTATCTGGGAAACATGCCTTGTTCATAACTGTGTTCAGATTTCCCCATATCCAATTGCTTTGGGAAACCCTTGAGTCAGTGTCTATAGAGGATATTAAACTAAACCATGCACCACAGGAACCATTATGTGTAAACGGGTAAGGAAAAAGAGGCAGAGCTCCCTTGTAGTTCTGGTAGGGAGGGAGTCGGCCACATATCCAACAATTAGTAGCATTGTTGATCTGGTGAGAATGGTGTAACATACGAATAAATGTATTGTTGCGCAGCGCAAGTCTATAAGATAATTCGTGTGGAGGAAGAGCACTAAACGTGTGCTCGACAGTGTCATTAGAAAAAGAATGTGCAAGAGGAAAATACATGTATAACATCCAACTTATTGCAATAACCGTAAGACTCAGAAAAAACATAATGAGTAATGTGCAGACGCATCTGCTCCGGAGACTTTTACAATAATTTCTTTTCTTGGTCTCCTGTCTATCTCTCTCTCTATTTGGGTCTAACTTGTACATTGTCAGAAACTGCCTAACCGCTTCACCCGAGGGGGACTTAAACAATTAAACTGTCTGACTTACTAGACCGTAATTTCTGGTAATACTCCTCTTGGGGAGTTTTCTCTAGAAGGGGGAGTTTGGTATCAGTCACTGGTACGTGGGAGTTCTGGGATTCAGATTTTGGCGGAAGTCCAAAGTATCTCTTAACGTGGCTGGAGTGCACCCAACCTTTGCGCCCCTCCAGCTTTACTGCTGTCCTTGTTGTTAACAAAACGATCTTCGGCTCCTTCCAGCGGGGCTCCAAAGGGCTTGTCCTGTCAAAGTTCCGAACGACGACTATATCTCCCGGAACCAACTCATGGGGCTTCACCTCGGTATTGTCTGGGAAGGCTGCTGCGACCTGTGAATGACATGATTGTAGTGCAGACATCAAGGAAGCAAGGTAATCTGTCAGCATAGTACTATCAACATCGGTTATTTTTCGAGGCAGAGGCGTCCCCCACATATTAGGAGGTCTACCGAAGACCACCTCATACGGAGATAGCCCTGTCCTAGAGTGAGCTACCATTCTCATGTAAAAAAGAGCAACTGGCAAAGCTACTATCCAATCTACTCCCTTCTCTTTACACACTTTTGCAAGGCGAGTTTTCAGAGTCTGATTGTGCCGCTCCACGAGACCTGCTGCCTCAGGATGTCGGACACAGTGAAACTTCCACTGGTACCCCAATAGAAGCGAGACCTGTTTCATGAGTTCAGACGAGAATGGCTGACCGTTATCTGAATACACGACACGGGGCAAACCGTATCGAGGGAAAAATTCACGAACCAACTGCTTGGCAGTGGTCGGGGCAGTGTAATCTGGGACGGGATATGCCTCTGTCCATCGGGATAGGGCACAGACAACTACGAGGACATATTTGAATCCTCGGCATCTTTCCATCTGAATATAATCCATCTGGAGGACTTCAAAAGGGTAGTCGGGAGGATGACATCCACCTTGCTCTACGGGAACACCTTTTCCTGGGTTGAACTGACAACAGATCATACAGGTACGTACTTTCTGTTTGGCTGCTGCTCGTAAATGCTTGTTGAACCAGATATTCTGTAAACTGTCTAACATGGCTTTTTCTCCTAAATGTGCTGGACTATGTGCTGTGTTGATGATAACCTGAACCATAGAGTCGGGGAGAAACCATGTGGTCTTTCCCTTCGTCATCCATCCTTGATCTGTCTGGACCCCTCCTTGTTCAGTCCATTTCTTTATTTCATCTGGAGTAGCATGTGTCTGTATGTCAATGACATCTTGTGTGCGGTCCCTGACTGTCATACTATGTGTCAATGAGGATACATCAGTCTTTGTCATGTCCGTTGTTTGAGTATCAGTCAGTGCTGTATGTTTCGCTATTCGATCTGCAAAATCGTTGCCCTGAGAAATTTTGTCGGTGACTTTCGTATGTGCCTTGCACTTCATGATAGCTATAGCTGTAGGAAGATGTATTGCTTCTAGCAGGGCTTGAATGAGGGGACCATGTTGTATCTTGGCTCCGTGAGAGGTCAAGAAACCTCTTTCTTGCCAGAGGACACCGAAGTCGTGAACGACTCCAAATGCATAACGTGAATCTGTGTATATATTTACTTTCAAGTCCTTGGCTCGTGTACAGGCTTGGGTTAGAGCTATGAGCTCTGCTGCTTGGGCTGACAGGGTGTCGATGCGATGTGTTTCTATGACTTCAGTTTCAGTGGTCACTGCATATGCGGCCACTAACTCTCCTGTGTTTGTTCGTAAACATGAACCATCCACATAAAGTGTCAGGTCTGGATCGGATAATGCGACATCTGTCAAGTCTTGTCTGGGTTTTGTAACTGTGTCAACTACATCCACGCAATCATGTGGAGTAGGGTCTGTTGTGCTCGATGGTAAAAGTGTAGCAGGATTCAGTGTATTACAACGTCTGATTTCTATGTGTGGTTGGAATAATGTCAATTCATAACCTGTCAGTCGGGCTACAGTCAAGTGTTGAGTCTGGGTTCTGTTTAGGAGAACCTCTACAGAATGTGGAACTTGTACTGTCAATTGATGTCCTAATACAATGGAATCACTTTGTCGGATTGCTAGAGCTGTCGCTGCAACTGACTTTAAGCACACAGGCAGGGCCTGTGCTACTGGATCCAATGTACTCGAAAAATAAGCACACGGTCTGTGTTTGTCTGCTTGTACCTGTGTGAGAACCGACAACGCTGTGCCATCGCGTTTTGTGACAAAAAGTGTAAAAGGTTTGCTGTAACATGGTGTCGCTAAAACAGGTGCTTGACATAAGGCTTTCTTTAATTCGTCAAAAGCTTGTGTATGTTCCTGAGTCCAAGGGAGGACAGTCGAAGATGCTGCCTCCTGTGTTGTCAACTGTATGAGTGGTTTAGCTAGAAATGCATATTGTGGAATCCATTGTCTGCAATAGGAAGTGAGTCCAATAAAGGCTCGTACTTCTTTCTGTGTCTTGGGTTGCGGAAGATGTGCAATTAACTGAATCCGTTCAGGTGTCAGCTGCCTACCCCACTTGGACAGCAAGTGCCCAAGGTACACCACTTGCTGAGCACAGAATTGTAGCTTCGAAGGAGACACCTTGTGTCCCTTGTCCGCCAAGAAATGCAAAACTGTCAATGATGCTTGTTCACATTCTGGTTCACTACGGGCGGTGATCAATAGATCATCGACGTATTGGAGTAGGGCAGTGTTAGCAGGCATGTGAATACTGTCAAGTTGTCGTTTTAATGCTTGGCTGTAGATGCTGGGACTTTCTGTAAATCCTTGAGGTGCGCGTGCAAATTTGAAACTTCGGCCATTTAAACAGAATCCGAAAAGATATTGGCTTTCCGGATCAATGGGGACACTAAAGAAGGCGTTCTTGAGGTCAATTACAGTAAAGAACGTCGCCTCAGAATCAATAGCAGTCAATAGGGATGAAATGTCTGGGACCACAGGATACTGTGGTATAATACATTTATTCAATTCTCGTAAATCGATGACTAATCGATAAACAGGAGGAGCATTGGGATCTGTACGTTTAAGAATTGGAATAATCGGGGAATTACAAACATTGGAGTCGGTCTCTACAACCACTCCTTGTGCAATGAGCTCGTCAATGATTTTCAGTAAAGCCACTACAGCATCTGGTGGTAACTTGTATTGTCGGATACGTGGTAGTACTACTCTTGGTTTGAGTGTAACACGATATGGAGTAATGTGCATACAACCTACATCAGTGGGGCCTTGTGCCCATAAATGTGCAGGAACATTCTGTAACCTGGGGTCAAAATCTCTCAATACATAATGGCCTTTGAAATCACGAAGAAACAACCTTACTCCTTCCGGAGAACAACAAATTACAGCTCCTAGAGCCTTCAGGGTCTTTATACCAAGCAAATTTTCTGGACATGATTTCGTGAGTAATAAGTCTGTAGTACGAGATAATGGACCAACTGCTAGAGGAACAGGTTTCGATACTTCATTGACTATAGGCTTTCCTGAGAATCCAAGGGAAACATTCTGTGAGCCTGAGAGGGGTGCCCCTGGAACCTCTTCGTGACTGATGGTCGTTCTGCTTGCGCCTGTGTCAATCAAAAATTTTCTATCCTTCCCTAATACCTGACTGTGTACATAAGGGCCTTCTTGATCTACAGGAACCTCAATAAGGGGCAAGCCAACCTCCCTCTCTAGGCTGTTTCATGTGTATTGCTGATAATCGGGATAGTCAGATTGTGCATACTGGTACATCTGCTGTGTAACATGTTGTGTTGCGGCAATGGGTTGTGGCTGTGGTACCGCTACGGTCTGTTGTGGAACCTGCATAGGCTGGACATTCTGTGGAACGTGTTGTTGGACCTGGTCCTGTCTAGGAGGACGCGGCCTCTCTTTAGTTTTTCCTGAGGCTATGTTGTGTTTCAGAACTGCGCAATCATTTACATAGTGACCTGGCTGTTTACAATAGTTGCATATCCCTTTAACAGGAGCTGCTGAATTTGAATTATTGGATGTTGTCGTACCCCTTTTATGACCGTCAACTGGAACTGACTGAGCAACTAGTACTTTCATTTTTGTGTCTTTCATACGTCTCTGTTCGTGATCATGTTCTTCTCTAATTCTGTTCTGGTGATACTGTAACATTTGTAACATTTGGGAAGGCGTATTAGCTTGCCATGTGCTCTCGACTTTCAGTACACGGTTCTTAACCTGGGGCAGTGAGTTCTCGACTAACTTTGATACAAAAAGGTGTGGGTATGACTCGCTACTTGTTTTCAGGCCACTGTTAATAATAAAACATTTCTCGAATCGGGAATAAAAATCACTAGTGTCTTCGTCGTGTTTCTGTTTGCAGGCTGAGATTGCATCCCAATCCTCCTTTTTAGTTGCCAATAATCTTGGCAAGACCTGTACTAACAATCCTGGTAATGCTTTAGTTTTCTCCCCAAGACCTAAACCTGGGGTTCGACCAGTTTCTTCTGTTTCTAATTCAGCCCAATTGATCTTTGATCTTTTTGTCTCCCACCTCCCATTCTTTTTCCTTGAGTTTCTCGTAAATACCGGCAGGCAATAACACTTTCAGTATCTTCATAATGTCTGGATAGGTGTAATCTCCCATTAGTAACATGTCTTTCATTTCACGGTGGAAACCTGCAGGGTCTTTATCATGACTGGGTACTATTTTCTTCATTTCTAACAGTTCCATTTTAGTTATAGGCGTGTATACAAACACGCGTTCAAGGGTATCGTCGGCTTTCCTAACTGGATGTACTTTTCGTAAAGGATTCTGTTTATCTAGGTGATATGGTTGCCTGACTGGGGGTGGAACGGAAACAAGATGTGGAGTTAAGAACGTTCTATACTTGTGGCGTTGTTCTAGAATTATTTCAATTAGATCGGTACCTAGACCTTGCCATCTTCTCATGAGTAAGTCCTGCAATAAATTATACAATGGACCTGGGTCGGATGCTTGATTTTCATACTGTATAATGAGGTGTTGGGTCATGTATATACCAGCTAGTCGCTGTTCTTCTGGAGTAAGGCTTAAAAATGTTTGCACTACTGAATCATCTTTATATATGCTGTCATCCCCGGCCCATTGTACCGCAGACCGGGCTAGTTCCTGATCACGTAAGGTATTGAGTTCGTGATAACCTACTCTTTCTTTCAGTACTTTATCAGTAATCTGGAATATATGTTCAAGGGAGCATCGCTCTGGTATCGGACAAAGGTAACGTTTCTTGTTTTCTAAACGAATGGGTCTGTCGAAGGGCCTATCAAGAGGGTACTGTCTATGTAGTTTCTCTCTACCTACATATGCTATCATGTCTCCCCCCGCTTCTTGCGAGGTTTCTGCTACGTTCTCTGGTGCTTCCTCATCTGAGGTCTCTTTATCGTCTGACTCAGAATGCCTTTCAGATTCTCGACGGGCATGTATTTCTACTATTTCTTTACGGATCTTTCTAACCATGGCATGTATACTTTTCTCTCTATCATGTTTACCCTCGGCAATATTCTGACTCCATTTTGACAATCGTCCCATTTGTTCTTGTGGAAAGCTAGGCTGATCTTGTTCCCTTATCAGACAGTTAACCAAAAATCGCATTATTAGACCTTGTGTCTCAACTTTCTGACGTGACATAGCTTCACCAACACACTCCGGTCTTTCTCCTGTTCTAATGAAATGATATATATTGTCTAGATGTTCTGGCATTTTTGGTAATAACACCAAGTAATCTGTAACACGTCTTAAACGTAGGGATGCTAACATCATGGGTCCTGTTTTACCGGGCACTGTATCATATCTGCAATCTGTAAGCTGTTCTTTCAGCTTTTCGGCTGGAGCGGCTTTAGGCGTACGCTGCATTGCTAAGTCTCTCATTGTCATTCGATGTACTTGTGGCGGGGTGCGATAACCTCCTGTGGCACCTCCTGAGGCGGAGGCTTGAGCATAACCTGGCTGTAGGGTCGGAATCTGTAACGGGGTTGGAACCTGAGCAGCACCAGGCCCAAAGGGATTAAGCGGATGAATACCAGCGGGAACAATAGGGGGAGCGATAGGTGCAGGAAGTGGTGCTGGAGGGGTCTGCTGTTGCGGACCCGGGGGCAGACGATCAGCAGGGAGTACAGGTACATGTGGTACGGTTACATTAGTATATGCGGGAGCTACGTCATCTAAATAGGAGGAGAGAAAATATCTGCTGCGGTTTTGTGACGTAATTTAGTCGGAACCAATGGAGGGGGCAGATCTTTCGGTATTTCCGGGGTCGCCTTGGGCAGGCCCTCGGCCAGGACTGGATACAATCCTGTCATAATGGCATTACTCTGTCTTTCATGTTGTTCTATTCTGACTCTCTGTCCTTCTTCTAGTAGTTCTTTTTCTTTAGCTTTTTCGGAATCCTCTCTGCTTTTCTCTACCTTTCTGAGCGCCTTCTCTGTTCGTCTATGTGATTCTTTACGCCATAATTCAATGGCATCTTTCTGTGATTGTCTGGCTTTCTTTTTCCATAACGCTTCCTCTACTCTCATGATGCACTCGGCATCCCATGTCCCTGTAACGGGCCATCTCTGATTCTCGGCTAAATCTTTCGTATACTCCACCCACAAGTCTAGATATAAGATGGCATCTAAGCCGTGCTTGTGGTACATAAAATGTCCGGGAGTGTCCCTGGGTGGGATGGGAACTGCTTCTTCAAGTATCCCTTTCCTAGTTCCTATCTGTCGCAATTTTGAAAACAAAGGCATAACTAGTTTGGTCTAGACACAATAAACACAATAAGAAAATGCAAACAATCACTCATACCACGACTTCAAAACACATGGAAACATTTCAAAACGAATAAAGATAACTGGACATCTCGATACTAGATGCACTGCTAAACAGTACAGATACACTGCTAAACAGTGCAGACGGGATTTGTGTACCCAAACCCGTCTTGACCGGACACAAATCAATGCACCCGTCTTGATGCGTCCCCAGCAACGGTACTCACCGGGAAGCACGGAACAGAAGGCCTCGGAAACTCAACTGGACTGGACCGCTACGACGTCACTGCTGCTGCTGCGCACTACGCATGTGCCTCGACACTACTGGTGGGCCTCTCGATACCTCGGACACTGCTCTCTCGGCTGGGCTCTGGTCGGGATCCTCCGCACTCCTCACCGCCTCGTCTGGATGTCGGCCGCAGTCTTCGTCTCCTCCGTAGGCCTGAGGGAGATACAGGAAAACCTGCAGATGCGCATGGGTCCGTCACAGCTGTAGTCGGGGCCAAAGCCTGCGACGCATCACCGGCGCGTGGGGTGGGGGAGGGGTCCCTATTCGGGCGCCAAATTATGTGGTAAATATTTTACCGTATACGAGTTTGCCAGATAATTTCGGACAATTAAAGAAAATAGCTCAATCAAATGAGAGGCAGAGTCCGTGGCGTCTGAGTCATAAGGGCTTTAATCATAAAGAATGACTCGAGTCATGGAGATCTATTCCATCAAATACAAGGGTTCGGTATGCAATAATGGCAGGGAAAATGTCAGGAAAGATGTCAACGAATTATTCACAGTACATGGCATATATAGCAAAATGACACAATAGCATTGAATACAGTAGGCGTGACAAGTGAAATGTATATGATAAGAACACATGTGCGTAGCAAAAAGGCGTGAACAAGGGTGTGCACATAGGCGTGTACTAGAAACGTCACAGAAAAGTGTCACAAGTGGGTGGATGCTTAAGGAATTCTTGCAGAGTCAGCTGAAACCTATGGCCTGGATGCGCGCGCAGCTAATATGACGTATGATTGACGTGCAACGGGAGAAAGCTAAGAGTCTGACTTTTAACACTAGTAGAAGAGACAGAAGTCTGGCATGTCAGATCGACCTGTCCCTATAACATATCTGATATCTAATATTTGGAGGATGTTTAATCTAGAGGAAAAGGTCTCTTGGGCAGAGGCTATTCTATACTGAATGTTAGTGCGTGCATAGGTGTCAGCGTGTCTACGTGCGGGGGCCATGGGCCTACCATGGTAACGGGATCTGTAAATTACTTGTACGGAGACAGGGAGACTTGCTCTTTGCTCTGCAGCCAGGGATATGTTTACCTAAATCACAAGACAGGAATGTGTTTGAGGAGCTGAGCTGGCTACGCTGATAACTTGAAGGAAAAATTCTGTTTTTGGCAGGCAGGCCAGGCCGAGCCGGGCACCGCTCGCTTGACCGGAAGTAAGGCAGAGGTCAGGGATACATCTTCATGCTGCAGCTTTCAGAGGCAGAGGCAGACATGGCTTGAAGACGGAAAATCAGGGCCTAGCTCGGCAGAGCCAGGAAAAACGTGAAAAGTGTACCATATAAAGACGGTGGCACGGCATACTTAGGAACTGAATTATCAATCCATTCATGGTGGATCGGATAGAGGACATGTTAACGGTGGACGCAAATGTATTTGCGTCATCAGATTCAGTTGTGGAGGGAAATTACATGTACTTGAAACTCGTACATGGAGCCGTTGGGGTACACGTTAAGGGACACAATTGACCATAAAAATTTCAATTACCTCAGCTGCGTGGCTGTCCGGATTTTGTTCACTGTGCCATTCCTTCTCTAGTTTCCGGCAGGCTTGCTTGGAGGCAGGGAGTTCTGGGGTGAACCAGCTGGCCCTCTCGCTTGTGTCTCTGTGGGGTGGTTTCTTCAGCAGGGCGAGGGTGTTGGCGCAGTCCTCGATCCAGCTTCTGAGACTGTGGGCAGCGTCGTCGGTGTTGGAGGGTTCAAGGGTGGGCTGAGAGTGAGGTTTGCATGTAGTTGGTCTTCAGTGATTTTGCTCCAGCAGTGGCGGGGGATCTGTTGGTTGCGGTGGTGTGTGGTGGGTTTCTGGAAGGCGAAGTGGATGCAGCGGTGGCCGGTCCAGAGGAGTTCGGTGGTGTGGCTGATGGAGACGTGCGGGCTTGAGGGGAAGACGGGATCGAGCGTGTGGCTGGCGGAGTGGGTGGGCGTTGTGACGAGGTGCTTAAGTCCGAGTTTGGCGAGGTTATCGATCAGGGTTGTGGAGTTGTTGTCATTGTTGATCTTAAGGTGAAAGTTCAGGTCTCCGATGAGGATGTAGTCGGTGGAGGTCAGGGCATGCGTGCTGATGAAGTCGGCGATGGAGTCGCTGAACTTGGAACGGGGTCCGGGGGGTCGGTAGATGAGGGTGCCTCGGAGGGTGGAGTTAGGGTCTGTGTGGATCTGGATGTGCATGTGTTCGGCAGTGCAGAGCTCATTGGCGGTGCTAGTCGAGAGCCTGATGCTGTTCTTGTGGACGATAGTGATTCCTCCTCCGACTCCGTTGGTGCGGTCTCTGCGGGTGATCTTGTAGCCGTCTGGGATGGCTATGGCGATGTCTGGTGCGGAGGAGTCATTCAAACAGGTCTGTCAGGAAGGCGACGCCCGGGGATGCTGTGTTGAGCAGGTCCCAGAGCTCGACGGCGTGTTTGTGTGTGAAGCGGGTGTTTAGTAATATGCATAGGAGGTAGTTGAGGTCTTTCTTGGTGGGTGGTTCGTCAGGCTCTGAGGTGAGGCTGGTGAAGCTGCAGTTCCGGCAGGTGAAGGGACTGTGTGTGCATTTCAGGGCAGCCTTGAAGCAGGTGTGGGTCCGTCCGGAGTTGAGAGCGTGCAGAGTGCTGGCGTCGTAGTGGCGGCGGTCGTCGTGGCGGGTGCGGGGGCCAGGGGTTCTGGCGCTGGGCGCGGTCCAGGCACTGACCGGTGCAGACGGGCTTGCCTTAGGCGCTTCCGGCGCGGCCGCCATATATGGGGAGATGGGAGGGAGGAGTAGCTGCGAGGCGGGGGCAGCGAGTGGGCAGTCAGGGGGTGAGGCGCAGGGAACGCAGTGGCGGGGGCGGTGAGGGATGATGAAGGGAACAGAAGGCAAAAGGGCACCAAAATCGAGGGAAAACGAGTGCCAAAGAAGGCAAGAGGGCATAGAAATACAGGGAAAAATGAGTGGCACAGAAGGCAAAAAGGGCACAGAAATACAGGAAAAACGATTGTCACAGAAGGCAAGAGGGCACAGAAATACAGGGAAAAAACGAGTAGCATGGAAGGCAAAAAGGGCACAAGAATACAGGGGCAGCTTAGAAACAGAAGACAAAAACGGGCAAAGCGGCATGGGGCAGCAAGGGGAACAGAAGGGAAAACCGGGCTGAGAGACACTGGGGCAGCGAAGGGTACAGAAGGAAAAACCGGGCAGAGACACGGGGGAAGCGAGGGGTAGAGAAGGAAAAACCGGGCAGAGACACGGGGGCAGCGAAGGGTACAGAAGGAAAAACTGGGCTGAGAGACACGGGGACAACAAGGGGAACAGAGGGAGGAAAACGGGCACAGACCACAAACAGGCAGCGGGGGTAGACAGAACAACAGCAGTCACAGACACAACAGTGAAATACAGGCAATACAATAAAACAATAAATCGGAAGACTAACAAAGCTAGGGTTGTGGAGCCATTTGAAGGCGTAGGTAAGTATCTTAAAGGTTATTCTCTTCTTGACTGGAAGCCAGTGGAGGTCTTGCAGGTGTTGGGTGATATGCTCTTGTCGAGATATGCCGAGGACGAGTCCAGCTGCGGTGTTCTGTATGGTCTGCAGTTTGTGGATCAGAGACTTGTTGATTCCGGCATAGAGAGCGTTTCCGTAGTCTAGTCTGTTGGTTATGACTGCGTGGGTGACTTTTTTTATTCGGGGGGGAGGGGGCGGATCCATTTCAAGGTCTTGCGAAGGATGCGGAGGGTGTTGAAGCAGGTGGAGGCAACAGCGTTGACCTGTCGGGTCATGGAGAGGGAGCAGTTGAGTACGATGCTGAGGTTCCAGGCATGGCCAGTGAGGGTGGGTGGCCACCAGGTGCTGTCCCAGGTGATGGGGGAGGGTCAAAGGACGAGGACCTCTGTCTTCTCCAAGTTGAGCTTCAGGCAGCTGCTGCACATCCAGGATGCGACGTCCTTCATACCTTCCTGAAAGCCCATCACGTCACATTTCGAGAAAAAGAGTTACCAACTGTAACATGTTCATCTTACAGCAGCTGTCAATACCACCGAGTTCGTGCTTACATGCAAATCTTTGGGCTCTAAGAAGATAGTTGGCAATAGTCTAGTCCTTGAAATAAGCATTTACCTTCTGTCTAGCCACCTAAATAATTTCCAGACTTTGAAGGCTGAGAAAGCGCTGAAGGCCCTCTAAAAGTAGAGCTGGGGAGACATCTGAATTGACATAAAAGATAATTGGACAGAAGTCTTAGGTAGCAGTGACTTCAGTTGAACCGGCACAAAGACTAGAGCCCGTGGAGTCAGCTGAGAGCTGCTAGAATCACAGAAGCTGGAGGACCTAGCCTGCCACTGAGAGCGAGAAGGAACCTGGGGAGGGGAGGGATGTTGTCATGTTGTCAGCCCTGAAGATATGTAGCCCACAGCCTGTCAAAAGTCCTCTCCGGTGACTTGTTGGCCTATGGAGTCAGAAGCTACAGTTTAAGTTTATGTCGCAGAGGCTTAAAAGAGAATGAGAAAAAGACTGGTGTTTGGGACAGTATTGCTGACTCTGAACTGTCCCAGGAACTTGACACTTTCCTTGAGAAAGAGGAGGAATTCTACTTTCTGTGGTACTGCTTACGTTTCTTGTGGGAGGACCACTTTTGAATCCTCTTAGGGTCAGCCAGAAATAGAATGCCTTCCGAGCTCCCTGATGACCTTCGTGTGCATAGAAGTGCAGGTGTCACAGACCTTGGTGAGCTTCAGGACACATTCATATGTCGGGAAATGTGACATGTACATCTTTTTTGGATATCGTCAACTGAGTTTGTACTTCAATAACTTAGGAGTATCAATCAGATCTTCAGACTCTTTTTCATAACATTATTTCATGAGAGTACAGCTTAACTCTGTTAATGCAATCCATTTAGCAAAGAGGCCCTACTCCCAGTACTGTTGCCTTCGAAGATGTCACCATGTGATTGGATTTTTTCTAGGACAGCATGGCATTCAACAAGTACCAAATACTTTGATGAACAAAACGCCAGGCATGTTATCTTTTCTAAATATTGTTGGTTTGGGAATAAAGTTGCAAATGTATTTTGGTGATAAAACTCAAATGATGAGCCCCATGGCCCCTGTTGCATCTAACTTCATCTGCAATATGAGTGCTTTTGTGATTAGTGGATAGGTAATCAAGTGAATGTGACCCCCCGGTGACCAGATTTAGTGGATAAAGCCAGTGCATCCTGTCAACGAATCCCAAAGAAGGGCAATCCACATAAGGGTAAGAACTATGAATCAACCTGGATGAGCCTAGGGCCAAATCCCATCATCCCTCTTGGGAAGACCTCCTAATACCACTCCAACTTTCAGACATTAAATCTAGTATTACCTCCCACAATCAAGAACCTACATTAACAAGTCCTCTTTGAATTCTCTCACCAGGTCCTACTCCATTGTTGTGAAGAGAAGGTGCATCTAAACAATCCCAGTGTGGAAGCCCCAGCATTTAATATCTGTAGGACAGAAGACGTTGGCTCCTTAGAGCAAAGATGGGCACTGTTCCTTTTTTCATGTTAACTTTAGGAGCTGGCTGCCAGCATGCAGGAAAGCACCCTACACCATCCTGTCCACATTAAAACAATCAGTTGTAATTAAACAAAATAATACACAGAAGTATGCTTACTAAATGCATGCTGTCACCTGGGGGGATGAGGTAGAACACTGGCACAGAAGAAGACACTTAAATGTGTACTGGACACACAGGCATGAAGCTTAAGCAGGAACAAGCAGCTATTGTAACTGGAATATATGTATTCAGGGATTGGAGACACTGGATCCAGATGAAAGATAACAGGGCAAGAGACAGACACTGGCTCACACATTTACTAAGTCAGAACACACTGTTGTGCAGTCAGTAAGACCTGCACGTTTGTGGACGAAAAACTTATGGATGGTGCCAGACTGATTCTGTGCACCCCCGCTGGATATGTAGTCCTTTAGACAAGCTAGCTCACAGTGCAATCATAAGCACCCCCTAAACCTAGACAGTGAGAGAACAGTTCTGGCAACCACTCAAAATGACAACCCTGTCCCCTCAGGAACCGTGGTGACAGACCTAGAACCTTTCGCTCATACTCTTGTGCTCTCTTTTGCTCAAAGAAATATATAAAGAATACACAAAGGAACGTTTTCAATGTTTATTGAACTTAAGTGATTCTTGTATAGAAGATATGTGCTGCCATGATCAATAGACAGAAGAAGACGAAAGTTATAATAAGTGTCAGGTCAGTGAACTGAACGAACAGTTTCACTATCTTGCTGAGACAACGTATATATGCAAGCATATAAAATAATATAACAATTTAGCATACCCCTACTGCCTGTCTAGGGTGTAAGTGTATGTTCTGCCAAGAAACCCCCTACTGTCTTGGTCACTGTAGGAAAGTCGGATCTGCTTTCATGATTACCCAAAGTTTTTGCTTGGGGTCAGTGCATTTTTGACCTAGTCTGCTGGGATCATACAAATCAGGACCCCGGCAACTATACCTCCCACATAACTAAGATCCACAAAAGAACTGTGTCAGGAAAAGTGTCTCCAGCTCTAGAAATGTATAATACCAAATTCCTAGGCTCAGTCCTCTATGGAGCAGAATTGTGGGGTGGTGGGAATATTGATTGCCTTTCTGCGACTGAACAACGCTTTGTAGGTTCTTTTCTTAATCTGCTGGCAAGCTCCCCTCCGATTCCAATTTTCCTCGACCTGGCCTAAAGAAAGATTGCCCAATATGGAGTGTAGGCTCCTAATGTTTTGGCATCAATTGTGGTCTACTAAAGCGCTTGCCCAATACCGAGTAGGACTTATGAACCTCATGGTATCTCCAAGAGTTAACAAAAGCTCTTGATTTAGTTCCCTCAGGGTATTCCTGAGGACATTTGGGTTGGAAACCAATTGGACTGACCCGGAGAAGATGTCCCAGATCACAAGAGACCAGGTCAAAGAAGTTTACTGGGAGTTCATTATTGGAAACAATGTTTCCAATGCTAAGGGATTGCCTACTCAGCAGTTCATAGTCTTTAAAGGCCTCCCCCAATTTGAAAATACTATTAATGAGATTGTCCCGGATATTGTTCCTTCAACTTAGATACGTCACTCCCCACCAAGGTGTTCTGGAGTAGATGGCAAGGCCAAGCTCCCTCTGACGATATGTGACCAGCATGCAAAGAAGGACCTGAATCCCTGGTCCATTTATTCTTTTTTTTGCCCTGTAGGAAGGTAGGATCCTTCTAGCATGGTTACCCCCCACTTTTTGCCTAGTGTCAATGTGATTTTTACCTAGTCTGATTGGGATCCTACTAGTCAGGACCCCGTCACTGTGTTTTCTCCCTAAAGTGCCCATGGTAAGTACTTTTGAACATTCACAATTGGCTACTGGTGTACCCTAGTAAGTCCCTAGTATATGGTACTAAGGTACCGAGGGCATAGGTACACCAGGTGTCTCCCATGGGCTGCAGCATTTCTTTGTTGCCACCCATGGGAGTCCACTTAAACTGTGATTATAGGCCTGCAGTTGCAGCCTGTGTGAGTTGGCTCTTGCAACTCTCACAGCTGATATGTTTCCTTATATCTGAGGTTACTGCACTTAAAACCTATAAGTCACCCCTATGGCAGGCTCTTGAGTCATGATGGCAGGGTGCTTAGTTACAAGTGTGAGGGTGCCCCTCCATGAGCAGGACATGCCTACATACCCCAGAGTCGATTCCCCAAGCATTGTAAGTGCAGTCAGCCATTTTTAGATATATAGTGGACATCAGTCTTTACAAGATGTCTAACTATATAGTGGCTGCACCAAACCCGATCATGTTTGGTATCAAACATTTTGGAATAATACACCAACACAGATTCCAGTGTTGGAAGTATGAGCTCATGCACTGGGCGGCTCGTTAGGAGACCCCCTAAACCACCGGTAATAGCCTTTCAGGATCTGCAAGCAAGCTAGTGCTGCTGCCAACCACAGGCACAATTTTGCCCTCCTGCTGCTGAGCCAGGCTCGAACAGGGACAGATAGGAAAATAGGTTTTCTGTCACATGGAGGGGAGATCACCTCCTAGACAGGACTTTGTATTGGGCTGGGGTGGGGGCCCTTGTCAGCGCCCCCAGATTGCTTTGAAGGCACATTTGGTGCCCTCCTTGCATTCTCCAGTTTGAGCCCTTTGCTCCCACTCTGGCTTGAAACAAGACAAAGGACATGTGAGTATCCTCCCCTCCGTCCAGCCCCTCCTCTGGAAGGGACCCCTGAGTTGTTCCAACCCTTTTTTTAGGATACTTCAGGGCTTACTTGTGGGTGGTTCCTTAGATTCGCCGTGGGACAAGACTTAAGCCTGAAACTACGTCTTTCTTTATCCTTCTGGACAACTGGACTTCGACTGGAAACTAGACTGCACCAAGGAAGACTCCTTATCTTGCTGTTCTTCAAGTCTTCTTTGCCGTCTGTGTTCCTACCTCTTCCAGGTTCTTTAAAAGACCGGCGGGTCATCAAGGATGCCCAAAGAAATCTCCCTTGGAGTGAAGAAGTCATCATTACCCTGCATCTGCAGGTACTGCAACAAAGCTGACCGGTCTGCTGCTCCTGTTGTCCTACGGACTTCCTGAGGCTCAGCAACACAGGTGGTGGTTTTGAAACTCCCTTGAGGTCTGACCTGTCCTCTATGCAATTGTGAGGCCAGTATCCCTCGTCCGAATCACTGGAACCAAAATGCTGTGTACCGTGTTGACGTGCTGTTGCCCAGGCCTGTTGGCTCTGCAATCCAGAGATCTTCAGGCTACAAGAAGCTCCAACCTCCAGCACCTCTTCCCTCCAAGATCAGGGTCCTCACCACATGCTCTGCACCCTGGGCCTTCATACTAGGTGAGCTGCTCAAGGTCCTCTTGCGACTCCTGTGCCTTCGGCCTCTGGATCCTCCTGAGGGTCTTCTCTTGCTTCAGTGGGTTCCCCTGCTGCTCGGGCCTGCTCTGACTATTCTATTGTTGATGAGTCCCTTGGACCTTACTGGTCACAACGTTGCTCCTCTTTCGTCTTCCACACCAGTTGTGGCTACCAAGGCTTGTTGGTACTCCCGACAGACACCAACCTAGTCACCGTCATCTGAAATGGGACAGCTTGTACACGGCTCCTGGTCTTCCTCCGCATCACCTGGTCCTCACAGCTGCAGCGACAAGGTACCCATTGACTCTTCAGAACCTCCAGACATCAGTGGGCTTTGTGTATCAGTGCCTCCTGGTCACCTCAGAGTGCCATAGACTCTGTCCTTTCTACTTGCAAGTTTTTCACTTCCAGAATCCACCCTTGGATTTCAACCGGCTCCTTCATAGTCTGCTCCAGAGGCATCTTCGTCAAAATCGTCCATTGTTGTCTACAGCAGGTGCCAACGTCACTTTACCCCCATGCACCTGGCTTCCCTGTGTAGGTAACCTGGTCCCATGGGATCCAAGAATAGGGTGTCTCTCCAACCTTTTGCCTTTCAAAGGGATTCTTCGAGGTCCTTTGGGAAGGGTCCTTCTTCAAAACTGCAACTGCGACTTCTCCATTGACTTAAATTGGGCATGCAGCTGTGTTTCCACTCTGCACACAGCCTTCGTAGGGTTCCTGGGTACTTTCCTTGGGTGGTTCCTTATGTCTAGGCTCTTCCGGGTTTTCTGGTCTAAGTCCTATTCTCCTTTGCAGTTAGCATTTCACTTTCTTATTATACAGTTTGGTCTCCCCCAGGAGAACACTGTATTTTGTGCTACTTACCGGATTGCTTTTGAAGTATTCTTTGGTATTGTGTTAATATCTCCGGGTAGGAGACATTACTAATGTGATAGTGATATTGTGTTGTAATAAATGAAATATTTTTTGATAACCACTTTGTGGTTTCTTTCCATCTAACTTACACTACAGATTAAACTGGTAAAACAAGCTGCTTAACACTCCTTCAAAATAAGCCTGAAGGCTGCTCTACACAGCTATCATTTTAAGCGCTTTCTATGGCTATCAAAGACCACTAAAATAACAATAAGCGTTGCCTGGATTAGTGCAAGGTGCACCACTTGAATAAGTGTGCATCATATATACTAAGCCAGCCTCCTACGGTCACGAACATGACAACCCTCAGGGCGATATCAGTCAGCTACTGGGCGAAAGCTTCAGCGGTAGGGACCTCTTGAAGACAGAAGTGCCTACTCGGAAGCAGATGTTTATATATAGAAAAAGGCATCCTTGCCTAAGGCCAAAATTGTAATCAGGCTACCATAGTTTGTATTTTACAGATAGCTGTGTTGCCATATGGACATGAATACCTCACACATTTGCACATAGCACTTGATGGCCTTATACACAATGCCAAGGCAACATGATAGTGTTCTTGTGAAGTTTATTCATGTTAACAAGGTTGGTGTTTCCAAGAAAGTAACCAGAGTCACAAATGCAATTGTGCTTAGTTATAAAGTGAAGGTAACTTTAGGAAAGATCAGTTTAAATGTAAAAATGACAACACTTCCGACTAGGTCTAACTGGGACACATGACACCCACTACTGGTACATAAGTCAGCATAGAAGCTACCTGAAGCAAACAAATTCTATCACAAAAAATGCAACAGCATATTAAAGAAAATGCAAACAATTATGTCAAAAGAACTATAAAATAGCTTAAAATCAGGTACACCTGCTGTTTGGAGGCCTAAAGCATAAAGAAAGCCAATATGTCTTAAACATTAAAGCAATACAATTTGGGGCAATTGAAAAGGAATTTAGTAGGTGAAAAGAGGCCGAATTAAACAAATTTCCACCACACGGAAGAGCCAGATATTTACATGTTCCGAGTAGTAGTCGAAAGAGTTCTGTTCCCAGTGTCTTCAGACAATGATCCCAGAGGCACATATCGGAGCAAACTGATATAGGAAATATGTTCCAATCCACCCCCACAGCAACTGCTGCAGGAGTGAAAACAGCCAATTTGTGTTCCATCAAGACAGAGCCAAGATCCAAACCACCAGGTGCGGAGGCAACCCAGGGAGGTTCATTGAACGCGGCCAGGGGGAATGGAATTCTTAAGGGACAGCTGCCCAAATGGCCCTTCAGCTAGTGCAAGTATGTCCTAAGGGTCAACCAGTTGCGACCCCAAACTCAAGTCACACTCGTAAGTGCACAAGAACCAGCGGAACACAGGCAGCAGGCAATGAAGCCATACAGGCTGGAATGACCGTAACCAATGCTCATCCAGTTCTCGAAGCAAATGTGCACCAAAGCAATGCACCATGCAGTCATGGCACAACAGGATGTGAAACATTGCCAGCTCCATTTGATCTGGACCTGGAGCATCCATGGCAGAGCCAAATTATTAGAAGCAATATCCCTACAATTAAGGTCACATCTTTTTGAAATAATAAGGTTTTTAGCTCAGGGCGTCAAAACGAACATTGGTAAGATTAATTGAATGCCACGGATCAGAGGGGATCTGAATGATCAGATCAAAGGGCCATCACACACCTGGTGGTAGGGTGTTGTTAGAAATGGGTTTTCTGGTTGGCTAGGGTATCCACCTGAGCCAGGCAGAATCCACCACTCTAGTCAGGATAAGGGGATTAAATGTCAAAAATAAGCCCTGCTCACCCACATGGGAGCTTGGAACAAGCAGTCGGGCTTATCTCCATGTGTAAAGCATTTGCACATAACCAGCAGTAATGCAATGAAAAAACTACAAAATTACCACACCAGTTTTAGAAAAATATCCAATATTTATGTGTTAAACAAAACCAATACGATAAAAATCCAACATACAGTGATCAAAGTACAAATAATGCAAAATCAGGCTATATATACTATTCATTGAAGTCAATAGCTCAGTTCCGGACTATCATGGCGTCATGACAAACAAATCCAACAGGTCGGGATGGTCAAGGCGTCGCAGGCCAGCTATGGTGTTGGGGAGACCTGTAAAACAGTACCTTTGGAAATGCAGGGTGTCGGAGACCAGGGCTGCGGGAGAAGCAGGGCAGTGCTTGTTGCAGTGCTACCAGGTCAAGGTGCAAGCAGCGACGTCGTCATTGCTGAAGCGTTTTTGTCGGTAGACCCAAGGCTCGGTGTGAGATGGTGTGCGGGGCACACAGGTCGCTGTGCAAGCATGGGCATCGGTTGAGGATCTGGAGTTGATGGCGCTGGCATCGGTGGGCAAAAAGCTGGGGTTGAAAGAGAGGGCAGTACGTCGAGTAACCTACAAGCAGTGCCCCCAAACCATGGTGCAGGCAGCGGTGGTGATGTCAGCTTGGAGCATAGTCGTCAGTGAGACCAGGGGTGCGTTGCAAAGTGGGACGGTGCTCCATAACCGGTGTCCACAGGTCACAGTGCAGGCAGCAGAATCGGTGACGGCGTAGTGGATACCAAGACAGCGGTGTGGAGCGAGGCAGTGTGGAGCCCAAAGGTCACGGTGCAAGAAGCGGCTCTGTGGCAGCATTGGAAGGTGTAGTCGGGGAGACTAGGGTTCTAGTGCGAAGTGTGGCGGTACCTTGAAGTCATGGAGCCGGCAGCGGCGTCATTAACAGTGTTGGGTTACCTTTTCTCTTCTGTGGCAGCTGAAACATCCAGTTCCAGAAGCTAGTACCCAGAAGATGTTGAAGTCTTTGATTTCCCTAAAATTTCCAACAGGAGGCAGGCTCTACTTCAAGCCCTTGGAGATTTGGTATGCTTACTGGGCATATACAAGATCCAACTGACTCGCAGACGTAAACTAAACGTCTAGCGGTGGCACTACTACTGGCCAAAACACACATAGCCCTACGATGGGGGAGCAGAGGCACACCACAGTGCAAAGACTGGATTACAGACATGGCATACTGCAAGGAGAGATTGGAAACGTACCCGGAGGAACTACCACAAGCCTCCAGACATAGTGACTTCTGGGATCCATTTGTACAATACCTCAGATCCACACAAACGGATGACTGAATATGCACAATAGTATGCACACGTAATTCACAATGTATTGGCTTCTATATTCAAATATATTGTGGAGGACAGGGCTGAAAAGGCTGGGTGTGGCAGAATGTAAATACTGAGGACTAGGTCTACTAAGGTTGTATCAAGGCAAATTACTAAGATGTAGTGGTGTACAAAAGATTACTTACATGTGAAATAGTGCTGTTAAAACATGTGAACAAGAGATTGTTCTGCACGGACGTTGCAAATTACTTGTATATAGGCTGTGGAACGCTGGATTCCTTAACTCTTTCCATGCTTGTGACGGAACCACTCTGTCACGAGCCAGGGGTGGCGTGTGCTCATAACGGAGTGGTTCCGTCATGTCGCGGCCGCTCCGCCCACGCGGCACTGATTCCCCGCCTGTGCGGCCGAATTCATGAGTGGGCGGAGTCGTGACGGAACCACTCCGTCATAAGCACAGCCCGCCCATGGCTCGTGACGGAGTGGTTCCGTCACAAGCATGGCGGCGCCGCGTGACCCCCCCCCCGGCCAAGGGGTTAACTGACCAGAATAAATAAAAATAAAAAAGAAGCAGCAACTGCAGGCCAACCCAGCAAAGTGGTAGTACCTCCCTCCTGGCAGGTTCCTTAGTCCAGCAGTAATATAAAGTTATGGGATGAGGGCCCAAATATTTATAGCACATTTTCCTTTGAAGTTGGTATAAACAAAGTTCCTCTGGCACACAAACCAGCTCATCCTGGCTCAGGCCAGGTTCACCACAGGAGGCGGAGACAGCTTTGTGAGAGGCAGCCATAGTCCATTCAGGTGCTAGCTACAACTCCTCCCACTACTCTAAATTCAGCCAGGTCTATTTAGACTAGCTATGAGTCACCCAGCAACCCCCCCCCCCCTGTTGTGTCTGTCTAGCGTGAATGCACATCCCCCTGCTCCCGTCACTCTAAACCCAGACAGGGAATACACAAAAAGCAGAGGCACACATGGTTAGACAAGAAAATGCCCACTTTCTAAACGTGGTATTTTCAAACACATAATATAAAACTCATCATTACTAAAAGATATATTTCCAAATCCTGAGTTCAGGCATACTAAACTCCATTTTTATATCAGCTCCCACTGGCAAGCTACCTTGGTAAAGTGTTACCAAGCAACTTCCATGTTAACCTAAGGGAGAGAGCCTTCAACAGTGAATGCAAAATACAGAGTAGTTCACTATTTTGACATGCAGAAATACACCACTACATGCCCTACCTTTTAAATACACTGCACCCTGCCCATGGGTCTACCTTAGGGGGGACTTAGTTGTAAGGAAGGGAAATAGAGGGGCCTGGCAAGTAGGGGCACTTGCCAGGTCGACATGGCAGTTAAAAACTGCACGCAGATACTGCAGTGGCAGGTCTGGGAACCCCTTTCAGTCTCTGTATGGGGTACTCTGCCGCTTTCCGGCTCCATGCAGTAAGGAACTCCATATCAGTTTATTTACTTTGATTTAACATGGTCTTAGTGACAGTCTTCACCAGAATCTGTTTTCAGTCGCTAACATCTTGGCACGCCCACTTTGCATGTCATTAGTGATAAATATCACTGACATACAAAGTAGGGCCCAAGGTGGTCGCTATCTCCTACTAGCTGTCGCTAACTGGTGTTAGCGACAGCTAGGTAATAGGGAGATAATTTTATCTCCGCTTTCTTGGCTTTTAAAGCCAAAAAAGCGGGGATAAACCCCCTTGATAATATGCCCCATTGTCTCTTGCACAGTCTAGCTCAGGAAAATCATTTGCTGTGCTATTAAAAAGTTCGGGCTGGACTGTTCCCATGAGAAAGATGGATTTAACCCAGATCTCTTGACTGGGGGGGGGGGGTTAATGTTTTGATTTGTTCTGCATTCCATCCATCAATTGTGTCTTTTGTGTTATTAAACAGGCCATAAAGAAAAACGCTGTTCCCTGACCCTGCCAATTTTTAATGCCCCAGGTAGTTTTTACATCTACTGTATTGTTCCAAAAGTTGAAACCCTGTACATAGATCTTGGAAATGAAAGAAGCAGAGTGAATCAGCTTGGTGTCAGTTAACATATTTCTTTTTTTTTTTGCAGGTGACTGTGCAAACCTATAAAAACAAGCTTTTGATTGGTCAGGTGAGTGATTCCACTGAAAAGAGTGCTTAGGTCACACGCTTTGCATCATGGGAATGCTCAATACAGTAGATCTGAGATGGTTATAGTGACAAGGCAGTGGTCAAGGCTAATCATATTATGAAATGTACTTATGTACTCTGAGATCTATGTTAAAGGCAACAGGCCTTCATGTGTAGATTGTTACTACACTGTTCTAAGGTCTACATGCAGATATTTAATCAGACGTTATTGCAAGCATATGCCTGCCTCATTCAGGCGGCAATATGTATTGCTTTTTTGAACTTTTAATCATGTAATTTATTTTGCACGTGTGTTGAGTGTCTGTGTGTGTGTGCGTGTGTTTTGCTGTGGGTGGATTTGTGCGGAAATGCAAGAATGAATGTGTGGTGAGTGTATGGATGAAATAGCACTGAATGAGTGCATGCATCAGTAATTTAGTGCCTAGATTCACTCTCAGGAATAACCCCGATTGACGAGCATTCACAATGCTTGTTACCAACAACTTATTCGCTCACAGTCTTCATTTAAAACATACTCCGGGATGGGGGATACACTGACAAGGCTTCAGGAAACGCAGTGACTCTGGGGCAAAGAACTCTACAGACACCCTTCAGTGCACATTTCTAATGTCAGGTGCCTGCCCACGTGTACATTTTTTGCCTAAAGACTGGGAGCTACAGACATGAACACCAATGCTAATTCAAAAGACAATAACTTACATACTGGGACAGGAACACCCAAATCCTTGGAGAAAAAGACATCAAATAAGGGCCAATTCTGAATTTGTGAGCTGTGCGAAGCCTTGTACAGACACTACACTAACTAGAATAGCTTGTAGCACAGCCCGAGTCTGTTTTTTTAAGTAGGCAGATGTTTTCACGGTTTGTTAGTTTAACGGTAGGGCTGATGCAGGCTCGGTGATATGTTTTGAGTGGCAGCGACCAGATGGGGCACCACATGCTTTACCCGTTAAGGTGGACAGCGTGCTTTCAGGAAGCCAGTCAACAGCAAGCTCTGGTTTATTCCGTGCTTTGCTATAACCTGCAGCTACTGCCGAAGTCCAAGCAAGGGTGTATTTATTTTTTAATTTCTACCTCCTCAATCTTCGCATCATCTTTTTCAATTGGGTAAGCTACAGTGAGTGTCTGGAATCGGAAACTCAGATCCCCTCAGAGTCGCTGTGAAAGGAACTCCAGGGGCGCCATCCTGCCTCACACCTAGCTAGCCCTGCGTCTGCAGTCCAGGAGAAACCGCACAACCACGCCACGACTCCTCCTGTCCCCTCTCCCGCCCCCATCTTTGCACCTTGCTGTTCTACCCCTAATGTCCAAAACCCATGTGTTTGGAAGACGGGATCTGCCAAATTCAACTTCATCTGGGCAGGACTGAACTGAGAACCAAAAGTAGCCTAAAAAAGTGCAGTACCCAGTCCCCGTCGCACCTAAAGAGCAGCGAATGAGGTATCACTGCCTTCTGTAATATGGTGATACCAAAGGCGATGATGGAGGGAGCGTTGGAGCAAATCAAACACTCACCCCCAGTCAACTGAGCTGAGTTTAATCCATCATCATTCTTTAGCTCACTCCACCACCCCTGTTCAGACATGGCCATATGCAAATCAGTCTGACTCTGTGCCTCATGGGAACAGTCCAGCCCGAACTGCCAAGCCATGTCTTCCCTGGACCGAAAACAAGCATCCTTGGACCGGTTTATGGCTAATCAGCTGTCATCCCCCGACAAGCTCCTCAGCCGGCTTCCCCGAATACCAGCTCCCAAATCTCCCAGGCTTGCGGTGCATGTACTACCCCTGCCTCCGTTCACCCGGAGGTAACCTCTTGCTGCTGCCCTGTGGCTCTTCCTGAGCTCCAGGGCGTCTGTGGTGCAGCCAGCCTGTGGAAACAGGCAGGTAGGCAGGAGCTGGGAGCCGCTGGGCAGGCTTATTTTCATCCACCCGACACATCGAAGAAGCGGCATCCGGGGTGGGGGGCGTCAATTTTTTAGCGTTTAATATTAAATCCGATTAGAATTAGGTAGACCTAGATCCCTCGGCATCCTTACGCATAGCGGGCGGCAGAGCACTTCACAGAGCCGCGGACGACGCGTTCACTCGGTCGCCATGTTCTCCCACCTGGCCGACTCTTCTCCTGCCTTCATCTGGCCAGGACTGAACTGGGAACCAAAAGTACCTTAAAAAAAGTGCAGTACACAGCCCCCGTCGCACCCAAAGAGCCGCGAATGTGGCATCCCTGCCTTCTGGAAAATGCTGATACCAAAGGGGATGATGGACGGAGCGTTGGAGCAAATCAAACACTCACCCCCAGTGAATGTTTTGTCAATGTGCAACATTCCGTCCATCATCTTGGGTGTTTTGGGAAAATGGTGGTATACATCTTTTTACCGACCCTGGTCATTCTACAGTCCTCGTTAATCATTTATAAAGTGCACTATAATAAGAACTTTGGGGGTTATTTACAAGCCCCTCGCGCCGCCGGTCGTCTCTCATTTCTCATATTAAAAGTGACGCACTGCCGCGGCAGGGGCTTGTAAATAAATAAGGCACCACTTTCTACACCATCTTCCCTCTCCAGACAGTTAGGTGTTTGCCCAAAGAACCCTGTCCAGGTCCAATCCTCCTCTGCACAGACCAGCACCCATAGAAATACATCTTCGACACAATATGTATCTGCTTTACACAGTAAGGGTTTTAGCCGCCTCTTTGCTGAGTTTGCGCGTCTAAAACCTCCCAGCTCGAGATATGCTGTGAATAAAGGCAGATAATCCCTTCGGACAGGGAGGTCGAGTATGTAACAGCAGTGATATTATCTGGAGTGGGGGGGCGCACTACGGCCCCCAGTAAATACCATGCAGTTGAATGTTTAATGAACAAGCGGCACTGAAAGCGATCGAGAAAGCGATCGCTATTGTAAAAATAAAAACACGCCCACGAGTGGTGCGTGCAAGCGCGCCACAGCGTAACATGTGTTTTCAATTATTGCGTCCGTGTCTGGGCACGATAATTGAAACCACATGGTCTTTGGTGCGCGTAATAGACACCAATAGGCCTGGGGCGGAGTAATGAGCCTGCCTCTGGTCTATAGTGTGCAGTCTTTTATAAAAAGACGCACGCAAAAGCCAATTGCGTTTCACAAAAGGAAAAGCACGAGTGCGTGAGATTCCTAGGTCAGTGCTGAAACCCCGTTTTTCAGCTACTAAATGACTTTTCCTATGCGTCGGAGAAGTCATCAAAGTTGATGAAATAGCCAGAATCTGTCCAGTCTATCCTTGGCAGCTCAGCATGTTATTTTGGAATTGATAAAGACTCCATCTGTGGTACATTGACGTAGACCTCAGGATTTCAAATTTAAATCTGTGTTTCTGTACTTGTTGACTGTACAGCTGTTTCCACAACAGGTAGAAGACATACTTTGTTGTTGTTTACTGTTGTCTCTTGTTGAAGAGAGTACGCTTCATGTGTAATTAAAGCTTTCATCTGAATATCCTGTATGGCAGTGAGAGGAGACTGTGGCGTTTCCTCTGCAACTGTGCTGGCATTGGCATGGTCTGGGACTTGCATCTTAACCCCAAAAAGGATCTCATAAGGAGTCCGATCACCACAGGATTTTGTTGGCATATTGTTTAAAGCCCTCTGGACCCCATATAGGTGAGGGACCCAACTGTGACCTGAGCCTAAGACCCTTGCTGTTAAAGACTGCTTTATGTCCCAGTTTTTCTTCTCCACTACTGTGTTTCCCTCTGGATTGTATGGCGATGAGAAATGCAGGGTTACATCCAAACTTCCTGTAACCTCTTTGTAAGCCTGAGAACTAAACGCTGGACCCCCAATTAGAGTGTAGTGTGCCAACTGCGTATGTCCTGATGAAGACTCACAAATCCTTTATAACAGCTCGAGCGTCAGCCGATTGCTTTTGCCAGACTGAAAGGAATCGAGAACAGGAATCCACTGCTACCAAGATATACGTTTAACCCCCTTCTGAAGATAGGGGGTCGCAACAGTCCAAATAAAGGCAAGCTAATGGCTTGTTTGAAATTATTAGAGAAATCCGAGGTGAACGCACCACGGTGGAACCCCTCCTCTGTTTGCAGAAGTCGTACCTGAGCACAAAGTCCTTGGTTTGTTTTTAAAGACCTGGCCACCAATAGCATTGTTGCAGTAATGAAATTGTAGCAACTACCCCTTTGTGTGCAGAGTCCAGACTCTTATGTGCAGCTAGAATTAGCCCTAGTCTGTGATCACGGTTTGGTATTACTCTGTCCTCCACTCCTAGAATCTGAGCATATGGTGTATTTTGTGCATCTGATTTGTAGTTCTTGAGTGGAAAGCCTTTCGGTAGGTGTTGCACGCAGCATTGACGGCCACCATTAGATCTCTGTCTATCCTCATACTTGAAGGAGTGATTGTAACAACTGCAGCAATGAGTACTGACGCCTTTGTGGCTTCATCAGCCAGTGAATTCCCTGCAAGGTGAACGCCAACACATTGAGGATATAATGTATGAATGGAATGAGCCCATGGCAAACATTCTTTCAGCCTCGCTAATGTCTCCCAAAGCAACTTGTGCTTCACTCCGTAGACTTTTTAATCCCTGAATCCATTCTGGCTTCAATATATGACTGCACATAATAATACGAATCACACACTGTAATCGTGAGAAATGTAGCATCCGTATTTTGTAATAACAGTACCTGAGCCTTTAGTTCTGCCAGCTGTGCTGTTCAATCATCCACTGACTGCGTGTGGTCTTCTCCGGATGGAAAGCTCCATCATGTATACGTCCTTTTACAACTGTGCATGCGGTTGAATATTTGCGATTTGTATCTTCCGCAGGGTGAGAAGAACCATCAGTATAAATGATGTAGTCATAGCCATCTAGAAGTATAATTTCATTAGGCAGAGAATATTCCTGTTCGCACGGCATAAGTGCTGGTCTTTGTATTGCAGGGTCAACTCTGTAATCTATATCTGTTGCAATGAGGGAGTTTGCCCATTGTATCCATCTTGGATGTAGAGCTTTAGCATTCAGAGTGCTTGCTCCGGTAGACTCCTCTCAGGTACTGCTTTCACAACAATAATGCACTTCCCTTGAGCCAGGGCACCCTTTCTCACTACAGTAGTCTGCACCGCTGTCAGTATTTTTTCCAGTAGTTGCAAAACGCGTTTCAGCATTGGTGTATACATGTGATTTATATGTAATTGCTACTGTATTACCTTAATTGAACGTGACATATTTATAGTGTTTACACGTGTTACTAATTCCTATAACCAATGACACTGGATTTACCACTAACCTTTTGTTCCAGAGCAGCATGCTGCCTCACTGAAAGTGCTTCAACTGTTCAGGGGTAGTAAGCGCTATAAAAATAAAGTTATAATTTTATTTATGAACAGGGAACTACTAGATTTTATAGGGAATTCAGCAGATACATAATTTGGAGTATGTCTAAGGAGAAATTTGTATTTTAGTTTATTATATATCATACCTGTTTAGCGTCCCTTTCATAATGTCACTTCCAATAGAGCAAAAAAGGCCTGTCTTGCTTCATTGTGCTTTTAAATTATTAAAATAACAGTTATGATATAGTGCTTCATACCCCAGTTTTATTTCCAACACTGTAAATAACAAGAATTAACCTATTTAATAGTACTGTTTACCAGAATATTGGGTCGGTCTTGCTGAAATTCAAACTCGTAACAGTGGCTTTTGGAAGCAAGCTTTAATCTAATCGATGCATTACAAATTCAGCCATGGACTTCAAGTGAGAGTCTATATGTAAAGAGGGATCAAATGAGAGATTTAGCGATGTCGTCATGATTACTATTTTATGGGTGACCGTAATATCTGCAGGAAACACTTTACCATGCATGGTATGCATTAGAAGCGTGTGTATATATTAACTGGAAAAAATAACCAAAGATTAAAGGGGCATTATAGTTAGGTGAAATGTCAGTTAAAACATTCTATTTAAAATTAAGAAAAACACTGACATTCACCAGTTATAGTTATTTCAAATATCTAGAACTTGTGCCCCGGCCATGCATAGTGTTGTCAACAATGATGTCACTTCAGATGTTGCAGTGTTATCAATGATTTCATAGAACGTCATGAGTGACGTAATATGTGAAGTAATTAGCAGAGCATTTTATTTTGTGGGTTTACTTATCTTTCACACACTTACCATGCGTGGGTTAAGGCATGCTTGATTAAAGCATCTGCTTGGTAAAGGGTGTGTGGAAAAGGCATGGATGGTAAAGTCATACATTCATAACTGAAAGCGAGGTGCATAATTCAGTTTCAAGTACACATTTCATGTCTCAATTTCTGAGCATTTAATGAGTTTATTTGTGCCTATTTGAGAGTGAAATTTGTGTGGCCCATTTAGAGGGAATTGATGCAAACGTCAAATATATCTGAGAGCAGTTGTTGCACTGCATTGATTACCAATCAAACTGAGGTAATTTAGACTTCGCCCAGGGGTTTAACATATACTTTGAAGACGAGCGCAAGATGAATCATAGGGTACTTTGTATGGCATGGGGGGACAGCTACATCTGTGCATTCCTGATGGAAGGCCATAAACCCGGGGCTCGAAGGAAACTGCAGAACTCCGACTCTGAGGGTCCTTCCTGGGATGCATATGAGAGGGTGGAATTGGCACCTGCATTCCAAGAGGCAGGGTCTTGGCCTCACTAAAGATATTGATGAAGCTATCCAGAATAGGATCGCAGACAGGACAACATTTAGAGAGGGCCGGTTTATTTCAAAGGTGGCCTTTTAAACTGACATCATCTTTACAGGCCATTGTGGGTATAACTACTGGGACTCTGCCTTCAGGAGTTAAGACACTTTTGGGATTGGAACCATACTATGCTGGCTCGACGCTCTGACATCGACAAGAGGAGCCATTAGGGCAGAAGCGACTGCAACTGGATAATCTGCAGACTTGTGGCGGCCTGGGGCTTGTCGTGCTCCAGGAAGAAGATGTCAATGGGTGGATTTTGGCAGGATGTTGCTGGCCTACAGCCGATTGCCAACTATCATGGCCCGGGTCCCTATGCACTCTGCAAGGGCCGGTTGGCTGGCCTCCTGTACATGAGATCCTAGAGACAAGAAGGATCTCCCCGTTTCCACAAGATCGTAAGGACTGTGCAGGGTATGGCGGAAATGGGTAGACATGATCGCAGCTCGGACAAGGACCGTCCTGACATACGCCATAATTACACTGTGCAGAGGAGAGAACTTGAAAACATCAGCAGCCCACCTGGGGTGCCGGAGCAGGAGAAGTGCTAGGGAAGTTTGCAGAATCCAAGGAACCTGTGCTTGCAACTGGAAATCTATGCTAGCTGACACTCTTTAGCATGTGGTGTCCGAAGGGTGTTGAGGGAGTTTGCAGAATCTGCAGGACCCAAGCTGGAAGCCTAGACTGTGTCCAACGTCCAGATCAAGAGGACGACAGTGCCTGACATTGCGGCCTCTGTCCGAGGACGCCGGCTCTCTCACTGGACCCACACCACAAGGTACTTTACTGTTGAGAATATCATGCCTGGACCTGAGCAGTCTCTTGTGCCTTGTGTGCACCCACAGCTGGCTGGCTGCCTCGAGCAACTGCAGCTCACACCTCCGCTGGAAGGCATTTCTTAAATTTGGAAACACACCAGCTTCCGCTGTCACAGTCTTTTGCCTATGAGTTGGGGGGGGGGGGGGGGGGTGGAATAGTGATTCGCCCACTCCATAAGGTGTAGCTGGGTGCCTGAAGGCCTAATCTGGAGAGACAAAACCAAGTAACTGTATCCTTCCGCTTTAGGTGGTACTGGCAATCATACCAAAATGTCACCATTAGGAGCAACATGTATCTTTGGCTGGTGTGGTTTGAGTGGATGGGTCACGAGGCAAAGTCAAAACCATTGATTTCCTGACCGTTACAAGTGTAAGGGTTATGCAATGTTGGGAATGTCATGTTCTATGCCAATGTGTTAGCGGGAAAGTGCAATACCGGTTGCTTCTGAAGTGGATCATGAACACCTCGGTGAAGTACGCACATAGGTTTATGTTGCTTATGAGGCTGAGGGGATATAGGGGCAGTTGAATACCTATGACTAGAACATATATATTCCTGCCGTTCTGCTGCTATAGGGAGAGATTAACAATACCCTCTTGGTGACCTACGGTACCTTGATCCAATGTCCTGTTGATTTTTCTTGATATTTTTCTGTTTTGTTGTCAATTCTTCCCTACAAAACTTGGAGCACCTTCCGTATCAATCCAGACCAAACGACAAAAGAAAAAAAAAAAGAATCTTAAGATGGCAACCAAAGGTGGGAGTTTCCAGAGGAAGCACAGCGACGTCACAAGGGGACACCAAATGGTGGTACGTCAACACCCACCAACAGAAGAAAAACAAGCATTGGCATAGCCAATAGGTCTCGCTTTTGGGACCTGAAGTGTTTATTTTGAAGTTTTGGCTATGTTGTAGAGTATTGTGGCTGATGTGCTTTATGTTGAAAAGTTCTAATTAAAAGTGTTAGTGGTGTGATGCGGAGTGTATTGATGTTGCATTGAGTATAGTGTAATCATGTGGTGTGTAATTATGTGGTACTGAGTGTTGTTATGTGTAGTGTATTTATATTGCATAGTGTAGTTATAAATGTGTAGTGTGTTATTACGTGGTACGGAGTGATATGTGGACTGTATTATGTTTGTGTTAAGTGTAATTATGTAGCAAGTAATTATGTGTTAATGAGTGGTATTATGTGGGGTGTATGTTGCATTTAGTAGTGTAATTATGTGGTATGTAATTATGTGGCAGTGACTGGTATTATTTGGAGTGTATTTTGCATCAAGTGCAGTATAATTATGTAGCATATAAGTATGTGGCACTGAGTTGTATTATGTGTTGTGTTTTGTGTTGTATTGAGAAGTGTAATTATGCGTAGTGTAATTATGTGGCACTGATTTGTTTTATGTGTAGTGTATTTATGTTGCTTTGAGTAGTGTAATTATGTTGCATGTAATTATGTGTTAGTAAGCGGTATTGTGTGGAGCATATGTTGCATTTAGTAGAGTGTAATTATGTGGTGTAAATATGTGGTTTTGAGTGGTATTTTGTGGGGTGTATGTTGCATTTAGTAGAGTTTAATTATGTGGTGTGTTGGTACGTGGCACTGAGTGATATTATGTGGATTGAATTGATGCGGTATTGAGTAGAGTGTAAATGTGTGATATTTAATTATGTGGCATGGAGTGGTTTTTATGTGTGGTGTGTTTTTTGGATTTAGTATAATGTAATTAGGTGTTATGTAATTATGTGGCATGTAATTATGTGGTATTGAGTGGTAAATATTTTATTTATTCTCCCTTTTTTCGCCTCCACCCATTTGCTAGGTGCATGAGGATGTTCAAGAACATGTTCTTTCTGATTTTTGATCTTATTACCTTGCAGAATGTAGATAACAAAGCCTGCGGGCTAGAAATAAATCTGACCAAGGCAATGGCACTGGTTAATAGGGACATCAAAATGCAACTTGGGAGGAACTTAGTTGGAAACATTGACGGAATAGAAGTATCTAGGGCCCTTGTTTGACAAAAAAAGATTTGTTCCCCTCACGTGTATCAATTTTGAATTAAAGGCTGGGGGGGGGGTCACAAGGTGTGCAAAGTTACATCAATAGAGCATTGATAGCCATGAACTACTGTTTGGGCCTTGTGGTAATATTATTTGTACCACACTGTAATGAGTTTAAATATCTGTGCAATATATTTATGTCATCATGCCTATATATGGGGTTCTGTACCTATTAACTTGGGACACAACAGAAAGGCACATTTTAAAGATCTTATCCACCGGCTCCAAAATGACTAGGCATTTTACTTGTAAAAGGGTAGTACTTTCTTACCAGCAGTTTGGAACTTATGTGAAAAATGATTTTTGATTTTAATGCAAAGAGCACCTTGCCAATTGCAGGTGTGGACGTTCCCTTTTTGTTATTGTGCAAACTGTCTTTTTGCAAAGGTTTTAACTATGCAATTTAACGTATTCTTATTCTGAATAAAGCACACTTGCAAACCTGTCTCGATGTTTCACTTCAAAACTCTATGATTACACAAGTTTACATTACTTCTACTATACGTTTACTATAGCCTGCATAACGTAAGGTTATCCCTGCTGCCGCCAGAGGAAATGTAGTGTCCCCTACACCTCTGTATGATGGCCCTGCTTTCAAAATAGCGATAAGTCGTGTTTCAGGAATGGAGTCGAGGTTCAGGAATGAGTGCCTTTTACAGAGCTGCAGGTTGATCCAAGTACTCGAGAAGCGAGGATTCACTTCAAAAGTCAAGCTGGAAGCTAGGGGTTCAGGTGCACTGGTGGAAGTGAATTTAGGTCAAAGTACCCACACTAGCTAGGGGCAGTGAATGCGGACTGCTGTGTATTGGCACAGCTGCATGTGAATCCTTGGCACTTGCTGCCCAAGGGAGTGTGCTTGGGCTCGACGAGTCGAACTGGTAACACGGGATTGAAGGGAACTAATACAGCTGAGCACGCAAATGGGTTTAACTTCCACCATTGTCGTGGCACCCTTCAACAGGCAATTTAACTGCCCCTTGGTTTGAGGCTTATCGCCCTCTCACAACTCTGCTGGAGGCATCGACCAAAAGGCCTTAGCCGATGGAAAAAGGATCTCCCTGGATCGGCTCTCAACCAGGGAAGCAGACCAAGTTTTGCCTCCCGGCTGCTGTTTCTCCATCCCTCTACCTCTTGCAGTTTCCTCGAGTTACATGTTGGTCTTCGGTCCCAATTTCGCCCTACCTCACCCTCGCAAAGCATTAACTCACCTTTCTCTTGAAGCCTTCCTCTTCGTTCCGTGGAATGCATAGATAATGCGATAATTGAGTTCATACTCTTATGAATTAGAACGGTGAAAATGTGAAAACAAGTTTGACAAGGAGAGGAGGAGGCAGCAGGGGGAGGGGAGAGAGGAGGGGGGCCTGTGCCTGTTTCCCTTGTGGGAGCGAGCTTTGAAACCATCTGTTTGCAAGTTAATTACAAACAGATGGTTTCGAAGCTCGCTCCCGCAAGGGAATCGCCAAACATGCACGCGTTGCCACTAAAAAAAACAAAGCAATGCGTGCACGTTTTTGGCAGAAAAACCAAACCGATTTTAAGAGGTCTGCTCCTATGCAGCGCATGCACCCAGCGTAGGCGAGACCTAAAAAAGGTACAAATACTTGAATTCCGGACCCAACCACTAGATGGCAGAATAATACACAGCATGTGAATCCAGAAAAGATTCATGCTGCAAAACTGTAAAGTATATATCCAATACAACGATCAGTGTTTTAAACATACAGTATGGAGTCTTTTTGTAGTGACTCAGTTTGTTGTGAGGGTAGTGTTGTGCCAATACTTTACACTTTGACCCTGAGGATAAGCTTGACTGCTCTGAGCCAAGCTACCCAAGGACGAGCACAGGTTATCAGAACAGTGTATTGTACTCATCCTATCTAGGACAGTGGATTATGTCTGGCTTAGACGCATCACAGACAGCAAGAAACGCTGGGTATAACACATATGCTGTCGGTGGCTGAGGCTCCTTAAAAATAATTTGCCCTTAGCTTTTAGGTTAATTGGTTGGGAAAGAGCCATTATTCTCTATATTGGTTCAGAAATCTCTAACAACTATTTCATTTGAGTGGATGTCAAACCAACGCAGACTTCTTTATCGATGCAGGTTTCTTTAGAGGGTAATGTGTGTTTGCTAGGGCCTTGTACTAGATAACAAACTTTTAAAGCTAGCGTGATAACATCCTATTATGCAAAATATATGTTAGAAATCAATACAATCTAACCATTATTCACAGTCGAACATAAAAGATCTTCACTATGTGGCAGCAGGGGCCAAACTCTTCTTACTATTATTTTGGTCAGCGCCCTGTTCTGTTGAATCTTGTTTCATTGCCCATTCAAGTGTCTAAAGTGGACTGATGCACTAAAAGGTGGCGAAAAGTAAAGTTACTTATGCAGTTTAATAAGGTTTTGGAACTGCACATAGTGACTGACCTAAAACCCCAAGTGGGATATTATTTTTTCTTGGCAGCTGGAGAAAGCTGGTCAAAGGAGGGGCTGGATTAAGAGAGGGCTTTTTTTGGACCGCATGCCTTCACTTGGGAAGGAGGTAAAGAACGTATTGGCACCCAATCTGGACACAAATTATTTATTTCTTAGGTAGTTTCTACAGACCTGGCTTTGTACCTTGCAGTCAGTTCAGGCAACACGTAGCCACTCATCTTCATGAACCATAATTCTCTTTTCATATCATCCCACTAACGTCTGTAGCCCAAGAGGGAAGATTACTTGTAAAAATGAAAGGCAGTGCAGTGCACACAAGTAGTTAATTAGGACGCCAGAATCTCAAGGCTTGGAGATGGGATAAAGACGTATTTCAGTAGTCGTAGGTAACAAAAATGCCAACAGATGGAGGAAATAGAATACGGACTCGAGGAGCCTTGGAGCGAAAGGAAAGTAGTAAATTAGTAGAGATACTTCAGATGGAGGAGCAGAAAATTGGGACAAAATAGGAACGTACAACAAGAAGTATTACCCACAACTGGTAAAATCTAATGATTTATTGATGTACATGCCATCTTTTGGAACAAGTACAATGCCCACGAGATAAACATATTGACTGAATATCTAGCTTGCATTCTGCTGAGGCATGGAGACGACTGGGGGGGGCACATACATTTTTCGGTAGCCTACGAACAATACTTGTTGCAACATGTTATACTCAACTTTATGAATCTGAGCCTAGTCTACACTCTGAGGCTTTGTCTTGTGCTAACAATTTTTGCCACCCGTCTTGATTTTCTGATCGCATTGAATTAACGTGGGAACATTTTACATCATTTTATTTGCACAGCTCTGAAAAATAAAATACGCCTAGTACCCTGGTTAAATGTCACGTCTGTTCTTGAATAGCTTCAGTGTCTTAAAGCCAAAGCCAAGAATGCAACGTGGTCAGTTTACAGTTCGCATATTTTGAAGCAAGAGGAAAAAAAAAAACGTTCAAAGTTTGAGAAAATATTACAACACATCTACTGTTGTACAGTTTGAAACAGTGGAATTATTATGTAGCTTCCACAACTTTGTGCTGTTAAACGAAGAACACTTTAGTAAAAGGTGCACTGGCTTTGCCTGTTATTCGTCTACTATCCACTTTACCCTTAAATGCATAAAGCATGTGTCGTGAAAATTACTTCGATTAAATAAGGAGAAAAAAATTACATAGACTAACAGAGCATCAAAAGGTAAATGTAACATGCATGGGTTGCATACAAACGTGGCTTAATCCAATAGAAAACGCTTACAAGGACTAAAAGGCGGAATATCATTTGACTGAACTATCCAACTGCTTCCCGGGATGCAATGCTTAGCTGTTCGTCTTGTGCACATGTGCCAAAAAGGCCGTAGACAAACTAGTTTCCAATAATCTGATTTGCTTTCTATTGGCAAATGATAAACGTCTAGAAAAGTACAGTAAAAAAGAAAGTTTTCCTTATTTGAATAACTGACGACCAATGCTTCACCTTCAAACATAAATAAATAAGGCTCATCACATCCTTGTTTCCAATTAATCTTTAACGCTTGCACAATTGAACTTCCCCTTCTGCGTTGTAAAACATGTTCGGGAATCCCACTTCCTGGGCAGCATTTTCTTTAATTGTCAATCGAAAAAAAATTCAAAATCCAAAAATGGAGGGAAGAGACGATTTCATAGAGGAACTTTAAAACTATGCCGAAAAAACAGAAAACTGGCAATTTAAGGGCTCTGTTCACCGAAATATAGCTATGGGGAATATTGATTCCACCCCCCTCCATATAAATACTGGGTGGAGCTTGAGTATCCCACTAAAACTGCAGCTTACTATACTAGTCCGCCTCCATTTAGAAACCATCAAATAAGAGGTGTCATCTTTGAATTGCATTGTTCGAAAAGAAAAATGTTTAAGTGGCAAAAAAAAAAAAAAAAAAAAAAATGTTGCAAAAATAATTAGAAGGCGGGGTTAAACGAGCATTACTCTGGAAACACCCAAGAGCTATCTTAGTTGCCATTTACTACGTTCCACAGCATCCTGGTAAGAGCCCTACTATACTATAGCATTCTGAAGTTGCACGCCCTGCAATTCACATGGTTTGAGTCCATCTAATAACATTTGAGTGTTTACTAAACCTCTTTTGCGATTCAGAAAGGGCTTACCCAATCTCAAGAGTTTCTTGGCTTCATTCCAAATCTCAATCAAGAAAGAACATGAAAGTGGTATTGCCTTCAAATTGCGATTAGTTATTAGATGTGTTGTTCGCTAACCTTTAAAACGTTAGCAACTTCTCAAAGGAGGTAGTATCAAATTCACAAAGAGGAATCTGTCCCTGCTGTACCACTTCTGCTTTGGGAATCCTGTCAGGTGGTCTTGAGGTGAGCAGGCAACAGTCAATGGGCCCCATGCCTGCCCAACCGATGTCTTCCCAAATGGGAATATTTTCTTCTTTGCAATGCAAACATGGGGATGGTGATAAGTTCCTTGAAGGCAGCATCCCCAGCCAATCAGCAGGGATTACATATAGTGACCGGTCTAATACTCATTAGGTAGGTCATTCAGCAACTATCCTTTAGAACATAAGCCCTCTGTAACAGAAAGCAGTAAACCTACAGGCAATTCGATGCTCCTGGATATTCAAACAGGCTCATCCGGATTCCAAGTATTTGAATATTTCTGGTATTTCGTGTATAGACATCAGTGCTTTGCTTCCACAGCGCAGCCCATGGGCTTTTCATAAAGGAACTTTGCGGAATGCATAACTGGAATGATTGGAGATGTGAGAGGGAGAGAAACATGCTTAAAATTGATACTAGCCCCTTCACATATCAAAATCTCACAAGAATCAGTCAATTCCTAAACTAGAACAATCTGTGCCATCAAACCGCAGGGAGAAACTGCAATAAAAGCCACAACAGCTCCCATATTTCTTAAATACTTTAAGCAACTTTTTCTCTGTGTGTCTCGTAAAAAGCATGGATAAAAATCAAAAGGTGACACTGCGATAAACCAAACTGCATAGGCCTTAATCTCAGTCAGGCAATGATAAAAATAAACACGGTAACAACCAAACCTCCATTACACATAAACAAGATTTAACAGGATTCCTTGTGTGGAGAAAGAGCATTCAGATTTTAACATTACAGAGATGTTAAAATCCTTGATTAGAAAAATATCTAATACCGAAAAGTAACTGACACTGATAGCACACTGTCATTGACGAAAAACATACATTCTTAAATTCAGTTGAAGGCAATAGGACCCTGCAAATAGCCCACAGCTTATCAAATTGTGATAATCTAACAATTTTCCGACATGTAAGTACATAAACAATGTCAGCACACAAAGTAAGGAACAAAATCGAATCTTAACATCAGCACAAAAGTGGCAATCTAGTCTCTCCCCCTAACTCCCCGCCACCCATCCCATCCCTTCCCATTCTGGCACAAACATCTAACACCAGAGCCCAATCAAAACGACAAGTATAAGCTAAAGGGACACACATTCCAATCCCTACTCAATGCCGTCAAGCCCCACCACCTCTAATAATCCTACCTTGGCAAAATTAAATAAAACCTACGAGGACACGCCAAAAATCATATGCCCAAAATCAGTCAAGCAGGCAGGATCAACATCAGATTAGTTGTGAAGTACCTTACTAATTTCAATAATACCTCTGCCTACTCCAAACAAACATTTAATCCAGGTACAGAAAATAGCTGAAGAGCTGGGCTGTGGTTGATTCCTTACGAAGATAAACTCTTAGAGTTTTGGTTAATAACAAAATAGTGTGGGAAGAAAAGTAGCTGTCATTCACTCAGAAGACCTTCCTAATATTTACTACTGTACCAACTCTGGATATATTATCTCTTAACACGTTTCCTCTCAATCTGGCTTTATGTATCCACATACTTAATACAAATAGGTCTCTGGCATTCCGTCAGAGGACACCTTCAACTGCACAATGGGTGAAGGTTTCTTGAGCTCATTCGCCCCCATCATGACCCATGTAACATTCAGAACCCTAAAATCAGCATAAAACCCAAAACAGGATACTCTGACTAGATTAGACTAGATTAGAAACTGACCCTTTCAGAAATGTTAAACTTCCACCTCCTCACAAACCAAAAAGCTATTTCCACTTATAACCAGCTTACACTTCAGTCACAAACTAAGAGCTTAACAAAGTAGTCCGGCACAAAATAAAACAATAAATGGTACTCCCCTGAATCACAGAAATAAATTAGAAACCAAGATGGTAAAATAATGGTTGTAAAGAACAGGATCAAATCATAGATGGTATAAGATAAACTGGCATGTACTCTTTTCAATAGAGGATATCACACAGCATTTGAAGTGCAAATTTCAACTTCTCAAAATAATGTTCGATCAGAACTGAGACCGGAAAGAGGTCATTGACTGGGCCTATATTACAGAGGTCACAAAAGTTCTGTTAGCATTCTTGATGCCAAAGAAAGGATTAACAAATATAAAAACACTACAAAACTAAGACCCCAGGCAACATCTTTAAAAGACTTTGTTGAATTAAGTAGGGTTGGGTCTATAACTGTAACAGGAATCAAAGCACTGTCCTTTACAGGACTCGGAATATCTTTATGTCAAAAGAGGATGCAAGCCCTTTGACAAACTACCACTGACATCGCAAATGGATGCCTCTTTAAAAGAAAAAAGAAATTCTTACATCAGCAAAAGAACAGTGTTGCGTAAGCCAATTTACTCCTCATCTACAACAGCAAACAAAAAGAGTGCACAGATTAGGTCAAAAGGGGGTCACTGTCTCAGATGACTTGAGTGCAACTAGTGTACATGAAAACAGGGCAGTAGCAAAAGAGAGAAGAGTTAATTTCTCAATTTCTTCGTCTTGAGCATATAGAGAGAGCAGAGATTTGCCCCATTCTCACCTCAATGGAGATAAAGTTGCTTAAGACAAGGACATTGAAAACTAAGTAGCCTTCATCTGGGCAGCACCCGGTCTTGTTTGTGAAGGACGTTTGCACTACACAACAAATCCTACTGTTGGGTAAGGTCTATTGGAACTCTAACGATATGTTCTGACTTCTCTGACGCTATGATATAAAGATCACAATTTCTTTCCACATAGGGAGACGGAAAGAAAAAAAACCAGACCATCGCCACAAGAGAAGTAAGCAAAATGAACCCTGTAGCTCCTCCAGCCCTGAAGATTTGCTTGTCTTGCAGAACTACTCCTATGTGTGCTCCACCTTTTCATAGCTAGTCCTGTTCCTACTGGAGGCCATGTCTCAATCCTGACCATAATATATATATATATATATTTTTTTTTCCTACACAACGACTAACACTCAGTCCGGTTAATCCAGCCGCACTTTCCCTCACATCCAAAAAAAACGACAGCATCGCTCCAGGTCCAAGTGCTAAGTAAATTTAATTGTTGCATGTTACAAAGGTCTCAGCAACACCCCACAAGGAAAAGCCGATGTGTATATATAGTGACTTAACAGAGCATCACTCTACAGCCGGGTGCATTACTGTAATTTTTAGAGCACCATACTCCCAAATCACCACCTAACCATTCTGCGAGAACATGCACTGTGAAATTAAAATGCTAATTTCAACATGCCAGAGTAAAAAAGGTTTACATTTGTAAGCTCTGTTGCCGTACTATTTTCATTGTCCTCTTATTCCACAGCAGTCTGATGGCTACTCATGATGTTTTTCAATATTCAATAGCTCAGTTTTCCAACTGTTGGGCCTATTTGGTAACTAGCAAACACAACAAGATGATGGGCGGAGTGCTGAAACGTTTCAACCACTCACCCCCAGTCAAGAGATATGGGTTTAATCCATCGTTCTTTGTGCACTATGACATCCCCGTTTGTGCTGCCGAATTTGACTGACTCTCTAGGTGGGTTCTACTTGGCCTCTGCGTTAAATAGTTAATCAAAGCTATAAAATAGTGAAATGGGGTCTCAAATCAATGTAGGGTAACAATCATGAACTCTACTGTAACCCTGCAACATGGAGCCTCTAGGTCACCGACTTTAATGTCATCTCTGACATTTTACTATAATTACACAAGGAGACACTTTGCAGGCTCGAACCTTGAAACTTATAGTATCTAATCATTATTGAGGAAACAGATTGCATCAGCTGAAGTTTGCATGAAAATACATTGAGTAGCAAACTTGGACAGACTGAAGCCAGAATATAACAACCATAACTCTGGAGATGTTTCTCAACTACCATAGCTAGCTGCAAAGATTTTGCCCAGTTGGTGCAATCACCCAAGCTGCAGAGATTTTGCCCAGTTGGTGCAATCACCCAAGGGGATACCTTAAGTCAAGATGGTTTACACAAGTCAGCCTTTTGGTTAGCCAGGACCATTCTCGGGGACCACTCTAGTTAGGACATTGAAATGCTCTACCAGATGAGACAAACAGATGCTTTTAGTACAATTCTATATTTTGTATCTGCCTGTTCCACAAATTTACACAGCAGACCCCACTGGTCAAGGATTTTTGATATGATGACTGTAACGATTAATCAGTATCCCCTTCTTTAAAGAGACACCTGAATGGACTACCAAATAATTTCATGATAACAGTTGTTACACTCTTGCTAATGAGATTGACACATTTTGTCTTAAAAGAAGAAATGTGAAGGCCTTACAGTATTGGATTATGGCATAGTAATGGTTCGTTAGGCATACTACCCATTGCCGTAATAGGTCACAACCCACCAGTGCATATACACTTCAAAGGAAATCGGTGCATTCCTACGATTTGCAAATGAGGACTTTATCAGGGAAAAGACCAGGTTCTCAACAAAATATTTGTGTAAAACTACAAGTCCCACCATGTCCCTAGAGATATGGGAAGAACCCCACTAATATCCCTCCACCCCACCCACACAGTGCTCCAGTATTTGGCACAGCTAATGGTTTATTCATTGCAGCTGTTCTCCAGCAGCTGACCTCAAGCAGCTAGCCTGGGATACAGAATGAATCATGACCGTCATTTCAAAGCTGGATAGAAAGTACAGTTCTTGGAATGTCTTGAATCTGACCATAACAAAGCAAAGTAGATGACCACAATGAGCAAAACAAAAATGCATGTATTGCTACATCAGACAATGGAACAATATGCTTTGGCCTAAAATGCGAACTAAGAAAATTCAAGGAATGGCCGAAAGGCATATACCCGTTAATTAACACTGCACAGGACAAAGTACCGGAGAGAGATCATCCAGAAAGAATAAGGGACGTTTTTGATGGGAGAACACAACAAAACATCTGGAAACGAAAGCACACAGGAACTAAAAAATATATATGATAAATTGGTCTGTCATACGAAGGAAAATACACGATAACGATAAAAAAAGTCTGTGATGTATAGGAAAACCTGTTTTAACAATGAAGCCAAATTTGATTAAGGTTGTGGAGCTTTGTCTCGAGATTTGGGACTTTGTAATGAGAGGTCTTCTTAGATGCAAGTGGAAGAAATGGGACACTGGCGCGCAAGGATTCTCCTGCAACTGTGTTGGAAAAACTGAAGTGAATACGCGATAAACTTGCACCAGACCTAGTCTGAACTGAAAATGATCATAAAGAGCCTTCACTTTCCCTCTGTAACACATAGAGTGGTGTACTTAAAGTGTTGATGAGAATGGTATTGAAACTTACAGAGGCATTGTATGTGACCCTAAATATTAACGAAGCTACAGTCCAACTTCCTCTATAAGCTCAGATGATTTGCACCATACCTTTAATTTACAACTGAGATGTTTAGTTCTTTACAACACGTGAACCTAATATGTGAAACAACCTTAATGAATGTCATGATTGTATTCATATGCATTTAAGTTTGACAAGCAAGTGCCAAAAGAAAAGAACCTCTTCTGCAATATATTTCTCGGTATTGAGGAGTAGCAAAATACTGTCCAACCCATCCTTTTAAAAATGTACAAGAATCAGGTACCCAGTTGGAGCAGTTCTTGCACAATCTGACATCTCAAAGCTACTCTTTTCTGCTTAATTGGATGCTTACAGCCAGTACCATTTTGTGATATTCCCTCTCATCTTGTGTTTTTTCAATCTTTCCATGATCACATTCCGAATCCTTCTTTCCTAAACACATCCCCACTTCTACGCTTAGACCAACGTTTCTAATTACATTTTCCTTCCTTCCAACACCCTTGCCCAAGCTCCAAATTTGACTTTTCCAAAATAGCCCATTCTGCTTTATGGTGCAACATACATTTTGTAACAGAGGTGCAAGACTATACTTCCCTACCTTTTATCAGAGTGGGTGATTGAAGGCCATCAATGGGTGCTTAAACAAAGTTTAGGTGCTCAGAAAGCAGGTGCTTGACTATTGTTTCCTTCAGACTGCTTGAGGTGCTGAAAAACAGTCAGGAGGCGGAACAACAACTTCCCTCTTTTCTTCTGAGAAACGGTTCCCATCCCACTTATGTATTTGTTACAAGGAAATAGTGACTTCGTAATGCCCCCCTTATGCAAACGATTACAAGTGTGAAGTAACATAAAATTCTTAATGTAGGTGCATTCAGATTTCCGAATAATTCCTTTGGCTAATATATGCCATTTGAGTTCTTGCAGGTAGAATATGCAGGCGTGTTAATTCACAGCTATGAATGAGGTAATGTATGTACACAAATGTTCAGAAAAGTGACTGCACCAATGAGTTTCAAAAACACGTCTTCCCACTCTAGTACACAGTTAGTATTTTAAGATCATGAGTTATTCTAAGGTATGTTTTATGCACGGATTGTTAAAATTGTAAAATAGATAAACTGCGTGTATATTTGCAAAGTTTAAATAAAGTGTAATGATAAAACGAAAAAATAAATATGGTTGAAGAAGTTAAAAAAATATAGGTGAGCAGCAACTGCTTGAACCTTTACTTTCGGCAAAGGGCAATGCGCAATTCTTTCATATCCCTAAAAGCACTCATGCGGGAAACAGTCCCGCCGCCAGGCCTCCAGCTTTCAGTGAAGGAGGGCGCTGCAGAGAACCTCAACAACTACTCCTCTTGCTGCAGGGAGTCCTCACTCAAAATAGTTGCTTGGTGGTAGTGGCATGAGTCCTCTAGAAAAGGTTGAGCTAAACTTAAAAAAACACTCGAAGCAGAACTGGCTTATGTGTGTACGCATGTAAAACAAAATGTGCAAGGCCTCTGCTCAGGTCAACTAACTGTTGATCTCACGCCCTACTGCACCAGGAAAGGGTTTATGAAAAACGCATGGTTCAAGATGCAGCTCTTCTCAGACTCTACCCGGTGATTTCCAAATCTTTCGTAATGGGATCAGTAAATTTACATGCATGCGAGTTATGGGTTACATTCCATTTCTTTTGTTTTTCTTCAACTCTTGGAAAATCAGGCGCAGTGTGTCACTTCTGTATGCAAACGGTTAACATAGCCTTGGAAAACTATCGCCTTTAGGGGAAGCTTGAGGAACTCAAGTGAAACTTTCTCCAGGGCGAACACAGGAATGTAAAACCTACATGCATTCTGAGATGGCATCATAAAATACGCTCAAATTAGCCATTTTAGCAACCATAGAAAATATCAGTTCAGCATTAGTAATCTTCAGTAGTAACAGAGGAAGAGAGTACATCCACATGATCTCATCTGTCTACCATTTTCAAGACTCACAGCGGAGGTAGTGACTTAGTAGATACAGAGTAGAGACGTATGAACAGTAGGAAACTGTCCTGGAATCGATGGTAGAACCAAAAGCTGCAAGGAAGGTCTGCAGGTATGCTTAGGGAGATAGACAGCCATTTTTTTTGCTGGAAATAGAGAAAACCCAGAATGCTCATCAACACTTTTCTGGAGCCACCATGTTTCAGAAATTACAGAGACCAGTGCATGATATTGGGTTGAAAATATCCAGGAACTGAAAGAGAAGCACATCAATTATGCTAGCCCTAAAGTTACCAACAGGCAAAGAAACAAGAGAGGATGTGTGTATCTTTATGCTTATCTGAAAACAAACACCTGCAATTCAGCCTCATTCAAAATCTATGTGGTGAAAATGTTCTGAAAAGTGTTGGAACGGCATTGCAGTTCCTACGGTCTTCTGTCAAAGGGACAACAAACACAAAACAACACGCCTGACTAATTGAACTGGTCTTAATCCAGATTACAAGGACCAAAACACATAAATGAACCCTTCTTCAAGTATAGGTTGGATGACACCACGAGTTAATGCACAGGTAAACATGTATTCACGGATACGTTCTTTTGAAACTAAAGCAGGAAAACAATTTATTAAGAACTAGTTTTGCATAATTCTACGTAGAAAGAGTGCAACCCCTGATCCTGGACATCTTGCGATTTGTTTTCTCAGGAGGCTCCCAAATCTTCATAAAAGACTCCTGGTGAAACCATTGTCCTCAGACACGATGAACTTCCACACAAAGTAAACCCTGTGAAAGAGAAGAGCGCTTTGAGCAGAGGTGTAGTGAAACCAGTCCAATCTTGCGCATTTAGCATGATGCACAACATTTCTCCAAGGCAGTGACGAGGGTGCAATTGCTGTAACCAATGGTTTCCTTGATACAATACAAACTTCTGATCCAAGTTAATAGCCACCTTGTACCGGTGAAACCAGGCAGAATTATTTGGCAGTGCACAGGACTTATGACCTTCAGGCAATATTGTCCGTTTGAGGGACATTTGGTGCAGAGAATTCAGGGATATACAGTAGTAACTCCTCGTTATGCTCACAGTACATTCTTGTGCGCTCCAGTCGTAACAATGTATTTTCCTATGGCAGTGCCTATTCAGAGTCCACAAAATAGAAACCAGCCTCATCCAAAAGCACTGGCTGTGCCACGTGGATGAAGGAGCATAGAAAAGGTAAATGAAAGGCCATCTCCACCACTGTAAAACTTCCTTTTATCAGATAAATAGAACGTTGCCCTGACCTCGGGTGAACTTAAAAGTAAGAAATAATCCCAATCTTGGTGTCGGGAATTATTTTTTTATTGAGAAAAATAAACACCATTCTTGGTGAAAATGGAACACGACCCCCGCGCGCGCCAAGAATCCCCTTTCATGAAATAATGACGATTTAGCCCCTCTACAGTAATCTCAAGGTTTCTCAGCAAGTAAACGTGACTGGCCGAGACCGGATGTGCAGTCTAAAAACACACAATCCGAAACTCCTTTTTTTGAGCTCCCAAAAATGCCTTTACAACTACATAGCAAATCCAGCTCCAGTCCTTTAGATTTACCTGTACTGAAACTCTGTAAATGCAGGACAGGTTGTTGATCCTATATTCCACCATAAAAGGGTCTAAGTAGGTATGGACAGGTGCTTGGAATCGGGATCCATTTTCACCAGGAATAACTTTTCTACTTAAAAGCACAACCCGAAAACGAGTTTGGGGCGTTTCTGCTATATTCATGATCGAGGGTCCCCAGGTTCCAACACTTTGTGTGGCTGCAGGCACAACCGGGAGAAGCTATCCTTTAAAACTCATAAAAATGACATCAGTATTGATGTGAAGAAAAACTGAGATCATCTCGCTGCAGGCATTCTAAAAGGTCCGGGTACGGTTAGGCGAAGCTGTACTTCTTTGTGCAATGTAACATCCGTTCCTCAGTCTCCATTTTGGGACCAGGCACCAGACAGATCAGAGGTGCTGTCTTTGGAACAAGTGGAGCTCCGGTCCATTAAGTAAGAGTGACGAAGAGCTTCGAAAGCCGATATCCGTTTGTGAGGGTTAAAGGTCAGCATGTCCTGCAAATCAGAGAAACAAGTGTCAGATTATTCATCTCTTAGAATTATTTTCTGTAGCAGGTATCATAAAAAAAAGCCTCATACCAGTTTACGACAGAACACGACCATCAATGGGTAACATACTCCCACTTTGAGTCACACGTTTTAATGACACCATGAGAGTGAATCCTGACTAACTCCGAGTGAATTTCGTCTTCCCATCCACCCACTGAGCCATCTATCCTTTTAGCCGTGCTCATTCACTCATCAATCCCTTAATTCAGTCTTTCACCCATCTCTCCTTCCATTCATTCATTTCACACTTCCATCCACCCACCCAGATCCTTTCACTCATTAAACCAACTGTTCACCCTCCATTACAACCTTATTTCCATTCATCCTTTCGACCTTATATCAACCACCCATAATACACCCATCCAGCCTACAATCAGTCCAGACCCACCCTTCCATCAATGTATCTATCCATTAATCAACATATTTAATATATCCACCTTTCCATCCATTCATTCATTCATCCATCCGTCGATCCATCCACTTCTATCAATCCTAGCATTTACCTTCCACCCATCTATTCGCCCAAACGCTCTTTCTTCCAACTTCCTTCTAACCAGTTATCATTTCACTCTCCAATCTATTCACTCAATCCATCCTTTCATCCAAAACCCATCCATCCTTTCTCACAAACCGTCCTTTGAGCATTCGTCCGTCCATTTCTTACTTTCTTCTTTCCCCTTACCCTTAATTTTTTTTACACTTCGTGGATTTCAAACTCTAGTCCTTCCTGGTTTCTTTCTTCCTCCATGATTCTGTTTCACCACTCCTTATATTATTTTATCCTTCACTACCATATCAACTCTTTAAAGGCAACCCATCTTTAGCAGCTAGAGTCGCGAGTTCATGACGACAGAGGCAACCCTTCACATACCTGTTAAGGAAAGCCAAACATCCCAGGCATGGGCGGCGTGTTAAACTTAATTCGATAGGGCCAGTGGGCAGCCTCTCGTAAATAGTTTTGGGATACAGGCAAACCTGCTTGTATCCCAGAACTATAATACTTGCGAGAGATGGGAAAAGTCTCTTGAGAAAAGCAAACTAAACATCGAAGGGCAGCACACGTTTCCTGGGCATCACAGATGCCTATGTTTATATCTATTCTCCCCATCTACTTCGACGGCATGGAACCATCAAGCTTCATTAACAATGGTCAACCATACTGGATTATACATTTTGGAGAGTGAAAACAAATTTTTAGTCCATAACATTTAGAAGTCCAACTACACATACTTGAAATTACCAACACTGCTACCCACTTTTTCTTGTTTAGGTCCCCCTCCCACACACACACACACATATATGCTGGATAGGCTATCTTTGGCCTATGGACTGCTTGCGCCACTTACCATCCACCATTTCGGTGGAAATTCCAACCAATTTATTCTGTCACAATTTTGTCGCGCACGAGGCGGCAAAAGCTCACTAGAGTAATACGGTTATCCATTTTGTGGTTTTGGTTTATCAATGATTTTCCATTTCCTTGCTTCTTCATGGTTTGTTATTTCCCTTTATGTATGTTATTTATTTAATATTGATAACCTATTAAACAACTGGCTAGCGATCAGAATTTCCCAGTTTTATTTATTACATATTCAAACTATTAGCTATTATATTACTACATACCTCACGTATTGCTAGTATATGTATTTTAAAGGTTGAGAATGGTGCATTATAACAAGTGATTCTGTGATAGGATGCATTATGTTTTTTTCAGATTATAAGTCTTTGGCCAAAGTACACGCATCAGCATACAGCATTAGTGATAAACATATGAGCTTCTTACCAGAAGTAACTGAGCACCCGTCTTGTCAATTTCCGGCACAAACTTTTCTACAGGTTGAAATGCTCGTGGCATAAAGGCACATCGTGGTAAATTCACATCTGCTGGCCAATCCTCCTCTGGCGGCAATCCAATCATACTGCAGGGAAGTGGGTGGGGAGAAAGTCATCAAGGTGTCATTGTTTGCTCAGATACACTGCAATTTGTGATGCATTTTTTGGTCAGCAAAACCGTATAAACATAGTTTAAGGATCTGATTTGGGGATACTTAGTAACTTCACTAGAACATGGATGTCGACTGCAATTTTCTTTTGTACTTTTGTAGAGAATTACTAAATGTCAAAAGTGAACGTTCCCCCTACAAAGTCTGCATATTTGTAGCTCCTGATTTATTCGGGGTTGAAATATTTTTGTTATGGAGTGTGTAATGTGTACCGTGTGTAATGTGTACCTATCATTGGGGAATATTAGCTTTGTAAATGACAGAAAGACAGGGACAGAATTTAAACGGCAATTACATAATAATACTAGTATAAACCAGATATACATATAAATAGTTATAAAAAACCTACGTACAGACTTGTCAATGACGTTTATGTGAGTAATTAATGCTAATACTACGGCAGAATTTATTTTTTCTTTGTGAAATATCGTGGTCCCTTCTCACAGAATTTAGCGGTCCCCTGAAAAATGTTGACACCATCAGCATCTCTTTTCTGGAGTTGTATTTAGATTTTCACTGCCAAAAAACTGGCACGTGTCGGGACGCATTTAATGTTGGGCTCGGGAAGATGGAGTGGAGAGAGCATGTGTAAACCACAAAATGTAAAAATTCAGGAATGAAAGCTAACTGATTTCACATTCTTCTATACAAATGAATCTCCAATTACAATACATGAAGTATGGATAATAAATACAGGTAAACATTCCCAATCTAACTCCTGAATGGAATATTATTTACACTGAGGCTAGCAAAAACGATTTGTCTGTGCATACATTGTTAATATAATGCGTGTTCCACTACAAATTCGTTTTTGTGTTTTTTTTTTAATGAATCAGATCAAGACTTCCTATTACGCGGAAAAAAACCTAGTGCAAAATCCAACAATCAAAAAGTTACCCAAAAATAAATAGTCCCAGGGCAGTTTATTCCTGCCGGAAAAATCAAAAGATTTGGGAGTGTTTTCTCACCTGGATGCTGCAGCTTTTTAGGTCGAGCCTGTCAATGCGCTTGCGAGAGTTATTGGGGCTTAACCAGAGCTTAACCATCGGGCGATTTGATGCTGTGCCCGTGAAAAGCAAGCTCAATGCGCAAGCGCATTGACCTAAAAAGCGCGTGCACATCAAAGCCACCAGCCTCCCGCCCACAGGCATCCCCAGCGTGCGCTGTGCCTCAGGCATTTCTCCTCCCCTAATTTATTCACTGCCCACGGATTTCACTTTGACGGCCGCCAGGCCGTCTCTCGCCTCACGCTTATCAATTTAAACAGCAGGATGCGAAGCATCAGAGACAAACATTGCGCGTCTTTTGCCCAAGCAGTGCTTTTCTCCCACTACCACCTCCCGGGGCTTGCCACTCTTAGCCCGTGTGGTACTCTTCCCCGCTACCACCTCCCAAGACACTTAACTCTTGGCTCCTCCTATGACAAGGGAGCAACAGAGACAAACTACAGACTTAAATGCTGCCATACAGACCTTCCCCCACTACCACCTCACAGGGCAAGCCACTCTTAGCCCATGCTGTACTCTTCTCCGCTACCAACTCCCGGTGTGCACCACTCTTGTTGCCTCCCACGATTACACAGCGTTTAAACTTAAAAGCTGACATACTGACCTGCTTGTTTTTTTGTTTATTAGGTCACCACGGAGCTTCAAAGTGAACGCTCTCACCTTCCGGATTGGTGTTGAGCCCTCCTCCACCCTCCGAGCACGAATGCAATGCTTCCCTTAACCCACCCTTTCCACGTGCATAGAGTGAGCAACCATCCATGTCCTTATCTGGAAGTGGGGGAACATTTAGGCCTTTTTCTATGGCATTACTGACCGTCTTGCAACACGTACTAATTAAGCTGGACAGGAAGCTTTGCAATCAAACTTTTTTAGAATAATATTTCTTTTATTTGATATTGATATTGAGCACCCGATATTAGTGCATTTGCAGGCTGTTGTGTCTACTCCTCTGCGATCTTTCAAGTCGTTCCTGGCCCCTCCCTATTACCTCCCCCATTTCATTTTTTCCTGTCTCTTCATTGCTTGCCGGTCCCTCAACCCCTCCTGCCTTAGTGCCTTGCTACGGTTTTCGGACTGCCGATTCTGCTGTGAAACAACTCTGTTTTGCCCTTGCTGTGTTGCTGCTGCAGGAGTTGTTCTAACCCTGAAACAACATTAATTGATGGGGCTATATGCAAGGGTATGGTTGTTGCTTCGGGCTAAATGTGTCTGCGGGCTGGCTCACTGTGATTAAAAACAAATATTCTTTAAAGGGGAAATTATGCCGACTTATTTAAGCATTGGTACACAAATGTGCTTAATGTTTATATTAAAAACATCTTGAACAGGCTCCTTCAGTAATTTCCTGAAGAAGCTCAATCACACAGTTATTCACATACCATTCACGCAACACGAGCAGCATATGACACTTCCCTCTGAACTCCTCATTATGCAAATAATAAAGTTCCAATATGAACTTTGCACTTAGTAAGGCGATTGTTGAAGACATGGCGCTTACGCACAGTGCTTGAAATGATACTCCACGTAGAGGCACATCTAATACTCCCCTGCACATACATATAGACTATCATTAATTTTTTGGGGCTGTAGGGAGATTCAGAATAGGCACAACTTCTCTAGGCCATCTGTCCGTACGCTGTCTCATATTACGCATGCAGGAACATGATCTAGGAATTGTTTTCATAGAAAGCATTGGCAAAGAAATAGGTTTCGTCAATGCAAAATCTATTCGCTTGTCAATGTTTTTTTATACTGTGCACAGCAGTTAAGCTTCTGAACAACATGTTAAAAATAAAAAAAACATTAGCAATTCAATAGGGCTTGCATTACTGAAACTTTGAGCCTTTGGTGTAGCAAATAATAATGCAAGGCCAATAGCTCAAACTTCCAGTAATGCGAGACCTATTGCATTGCAAATGCTTGTTTGCATAACTCACCGTATTGCGTCAATTTCCCTTAAACAGGATAATTATTCAGGAGAGGGACGTAATGAAGCTGAGCAAAAAATGTCAACAGGTCTATATCAGCTGCCTCGCTGTCGCTTCAAGGGTGCCTGAGAAGCCGTGTTTGCAGAGCCGTGAGTAATGTGAACACTCTCCCGTTCTGTGGCCTGAAGGTGTGGGCGTGTGCCTTGGAGAGGGGCTGAGGTGGAGTACATAGAGCCTTCTTTCGTTTAAGTCAAATAAACAGCTATTTATATGCATATAAATACATATTTCAATTTCTTGGAATGGTTTGCCAAATATCTATCTCTATAAGTATTTAATCACGCCATGTCATCGTTGAGTCTTGGCTCACCCGATAAACTAATCAAGGTGATTATGGCATTTATATATGAAAGCTATCTTGCAGGGGGAAATATTGAAGAGAGTTACTACTTTGATCCAATCAAATTATTTTTGAATGCCCATTCTGTTCCCTGGAGAATGCCTCGCGGCCTAACAGTTCTTTCTCCTCCCACCTTCATGCGCTGTTATCCTACTAGGAGGGCAGCTAAAAACACATCGTAAAATAAGTAAAAATAAATAAATAAAAATAAAAAGATTAAAAGGAAATCTTCAGGTGCTTGTAGCACTCGGTTTGCAGCTTCTGATGTTGTACATGATGTACTCAGTACTGCTATCCAGAGTTTAGTTTGGAGTATTACAAGTTGTTTCTCTTCAGAGTCCAAGTTTTGTGTGTGACGTATTACTCATGACGAGAAACCAATACAGCACAAGGACTTAGCCTCCACCTCAAGAGGCTATGGTGTTTTCCTCCCTCATATCTGTGACCTGGCGATGTGCTCCGAAACCGATCTGCTGCACCTCAAATAAAGTCTACATTAAGCGGACAGCCAAATCCTGTGGTGGGGGCGTGATTCCGGACAACGTGTGCTGCATGTGGCCAGAAACTGATGAACACAAGCTACAAAATGGCGTCTGCCCAAAAATGAGCAACTGAAGAAACATATGGTTAGGTGGCATAGCTTTTCATCATAATCTGTTTCCATCAACTAAAAAGGCCCCACATAAGAGGCCAGAATGCTGCTCACCAGCGGTCTAAAATCAAAATGGCAGCCACCATACCCAATGAGTAAAACCCTAGGATTATTTCTGTAATCCCTCAAAACTTGACAATGCCTGATTCAATGTTACCTGCGTTAGGCTTGGCTCTCTGAATTCTTTTTTTTTTTTAGTACTTCTAAATCTCTCCACCATCCCATCCTTTTAGCAAGAACTGTGATATCGGTGGCAGCAGATAGACACCATGATACACCGGAACAATGCAGGAGCTTTTATTTACTTAACTTTACAGCGATAAGGGTCTACACAAATACAAATATCACTTGTAAATAAGAGCTTCTATGACACAGTTCTCTAACTTGCAACACACTAAATCTACGCTAACTCTTCACAGAGAAGAGTGAGAGATACCTGCCTGTTCTCATTTTCTCCAAAGCAGGGTCGATAGGCACATACACCCTTGGCAATAAGGAAATCTATCTGGGTGTGCTTCACCTTTATGAGACTCACAACAACAACTTGCATATAGTCAAATATGTCGGATACCAAACCATAACCGTGTGCGGATAACAATTCTCTTGGAGCTTACTAATTTGACACTGGTGTCTTGACTGTTGTAATGAGTCTGAGAACCAAGGGTAGTGAGGCACCATGCAGGCCAATAGGATCATAGTCATGTTGGATGCTCTGAATTTCTCCAGAACTGTTGGAATCAAGAGCATGAGGCGGATTGCATAAGCAAATATCCTATAACAGCTTATCAACAGGGCATTTCCCAGGCACTAAGGTTGGTAATGGCTTGATCTGGATGAAAGGCATTTCAAGAAGATATGAAAAGATGTATTTGTTGTATACCCCAGAGATGAAAGATTGTGTCTTTGTTACGAGTACAGTATTGTCTGCTCATCTAAATATGTATTTCTACTCCTTAGATATGTTCTGCTGGTTTCCAGATATTTTTATGTGTATGACACAGTTCCTCCCTGTTTGTTGAGGCAAAACATTCCTGTTGTATTGTCAGTTAGTATCTGGATTATCGTGTTTTGCATTGGGCTCTACACCGCTTTCAATGCTGGGACATAGTTTTCAGTTCATATAGTTGATGTGCATGGTTGTCATTTGTGCGAATAACCAACCCCTTATGAGGGAACTCCATGTGCTCACAATCCTAGGAGTGAGGCATTGGTTATAATGGCTTTAGGAAGGGATGCTCCTAATGATCTCCCTTTTAACATGTCTGCATCCAACATCTAATTTCCCTGCTTGCCCCACTAGATCTTCAAACTTTCCTGCAGCTTGTGTCCACTGGTTGTTGGAACCGTCCCTGAACCGGCCTCATGTGTATTCTTGTGTTTGGAAATGAGGCGAACGTAAGGTGCCATCACCCCCAATTTCATTCTTTCCACTGTGTCCGAGATCATCAATGAAGCCTACAACAGAAGCAGAATGCTGTTCAAGACAATCAAGCACTGCTTGAGCCATATGCTGGTCCTATATTTTTCTTACTCCAGAGAAAATTGCTATCCACGTCTTCTTTCAGTCTTTCCCTCACAGTCCGTCTCTCTCTCAGTCAGACTCTCTCTCTCTCTGTCAGTCAGTCAGTCTCTCTCTCTCAGTCTCTCTCTCGCTCTGTCAGTCAGTCAGTCTCTCGCTCTGTCAGTCAGTCAGTCAGTCTCTCTGTCAGTCAGTCAGTCTCTCTGTCAGTCAGTCAGTCTCTCTGTCAGTCAGTCAGTCAGTCTCTCAGTCAGTCAGTCAGTCAGTCAGTCAGTCAGTCAGTCAGTCAGTCTCTCAGTCAGTCAGTCAGTCAGTCTCTCTGTCAGTCAGTCAGTCAGTCAGTCTCTCTGTCAGTCAGTCAGTCTCTCTGTCAGTCAGTCAGTCTCTCTGTCAGTCAGTCAGTCTCTCTGTCAGTCAGTCAGTCTCTCTGTCAGTCAGTCAGTCTCTCTGTCAGTCAGTCAGTCTCTCTGTCAGTCAGTCAGTCTCTCTGTCAGTCAGTCAGTCAGTCTCTCTGTCAGTCAGTCAGTCAGTCTCTCTGTCAGTCAGTCTCGCTCTCTGTCAGACAGTCGCTCTCTGTCAGACAGTCGCTCTCTCTCCGTCAGTCGCTCTCTCTCCGTCAGTCTCTCTCTCTCCGTCAGTCTCTCTCTCTCCGTCAGTCTCTCTCTCTCCGTCAGTCTCTCTCTCTCCGTCAGTCTCTCTCTCTCCGTCAGTCTCTCTCTCTCCGTCAGTCTCTCTCTCTCTCCGTCAGTCTCTCTCTCTCACCGTCAGTCTCTCTCTCTCTCTCACCGTCAGTCTCTCTCTCCGTCAGTCTCTCTCTCTCACCGTCAGTCTCTCTCTCTCACCGTCAGTCTCTCTCTCTCACCGTCAGTCTCTCTCTCTCTCCGTCAGTCTCTCTCTCTCTCCGTCAGTCTCTCTCTCTCCGTCAGTCTCTCTCTCTCTCCGTCAGTCTCTCTCTCTCTCCGTCAGTCTCTCTCTCTCTCCGTCAGTCTCTCTCTCTCACCGTCAGTCTCTCTCTCTCACCGTCAGTCTCTCTCTCTCACCGTCAGTCTCTCTCTCTCACCGTCAGTCTCTCTCTCTCACCGTCAGTCTCTCTCTCTCACCGTCAGTCTCTCTCTCTCACCGTCAGTCTCTCTCTCCCACCGTCAGTCTCTCTCTCTCTCACCGTCAGTCTCTCTCTCTCTCACCGTCAGTCTCTCTCTCTCACCGTCAGTCTCTCTCTCTCTCACCGTCAGTCTCTCTCTCTCTCTCACCGTCAGTCTCTCTCTCCGTCAGTCTCTCTCTCTCACCGTCAGTCTCTCTCTCTCACCGTCAGTCTCTCTCTCTCACCGTCAGTCTCTCTCTCTCACCGTCAGTCTCTCTCTCTCACCGTCAGTCTCTCTCTCTCTCCATCAGTCTCTCTCTCTCTCCATCAGTCTCTCTCTCTCACGTCAGTCTCTCTCTCTCACCGTCAGTAAAAAGCCAAGCGCCCTGACATTACTAGATCTTTCAGCGGCGTTTGATACTGTCAGCCATGCACTGCTCCTGGGTAGATTGGCTAGGTTCGGGATAGGAGAGCAAGCCCTCAAATGGTTAACAGCCTTCTTATCAGGGAGGACGCAGAGGATCCAGCTAGCAGATCAGGTCTCCGATGTGGGTACCTTAGCCTGTGGATTCCCGCAGGGTTCTGCGCTCTCTCCACTCTTATTTAATCTTTATCTACAGCCATTGATAGAGTCCCTGGCAAACATGAACTGTAAAGTTTTTAACTATGCCGATGATACTCAGCTGCTGCTGAGTATCGACAACACACCATCGGCTCAGTCCAAGGCCCAAGACATATTACGTTTTACAGTAAACTGGATGTCGTCCAATTTATTGAAAATCAATCCAGATAAAACGGAAGTTCTCGTAGTTTCAACCTCCACCTCCCCCTGGAATGATTTGTTTTGGCCACAAGAACTTGGACCTACTCCAAAACCGTGCCCTAGTGTTAAGAGCCTCGGTATGAAAATCGATCAGGAACTCTCGATGGCTAACCAAGTATCCGCTGTAGTTGGTTCTTGTACCAATTTGATCAGGCAACTGCGTAAGCTCGTCCCCCTACTCTCAAGGAATATGCTTCGAACCATTGTCTCAGCCACAATAGTGTCTAGTATTGACTACGGCAATGCGTTAAACCTTGGCCTCCCAAAAAATTCCATCAACCGTCTTCAGGTCATTCTGAATGACGCAGCGCGTTTGATATTCGGAGTGCCGAGGCGGACTCATGCCTCCCCTTTGCTGTATAGGCTACATTGGCTGCCTATAGTACAAAGAGTCGAATTCAAGAGTATGTGCATCTGCCACAAAGCAATCCACGGACAGGCGCCAGCCTATATAAAAGATAGGCTTGAAATATATGAACCTAAGCGCGCCCTGCGATCGTCCGGATCTTTTTTGCTATCCTGCCCACGCTTTAAGCTGGCAACAAAAGGAGGCAGATCCTTTTCAGTTCAGGCTCCTATCATCTGGAATAAGCTACCGGAGGCGCTTCGCAGAGAATCCAACTTTCTCCACTTTAGGAAGTCCTTGAGGACTTCACTCTTCAAAGACGCATTTACATTTCAGTAGTCGGTTACTAGCTTCAGACACTTCTATACTCTCATCTTGTTTCTTGTTGCTGTACTTGGTCAGTAGCGCTTTGAGACCTGTCGGTGAGTTGGCGCGATACAAAACCCAGTTACAAATTACAAATTACAAATTACAGTCTCTCTCTCACCGTCAGTGTCTCTCTCTCACCGTCAGTCTCTCTCTCTCACCGTCAGTCTCTCTCTCTCACCGTCAGTTTCTCTCTCTCTCTCACCGTCAGTCTCTCTCTCTCTCTCACCGTCAGTCTCTCTCTCTCTCACCGTCAGTCTCTCTCTCTCTCACCGTCAGTCTCTCTCTCTCACCGTCAGTCTCTCTCTCTCACCGTCAGTCTCTCTCTCCGTCAGTCTCTCTCTCCGTCAGTCTCTCTCTCCGTCAGTCTCTCTCTCCGTCAGTCTCTCTCTCAGTCAGTCTCTTTATCTCTCTGTGTCAGTCTCTCTCTCTGTGTCAGTCTCTCAGTCAGTCTCTCTCGGTCAGTCAGTCTCGCTAACTGTCAGTCAGTCAGTCAGTCTCTCTCTCTCTCTCTCTGTCAGTCAATCAGTTTCTCTTTCCGTCAGTCAGTTTCTCTCTATCTCCGTCAGTCAGTTTCTCTCTCTCTGTCAGTCAGTCACTCAGTCTGTGTCTTTTAATAAAATGTTGTCTCTCTCTCAGTCAGTTTCTCTCTTTCTGTTAGTCATTCAGTCTCTCTCCTTGTCAGCCAGTCTCTCTCTCTGTCAGAGTTTTCGGCTCCGAAGATTTTTTCAGTTCCAAATGTTTGTCCATGGTATGTTTCAACGTTGAGAGTTTCGGCATTGCGGCTGTCTTTGGTGTCGACGAAGAAGGGCGTGACACATCTTTGGTCTTGTGCTTCGGTGCCGAAGGTGACTTTTCGGCACCGGAATGGGGCTGGCTCGAACCTGAGCCGGAAGGCTTGTCTTTATGTTTCGTAGCCGGGCCCGAGGGCGGGGCGTCAGACATTTTGCTGGTGTCGACCCGAGGACCAGGGTGTTACTGGAGCCTTAGGTTTGGGTTAGGGGTTTCGGTACTCACGGACCGCTGAGCCAAGGGGATTGTCTCCTCTTCGACGTCGGAGACGGAGATGCCTTCTTCATTACTTTTTTTGCTCCGGCAGGACATTGGGATCTGCTCCGAAGATGTCTGGAATCGAGCTACTTCTGCAACACATTTCGTGACGTCAAGCCCGATGGTCACGGAGGGTTTTCTTCGACCTGAACGATGCACAGGCCTTGCAGTTTTTGTCTTCGTACTCCGGGGAGAGGCAGACATTACAAACCTTGTGCAAATCAGTGTGTGGGAACCTAGCACCCTACCCGGGGCATTTTTTGAAAGGAGTCCTTTCCATTGACTGCAGGTGTGGTCAGTGCGGATAGGCCCAACAGCCTGCGTCAAAGATCGAGGAGTTTGTTTTTAAAGATGTGAGTCGAAAGGGAAACGCGATCAAGACAATACCGTAGAGTGGGGAGGGATTGCACGTCGAAGGGGGGGTTTAAAACCGACACCAACCCAGAGCGCAGCAAATTGCATCAGAACCCGATGGCGGGAAAAAAAACAATCTAGAGATGGAGTTGATGTCCATGCGCACTATCGTCCTAAGGAGGAGTCACCTACCTCGTGACTACAAAGACTTCTTCCAAGACAAAAACAAAGTGCAAACATCCGAGCCCACCAGATGGCGATCTATGCACAAATATACAATCTACAGCTCATATGCCTCGAACAACTTCTTCCCAAATGAGTCCAGCCTCTTTGATTTCCTATCCGGGGGAACAGTAGCGAAAGCGCCTTGGGAGGGGGAGGCTTGGACCACCAAGCTCTCAGGGGTATGGTGCTGGGACAATAGCAACGGGCAGTCGTCCTTTTCACAGGAGCCCCTGTATGGGGTTTGGACCAGGTACCTAAACGGACATCAGTGAGGGCGTCATTGAATGGGAGTAAGGGTTCCGACATGGAGAATCCTGGTTGCAGCACCTCCGTCAAGAGATTAGACTTTAATGCTAAAGTGGGCAATTGAAGGTCATGGACCTCAGCTGCCTTAAGAACCACCATTGCATAGGGTGCTCCCTCCTCTGTTGCTACAGTAGGGGGAGAAAGCAGGGCAGCATCTGGACAAGTATCCAGGCTGCTGGCCTCACCCGGGTCCTCATACCAGTCCACATGCTGCTCATCATAGCGCTGGTATTCTAAAGGGTCCAGCAACCCCTCCCAGTTTCCCTGCAGGGCTCCCATCAGCGTTGGGAGTTGGCATCGAGCAATGCCCCTATAGCTCCTTGACAACTCGGCGATGACAATAGTGGCATCCGATTTTGGGATGGCCGAGATAGCTCAACCACCGACGGTCCGAATCCAGAGATGGATAGGTGGGGCCCCATCAGAGCCTCCGGAGTGGAACCAGAAGGGGCCCCCCTGACCATGCGGGCCAGCAGGTAAGTTGTCGGTCCACCCAAAAATGCTCTGATCTGGGAGGCAGGGCTCCCATCAGCATTGGAGTCAGCATTGGGCATTGCCCCTAAAGCTCCTTGTCAACTTGCCGATGACAATAGTGGTACAGGGAGCATCTGATTCTGGGAAGGCCGAGATAGCTCAACCGCCGACGGTCCGAATCCAGAGATGGATCAGTGTGACCCCATTGGAGCCTCCGGAGTGAAACCAGAAGGGGTCCGCCTGACCCTGCGGGGCCAGCAGGTGCTTTGTCGGACCACCCAAAAATGAGGTGCATGGCCTAATAGAACGCTCTTAAGAGGGCGGGGGCCGCACCAACCTTCCAAAACTCCGGAAGGCACAGAGTCAGCCCAGGTGCCCATTCTGGAGAACAAAGCCTAGAGCACCAAGGCTCCCTCGTCTCCTCAGCGGACAGAAAAGGAGTAGTAGGAGAAAGCTTCACTTCTTACTCTTCTTCCTATGCTTCTTACCTGAATGTCCCAATGACTTTGAGAGGGACGAAGATGACTCCGGGCTCCGGAAATGATCCCGGGACCTTCCCCCTTGACCGGAATCTCGACTTCCATGGAGTCATATGTCGGGAAGCTAGCAGCTTCAGGGACAACTCCCTCAAAGTCTTCAGAGCCATGTCCTGGCAATTGGAGCACACCTTGGTGTCATGGTTGCACTCTAAACATCAAAGCACACAAGGTGTGTGTCCATCACAGACATCAGCCTGCGACAGGCGCCACAGGGCTTAAAACCCAACTTGCGCAAACACATCTCGGCAAACCAGGAGGTAAACCTAAAAAAAAGTCAACAAAATGTCAAAAAAAAGACCTGTCAAAAAGTGAAAGGGGGTGGCTATTCTCCGGATCAGCGCTGGCTGGCATGGAAAGAAAAGAACTGATGTTGCGATCAACGCCACCTATGGGCACACAGGGGTAAATGCATTTTTAATTACATGGTCCGCAATCTTTGCCTACTCCTTTTCTCTGATCCCTCTCCTCCCAAATGTCCTCATGAAGATGAAACCGAACCCATCCAGATAATACTCATAGCCCCAACCTAGCGCACCAGCATTGGTTCACTGAAATTCTCATCCTCTCACAGGAGCATCACATTCAACTCAAGTCGATCCCATCTCTACTCATGATGAGCCAGGGACAAGTACTGCACCCAGACCCCAAGTCTCTTCTGTTATCAACCTGGCTCCTGATTTCAACGAATTTGGACATCTGAACATTCCATCGGATTGCCGGGACATACTAGCAGAGCAAGGGTCGACAGCACTAACAAGACATATCGTCTAAAGTATTAAAGGATTTGCATACGGTGCCACAGAGCTAATGTACATCCCATCTCCTCTTCACCGGAAGAGATGCTACCTTACCTTCTACACCTTGCTCGACAAGGCAGTCGCCTCAGACGCACACAATGGCAAAGAGGTCGCCCAGCCACAGGGACTGTAAAACCTGACCCGGCCACAATCTCATTGGAGCGCCAAGCGGTTCTGGCGTCACTCGCCAGAGACCAGCCGAATAAGGACAATGCATGATCCCACTGGACATAGCATCTGTTGTTAAATGAGGAGCTGGCCTGGCGGGCGGTGGGGTTGGGGGAAACTAGGGCCACAATATGCACCCTCTACTCCCATTGGCTGGGAACCTGTGGACTTGTTCTACCTCAGACTTAACCTTGTTAGTTCTAGGTTTTCGCATTTAGTTCGTTTTGTTTCTGTGGGGGAGTGAGGAAAAAGAAATTTTACATGGCCAATGTGTCCCCTGCGTGTACCCCACGTTTAGTGTAGGTGCGTGTCACCCATGCATTTTCCCTCTATGGCCTGCAATAATAATGCCTCTGCATTTACGTCCCACATTAGAATGTCAGTTACCAAGTCTTTTATGAAAGAAACGTTAATTCTGCATTGAGGCCCATGCTCCCATGTGTTTGCATTGTGCACTTTTAAAAATCGAGATGAACCCATTTTGTGGCTCAGCCTGAGCCAGTCTCCGAATTAAGGTTTTCATGCCTCCAGACACTCTGAAAGCTGCAGCTACGTATCCCTGACCTCGCATACTTTTGTCTAAGCCGAGAGGGGCCCAGCCCGGGGTGCCAAGACAGTATTTTGCACAACAGTTATCTGCTTGCTCTACAGAATCACATTCCTGCCTGGTGAAGAAGGTAAACAGAACCCGTCTGCAGAGATAGGGCCTAGCCTTTCTGTCTCCGTTTAAGCGATTTGCAGAGCTCGCATCCATAGAAAGCCCAAAGCCCCCACGCAATGAACGAAGAAATATATGCCCACACTGGCTCTAGGTGATGAGCGACCTTTGCTTCAGATAATACATCCCCGGACCGAAGATATCAGATAATACCAGACGTGCAGGTCGTCCTGACACTGAAGGCCTCTCTACTGGACCGAAAGTCAGCTGCCCCCCAGTTACACGTTAGTTGCACGTCATGACCAAGTTGCGCACACGAGTAGGGCAAAGGTTCCAGCTGGCCATGCAACCCCCTCCATGTATCCACCCACCTATGACTCCTCAAGTGAATGCCCACATGTACGCCCTCATGCTCTTATCTCTTTCTTTCTCTTGCTCTGCCTGGAGCGCTCCTCCTTCTCTATGCAATTTAATGTATAAATATTGTACTCTGTGAATAAAGTTCAGAAGACCCTTCCTGAACCTTAGTGGTGATGGAACCCGATTCTCCCTTAACTCGAGTTATTGAAATAAAGCCCTTTTGAATCGGACACCACGGACTCTGCCTCTCATTATATGCATGACCCTTTGTTTAGGTATAGAAATTATGACAGGGTAATATTTTATTTACCACATAAATCTGGCGCCCGAATAGGGACAAATCCCCTTCCCCACGCGCCGGAGATGTAGGTCCAGCCCTTGCCCCTTTCTACAGCCGTGACGGACTTCAAAGTGTACACGCCAGCGGGACTTCCTGCTTACTCCCTCAGGCCCACGGAGGAGACGGACTGCGACCAGGCATCCACACGAGGCGGTGAGGATCGCGGATCATCCCAACCAGAGCCCAACCCGTGAGAGAGCAAGGTCCGAGGTTTCCGAAGGTTCACCTGTTCCGCGGCGCATGCGCAGTATCAAGTTCGCGCAGTATCAAGTTTCCGAGACCTTCAAGTTCTGCTTCCCGGTGAGTACCACTATTGGGAACGCATAAAGTTCAAGACGGGTTCATTTATTTGAACGCGGTAAAGACGTGTCCGTTCACACGAACACTGTAAAGACGGGTCCATTTCGGTGGGCACGGTCAAGACGTGTCTCTTTACGAGACCGGTATGGTTGTGCTGTATTCCAGTGCATAAAGTTAACTGTTTTCAAGTACATAGAGTTAAACTGTATCTGTTTTAGTGTTAATGATTGTTTCAGTCAGACTATTTTTGTGTGTATTGTGTTTTCCTGCTTTCCCCCTGCTTTTTGTGTTGGTTTCAACATGCCACTGTTTTCAAAGTTACGTCAGATAGGGACCAGGAAAGGAATATTAGAAGAGTCAGTTAACATCCCGCCTAGAGACACACCTGGTCATTATATGTATAATAAGCACGGGCTAGATGCCATATTGTTTTTAGACTTATGGGTAGATTACACAAAGGATTTAGAGGAAAAGTACAGATGGCCTGCTTCGGGAACATGGGATTCTGAATGCATTATGAGAGTAGAGGAAGCGCTATGGAAAAGGAAATCAAGACCCTCACAGAAAGATGCCATTGAGTTATGGCGCAAAGAATCACATAGGAGAGCAGAGAAAGAATTCCACCAAGCAGAGAGAAGTAAACAAGCAGCGGAAAAAGCCAAAGAAAAAGAACTGCGGGAGGAGGGGGAACGGGTCAAGGCAGAACAGGCTGATAGAGAAAGAAATGCCGTCGTTGCTGGTATTTATCCCGTCCTCTCAGAAGAACTAGCAAGAGTGACCCCCTCAGAAACACCCGGTAGGTCGCGAACGCCACCACCTGTACCCTATAGAGTACGTAGAAAAAAGCCGACAGCCTCGGAGGCTTTTATTTCCTCCTATCTAGAAGAGACCCCACCAGGCTACGTAAACGCAGATTTCCCTCCGCCCCCAACAGTGGATCAGCTCCAGCAGCTCGTGAAAGACGACGTAGGACAAGGGGCCGTAGGGGGAGGGGGGCCAAAGCCTACTGTAGATGTAGAAATCTCTCACTGTAAATACGAGCCAGAACCAGGAAAGGGCTCAATGCTCGTGATTTCACTAAGACAGGCCGTAGACTATTTGGACACACTACCGGACATGAAAGAGCACCTAGATAATATATATTGTTTCATTAGGACGGGGGAGGGACCCGAGAGTATAGCACAAGCCATGGAACACAGAAAGGTGGGGGTTAAGAACTATATTCTCCGCTTTATGATTAACTGCCTGATCAGGGAACAAGACGAAGGAGACGGGGATGTAAAGCCAGGTCTGATAGAATGGAGTGATAACATAGATGCCGGTCGGCATGATAAACAGGGACAGACAGATAGCATGTACAAGAAAATACGAAAGGAAATATTAGCAATACACAGAGTAGAGTCTGACGAGAAGAGTGGGTCATCAACGGAAGAGTTAGAGTTAGAAAACGAGGCGAAGGACAAGATGAATTCAAGGCACGACAGTTCGACAGGCCCAAGTGCCTCAATTACCGTAAACAGGGACAGGCTATAAAAGAAAGATATTCACTTGAGAATCTATTCCAAGCTACTGAAAAAGCCCTGAAACGACGGATAGAGAGCGAGCGATTTCACACCCCACACGAAATGGAGTTGGCCCGGTCAGCCACCCAGTGGGTGTCCAATTCCAATATATATAGCAATGATATAGTGGCTCAGACATTCTTGAGCCTTCCACCGAACGAACAGGGTTTGGCCGGTATTTACATGGTTCAACATTTAATAACGTTGTATCAGCATCAATATTCTGATCCCGGTCCATTGTATAAATTACTGGACGATATACTTCTAGAAAGATGAACAGGCCTGGGTACTGATTTAATTAACGTCATCCTGGATCAACGGCATAAGTACCTGAATTCTCTGACCACATGCATGCTTCCCGCCCCACACCACGACAGAAAGCACCTATACATAGACAGACAGAACCCCCTACGAGAGGTACATCCCGTCAAAAATGCAATCGGTGAGCTTCAACGAGTGTATGTTTACACTCCCTTGACGAAATTAGAAATACTACAAATGAAAAAGATGTTGCCCTGCCATGATAAAGACCCGGGGGGGTTTCCCCGAGAATTAAAAGATATTCTCCGCATCGGAGATTACACGTACGCTGACATTCTGAAACTATTGAAAGTACTGTTGCCTGCAGGCATTTATGAAAAGCTTAAGGAAAAAGATTGGGAGGTGGGAGAGAAAAAGTTAAGTTGGACAGAATTGGAAACAGAGGATAAAGCCAGGCTTCCGGGGGTTGGTCTTGGGGACAAAGCTAGAGAACTACCTGAACTCCTAATACAGGTTTTGCCGAGACTATTGACTACTAAAAAGGAAGATTGGGATGCTATTTCAGCCTGTAAACAGAAACCAGACGAGGACACGAGTGATTTCTATTCTAGATTCGAGAAATGCTTTGCTATTAATAGTGGTCTTAAGCCCAGTAGTGAATCATATCCTCATCTTTTCGTGAGCAAATTAGTAGAGAATTCCTTATCCCAGATCAAGAATAGAGTACTGAAGGTTGAGAGTACTTGGCAAGCAAACAGCCCTTCACAGATGTTGCAAATGCTACAATATCATCAGAACAGGATTAGAGAAGAGCAGGATCAGGAAAAGAGACGCATGAAAGAGACAAAAATGAAGGTGCTGGTTGCCCAAACAGTACCGGCAAACACGAACAAAAATGGTACGACACTTGTCAAGGGGAACTATAATTATTGCAAACAACCAGGTCACTTTGTAAAAGATTGTGCTGTCCTGAAACACAATATACCACAAAATACCACTTGTGGGACACCCCCGCGCCGCACGGCCACCAGCTGCTGCGTGTGCCCCTTGCCTGCCCTCTGCCTCGCTGCTGCCTCGTTTGCCGGTTGCCGGCTGCCTCCGCTGCGGTTGTTTTTGCCCTTGTTTTGTCGATAATTTGTGCCTGTTTTGTTTTATTTCATTTTGCCCTTGTTTTATCGATTATTTGTGCCTGTTTTGTTTTATTTCATTTTCCCCGTGTTTTGGTTTTCCTTCCTTGTTGTCCGCCTACCTCGCCGCCCTCCGCCCTCCCTTCCCGCCACCGCCGCTTTTCCCCGCCCCTTTTTCTATTCTGTACCCTCCCCGCTCCCGCCTCCCAGCTGCTCCGCCCACCCGCGCACTTCGCCTTAAATGGCGACCGTGCGAACGCGCAGCGGGCGTGCCGATTGTGCGCCGAAGGTGCGCCAAAGGTAAGCCCGTCTACGCCCGTCCGCGCCTGGACCGCGCCCAGTGCCAGGACCCCTGGCCCACGAGGACCCCGACCGACCCGCCTGACGTACTCCGCCACCACCCTCACCGCTCTCAACACCGGCCGACTCCCAGAATGCCATCAAGCCACTCCACGACGTACCCACGGACCTTTCAGCTGCCACGCCTGCAAGTTCACCTGCATCCGGACCAGCCTCGCACCAGCACCCGCCAAGTCGAACACCAGCAGCACCCACCTCAAGTGCATCCTGCTCAACACCCGCTCCGTCCACAGACACGCCATCGAACTCTGGAACCTCCTAGACGCCACAGCCCCTGACGTTGCCTTCCTCACGGAGACCTGGATGAACGCCTCTTCAGCTCCCGACATCGCCATCGCCATCCCAGAGGGCTACAAGATCGTCCGGAGGGACCGAAACGCCAACCAGATGGGAGGAGGCATCGCCATCATCCACAGGAGCACCATCCGTCTCACGACCAGCACCGACAACACCCTGACCAGCGCCGAACACCTGCATTTCCAGATCCACACCAACCCGAACACCACCCTCAGAGGCACCCTGATCTACCGACCCCCTGGACCACACACGCAATTCAGCGAGGACATCGCCGACTTAGTCAGCCCGCATGCCCTCCCCTCCGCTGACTACATCCTCCTGGGAGACCTCAACTTCCATCTGGAGAACAACAACGACCGCAACACCAGCACCCTGCTCGACAACCTCGCCAACCTGGGACTCAAGCAACTGGTGTCCACCCCCACCCACCTCGCCGGACACACACTCGACGCAGTCTTCTCTTCCAGCACAGACATCGACTTCAGCCACGCCACAGAGCTTCAATGGACGGACCACAGCTGCGTCCACTTCACCTTCAAGAGAACGACGACCCACCAACACCAGCAACAGGCGGCCCGCAGAAGCTGGAACAAGATCACAGCAGACCAGCTCGCCACCTCCCTGAGCCAGCACCCTCCTGCCAGCTCAGCGAACCCCAGCCAGGCCGCCGACAACCTCACGAAGTGGATCAGCAACTGCGCGGACGAACTCGCCCCACTGAGGACCCCGCCTAGCAGACCCGGCAGCAAGAAGGCCCCATGGCTCACCGACGAACTCAAGAGCTCCAAGAAGAACTGCCGAGCCCTCGAGAAAGTCTGGAGAAGGGAACCGACACCGGACAACAGGACCTCCTTCAAACTTGCCACCCGGAAACACCACCAGCTGATCCGCGCCGCCAAGAAAACAGCATTCAAGGACCGGTTGGACAACAACGCACACAACTGCAAGGAACTCTTCAACATCGTGAAAGAGCTTTCCAACCCCAGCGCAGGAAACAACAACATCACCCCATCGCAAGACCTCTGCAACTCCCTCGCTTCATACTTCCACAACAAGATCGCGGACATACACAACAGCTTCAACAACCAACCAACGCACACCATGACCGAGCAACCACCCCCCACCACCACCCTCCACGCCTGGACCCCGATCAGCACCGAAGACACCATCCGCACGATGAACTCCATCCACTCCGGATCACCGACCGACCCCTGCCCTCACCACGTCTTCAACAAGGCCGACGCTGTCATCGCACCCCACCTGCAAGACATCATCAACACATCCTTCGACACCACCATCTTCCCTGAGAGCTGGAAACACGCCGAACTCAGCGCTCTACTCAAGAAACCAACAGCGGACCCCACCGACCTCAAGAATTACCGCCCCATCTCGCTCCTCCCGTTTCCAGCCAAAGTCATCGAGAAGACCGTCAACAAGCAGATGGCCGCCTTCCTCGAGACGAACGGATCCCTCGACCCCTCACAGTCCGGCTTCCGAGCCAACCAGAGCACCGAGACCGCCCTCATCGCCGCCACCGATGACATCCGAGCCCTGATGGACAATGGAGAAACAGCGGCCCTCATCCTCCTAGACCTCTCCGCGGCATTCGACACGGTCTGCCACCGCACCCTAGTACGGCACCTCAGCAACATCGGAATGCAGGACAAGGCGCTGGAATGGGTCATCTCCTTCCTCGACGGAAGAACACAGAGAGTCCGCCTACCACCGTACAAGTCAGAGGCCTCCGAAGTCATCTGCGGCGTCCCCCAAGGATCATCTCTGAGCCCCACCCTCTTCAACGTCTACATGAGCCCACTCGCGGCCATCGTACGCAAACACAACCTCAGCATAATCTCCTACGCCGACGACACCCAGCTGATCCTCTCCCTGACCAACGACCCCGCCGCCGCCAGAGCCAACCTGCACGAAGGGATGAAAGAGGTAGCCGAGTGGATGACGACCAGCCGCCTGAAACTGAACTCGGACAAGACGGAGGTCCTCATCCTGGGCTCCTCACCCTCCGCCTGGGACGACTCCTGGTGGCCTCCCGCCCTGGGCACCGCACCCAAACCGACAGACCATGCACGCAACCTGGGCTTCATCCTGGACCCCTCCCTCTCCATGACCAGGCAAGTCAACAACGTCTCCTCGGCGTGCTTCAACATCCTACGCATGCTACGGAAGATCTTCTGGTGGATCCCCACCGAGACCAGGAAGACCGTCACCCAGGCCCTCGTCACCAGCCGACTGGACTACGGCAACGCCCTCTACGCCGGTACCACCGCCAAGCTCCAGAAGAGACTCCAGCGGATCCAGAACGCCTCAGCCAGACTCATCCTCGACATCCCACGAACCAGCCACATCTCCGGACATCTGAGAGACCTTCACTGGCTCCCCGTCAACAAAAGAATCACCTTCCGCCTCCTCACCCACGCACACAAAGCCCTACACGACCAAGGCCCGAGCTACCTCAACAGCCGAGTCAACTTCTACGCTCCCAAACGCCACCTCCGATCAGCCAACCACGCCCTCGCCGCCGTCCCCCGCATCCGAAGAGCGACTACAGGAGGAAGGTCCTTCTCCTACCTGGCCGCCAAGACCTGGAACTCCCTCCCTCCCGACCTGCGCCTGACCCAAGACCACCTCTCCTTCAGGAAGAAGCTGAAGACCTGGCTGTTCGAGCAGTAGCGCCCCCCCCCCCCCCAGCGCCTTGAGACCCTACGGGTATGTAGCGCGCTTTATAAGTGTCACTGATTGATTGATTGAATATAGCTACAGGCAAGACAAAAGAACGACCACACCCTCCTAGGCAGAATAGTACCCCACAGAACACACAACAGACAGTAGCGAACTTACCACCCCCACCACCGCCTGTTCATGCCACACAGCAAATGTATCAGTACACGCAGTCAGACTATCCAGAATACCAATCGTTCTCATGAAACAGCCCTGAGAGGGAAGTTGGCTTGCCCCTTATTGAGGTTCCTGTAGATCAAGAGGGTCCCTATGTACATAGTCGTGTACTGGGACAGGATAGAAAATTTCTGATTGACACAGGGGCGAGCAGAACTACCATCAGCCATGACAAGGTTCCAGGGGCACCTCTCTCGGGCTCACAGAATGTTTCCCTGGGATTTTCAGGAAAGCCTATTGTTAATGAAGTATCAAAACCAGTCTCCCTTGGGGTTGGTCCACTGTCACGTACCACAGACTTGCTACTTACTAAATCGTGTCCAGAAAACTTACTTGGTATAAAGACATTAAAAGAACTAGGAGCAGTTATATGTTGTTCTCCGGAAGGAGTGCGACTGTTCTTACGTGATTTTAAGGGACATTATGTGTTGAAGGATTTTGACCACAGACTCCAGAATGTACCACAGCACCTATGGGCACAAGGTCCGACTGACGTAGGTTACATGGACATAACACCACACCGTGTCACTCTCAAAGCAGGAGTAGTACTACCACGTATACGACAGTACAAGTTACCACCTGATGCCGTAGTGGCCTTATTCAAAATTGTTGACGAAATCATTGCACAAGGGGTGGTAGTGGAGACTGACTCGAATGTATGTAACTCACCTGTCATCCCTATCCTTAAACGAACAGACCCTAATGCACCACCAGTTTACAGACTAGTTGTTGACCTTCGAGAATTGAACAAATGCGTAGTCCCTCAATACCCAGTGGTCCCAGACATTTCTTCATTACTGACTGCTATTAATTCTGAGGCAACGTTCTTTACGGTCATTGACTTGAAGAATGCTTTCTTTAGCGTTCCAATTCATCCAGACTGCCAGTATCTTTTCGGATTCAGTCTAAAAGGACGCAGTTTTAAATTTACGAGAGCTCCCCAAGGTTTTACAGAGAGTCCTAGCATTTACAGTCAAGCATTAAAAAGACAACTGGACAGTATTAATATGCCTACCAACACTGCACTGCTCCAGTACGTAGACGACATCCTAATTACAGCACGATCAGAACCAGATTGCGAAAATGCATCACTGACGGTTTTACACTTTCTGGCAGACAAGGGGAACAAAGTGTCCCCTTCAAAGTTACAATTCTGTGCACAGCAAGTGGTGTACCTTGGACACTTGCTGTCCAAGAGGGGTAGACAACTGACACAAGAACGTATTCAGTTAATTGCTAACCTTTCACAGCCCAAGACACAAAAGGAAGTACGGGCCTTCATTGGCCTCACTTCATACTGCAGACAATGGATTCCCCAGTATGGCTATCTAGCTAAACCACTCATACAGTTGACAACACAGGAGGCAGCGTCTTCGACTGTCCTCCCTTGGACACAAGAACATACCTTGGCATTTGAAGAATTAAAAAGAGCCTTATGTCAAGCGCCAGTTTTAGCGACTCCTAGTTACAGCAAACCCTTTATGCTTTTCGTAACTGAAAGAGATGGAACAGCATTATCTGTCCTCACACAAGATCAAGCAGGTAAACACAAGCCTTGTGCTTATTTTTCTAGTACACTGGATCCAGTGGCCCAGGCTCTGCCTGCGTGCCTGAAATCAGTTGCTGCAACAGCCCTAGCCATAAGACAAAGTGACTCGATCGTGCTGGGACACCCCCTGACAGTCCAGGTACCACACGCAGTGGAAGTTCTCTTGAACAGGAAAGACACAACACTTGACTGTAGCGAGACTGACAGGATATGAACTAACGTTATTTCAGCCACACATAGAGATCAGACGATGTAACATTCTTAACCCTGCTACACTTTTGCCCTCAAGTACAGTAGACACCGCACCACATGACTGTGTGGAAGTAATGAATACAGTGACGAAACCAAGACAAGACCTGACAGATATTGCACTGCCAAACCCTGACCTGACACTCTATGTAGATGGATCATGCATAAGAACAAATTCGGGGGAGTTAGTGGCAGCATATGCCGTGACCACTGCTACTGAAGTCATAGAGACACAAAGAATAGACACACTGTCAGCACAAGCAGCAGAGCTTATCGCTCTGACACAAGCCTGCATAAGAGCTAAGCACTTGAAAGTGAACATTTATACAGATTCACAGTATGCATTCGGCGTAGTTCATGATTTCGGAGTCCTGTGGAGAGAGAGAGGTTTCTTGACCTCTCATGAGGCTAAAATTCAGCACGGCCCGCTTATTCAGGCTCTGTTAGAAGCAATACATTTACCTGCAGCCATAGCCATCCTGAAATGCAAAGCACATACCAAAGTTACAGACACCATTTCCCAGGGTAATGACCTGGCAGACCGAACTGCTAAACTTACAGCCCAGACACCAATAGACACGACAAAGACAGAGGTACCACTACTGACAAAAAGTATGACAGTCAGGGATCCTTCTCAAGATGTACTCGACATACAGACACATGCCACTTCAGGCGAGATAAAGAAATGGACTGAACAAGGAGGGGTCCAGACTGACCAAGGTTGGATGACTAAAGGCAAAGCTACATGGTTTCTTCCAGATTCCATGGTACAAGTGATCATAAACACAGTATATAGTCCAGCACACTTGGGAGAGAAGGCAATGTTAGACAGCTTACAGAATATCTGGTTTAACAAGCACCTGCGTGCAGCAGCGAAACAAAAAGTACGTACATGTATGATCTGTTGCCAGTTCAATCCAGGTAAAGGCATTCCGGTGGAACAAGGCGGATTTCATCCTCCTGACCATCCTTTTGAGGTCCTCCAGATGGATTATATCCAAATGGACAGATGTAGAGGTTACAAGTATGTCCTGGTAGTTGTGTGTGCACTGACTAGTTGGACAGAAGCGTACCCAGTCCCAGATTATACTGCTGTGACAACCGCCAGGCAATTGGTGCGTGAATTCTTCCCTAGATACGGATTGCCCCGTGTCGTGTACTCAGACAATGGTCAGCCTTTTTCTTCTGAATTAATGAAACAAGTGTCCCTTCTGTTAGGATATAATTGGAAGTTTCATTGTGTACGACACCCTGAAGAAGCAAGCCTTGTAGAACGACATAATCAGACAATAAAGACGAAACTAGCAAAGATCTGTGCAGACAAAGGCGTGGATTGGATGGTAGCCTTGCCGGTTGCCCTCTTTTACATGCGTATGGTAGCTCATTCCAGAACAGGCCTCTCTCCTTATGAAGTGGTTTTCGGTAGACCGCCGAATATGTGGGGTACGCCTATGCCTAAGAAAATAACTGATGTGGACAGTAACATGCTGACAGATTACCTGGCTTCCTTGATGTCTGCACTACTCTCTTGTCGTTCACAGGTTGCCGCAGCCTTCCCTGACAACACCCAGGTCAAGGAGCACGCCATAGTCCCCGGCGATTTCGTGTTTATCAGGAACTTTGATCGATCAAGCCCCCTTGAGCCGCTCTGGAAGACGCCGAAATTAGTATTACTGACCACGAGGACAGCGATCAAGGTCGAAGGAAGAAAAGGGTGGCTTCATGCCCATCATTGCAAAAAGTACTTTGGAGACTCTGGAACTTTGGTAAAGACTAAAGACATTACAGACTTTGAGCCCCCTTTGCTAGAAAAGATTCCACAGCAAGAGTACAGGTCCAAATTACGATCTAGAAAGTCAGACAGCGTTTAATTGTTTAAGTCCACTAGGTGGTGAATCGGTTAGGCAAGTTTCTGACATGTATAGGATCGTAGACCAGAATAGTAAAAAGAGCAAAATGAAAGAAAAATACTGCAAGATATTACGTAGTAGGTGTATAGTAACTCTGATTTTTCTGTCTCTTCTGTGCATCACTATAATCTGTATCAGCTTAATACTACATGTTTTCTTTCCTCCTATTGCCTCACATATACACTCCTCTATTAATGACACTGTAGAGCATACATTTAGTGATCTGCCACCCCATGAACTGTCATATTGACTAGCCCTGTGCAACAATACTTTTATTCGGATGTTGCACCGTTCTCATCAGACCAGCAATGCGACAGATTGCTGGGTATGTGGCCAACTTCCTCCTTATCAAAAGACGAAGGGAATTCTGCCCTTCTTCCCTTTTCCGTTCTCGCACAATGGTTCGTGCGGAGCATGGTTTGCTTTAATGTCATCACGAGATAGAAAGTCCACAGTTCACAAGGGTGACTGGATATGGGGAAACTTGAATAAAGTAATGAATGAGGCATGTTTTCCAGACGAAGACGGACTTCCCCAAAGGAAGGGGACCGATCTAGAAAATGAGGAGTACGAGCAAGGAAATGCTTCCCTTAGCTTTATGATTCTGAATGCTCAGCCCAAGCAAAATGCAGGTCCACCGACTATTACAGTCCTACCAGCAAAAGGTGATTTGTGCGTTAGAAAGAAAGGATCAGTATATATGGAACACAGCGAGTGTAATGCTGTAGTCGAGTTTAATGACAAAGGAAAGTCTTCTTTCAAAGCATCTCGCCATACCTATTTCATTTGCGGTCAGACAGCCTATGTACATCTGCCCTTAGACTGGGGTGGGACATGTTATATAGCGTTCCTGCTGCCACCGTCTTTCTGGCCCCATCCCATTATCATCGAGATTCACGACTAGAGCATCTTAGACACAGGAGAGAGACCGATTCCTCCGTGATTGATCAGACTGAGACAGCCTGGGAGCAATATACAGATTTCAATAGAGGATTCTTTTTCTTCATAGGTCCCGTCCAAAACAGTAAACTCATACGCAGGTTAACAAGAACTCTGGAAGCAGTTGTAAATGAGACTGCATCTGCCCTGGCGAATTTGACCCAGGAACAGTCTGCCATGCGACTTGTTGTTCTTCAGAACCGCCTTGTTCTTGACGTCATCCTGGCAGATAGGGGCGGGGCTTGTAGAGTGATCGGCTCCAGTTGCTGCGTTTTCATACCAAATAACGCGTCATCTGTGTACGCAGCAATAACAAGGCTTCACAAGATTGCTCATGATATACATCAAGACCCAGGCACATGGACTTGGTCCAGTTGGCTCTGGAGTGTAATATCGGCCTGGGGATGGAAAGTGTTGTCGTTCCTAGGAATGATACTGCTTATGATATTCGGCTGCTGTCTCTGTCTGCAGTGTGGCCCGGCGATTTGCGGCCTGTGTGCCACTGCCTGTATTGCCCATCCACGTATACAAAAGATCAAAGATGAACAAATGATGCTGTATGATCAGATATACGGTCTCATGAATATAGATGTGTCCTGAAGGGTACAGTAGGGGACAAGGAGGGAATGAGGAAAAATAAATTTTACATGGCCAATGTGTCCCCTGCGTGTACCCCACGTTTAGTGTAGGTGCGTGTCACCCATGCATTTTCCCTCTATGGCCTGCAATAATAATGCCTCCGCATTTACGTCCCACATTAGAATGTCAGTTACCAAGTCTTTTATGAAAGAAACGTTAATTCTGCATTGAGGCCCATGTTCCCATGTGTTTGCATTGTGCACTTTTAAAAATCGAGATGAACCCATTTTGTGGCTCAGCCTGAGCCAGTCTCCGAATTAATGTTTTCATGCCTCCAGACACTCTGAAAGCTGCAGCTACGTATCCCTGACCTCGCATACTTTTGTCTAAGCCGAGAGGGGCCCAGCCCGGGGTGCCAAGACAGTATTTTGCACAACAGTTATCTGCTTGCTCTACAGAATCACATTCCTGCCTGGTGAAGAAGGTAAACAGAACCCGTCTGCAGAGATAGGGCCTAGCCTTTCTGTCTCCGTTTAAGTGATTTGCAGAGCTCGCATCCATAGAAAGCCCAAAGCCCCCACGCAATGAACGAAGAAATATATGCCCACACTGGCTCTTGGTGATGAGCGACCTTTGCTTCAGATAATACATCCCCGGACCTAAGATATCAGATAATACCAGACGTGCAGGTCGTCCTGACACTGAAGGCCTCTCTACTGGACCGAAAGTCAGCTGCCCCCCAGTTACACGTTAGTTGCACGTCATGACCAAGTTGCGCACACAAGTAGGGCAAAGGTTCCAGCTGGCCATGCAACCCCCTCCATGTATCCACCCACCTATGACTCACCTATGACTCCTCAAGTGAACGCCCACATGTACGCCCACATGCTCTTATCTCTTTCTTTCTCTTGCTCTGCCTGGAGCGCTCCTCCTTCTCTATGCAATTTAATGTATAAATATTGTACTCTGTGAATAAAGTTCAGAAGACCCTTCCTGAACCTTAGTGGTGATGGAACCCGATTCTCCCTTAAATCGAGTTATTGAAATAAAGCCCTTTTGAATCGGACACCACGGACTCTGCCTCTCATTATATGCATGACCCTTTGTTTAAGTATAGAAATTATGACAGGGTAATATTTTATTTACCACAGGAGCAGTACTCCGCTTTGATGCTGGAGGGAGAAAATGTAGATATACTCGTGCAGGCGTCGAGAGAGGGGGGAGGCAGGCGGGGAACCTCGATCTCCACTACAGATGAGAACAGCATAGCACTGCACTTCTAGATAGAAGACATGAATTGCCAACGAGGTTAAGGTCCTTCCACTGAACATGAAGGGCCTCAACAACCTAATCAAACGCCGAGCAATACTGTCTTCTCTCGAACACTCTGGGGCTGACATATGCTTACTCCGGGAGAACCCCCTTCTGGTTAGGGATTGGCATAGACTTTGTTCCCGTACCTTCCCTCACCAGTTTTTTTTCTTCCACATCCACCAAAACTGTGGGGGTAGCTATACTAAAAGCCAAGTCTTTCAGAGGCAGGGTAGGTCCCAGGGGGGCGGAATTGAAGGGTAGACTTCTTGCATAAACTGTGTTTATAGGAGACCTATTTGTGCTGGGCTCCATATAAACTCCCAATACAGGACAAGAACAATTCATTCACTCAGCGGTGTCGAAGGTAATGGCGACTCAGGCACAGTGGATACTCCTTGGTGCGGACCTCAAGCTGGTATTGGATATTGATAAAGATTGAACAGCACATCGATACGGCCAAATGGGGGCTCTGTCCAAGGGAGAGGTCAAGTGGCTTAGAGAGATGGGGTTGCTTGATCTTTGGAGGAAATTCCATCCGCACGTTCTAGAGTATACCAGTTTCTCTCATGCACACAAAATTAATGCACAACTCAACTATTTTGGAGGGACCAGGGACTTGTATAATCTCAGGGTGGCCACCGACATACAGCCGGCGGCTTTGTCGGAACAAGATGCAGTTACCCTTACTATGGATTTTCCTCCGATGGAGAGACCCACTAGAACATGGCGGCTTCGGGAGACCCTGGTACAATTGCCTGAGGTCATATTACATGTTGCAAGAGAAATAGAAACAATCCTAAACTTCAATGACACCTCTGAGACCTCCATTCCTCCAGACACTCTGGAAGGCCCTGAAGGCCGAAGCGAGGGGCAAGCTCATAGCTATTTCGGCAGCAGACACAAGGCCCCCCCCAAAAAAAGAGAGCTCAGTAGATAAGCCAGGTCAAAGAGCTACACACTTGAACTGGGGCTCAGAGAGTATGGCACCAACTACACGCTGCGTGCATGCAACTTGTAGGATTAGATTTAAACAGGGCTGAATATGCTGCTCTCCGGCTAAAACATTCCTTTGACATATAGGAGGATAAATCTGGACATCTGTTAGCTAACAAGCCAACAGCCCAATGGCAGCAAGCAGGAGTCAATTCCCTGCAGACACCGGAGGGTAAGGAAGTGCTAGATGATAAATCTATTGCCTCAACATGGAGATTTTTACGGAGACTTTTACTCAGGACAAGACCTAGGGCCGCAATGCACCGCTTCATATGTGCAAGTAGTGAATAGGACCTGACTCACTCTACTACAGGCTGCTTCACTGGACTCAACTATTAAATTGGAAGAGGTCATTTAGTTGATAAACCGTCAGAAGCCTTTAAAATCCCCAGGGCCGGATGGATTTTTGGCAACCTTTTATAAAACCTTTTGCCAGCTCATAGCCCCTTTTCTATTCTCACTAGGTTGCTCAACTCATTCTCAGGCCTGGGATCCATCCAGTCTTCCAACCTGACGGCATCCATCGTTATCATTCTGAAACCTGTAAAGAAAGGGCAGCACTGCAGCTCTTAGCGAACCAATATCTCTTTTGAATGTGGATTTTAAGCTCTTTACAGGCATTCTAGCGGCAAGGCTGGGTTCGCCAGATGCTGTGTATTATCGACCCAGACCAGGCTGAGTTTATACACCAATTCAATGTGATAATACAAATTCATACTGCACTTAATAGATAAAGACAATTATTCAGATGATAAGACCCTGCTGCTTACGGTTGACGCTCTGAAGGCATTTGATTGCATGCACTGGCAATACCTGGAAGAGACTATTCCCCGATTTGGATCTGGCGATAGTTTGAGCTGTATAGCTCACCTACAGCAACAGTAAGGTTCAATGGCGTAACATCATCGTCCTTCCCCAGCAACAGAGGCACCAGGCAGGGGTGTCCCTTGTCGTTCCTGTTGTTTGCCCTTTACATGGAGCCCATGGCTCAGCGGATCAGAGACAACCCTGAAATTACTGAAATTATCTTTTTGGGGGAGGGCGGGGGGTGGAGAATTACACTATTAGTCGATGACGTCTTAGTTTACCTGGTTAACCCCAGCGCTGCTCTCCCTGTCTTTTTAGTTTAATTGTTCACTTTTATCTATGTATCGGGATTCGAGTCAATGTCAATAATTCACAGGCCTTCACCAGATCAATATCCTGTACTTACTTGGCCCGCCTTAAGACCCAATTTTCTATACAGTGAGCCCACACATCAATCTTGTACCTGGGGATCCAACTCACCCCCACAATGCGCAAAACCGCTACCCTAAACTACAATTCCTTACTTCGCCGGATCAGGGAGGACTTAAATATCTGGGAACGCCACCGCCTCTCTTGGCTTAGGCGAGTCGCAGCTCACAAAATGACTGTTTTACTGAGAGTTCTGTACCACCTCCAGACGATACCAATCACGCTTGAATGGGATGAACTCCCTGCTACAACTCGAATGCACAGGGTGTCGAGTTACCTACCTCCAGACGTAGGGGTTCGAGGGTGTCCAGTCTTCAGTACTATTTTCAAGCGGCACAGCTGCGCTACCTACTGGGGTTGAGCAGAGACCAATTGTAAAGACACTGGCTGTTCCAAGACAGGGCGATAGCAGGACTTCCCTGGTGGAAGTTACCCTTCCTCAAGAAAGCTTGTGGGCCAAAGAGTTTGCAAGCGTACCCCATTACTAAAACGATCATGGAGGTTTGGGATCAGGTAGCGACTGGACAGGGCCTCATTTCATTCCCCTACCCCGAAACAACCTTATTCGACAATGTTGATTTATCCCCGGGGTTGCAGCAAGGGGCATTCGAAGTCAAGCGACAGATCCAATGCAGCGCTGCAGGCCACTTCTTTGATATAGAAGGGATAATCCCATTTCCCCAATTGCAACAACAATATAACTTGCATGGTACCGAAAGAATGCATTATTTACAGCTAAGACACTGGCTCTTATACTCTTCTAATCTCCCTGCCGTGGGCAGACAGCTAACACCCAATGAAAAATGGTTGGCAACCAAAGTACATATAAAAGGTTAATTTCCAAGTTGTATGCCTTTCCACGCCAGCCTACCCAATCACTGAGCATCCCCAGCCAGAGAAGGTGGGAGAGGGAGCTGGGGAGAATGTTAACCCCAAAGGAATGAGGAAAGATCAATTACAGCGTGAGGCACACAACTCTTAACATAACAGGTATAGAATACCGCCACCGCAGCCACTTACTGGGGCAATCTAGAGCGAAGCCCAAACTGACAATTGTACTAAACTCCTAGACAACACAGATCTACATTTCGACTCACAAATACCCCAATTCTCCTCCTACATGATTTTGGGTCTGCCTAATCTCCAACTGTCCCGCTCAAATCCTGTAAGGGGAGGCAAATGGGACTAGCACTGTGGGCGCACTCCAGAACCTCCTTGCCCATTGGGGTTCCGGACACATACCCACCTATCAGGGGTGGCTTCACAGAAATGGTATATCTTAGGGATGGAGAGGATTGCTTCCTCCCTAGCCGCTTCCAGAGTTTTATTTGGGGAGATATGGTGCCCATTTCTCACACTCCTATGCACAGAATTTTGAGAGCTCACTTGTCCCAAATATGCGCATTCTCAGATTACCCCCCTGGCAATGAGAGACATTTAAACACCTAATGCTTAACATCATGTGCTGCCAACACACTCTGTCCTTGGTTAATGAGTCCTCGAGGGGGTGGTATGGGGTGGGTTGGGTATATGCTAGGGGGATTGTTTACCGTTACTGATTTTAATATTCGAAACAAGTTCCCATACACAGCCTTTGAAATCTTTATTTCGACAAGAAATTGTCATAAAAGAGCGCAACATAAAACAGTTTGAATAATACAATAAAAAGTTATTTAAAACAAACGTTAAAATACCATTTCATATCAATGTAAATTTCCTAAGTTTAACAATTGTCCCTCATACCCTACTAGTTCTAGTTCCAACCCCTATAGGATTCAATTGCGTACCTTCTATATTCTAATTTATAAATTAACCACAGATGCCCTTCTGATGTTCCACATCGCTGCTAGGAACTTTGTGACAGAGAAAACCACAACCGGAGAAAGATCCGTCTTTAGAATTATGTATGCCTGTTGGCAATGGCTTAAGCCCAGATTTTTACAGATTGGGATAATCCATCTCCGTCGCGGGTTTGAATAGGCAGGGCAAAAGAAGACAACATGAACCTCGTTCTCGAAGGCTTCAGGACACCCTGGGCAGTTCTTCGGCAATAGTGGGGACCAGTCGGACATGAAAGATCTGATAGGTAACGATCCATGCCGTCATTGGAGAAGAAGCTTCCTCGAAGCAACAGGGCTAATGTCATCTATCACTCGCTCTAGAGAGTATGAATCCTTGATTGCAAGGAAGCTGGCTGTAAGAGTGCCCAGTTTGGTGCTGGATGATAGCTGGGCCATGCGGTTTTCCCGGAACAGCTGTACCAGCTGATCTCGTGAAATGCTGGCACAAGTATGCTCCGGGTCTGACCACAGTGGCGCAAGTCCAAGTATCTCAAGTTCCAACCTAACATATTTCAGCCAAGGAAGCCTACCCGCAATAGGCAGACCCAGTACCTCAGTTAGTTCTTGCCTATATTCAGATAACTCTAGGGTTACCCAGAGTCTCCTCCAGAAGGTTAAGGGTCTGAGAGCGAGTTCCTCCTCAATAGGTCTGATGCCAAGGTCCAGTCTTAGCGGCACTAGTGGGGTACTCACGGGCAGAGCTGTCAGTTGCCTTAGAAATCTATTCTCCGCAACAGTAAGAGCTGGGCCAATTTTATGACCCCACAGCTCGGCCCCGTAGGATACCGCCCCTCGCGCCCGCAGTTTATAGATTTCTAGTGGGGGGCCAATTGGTTTATATGATGACCTACTTAGAAGTTTCAGTATGCCCCCGGCTATCTGTGTCATCTTAAGGTGCGATTTCAGCTCATGTTGGACCCAAGTGAATGATTTGTTCAGGGTGAGCCCTAGGTAGTCGAAAGTGTGGACCCTTTCTAGTCTATCACCGTCTATCAGAGGGTTTGGACATGTTATTGCTGGGGGATTAAAAATCATATATTTGGTTTTTAGGGTATTGATTTCCAAACCCCGCTCTTTGCAAAAAGAGACAAACCCGTCCAGGACACGTTGAATACCCATAGGGGTTTTGGAAAGTAGTAACGTGTCGTCCGCAAACATGATCGCCGCAATCCTAGACCCTGTAAGCTTAGGGGCATCGCTATCCTGTACCGCGTCCAGGTGTGCGATTACCCTGTTGACATAGAGGCAAAACAGGGTTGGTGCCAAGACACACCCCTGCCTTACCCCCCGTCAACGGGGAATCGTGCCGACAGTGAACCAGAGTTACCACACCGGACCTATGCAAAATTCTGGACGTGAAGTCGTATTAGCATATTCAGGAGTGGGAGTGGAATTCCAAGCTCCCGGAGAACAGCCCACAGCTTCTGGCGCGGGACCAGATCAAACGCCGCGCGAAGATCTACAAAGATGGTGTACAGTGACCCGCCCCCGATCTTGACAATTTTCCAACGGAGCATGTATAAACGGAAGATCTGGTCCGTAGTTGTTTTTTTTTTAATTTATTTTTTTATTTCAGGTTGCAAACATACAGAAATTAAGACAATTATATGTTACATACATCCGCGTAACACAACGACATTGTCATTTTTTAGAAGTTTACACAAATGACTATATATATATATATATATATACATATGTACTACTTTTCCCCCTTTTTTTTTTTTTTTTTTAGGTCGTTTCCTCTTGAATCCATTGTTGTACCGGAGCCCATATTTTCATCCCTAGTTGCCTCTTCTTCCTTCCCTTAGTTGCGTATATAGCTGATTCAAAATTAAGTTTTGCTAAGAGATGGGCTCTCCACATAGAAAACGATGGTGGAATTGAGTTAATCCATTCCTGAGTTATACATGCTCGATATTCAGCTAACATAATGAAAATCAAATGTTGTTGTTCCAAAATTAATGTATCTGATGAAAGTCCAAATAAAATCAGTTCTGGTGTAAGAGTTATCGATTTTCCTGTAATTCTTTCAATAAAACATTGTAATTGTTGAATAAGCCCATGTAATTTGATGCATGAGAAAAACATATGTATTGAGTCTGCTCCAATATGCATACATCGATTGCACACTATACCAGCCGTGCCCCCCCATTTCATAATTTTTTCCGGTGTGTGATAAAGGTTAAACATTGCCATATAATGCTGAGTTCTTGATCGTCCTGTAATCAGAATATTATTAGCCATTATAATTGATTCCTCCAGCATCAGATTATCTACATTCAACTTTTCTTCCCATTTGTGTTGAATTCCAGAAAGATCATCAGATAGAAAAGTCAAGAAGAGTTTATAATAATATCCTATTTTTCTTTTGACATATAGACTTTCTATCAACAAGATCGATTTTAAGTCTTGATACTTATTAAGCATTAGCGGGTTTAGAAAGCTAGATAATTGTAAATATTTAAAGTAATCTTGTGAAGGAATTTTACATTTCTGTTGTAATTCGGAAAAGGAGATTAGAGTATTTGCATTAGTCGGATATAAATCACTCAGAAAATATATACCTCTGTTATTCCACCTTTTCATCACTGCGTCTCTAAAAATGGGGGGAAAGCAGTGTGGAGAATTTAGGGGGGTATATCTTATAACTTTTGGGATCCCCACCAATTTTTTAATGATTTTCCATGCTTTTAAAGCTGCTAATATGATCTTAAATTTTGTTTTTTTGTAGTAGCTTGGTTCTATTATTCTTAAGAATTGATTGTTAGAATCCTGGCCTAAAACTAATTCATAAATCGAGGGAGAGTGTGCATTTGAGATGGGAGTTTTTTTGCCCACAATTAATGGTGCAATACACGGAAATATCGTAGCAAGATAATAAAATAACAAATGCGGAACAGACCATCCCCCTCTATCCCTTGGCAGTATCATTTTTTTATATGCCCTTCTAATACCCTTGTACCCCCATAAAAATCTTCCTGACATTCTTTCAAGTTGTTTGAAATACTCCAGCGGGAATTCCAAGGGGATTGTTCTAAATAAGTATATAAATTTTGGCAAAATTAGCATTTTTAATACATTATTTCTGCCGTATAGGGAAAGATGCAAATGGTCTACTCTTTCCAATGTTGAGTTCGCTTTACTCAAAACCGGGGCAAAATTTAGGTCTGGAATTTTTATTATAGGTGTAGTTAATTTGATCCCCAAGTATGTTGCTTCCCGGACTATATTAGCAATAGGAGGAGAGTCTTGACCAACATAAATTATTTGCGTCTTAGATAGATTTAATTTGTAGCCTGAAAAGGAGCCAAAATGATTTGCCAGATCTTCAATTCTAGGAAACGTCCTCTCTATATCCGTGGTAAGCACAACTAGATCATCTGCATATGCTAGGGCTCTATAATTTATACCCCCCACTGTCACTGGAGCGATATATTCATCTTGATTTAGTTGATTAAGAAAGATATCAATGTAAATAGCAAAGAGGAGTGGGGAGGATGGGCAGCCTTGACGCGTTCCACGTTGGATAGGAAATAACTCTGATTTCATAGCCCCGATTCTAACTGATGACATTGGATTTTTATATAAGGTTTTGAAAGCAGTTATGATTCCCGGACCAAAGCCCTTTATTATTAACAAATCCCAAAGATAGGGCCACGTCACCCTATCGAATGCTTTTTCTGCATCCAATAGGGTAATCCCTATTGATGTCTCCGTCCCCTCAGCCCAGTCCATAATAGCCACTACCCTCCGTACATGATCTGCTGTATCCCTATTTGGAATAAACCCGTGTTGCCAACGGGATACAATTGTTGCAATTATCTTTGATAATCGTGTTGCTAATATTTTTGAATATATCTTACTGTCTGTATTAATTAAAGATATTGGTCTATATGACGCCGGGTTTAATGGATCTTTATCTTTTTTAAGAAATGTCATTATCAGCGACTGGGCCCAGGAGTCCGGTGGGGAACCTCTCTGTGCTTCTAGAAAAGTGACAAGTATATCTTGTCCTATGCCATTTCTAAAAACCTTATAAAATTCCAATGGAATACCATCGGGTCCAGTGGCTTTTCCTAACGCTAAAGAATTTAATGATATTTCAATTTCTTCCCAAGAGATTTCAGCCTCTAGAGCTAACATTTGATCATTAGATAGAAGTGGTAGAGTATTAGCTCTAGCAAAGTTCATACAATCTTGCGAAGAGTAGGAATCAACATTATATGTATATAGTTTTTGATAAAATTGTCGGAAAGTTTCTAGAATTTCTTCAGGATTATTATGTATATGTCCCGCTTCATCTTTAATTGAATCAATTGTATTGTAGACTTCTTTTTGTCTAGTTCTTTTAGCCAAAATTTTCCCTGCATTCTCAGCCATTTCATACATTTGAGATCTATGGGTTGCTATTATCCCTGCCAGTTTTAAAGCAAAAGATTCATATAAAGCGGCTTTATGGATTGCTAGATTTGTTTCGATATCTTCAGTTGGGAGATTTTGAATAATTGCAGTTGATAGTTTTTTTTCCCATAATAATACATTTTTAAAGCCTTGATCTACACTTGCAAGTACTGTCTTTTGTTTTTTAACAACATATGATAATGATTCCCCTCTGACCCCCGCCTTAAATGCATCCCAAACATTTTGGATTGAGGACGTTCCTCTGTTTATATCAAAGAATTCTTTTACCCATTTAGTCATAATATGTACATATTCAGTATCCACTAACAATTTTCTATCAAAAGTCCATGTCCTAACCTTGGGAGTCATTAAAGTATCTTTAATTTCAATTAGAATCGGGTTGTGATCCGAGATTATTCGCGGATAGATCTCAAATTTAGTATCACACAGTAGTATTTTCTTAATAAAAAAATAATCAAGGCGTACAGCTTTTTTATGGGGAAAAGAAAAATATGTGAATCCATATATCATGAGATTCTTTTCGAAAGCAACATCAAACAGCCCATGATCCATTAATAGAGTATTTAGAGATTTAAATGATTTTTTTTTAATCCCTTGATAATGTGAGATGTCACGTATATTCTTCTTTATATCTATATGAAGATTAAGGTCCCCACAGAATATTAGTAATGGAGACCAATTAGCTAATTCTAGATTTAAGAAGTTTAGAATCTCTGGGTCATCGGAATTTGGGGCATATACTGAGCAAATAGTCCACATTTTATTATCAATTTCTAACTCTACTATTGCCCATCTACCATATTGATCGGCCTTGTTCCTGATTAAGATCCCCAACCCTTTTCTAATTAGAATTGCTACTCCTTTGGTTGTTGTGCCTTGTGAAGTGCATACTAATAATTTCATCCCCAGCTCATCATACATTTTTCTATCATTCCATGTAACATGTGACTCTTGTAAACATAGGATATCCAATTTCATAGTCTGTATCATTTGAGCAGCCGCTCCCCTCTTTTTTCTATTATTAATCCCACATATATTCCAAGAACAAATTCTCAATTGGTCCGTAGTGGTAACCTTTTTCCTAAACCCAGCCTGGAAAGGACTTAGATGGAGTGCTCCAAGTTCACATACACAGCACTGCAACGCTCTTTTTCTGGTCTTCCTGCTACGCACAAGTGAGTCAATCAATCAAGAGTATTTGTAAAGCGCGCTACTCACCCGCTAGGGTCTCAAGGCGCTGGGGCGAGGGGCTGGGGGGGGTTTGGGGCTGCTACTGCTCGAGAAGCCAGGTCTTGAGTTGCTTCCTGAAGGAGAGATGGTCCTGGGTGAGTCGTAGGTGGGTGGGGAGGGTATTCCAGGTCTTGGCCGCCAGGATCTTCTTCCGGTGGTGGTTCTGTGGTTCGGTGGGACGGTTGCGAGGGCGAGGCTGGCGGAGCGGAGCTGGCGGGTTTCTTGGCCGCCAGGTAGGTGAAGGATCTTCCTTCGGTGGTGGTTCTGCGGATCCGTGGGACGAGGGCGAGGCTGGCGGGGCGGAGCTGGCGGGTTGGCGTGTAGAACGTGAGGCGCTTGTTGAGGTATTCGGGGCCCAAGTCGTGCAGTGCCTTGTGTGTGTGGGTGAGGAGTCTGAACGTGATCCTTTTGCTGACAGGGAGCCAGTGCGGGTCCCTCAGGTGGGCGGAGATGTGGCTGTGTCAGGGATGTCCAAGTAAAAAGTTTTAAACCATAAGTATTTGAGGTCAGAATGTGCAGCCTTGTTGTTCCCCACTTGAGGTAAATCATTGTGGTTTTGTCTGTATTTGAACCATTCGTCCACTTGGCTTGTGTCTGGAAGGCCTTTAGGGCCAAAAGGACGGTCTTCAGATGCAACACAGATGTGTTTTACCACTCCTTCGGGGCTCCATAAGACACCAATGTTTAATTTTCCTATGTGCGCGCACCGCCCTGTTTGGGATGTGCTTGTTTTGAGGGTTACTGAGGGAATTGGTTGTTAGAAACTTCTGTCCACTGTGATGTTCTTTGTGTTCCACCACTCCCTTTGCACCTTTTCTGTGACAACCACCAGAACCTTCCAACTCCAGGCTTCCTCTAACCATTGACATCGTAGCCATTCCATGAAATGAGCTCAAGTGTAGCCTGCCATGGTGTATTTGGGTGAACTAAGGAGCATAATGGCATTTTTTGTACCCTGTGTCCTTACTGTCAGAGGCGGTGCCTTCTGGTAAAAGTGAGTTTGCTCTCTCAGTGCCAGAATTCTCTTGGTAACTGAGAGTGCCTTTACCTCTCTGGAAGTTAGCCTTGATCCCAAAGAGGTTTTCTTTTTCTAGGATACTGGGAATGATTTCTCCAGGATCAGGGGAAACCCCCAATCTGTACAGTGTATCTGTGATTGTGTTTATGTTCTCATGGCACTGCCTGAACGATTTTGGCTTTACCAGCCAATCCTCTAGGCAAGGGTGGACATAGATCCCCTGCCTCCTCAATAAGACTGACTTTTGTCAAACTTTCCTCAAGAGTCCTGGTCCGCTGAGGTACCTAGCTTTTATATCGCCGTCCTGCATGTTTGACAACTGAGTTGGTCCTCCATTGCTACCTAGGCTAGTGGTCAAATATTTACCTTTACAGGTGCAATGCTTCAGGCCTCTAAATATAGGAATGAATGTATGTGTGCATAGGTGTATTCAGGTTAGTAACATCACAAATAGTGAATCACAACTGGATTCTAACTGCATGGCTACGCATCTCCTTGGTCTGGGCGCCGGTCAACTGACCTTCTGGGCAATCTAATAGACACAAAAGAGAGCACCAGACTAGAGAAGCCAGCACACTAATCAGCTCTTAGCGTCCTCTAGGTACAACAAGGCAGCAATTGCTTTTAATCTTACGAGGGTAACCCTGGAATAAAGTACCGGACAGGTATACCCAAGGTAATTTTATTTTTCTTATCAGATCGCTAGCAATATCTAGAGCTCCCTAAAGCAGGCGGAGCCCATCCAGATGTACCATCATTTTGGATGAGAGACTTGATGACGAAGGATGTCTCAAAACATGGATGAAAATCCCTATAAAAACTAAAAATGATTTCATTTTGGAGCGCACTGGGACAGTATAGGGTTATCTCTTTATCCCTCTGAAAATCAGAGCACCTCATTTGCTAAGTTTCATTGATTATTATCTGGGAGAAAATCTTCCCTTCAAACTCTCCCATTCCTACTTATTGCTTAGTTTTTTTGTGTGCCATATGCTTATGAATAGGAGTTTTTGTTTAACATCAAATGCTTGTACAGCAATTCAATGGTGTGGTTGACATTAAATGGTAAGACCACCTTTCGGACAAATCTCACATTGGTCTATAGTAAAACCACTCTTTATGATCCTTGGAAATAACAGTCCACTACTGATTAAGGCTGCAACTGACTGACCCTATTTAAGGATGCAATTGCCACTAAAAGACTACTTTCTGTGTACGGTACTTCTCTGCACATCAGTGTAAAGACTTAAAATGGTGACCCATGAAATTCATAAGAACAATGTTTAAAACCCACACAGTAGCTCGATTCTAGAAAGGAATATTTCAAGTTCTTTCATACACACTTTAAAAAACTTTAAAAAGCGATAAGCTCCAACTGTTTTGAAGGTAAGCTGCTACAGAGCCAAATGTACCCTTATGGACGCACAAGCGAAGCCTGAGCTTTGTCACGTTGATACGTATTTAAGATGTTTTGAACAGATGCCTGAATATAGTCGACATGTAAATAAATACAGCAGTTAACCAATTGTTTCCACTGTGCAATGTAACAGGCTCTGCTGGTTTGAATGTGCACTATACATTTGTTGGGCAGTACCATGAAAGAAGACCACAGGTGCAAATATCACTATATTCCGAAACATGGATTTTTATTGAGGCTGACTGGCACTTTGTGACGTGAATGCAGTGATATTTCCAATATTCCACTTGGTGTGGTTAATTACTGTAAATTACACAAAATAACAAGTCAAAGTTAAGTGGTTTGTGTGAAAAAGTGCACACTTACTGCTTGCAAATCAGTCAAGATGTTAATTAGAATCAAATACTGCTGATCATCAGATGAGCCAGCAGCTATTTAGGAAATCTGAAACTAGATCAATTTGGTCTGGAGCACTGAGGTTCATAAGAATATATTATGCCTAGGTGAAAAGATATTTGTGACAGGCTTTGAGAATGAACTGTTGATGCTTCTCAGTATGTAAAGGATCATAAAGCCAAGTCCATCCTTCACCAGCAATACTTGTGTATAAATGAGCACAAGTCAAGACATTTGCCAATCTATCATGAAGTGGACGTTCCAGGAAATTCACCCCAAAGGGATGCTCTCAGAGGTCTTCAAGAAACCAAAAGCTGCATCCAGAGATCTGGGAACCTTTCTCACTATGGTACACCAAGGTCACGATTCGGTCTAGAAAAAGACAGACCACGTTCATATTTTGTGGAAGAGTAGCCAGAATAAAATCCGTCCTCTCTAAAATGAGCACTGCTCCATTGCTTACATTTGCAAAATAGCACCAAAAATAAACCACAAAACTTTGAGAACAACGTTCTCTTAAAAGACAAGACCAAGTGGGGTAGCTCTGTTCTAATGCACAGTATCTATGGCTAAAAAGAAACTCTGTATCACTATAAGAATCGTGTGTACCAGCTATCAAGCATCATGGTGGAGAGGTGAAACGTGCCTGCTTTTCAGCCACAGGACCTGGACGCCTTACAAACATTGACTTCAGCACATTCTAGATGAAAACATGAGATTATCTATCCAACTGCTAAGGCTTAGCTGAAAGTAGTCTATGCACCAGTACAAATGACCAAATACATGTGGATAAATACATTAACGAATGGTTGCTAAAGATTTTGCAACGGACAAGTTAAAGTCCAAGCCTGGCCCTTGTAAGATGGCACAGTAGGACCTAAGCAGCACATTTATAAATCCATCACCAAGATAGTGCAGTTTTGTACGGAAAAGTGTGTTAGACCATGTTAACTTCGGATTCACTATTTATTACACGAGGTTAGCCTTATCTACTTCTAGAAATGAGGGAGGTAACGTATGACAAGTGAAACCAAAGACTCAAGAGGGTGTACTTTCACTGTAAGTGCATGGTAATTTCCAAATGAACGATTGGTGAACCCCACTGTGCACTTACTACACTGTAACATTTTCCAAACATTATTCAGAGTGACTTACTCAAAAATCTTGCCCAACTGGTCCACCTCGGAGTTCCCGCAGAATAGAGGTCTGCAAAGGCGAAGGGAAAAATCATTTTAGATAATCAATACATTAAGCTCGTTCCACAAACCTCCAAAAGCTGACTCACATTAAAATACAAAAATACACTAAAGCAGCCATTGAGGAATAGGATCTATCAATTGAACCTTGACTGTAAATGCCCATGTAGGTGCCTGGCAGTTTCCCTAGTACAGTCATCATCTCATGGCAGTCCCCCCCAAACAGTTCTATGGTAAACAGGACCACATTTCCAACATCCAATATCTGGTGGGAATTATTTATTCAGAGGCTGTATGAGAAATAAGCAAAATGAGGATACACAATAAAACAAATGCATTTTTAGGGAATACAATTAGTAGTGGAGGAGGACTTAGTGGGTTTATGTGTTAAAGATGAACCAGGTTACTCAATGCATTTGCTTCGGAATGGGCTTGGCACATGGCTGGTCTATCTCCTTGATTAGCTTGGCTCAGCACAAAAATGAGGCTGCGGGTTTGACTACGTATTTTATGCGGCCTGGCCAGTGTCACCAGGATGGAACATCTATGGAGCACAGCAGATAGTATGCTAGAGTGGTCCACTAAATGTTCCTGCTTATCAAGTACATCGGTTAACATGCAACAAGTAGCCAAGGAGGTTGAAGGCCCTAATCAAAACAACTTCAACCTAAGGTTAAAGAACAGCCCTGTAAAAACTGCATCAGATTTACAGGATGTGCCCAGAGCTATGTTTACTTTATACACGAGAAAAGGCTCACGTGGTTGCCTTGCAGGTAACTTCGAGCAAGAAATCAACTCTCAAAACCCACAGGTTTTTCTTAAGAATTAATTGCATGCATGGCTAAGCTTAAAAGGAGTGCAGAAAGGTCTACCAACCAGCACACCGGCATGGAGGCAACAAGGGACGTTTCATGAATTAAGGCCGTTTTTAACTAAATTAGTCCCTTTCAAGTAATTTTCACGTATCCCCGAACGAGCATGTTGTATATAATATCTCAGACACTAAAGAGGAGTCATTATTGAACATTATAAACAAATCTCTTTGAAGTCAGCTAAAGCAATACATACTTATATGTGCAGGAAATGCTGGTTAAAATATCTGTTTTTAAGCTTCAACCATAAAATCTCCTTTAAAAAATGTTAAGGCACCATAACACCCGAAATTTTATGCTTTCACAAATCAGCTGGAGCACGAAAACTGGGTAACACTGAAACAAAATAAAAATATCTGAAAAGGCTAATGAGAGATGGGACTTAAAATACCCCCTTGCACTCTGCTTAAGCACCAATGCCCAGATGCATCAACCGTTTTAGGAAGTGCAAACGGTGCGATTCGCATAAATCGGCCTTTTGCACTTCCTAAATTGGTTACTGGGATGCATCAAGCATTTTTTGGAATTCGCTTTTTTTGCGAGTTCCAAAAAAATGCGATTGCTGTTAAGGAATCGCACATTTGCGATTCCTTAACAGCAATGCATCATCCCCAAAACATTTGCGATTTCCAAAATTGCAAATGCAAATTACCACGAAGTTGAACTTCGTGGTAATTTGGAAAAATGTTTAAAAACGCATGAAAATGCATTTTTTAAACGTGTATGTTACAGGCACACATGTCCTTAGGACATGTGTGTATGTAACTCACATGTAAAAGTGCATTTCATGAGTGCAGGGGGGGGTCCCTGGGACCCCCCTCTCCACCCTTGAAAGGCTTTGATGCATTCCAAATTTAAATTGCGAATTCGCAATTCCCATTCATTCCTATGGGCATTTCAGCCCATAGGAATGAATGGGAATATCGGATTCGCTTTTTGGAAATCGCAATTTTTTTGGAATTCGGTAAAAAATGCGATTTTTACCGAATCCCAAAAAAATTGCGAAATTAATGATGCATTGCCATTTGCGAATCCTTAATTGCGATTCCTTATTTTTCGCAATTAAGGAATCGCAAATGACAATGTTGATGCATCTAGGGGCAAATGATTTACAAATGAATAACTGCCTCTCCTGCTTGACACCTATTTGGTATCTAAAAAATTTTTTTTTATTTCAAAGGCCCAGAATAAACAATCCTTTACGGACATCAATAATGCAAACGCAGAATGAGTTTTTAAAAGAGGAATAAGTCCTAGAAGGAATTACAAAGAGCCCCCTTGGTCTAGGTTCACTAGATCAATTAAGCAAAATCACTGAAGTCCAGCTGGACTCCCAGGTATCGTTCTGCAGGGTGCCCTGCATTTGAATTTGTTTAGAACTTCCTATAACAAGTCAAAAGAAAGTTCTCTCTCCCAGGGAACCTCAAAGGTTTTGTCCATCATAAAGCAGACACTGAGTTGTCTGAGAGTCAAGATATCTATTGAAGGGCAACCTCGTCTGAGGTATATCACTTTAAACATGTTTATGTGTTGAGATGACACACTCGCAATAAGCATTACGTAATCTGCTGTACTTGTACCGCCATGTTTTGCGCTCCTTGTACGTGCATACCAGAGACGAAATCACCACAATTCGGTGCCAAGGTTTACACTACCTCAGTTCGAAGAAAAGCTGGTGCTTGTTAAAGCACAATCCTGCAAAAGTGTTGCTTACATGTACACAGACACTTTCCTTAAATGGCCTGAAGTTAGGCCTTGCCAATGACTATGGGAACCAGCAAAATGCATGAGGCAAGGAGACCTTGCCTCATTGATTGAGAACCCCACAGAGGGCAACAGGGAGACTTCTCTGAAGATGGTCCACATCTAACTGCAGTGATATTACTTTAATCAGCCAAATCTCAAGATAGGGAATATGGGTATCCCTGACCCGCAAAGGTGGGCCACAACCATCACTTTTGTAAAAACCCAAGGGGGGAACATGAGACCAAACGGCAGGGCAGCAAACCGGAAGTGCTTCTATTCTACCGGGAACCAAAGAACAGTCGGTGGGACAGTAGGACGGCACATGAAAGCAAAGATTTCATTGAGTAAACTCCTCCTCCTCCTCCTCCTCTTGAAGACCTTAAACAGCATCTGAATTTGATCCAAAAGAGGACTGGAGCCTTCAGCACCCCTGGTGTCAATGTAGCAGTACTGCCTTGGTTTCCTCCCACAAAAAAATTAGCACTTTTGAAAATTCATAACCAGACAACAGCCAGGATTGGGCTCAAGATGGGTGCAGATACTGAACTGGCGCCTGTGGAGCCAATAACATCAGTGGGACTTGAGTGGCCTTCAGTGCAGGTGGTGACTGGCACCAGCTGGGTGAGCATGCATGGGCCCAACAGTGGCAAGCCACACTGCTGGAAGTCTGACTGTGGGCACAAGTGGATTCATAAGACCCAAAATCGTTCAAAACTGTTGCAGCATGGCCTCTTTAACCACATGGCTGCTAGGCGTTTTCCCGTCCTGCGCTGAAATATGCAGGATGCCATTATTCATGACGAGCTGGCCTTGTCATCCGCGCACGGCAGGTAAGCGCCATGACGAGCCCAGCTCGTCATTAGCTTCGAAGGGGTTAAAGGCTTAAACTTGCGGTAAGGTTCACGATGGCCCATGAAACTCTGGGTGCATCAGTACCAGTGGAGGAAAAAGCTCAGAGCTGGATCATTAGGGCAAAGTTGGGACCTTCAAGAGCAGGCTGTGTAACGTCCCCAAAGAGTGGGTGCGGCAGAAAGGAGAAGAATCCAGTTTAGACTTCTTTCATCTGTGACAATACTTGTCTTTTGACTTTGTCTTTAAACTATCAAAGGGAAAGTGACTTGAAGAGGGCCCAGAGGGAGACCCCATCCAGGACTAGAAGTGGAAGCTGGCCACAGAATTTACGCGCAACAATGTCTTGTTTAGTCTGCTCAGCAATGTACATCTTTGCCTCGTCTGCCAGATGGACTTTGGGTACATCAGGGATTATTTGCTGCAAGTCGTCTTATCATGCCAAGACCCTACAAACAGTGGGCCGACATTATGCACGACCATGGTCAACATCAGTTTCCTGAGGTCACAATATGGTTTTTACCTGTCATTTTTGGGGTGAGGGGTTGATTTACATGATAGACTGTTGAAAAAGAAATATTTTGGGGTTGGTAAAATTCAGAACAAAGGTGGAGAGCACAGCTCCAGATCCCTGTTGAAAGCTACAGAAAAAGGCAGCACTCAGGGGTGGCACCAGTATACAGATCAGTGATATCATTTTAAGATGGGGGACTGATGTCACAGTGTCCGGTACTGCTATCGGTAAGCGCGCAAGAGTAATTGTTTGAAATGTTCCAGATCCAGTCTACCACCTGGTGGAATACAAAAAGGTGAGGAATTATAGTTAGAAGTATCCATCAGAATACTAAAAGCAGGGTTCAATCTGGAAGGCAATCTTCCAGGGTCTCCGTAAAGGAAGTGTCTTATTTGGAGTATTCAAGTTTTAGTCTGTCCATAACCTGACCTGCACAGTCATTTAAATTAAATCTAGTCCTCTTGAGTGCATAGCTGCTTGACCAACTCAAATAGTTAATTCTTTGCGTAAATGATAAAGATAGCTTGGCTGATGAGGGTTATGAACCTGAAACCGGTCCCAGCATGCTTGTTTCCGGTCCAGGGAAGACATGGCTTGGCAGTTCGGGCTGGACTGTTCCTGAGGCACAGGGTCAGACTGGTTTGCATATGGTCATGTCTGAACTGGGGTGGCGGAGTGAGCTAAAGAATGATGATGGATTAAACCCAGATCAGTTGACTGGGGGTGAGTGCTTGCAATGTTCAACATCACGTCCATCAATCCCTGTGGTTTTGTAAATGATCTACCACCATGAAGCCTAACCTTTCCTGGATCTAACAACAATTTCCTTGAGAAATTAGAGGTTTCAATCTGTGGGTTGACAGACCACATCAAAACATGAGAACATGCAAAGTCTAGGCTTCCAAGAGGAATTGGATGGCCTAAAGGACCAGGTCAGCCGTACCTTCAATCTTCTTTTCGCCCAAAATCTTGAATCAGCAAACCTAGTAGTGAAACCATAAATAGTCAGCTGACTATTTCTTTTCCATCCACTTAGCTAAACTAACATATAAACTCAAAACTGATCGCAAAAACAAGATACCCCATCCCAACCAGACTCTTCAGATATTGAATCACCGAGGAGGTTGAACCAATTCATAGCACAAGCAAAACCCCAAGAAAATATATAATTTCTCACCACAGAAGTTAAAATTCAAGATTTACAGGAACAAGCTTTAGGGGGAAACAATACCACAAATCATCAAAAATGATAAAAAAGACAGATACAAACTGCATCCTTAAAGCAATTAATCAAAGGAAATATTCATAAGTGTGTTATTTAAAAGCTCCGAAAAGCAACCTTTGTGCAACTTCACATCACTATGAAGATCTCCTCAATTTCATTCAAATGAAATCACCAAGTGGCTATTTCCGACTCACCAATTAGTCCCTCTATCGTCCCATTCCGCCACTGATGCTCCATACGGCTTCCACTTTATTACTACCTCTGGAGTCTGCCAATTTTAGCTTAGTCAACAAGAAAAGATTCTAATGCATGGACGAACCTCTGCTCAAGCTCAGGTCTCAAAGATCTCAGTCTCTCTAGTGCGTTGGTCACATCAAACATTAAAAAACACCTTTCCATAATCTAGCATCATACCGGGATCCCTGACATGTACTATCGTTACGCTGCTCTTGAAATAAAATATCCTTTACTTCATACTCCTACTCTGACCCTTAAGCAAGCGCCCCTCCCCCTGTCCTCTGCAAGATCATGGAGACGGAAGTCACAAGAGAACAAAATGGTAAATTACCAGTAGAAGTGTGCAGTTGAAATAATTGTTTTTGTGATGTTCGCCAAGTTGACCTTTTAGTTCCTTACCTCTCATTGAATGAGGTCCTACACATAGGCGTAGCAACTCTACTTTTATGGGGTTTTTTCTACTGCCCTCTTGCTTATGAGACCGTGGAATACTTTTCATAATGCAATTTGTCTTCCTTATTCCGAACCTTCATCTTATTGTTTGTTGTTTGTTTGGTAGTTCTATGCAATAACCAGGTTGGATTAGATTTAGTATCCATCTGTTGGAGAGGATTTTCTTGCATTCTTGGAGGAACCCTCCCTCATTCCGGTGATTTATGTATGAGGGATTCTGCTTCAAAGTCCTTTGCTGGACTATCCACCCCCAACTGGAGAGGTTCTCTTGCCTCAGAGCCTCCCTCAAAATGCATGCTGTGAGGGTGAGACATACTGCTACTGCAGTGGTGTAGTTGATTGACCACTTTGCAACACGAATGATGCTTACGATATTAAAGGTTGCATCCCTCCTTTCTGGGTTTTCTCTTCCGGAGGGCCATTCGCCCGCAAAAGGCCCTTTGTATTGTAAAGACCCTTTTGCCGTCTCATCATCCCTTTTGATGCACGGCGGTGCTTTATCCACTGTGTTTCCGAAGAGACTGTCCCCAGAGAAGGGCATGTTGATTACTGAGGCCTGTACCTTTTGTTTGAATCCTGGCACCCTCAGACAGGCGTGTCTCCTTAGTGTTACGGCTGCACACAGATGTCTTCTGACGGTATTTGCCACATCAAGTGCGGACTTGAGTCCAGTATTGCCAATATTTTTGCCCTCTTGGACCACTGGATTTGCACTTATTTTGTATTCTTCTGCTAGAGGCTTTATGAGGCCTTCGATCTTGTCCCATTGTTTCAAAGTGGAATGGATTTTGTAATACAGCACTGCTCCGCCTCTGACCTATCCATCTTTGGTCCCACAATGTACATCTGCTTTCTCTCCTGGTCATAAGGGGGCCTGTTCAGATGGGGGTATATGTATTCTTACCTGGTGTTGCAATCATTAGGGAATCTGCTGCCACGCTGCCATTGTTGGGAGGTGGGTCTGTATTTCGTTCCCCCTCTCAGTGTGGTTACATTTGCTGTCACTAGTCTTTGAATAGCTCTTGACCCAGGTCCAAGACGCTGGGTAACATGGGCAGTAACAGATTTCTTTTCTGGGCTGGTAACAATGATTTGAAGAGGAAACGTGAATAATCTGCTTTTCATTTAGCCGAATGCCAGAAATGTCTATTGCCCTCTTTACTCGAGCATTGTAGACAATTATATGATCATGGGGAGAGGGCACTGACTGGTAGGAATCTACCTCCTCCTTTGGTAAATCCGCATAGAGGTCTTGCCAGTTCTCTGTAGTTCCATTACTTGAAAGGGATCCTGCTCAACCTCTTTCTCATACTGGAAGAATTATTCCTTAACATCTTCCTAATGGTTCTTGCATGACTGGTGGTTCCTAGGTCTGACACATCCTGTTCACTTATTGTGTATCGGTATTTCGTTAAAGTTATGGAAATTTCTTTTTCCATCTCATCAAGACTTCAGTTTCGGCATTGAGGTGCCATTTTCAGGTCTCGCACTGGCGATACAGCGCGAAAGCGCTATCGCCTGCGAGACCTATAGTTGTCGAGTCTGCTTCAAGGGCCCTAAAAGGGAGACAGATGGGCACGCGCAGGCTGCAGGCCGGACTGGGGCACGCGCGTTCAACACGTACAGTTACGCGCTGTGCCCCTATCCGGTCTCCCTTGCAAGCCTCATGCACGTCTCGCATGCAGTAACGGCCAACACACACATACACAGCCACCCCCGCTTCCACTTCCGCTTACACACACGCACAGACACACACGAGCGCACACAGAGAGACACGCACGCACACACACGAGCGCACAACACACACACACGCGTGCACGCACACACACACGAGCGCGCACACATACAGAGACACACACGCTCGCTATCCCCCGTCCCCCGCCACCGCCACCGCCACCCCCACCCCCAGTACAACTAAGCCCCACTCACCGCATCGGCAACACTCCAGACTTCTGCAGCCTCCACGGGCTCTCCCTCAGGCATGGGAGCCCCGTGTTACCACTGCTCCTCTGGGCCAGCCACTCCGTGGGCGTGGGCTTCCCGCAGAAGACGGAAGTCCCGCCCCACGACAGGCGTGACGCACCCGAACTTCTGGTTTCGGGATGTGCACGCTCACGGCTTGTTTAATTCTGCAGTCAGGCTAAGCGACAGCTGTGAGTAATCTGTGTGCTTTTTACATTTTATTTATGGTACAATGCACTTTGTTATGCCTTGCACACTCCCTATGTATATTAATTGTTGCTGCTGGATGTGTTTTGTTAACCGAAATGATTTCCCTGTGCCTGGCCATGCTTGTTTTTTCTAGTAAAGGAGTCAGTGTTTTTTGATTGAACATATTTATTGTACAGATACTGTTACCACGTATATGTGGCAGTCTGTGTTTATTTCTTTTCGTTTCATTTGTGGGGCATAAACTTGTTTTATTACTTTTCATTTAATTATAATTTAAGGCAGATTGCATTGCGGGAGTCCCTTGCCAAGCGCGAGGAGGCAAAACGTGTACCCAAAGTCTTTCTGTTCCCTGCCTGCTGCCATCAGAAACTCGGACCACGGATCGCGTTGTCGGGCAACGAGCGATGGCACGACAAGCTGTCTGCTATGCGCCCCCTCCCCCGCCATCAGGCGTAGATCAGTGGTACCATCGGAGACCATTGAACAGAAGAGCGTGCCTGGAAGATGGGGGCGATGGGAGGCTGGGGCTGTCTATGATTCTGGGGTGCACTGCCTCACCCTCCAAATACAGACACCTGATAGCCCCATCACGCGAAGTGACAGCTGGTGGTGAAAGGGCCGGGATCCTCTTCCGTTAAAATATTACAGCCTGTGTCATTGGGTCCCTTGAAATATGACTCCCCATTGGAACATGGCTGCGCGCACGGTGCCCCTTGAAGTGTGTCATCTAGTGATGCAGTGTTGCACGGACCCCTTGAAAAACGTCACCTTGCGAATCGTTCAGCCACACGCGCCCTAAAACATAGGGCATATTTGATGCACGACTCCTCGCACCCCTTAAAACATGCGACACCCTCTGACAACGGCTGTACTACCCCATGACTTACACCATCCTGTGATACAGGGGTGCGGGTGCAGGTACCCCTTAAAATAAAGCTGCCTACGACACGGGCTGCACGGGCTCCTTGAAAAGTTGGCTCGAGATAGAAAAGAAAAAAAGAGCGGAGTTCACTCCTATGTTTATTTGTTTACATTCTGTTATGATTTGTTTTGAGGACAGCAAGGGGCTCTGTGTCCAAGTATTTCGCCTACTATTTATTTCTCTCAGTTTATACCTTTACCAGCGAGTCTCTTTCCCACTTTGTTCAAGTTCAGAGATTTGTATAGCGCACTACTCACCCAGAGGGTCTCAAGGCGCTTGGGGGAGGGGGGTGCTTTTACTTATCGAATATCCAAGTTTTTAGTTGCTTTCTGAAGGAGAGGTGGTTCTGTGTAAGGCGGAGGTGGGTGTGGAGAGAATTCCAGGTTTTGGCCGCTAAGTAGGAGAAGGATCTTCCCCCCATGGTGGATCTATGGATGCGCGGAATTGCGGCGAGGGCTTGATTGGACGATCGTAGTTGGCAGGTGGGGGGTGTAGAAGGACAATCACGTGTTGAGGCATTCGGGTCCTAGGTCATAGAGGGCTTTGTGTGCGTGGGTGAGGAGACGGAACGTTATTCTCTTGTTGACGGGGAGCCAATGGAGGTCTTTTAGGTGACCGGAAATGTGAGGTTGACGAGGGATGTCCAATATGAGTCTGGCTGAGGCGTTTTGGATGCGTTGGAGTTTTTTCTGTAGTTTGGCTGTGGTTCCGGCGTAAAGGGTGTTTCCGTAATCCAGTCGGCTGGTGACCAGTGCGTGGGTGACCGTCTTTCTTGTTTCGGTGGGGATCCAACGGAAGACTTTTTTGAGCATGCGTAGGATGTTGAAGCAGGATGATGAGACGGCGTTGGCTTGTCTGGTCATCGAGAGGGAGGAGTCCAGGATGAAGCGCAGGTTACGTGCGTGATCCGTAGGTATGGGTGCGGTTCCCAGGGCCGGTGGCCACCATGAGTCTTTCCAGGCAGAGGGGGATGAACCTAAGATGAGGACTTCCGTTTTGTTTGAGTTTAGTTTTAAACGGCTGTTCTTCATCCACTCGGCTACTTCTTTCATTCCTTCGTGTAAGTTTTGGCGGTGTTTGGGTCTTTGGTGAGGGAGAGGATCAGCTGGGTGTCGTCTGCGTAGGAGATGATGTTGAGGTTGTGTTGCGCGCGATGGATGCGAGGGGACTCATGTATACGTTGAAGAGGGTGGGACTGAGTGATGATCCTTGTGGTACGCCGCAGATGACTTCGGTGGCCTCAGATCTAAAAGGGGGGAGGCGGACTCTTTGGGTTCTTCTGGCGAGGAACGAGATGATCCAGTCCAATGCTTTTCCTTGTATTCCGACGTTGCTGAGGCGTTGTATGAGGGTGCTATGACAGACTGTGTCGAAGGCTGCGGAGAGGTCAAGTAGGATGAGGGCGGCTGTTTCTCCGTTGTCCAGTAGAGTGCAAATGTCGTCTGTTGCTGCGATGAGGTCGGTTTCGGTGCTGTGTTTGGCTCGGAAGCCGGACTGTGAGGGGTCGAGGGATTTGTCGGATTCAAGGAAGGCGGCGAGCTGATTATTGACTGCTTTCTCAATGACTTTGGCAGGGAATGGGAGGAGCGAGATGGGGCGGTAGTTCTTAAGTTCAGTGGGGTCTGCTGTAGGTTTCTACAGGAGGGCGCCGAGTTCGGCATGTTTCCAGCTTTCCGGGAAGGCAGCGGAGTTGAAGGAACAGTTGATGACATGGCGGAGATGGGGTGCGATGATCGAGTCTGCTTTGTTGAAAATGTGGTGGGGACATGGGTCGGTTGGCGATCCTGAGTGGATGGAGTTCATCAGGCGGATGGTGTCTTCGGTGGTGATTGGGTTCCAGGCGTAAAGGTTGTTAGAGTGCAGTTTTGGTTCGGGGGTGGGTGGAGTGGACTGGTCTTCGGACTGGTTTTCAAAGCTGTTATTTATGTCGGCGATTTTGTTGTGGAAGAATGAGGATAGAGAGTCGCAGAGGTCTTGGGAGGGAGTGATGTTGTTGGTGCCGGCGGTGGGGTTGGTAAATTCTTTGACGATGTTGAATAGTTCCTTGCTGTTTTGGGCGTTGTTGTCAAGTCGATCCTTGAATGCTGATTTCTTGGTGGATCGGATGAGTTGGTGGTGTTTGCGGGTGGCGTTCTTGAAGGTGGCCAGGTTGTCAGTGGTTGGGTTTTTTCTCCAGGCTTTCTCGAGGGTACGACAGAGCTTCTTGGATTTCTTAAGGTCATCGTTGAACCAGGGGGCTTTTTTGCTACCTTGCTTGATTTGATGGTTTTTCAAGGGTGCTAGTTCGTCGGCGCTGTGGGTGATCCATTGTGTGAGGTTGGTGGCTGCTTGGTTTGGGTCCGATGATTTGGCAGGAGGATTTTGGTGAAGCGATGTGAAGAGCTGGTCGGTGGTAATTTTGTTCAAGTTTCTTCGGGGAATAGGTTGTGGGTCGAGGTCTTTTTGTAGTTGAAGTGAACGCAGCTGTGGTCCGTCCAATGGAGAGCTGTGGTGTGATCGAAGGAGATGTGCTTGCTGGAGGTGAAGATTGGGTCGAGTGTGTGCCCGGCAAAGTGGGTGGGGGTGTCAACAAGTTGTTTGAGTCCGAGATTGGCCAGGTTGTCCAGAAGGGTGGTGGTATTGCTGTAGTTTTTCTTTTCCAGGTGGAAGTTGAGGTCTCCCAGTAGGATGTAGTTCTCGGAGGGGAGGGCATGTGGGCTGATGAAGTCAGTGATGTCTTCGTTGAATTGTGTGCGGGGTCCTGGTGGTCTGTAGATGAGGGTGCCTCTGAGTGTGGTCTTGGGGTCGGTGTGGATCTGGAAGTGAAGGTGTTCGGCGGTAGCGAGGATATCGTCGGAACTGGTCGTGATGCGGATGGTGTTTTTATGGACGATGGCGATGCCTCCTCCTGTTTGGTTGGTGCGGTCCTTTCGGATGATCTTGTAGGCGTCCGGGATTGCTATGGCGATGTCTGGCGCTGATGAGGGGTTCATCCAGGTTTCTGTAAGGAAGGTGACGTCCGGAGATGTAGTGTCGAGTAGGTTTCAGAGTTCAATGGAGTGTCTGTTGACCGAGCGGGTGTTGAGCAGCATGCACTTTAGATGGTTGGTGTCGGAGCTCTGTTTGGAGTTTGTGGATTTGGTGTGGGTCCTGATGCAATAGAATTTGCAGGAGTGGCAGGTGAAGGGTCCATGGGTGTGTCCTGGGGCAGCTTGGTAGCATTGTGGTGTGCGGTCAGGGTTAAGGGCTGAGAGGGTTGCGGCGTCGTATGTTATGCGGGCGGAATGGATTTTGCGGGGGCCAGGGGGTATGGCCCTGGGCGCGGTCCAGGCGCGGACGGGCTTACCTTTGGCGCGCATGGGGCGCGACCGCTGCGCGTAACCGCTGCGAGCGAAGGCATCTGTCATATGTGGATAGTGGAGGGGGGAGGAGCGAGGGAGGAGCAGCTGGGAGGCGGGAGCGGGGTGGAGAGCCGGGCAGGGAGGCACAACAACAACAACAAAATGGCAGCAAGCCAAAAGGGAAACAGGATTGGGGCACAATCTGAATAAACGAGATGAAAATGGCAGTGGCACCGGCACAATCAGGCACAAATGAATTATACAGGCAGCACAGCACAATTGAAAGATCGTGAAAGCGCACTTTGGCAATATAGCGCTACAATATAATTATAATAAGCAATCAGGCAATAATAGTTGTGGGAGCAATGCGAGCTAGCAGAGAGCAATCTGCAGTATAGCGCTACGATACCACAAGCGGCAGGCAGAGCAGGGAGCAGCGTGAGGAGCGACCGCTTCTGATGAGATCACGCCCAGATCACGGCTTACCTCTCTTTGGTAGACGTAATAGTTGCCCGCCTATTTCACCCACCACTTCCAATGGCGTCTACACAGTGATTTTAAGTCTGAGCCTTATTTCGCATGTTGTGCTCGTCTGTCCTTCGGTTTTAACTAAGCGGCAGTTTCATATTATTTGGAATTGGATTGGCACCACTTGTATACATCCTTTGTATCAGACTACACACCGAGTAAGCACACATATCGTGTTTATGCGCATTATAAACGACCTTTACTAAATCGTTTTGAATCAAGACTTACTGAACTATTTTGAGTTCAGACTTTGTTTATACCAACTTAATATATGCGTTGTACTTTTGTTTTGCTTGTGTATTAGGGTGCTGTATGTCGTCACATTGATCACGTTTACCACTCATGCTTCAAGTGAATTGTGTTACATTTGTTATATGCACCAACTTTTCCAAGTGTTATGAGTCAAAATTCAATTCAAAATATCTTTATTCGATTTTTTGATGCAATCATAAAAGTACAGATAAAAATATTGTAATTACATAGTTACAAAAAAATACAATATTTCATTATATTCATTTAAAACCAGTTAATTAAGAAGATAAAAACAATTTCATTTATAAAGTGCAGATTAAGTGTCCCTACGTTTCCTGATAGTTATAACATTTTTTAGGAACAAAGTTGTTCTTGATACAGATACATGATTGTCTAGAGCTTGAATGATAATCATCGCCACACGACAATGGCGAAGTCCTGGCTCTCTTAATAAAGGTAGTAAAACAATTTTCCTCATTTCGTCATAAAATTTACAAAAAAGAAATACATGAATCGTACTCTGAGGAGAGGTGTTATCACAGGGACAGAGTGGTAGCTCATGTGTCGTTGTTGATCGTGGGAAAGCTAACCAATCTATGGAGTTGCTAAAACCAGTTGATGCTGCTGAATAGAGGATTTTAGGACCTCTGCAGCAGTCCTATTGGAATCCAAAAGTGCTAGACACTCTTTCTTCTAGTTTTTTCGAGAAATTGCTGAGATATCAGAGGGATTCTGTAAGTATTCTTCTCTCCCGATATCTTTAAGAAAGTTATGTACATACTTAACCCATGGGATTTTTATGGCACCATCCAATTTCAGTATATCTGTCAGGACTTCTCTGTTTATATGTGTCGCTTCTTGGGTCCAGACTCTGTGCCATAGTAGAACTGGCTCTATTTTAATAAGATCAGTAATGTAACATAGGCCAAGTTCTGAGTGGCAATTGAAATTGGAAGAGCTTTTAGGAACTGCCAGTATGTATTTTAAAAAGGTATTTTCAGGCACCTGGATGGGTGCGGGGTTAGCCAGACCCCACTGCCATAAATAGTGCCGGGTACACACTTAGCTTTGTAGATTTTAATCAATTCCACGGGGGGTCTTGTTCCTAACTTGCTAGAAAAGATTTTGATAGCGGCAGTAGATCTTGAAAGCTCAAGCTTTTTAACAGAAATAGCTTGAGACCACGTCTCATTTTGAGCAAAATGTATCCCGAGGTAGGAAAAATGTTTAGCAAACTCCAATTTCTGCCCTGCTATAAAAATTGGTCTCTTGGATATATTTTGTTTACCACAATACATAGTAAAGGTTTTTGATGTGTCGACTTTCAGACCCAACTCCTTCATGAAACGGCAGAAACTACCGACCACACGCTGTAGGCCCACCTGTGTACGTGACATAAGTACAGCATCGTCAGCGTACAAAAGTGCTGGTATTGGGCGGCCGCCTACGAAGGGGGGATCTGAACTGTCTTTGTACAAGACACCTTCCAACTCGTTAATATATAAATTAAAAAGGAAGGGGGCCAGGACACAACCCTGCCTGACCCCGCTCCTACTGGGTATTGTGTCAGTGCGTTCTCCATTTAGACCAAAACATACTCGGGCCGTAGCATTACTATAAAAACGTTTAAGATAATAAATAATATTTGATTCAATCCCAAGATGTTCCAGTATAGACCATAGTTTGGAATGTACCACACAATCAAAGGCGGACGAGAGATCCACAAAGGTCAAAAACAAGTTTCCTTGTTTTGCCCTCGTGTATTTCCCAAGTGTTATGAGTTTTGGGGGGGGGGGGGGGTGGGAGGGGGGGCATGTCTGTTGGCATCCATATAACCTACTCTCCTTCTTCCCTTTATCACTAAAAGCATCTTCATTTCTAATCTTGAATATTAGGTTACTTATATAGTCTTCATTCTTAAAACCGTCACACTACTCCTATTCTGGTTTTACCAATGTTATTTACAGCGGCGCACACCGAATCAATCTTCTCTTAAAACGTAGGCAAAAGACTCTTTCGAAAAGAAAAAGCCGCATACACATATGAGTTTTTAGTTTGTTAAAATGTTTACCTCTTGGATGGTTATTTAGGCTGTGCATTTTCCATTGCTTTCATTAAGAAATCGAGCTTCTGATGCAGGTAAACTTGCTTCACTCTATTGGTATATGAGAGTATAGCATGATCCGGCTCAGGTACGTGAACCCACGTGAAACAAGCATTTGCAATGCAATAGGTCTCGCATATGCGAGAGTTTAACTTATTAGCATTGTAAACGACAATGCCTTTTATTTAGGTTTTAAAAACCAACACATAAATAAAAGGCATTGCCATTTACAATGCCGATAGCTCAAACTCTAACAACTGCGAGACCTATTGCATTGCAAATGCTTGTTTCCTCTTGACATCAACTGCCTTTGCAATGTTGATGGTTCCGGTCAGCTATTTGGCGTCAAGACCTCCTTGATGGAACGCGCTTTATCCCTTCTGTGCTCCTGATCGCCTTTTGGCATTGCGGCTAGTTCAGAGGGTTTGCCTCCTACAATGTCTTTTTTGCTTGGACCTGTGGGGGTCGTTTGACTTTGCCTGCCTTTGATCATCAAACGTTTCAATGTTGAATGCTCTGAGTCCAAGGCCAGTGGCTTAGTCGCTTAGCGCTCATGGTGGGTTACCAGCGTCTTTGTTTCGGTGTTCTCTCTGCCTCAATTACTTCAACGTTGAGACTTTGTGTGTGTGTGTCTTGTAAAGCGCACTGCTACCCAGAGGAGTCCTGGCGCTATAGACCGCTGGGGAACCTGTCCTGGCTTTCCCTGTGAGATGTTCCCTCCTGGGTATTTCCAAGTTGAAACCAGGCATCCCCGGCGTTTGTGGGGGGCCGTTCTGGAGATGAGGCTAGCTAATGCCCAGAGTTGCCGAGTGTGATCCCTGGTTAGAGTAGGCACCGAGGCGAGAATTATCGAGTCCGCTGACCCTGGTTCACGACCCTGCCGCGTCGGGAATTGAACCCTGGTCCCGGGCCGTCCTCTGCTTCCGGGTCTGCCGCCTCTAACCAGTGAGCCACACCACTCCACTCCTTGGGCCACCTTGGCATCCTCCTGTGTTTTACTGTTGCTTAATAACCCCAAGTCCTTGACCAATTTCTACCTTCTCTGGGACAACGCTGTGGCATAGCGTGGCCACCTATGGTTTTCTATTGCCTTGAGAGTGTTCAGTTAAAACTCTTCTGAGACAAAAATTGCAGACATCGCAGGGGTCCGTATGTACATATTTTTGGGAGCATTTGGCGAAGAATATAACTCTAAACCCTTGATGTCTTTTCAGTTTTCTTCGGTGCTTTGGCTTCCTTCAACATCGGTCTTTAATCCAGCTACAAGCCGTCTGTTCTTTGTTTTCTTCTTCGAAGTCTTGATTGTTTTTGGCAAAACCTTTCCTCTGGAGCTCTCGGCTGAACTTGCAGACCCAAAGGTGGAAAAAGGTATCCGAATTATGGAGACTACGTCAAGGTGCTTCTGGGTCACATAGCTGATGTATTTTAAGGAGGCATGTAAACGGCCTAACATGCACTGCATGTGAAAAGGTTCATGTTGTAAAACTACAAGGCCACGTGTAAGTCAACAGGTTTCTTGTGGAGTATCACACTGGATTCAGATTTTTGAGGTTCAGCAAATCAGTGCTTTCATGCATCATGGAGGAGATTTCCAGGAACAACCAGACCAGATATACCTCGATCTAGCGGTTTTTGATAGAGACTAGCATATTATTCTAATGGAAAGTTGGGAAAATTGACAACATAGCTAGGCCAGCTCTCTTGTGAATCTAGTAGCTGCTGACCAACTTCAATCAAACAAAGAATTGCGTCGGTCATTTGTCCACACAGCTTGTGTCCTTTGACAAGCACCAAGGTTAATCAATCATGCGTCTTTTTTTTCAATCTCTATGTTGTGTGCAATTACTAGTCATAATCATGTGGACTTCCAAATGTATGTGGATGGGACACAAATCTACCTCCAGCTAGATGAACTTGACAACCAAACCACGAACTAGAAATGTTAAATCAAGTGCTTTATTTAATTAAAGAGAAATTTCTCTGCACAAACGGAGTCAAATGTATAAACTGTAGCAAGAAGCGTATTTGAAGTAAGGAACTTGGAGATACTCAGACTCTGAACATTTGCTAGCTCCACAAAACAATTTAGTAGTTAAAACGTCTTAACTTCAACCTTCCTTAATCTAAAACAATTCTACTGGTACCACAGGACTAATGTGACATCATTTACATTGGAGTCCCCAGAAAACTCAATGCCAGTTACAAATACTACAGAAACAATCAGCCAGAATGTGCAGAAACTTCTGCAAGTGCAACAGCAAATATGTCCTGAAACCAATTCCCCTGGTTCCCAGCTATTTCTATGATCACATTCAAGGCACTCTAAAAGGGCCACAAAGCGTACGTGGGGAAATCCTGTAATACTTACAGGAGGTAGAACCTAACCACACAAGTACCAGGAACCTCAATTCAGCAACTGCCCATCTGATCAATCGAAAGTATCAGAAACATAAGAGGTTAGGACCTAAGTGCTCAAGGACATGGACGGTGTAGTGCCCAAAGGTTTGGGTATTGCTTAAATAATTTCACAACATTTCACAGTATATTAAGCCAGGATTTGTTTCCTCACACGCTTCCATAAGAGACTGTAGAGTAACTGGGGTCACTGCTCTCTTTCAGTATAGGCTCCTGTTAAGACGGGAGTGTCCCCAGAGTTGTAAATGCGTGAGTACTCATCTAGAGTGCATGTGAAACTGGTATCCTGAATATTTGACACTCTAACCAGGCTTACCTAGCATGGGCACTGAGGTCTCGGACAGTCCATGGTGAGGCCCAGGACCTGTTCTGTGACTAAGAGCTGCCAGCGTAACAGGTTTTTGTGAATCAATATTTGACAAGAGGCTTTTCAATGTCAGAGTAGATTGAGGTCTACTAATACCACTCATGTAAATTTCTTCTTTAGTGTGCTAGTGCAGAAGAAGCCACCTGCTGAAGATTCAGCCCAGAGACTGCAACTCTTGTAACTAAGCACACAAACTGCATTCTAACTAAAAGGCCACAGGGGACGAAGACTAACACTGGTTCACAGGCCTGCTGTGCTGATCCCGGCCAGTTTCCCATGACTGGAGTGAGGCTCCGTTGGCAGCATTGCCCTACTGAAGCTGCAGCTACAGGATTGGGTTCACCAAGCATACTACCAGCGCCACCAGAGCGATATCTCCAATGAGCATGTAAAGAAGGTCATGTGAAACTGAAAGACTGCATGCTGGGGAGATCACCACCCTGAAAGATTATCTCTACTGAGAGTATGGTATCTATTTTTTGCTACGAAATAAAGGTACTTTTTTCAACTAAAACATAGTACTGGGCTAGGAATTACCTTTTTTGGGCGGTCGGTTGACTATCGAGTTCTGAGCTCTTCGTCCACACACTACCTACCTGAGAGGCCCGATTGCTCACACTCCCTACATCGAGAATCAAGTGCACAAAGTCGGTACTTTGCCCAGTTTGCAAAGCCATGGTAGGAAGAACCCCAGGACATCAGAGTCCAACTACCTCAACCACCTCTAATATGGACCAGTAGGTCAGACCCTTCCCTTTGTTTCATAGTGGTGTAATAGCGAGGTTCTCACCTGTAAAATATATGTGGACAACACTCAGATGCTAACTGACCTTAGTAGTACCACATAAGACAGTGCTAGATTATAGGAAGCTGGCTCTGTATATACTATAACAAAGTAAAGTATAGTGCGCACAGAGTCCAATGGATTCACAAAGGTAGGCAGAGGTAAAAGTATATAATACCTTACCATCCAGTTGTGGTAGTGTGGGCATGCAGTAAGGCTTTATCAGAGGGTAGAATTAAGCATTTATTGAACACACTCAGACAAGAAAGGATCACACACTCAAAGAATGAACTCAGACCAATTGTTTTGTATAAAAATATTTATTTGTTGTATTTTATTTTTAGAACCAAGCCAGACTTGTCGCTGTTAAGTTAAATAGTATTTTTCCGATATAATACAGTTGAATGCAATTACAGGTAGGTCAAATGTTCAGAAACAGTTGAAATTACTTTTCAGTTTCTTTGTATTTACTTTGTGATTATTTTAGATCATTTTTCAGATAATATTTTCTACTCAGTGTGATATGCCTAGATATCACACTGGGACATTTCCTAGATAAAAGGTAAGTCAGTGTTTGTAAATACACGGTTTTTGAGGTTTTCATACAATCTCCAACTCCACACCTTTTTTTCACACAAAACCATTCAATGCAATCCTATCGGAGGAAATTAAGATATAGATTTAAAGGGAAGTACTTGGTTATTGGAGTTGGGTTTCTGGGGTTAGAACCAGAGTTCCCCCAGGGTCAAGAATGCACCCAAAGAACATCCTCAGAGGCACTAGGGTGGCTGGGTGCAGAGTACCGAGGCCCAATGTTATCGAATAGGGGATAGGGGGCGGCCTCCGTTTGGTGGCTGCTCACGGGCATGCCACTTGCATTTGGGAGCACAGCACCTAGGATTTAGGTCAGGGCAAAGGGGGATCCTAGATAGCACGAGAGGCATCCACAGCTGAACTGGGGCGGCCGGGTGTAGGGTGCTGGATCGACGTCTGGAGCCCTGTTGGTCTCAATGGAGAAGCTCCAGTCAGAACAAACACTTAAAGAACGGGCACGAAGATCTTCTGGAGGCAGCCACCAGTTGAAGAGGTAAGTTGGGATGTCGCGGGATGCCGAGACACAGTCTATTGAGCCACCTAAGGCCACGGGGAGTTGGGTGCCAGGGTTTCTGTTTTTTTGTGTTGGGTTTTCCTTACCGGCTTTGGTCACGGTCAGGAGTATCTTAGAGGAAAGAGGCTGCAGGTGTCGTCAGGAGACTCAAGGTAGGTCAGGGATCACCAGATCCCAAGTCAGGATCACCGGGGAGACCTTCTCGTGGTGTCAGGCCACTTGAACTCTGGCTGTGGCTGTCGGGTGCAGACTGGCGGATTTGGCCGGAGCCCAAGTCCGTTGGTGAGCAAATACAGGTGCTCACATGAGAAAGTCTTTTTCGTGAAGGCAGGGCAGGTCCTCTGGGTTCTGGGGAGCTGCTGGCTACAGGTCATGCTGGAATTTGGCTAAAGCAGGTCGAGGTCAGGACAGGCCGGTAGGGCTGAGGCCAAGTCAGTTGGTGTCCTCCTCTTCATCCTTTAGCACAGCTCTTCGGTCCTTCTTCTGCTTGTCTGAGGAGGCAAGGTTCGGGGTAGCCCCAAATACTAAATTTAGGGGTGTTTCAGGTAGGTACAGGTCGGGACCAATGAGTCCCTTCCTTAGGGTAGGTACACCCCCTATTATGGCTGACTCCTCCCATATTCAAGATGGCGGGGACTGAGAGTTGTGGATCGACGTCTGGAGCCCTGTTGGTCTCAATGGAGAAGCTCCGGTCAGAAACACAGTGTTAGGTCGATTATCAAGGGGCATCTCTAAGATGCCCTCTGGGTGCTTTTGGGTCAAAGTAAGCTACTGGTCTAATCCATGGTGAAAACTAGGCTCCAGCAATCCATGACAAAATACCCATGTTTCACTAAAAAGACCTCCAGAAAATCAAGGAAGCCCAAACAGGGCCAATCATACAATGTATGATACAAGATCAAAAAAACAAGCATCACTTAAAAGATGGGAATGATAGTGGATACTTAACAAATGCAAGCACAGAGTCCTGAGCCTAATGGGGAAAGCACTAATTAGCAGAGCACAAAATACCCATTTGACCCTTTTTTTATGCTATCAATCAGACTGATTTAGATGCTTCTTTCAAGAGCAAAAATACTGGCCGTCCCAGAATTGCACCTAAAAAATTAAATTTTAAGAAAAATCCTTTGAGAGTAGCAGAAGCCAAACTATGGAACCAGCTCTGAATAAAGAATTGTGTGATAGAGCCCAAACTTGCAACCTTCAAAAATAGACTTAAAGCAGCATCTGATGCAAATCTTAATCCTGGGACAATAGTCCCAATGTCATTCACACCAGTCTGATCCCATTGTCTTGGGAGGATGTAAATGCTTATTTTTATATTTCACTTTTCCTGAATTATTAGTATTGTGCTTCATTTTGGTGCTAAGTGAATATGCTTAACTTGTCAATATTTTTCTGTATTTTAAAGTTGTGGCGCCTTGAAGCAGGGGAAGCGTACATTAGTGCAAATTATAGATATTACACAAATGGGCCCTAGTCTTAGATCTGAATTGACCATATGTGGTTAAGGAAACCTCTGAAAAATGTACTATTCAGATATGCTTTTAACTTAACTTCCAATGGGTTGATTGAAAGGGGCAGGCAGATTAAGAATGCGGATCCTAATATTTTTTTATCGAAATCTAATATTCCCCTCCTCCTTTCTATATTTGCATTCTGAACAAGCTTCTGCCCTCTGAATTTTTCGAGCAGCTATACTCAGTGCTTTACAAATTCAAAAACAATAAATGAATAGGGGTATTCCTGTTAGAAATGGGTTTCTGGTTGACTGAGGCATGCACCCATATCAGACAGAACCCGCCACTCTAGTCAAGGTAAGGCAAATACACACCAAGATAACCTGTGCTCACCCCGTAGCTTCCGCAGAGCAGGCAAGCTTATCTACAGAGGCACTGCGTAAAGCGTGTGGCAACACACTCCCACAGCAACACAATAAATACACAACAAAAAAGAGACTCCAAACAGGGGTATATAAAAATATCTTTCTATATTATAAACCCATTAAGGCCAAAACAATAGGAAACACATATGTAGAGAAATAAAAGAAAGGTTTATAGGTTACAAATTAATTGAGTCATGCGCATACTTTTTGGAGGTATGTGAATATCACTTTTAAATGGATGGCACTTTCCCAGGTATATGTGAGTAAAATACCCAGGCAAATTTGCCTGGGTATTTTACTCACATATGTTATTTGCCCTGACCCAGGAAGTTGATCCGTATCAGGGGGTCCTTGTTGTCTCACATATTACTTTCCCAGGTATGCCATTTTAACGTTTTCAATTAGGTTCAACCAATAAATATTACATAAACATCCCTTAAAATACATGTGCACCGGTACTGAGATAAATCACTGTGCTGAACAGCCCTTCCTATCCGGGGGTAGTAAAACAGCAGAAATCACAACAGCTATGAATGGGGCAGTACTTCCCCGCAGTTCCGTGGTCTCCAGGACAGTGATCTAAGTGAGGGAGTGTTGGTGAAAACACTCCCGCCTCGTGGGCTATGAGCAGCCTCTTTCAGTTGCGTTGCATAGCGTTCAGACAACATATGGGGGCTGAGGCGGACTGACAAAGTGACAAGGGTTCCTCTCTGGCACTAGGGCAGGAAAAGCCTAGAGACTCTAGGACCTTTTTTACGGCAAGGCAAGGTCGTAGCTGCTTCCACAGACTTCAAGAGCGGTGTCCTCTCCTTGGCACTGCGGCTCTCAAGTGTGAGGGGGGGGAGGAGACCTTTGGAGAGGGCAGCAATGATGCCTATAGGGAGAGGGTGCCTCAGCACTGCACCTGTCTCAAAGATGTTGCATGTTGTGGTTTCCCTTGCTGGGGGGATGCCCCGGAGAACAAAACACCCTGCTGTCTATGCAGTCGAAAGTGCTCGACACGTACTGTTTTTTGAGCCAAGATCTCAGTGGTTACTCAGCGCTATGCCCAGCATAGGATGCAGAAACACACGCTGCTCTCTATGACATAAGAGCTCAACACACGCAGTCTGTGAAGCGTGGAGTAATCAATCCCAGCTCCTGGGTAGAACACACTACTGCCGTATTTACCAGTGACGGAGTCCCACGTCAGAGGTATTACGGTGATATCTTTTATGGCCCTGAGATTGCAAGAACATGGGGCAAGCCAACAAGCCCTTGGAGAACACTTGCGGGGGAGGCAGGGCATGGGGCACAAAGAACAGCAACCACCAGGCCAGCACCTTTAGGTCAGGTAGAAAAGTGGCAGTCCCTCCTGCAACCCAGCCAAGCAGTCAATAAAATGGTGGTCCCTCCTGGCAGCATACCAGTTCTCTGTCAATGTAAACATGTAGAGCCAGCAGCGTCTGGTTACATGTCCCACGCGCTATCTGAAGATACAGGGTCAGAGCACCAGTACGTATACTCAGTCTGATGTAGGGCATGACTTCAAAGGAACCCTTAGAAGTGCACACATATCCCTTTCATACCAGCCCTGGCTCCAGACGATCAAGAGGGAGTAAATCAGCCTTTTGTGTGAGGCAAGAACACAGCCTATTCAAAGTTAAATCAGAACCACCTTTCCCTCTCCCAGTCCAGGAAGACTTATCAGTATGCAGATGAATGCAGATGTATCCCCTGTCACACCCAGCCCGTCCTGTATTGTGGCTGTTTAGAAAGTATGCACAAAGTGTAGCTTTCACCCAGCCCAGACGTGTACTGGGGACAGGCTGCAATGCACACAGAGTTATAAGCACAGAGAAATACCTACTTCTAAAAGTGGTATTTCTAAAATCATAATGTGAAATCCAACTACAAGACAAAATAGGATTTATCACTACTGCTCTCTACATACCAAACATGGCAACGCCACTCCTTTTCTGATCATGAATTATCACAAACTATATAAGGGAATTCTCAATGCTAGCCTATGAGAGGAGTAGGTCTCAGAGCAATGAAACGCTATATAGGCTGTTTGTCACTAACAGAACATGTAAATGTAAATGTACATGTAGGTATACTTATATAGCGCAACCTGTCACCACAAAGGGCATCCTGGCGCTTGCCTAGGGAACCCGTCCTGGTATTCCCCTGTGAGAGGCCCCGGCAGGGTATCCACAAGGTGAAAGCCAGGCATCCCGCTGCGAGGGGCCGTTGTGGAGATTAAGCAAGCTATTGCCCAGAGTCGCAGAGCGTGAACCCGTGAGTCGAGAAGGCACCGGAGCGAGAATTATCGAGACCGTGGAATTTTTAGCCCAAGACCCGCCGAGGCGGGGAATTGAACCCTGGTCCAGGGCCAATCTCAGCTTCCGGGTCTGCCGCCTCTAACCCCTGAGCCACACTTCTCCTACCTTTTATGCTAAACATAAAAGGTACATGTCCTTCCTTTTACTCGCACAGCACCCTCATATAGGACTACCGATGGCCAACCTTAGGGGTGACGTATCTGTAATAAAAGGGGAGTTTAAGGCTTGGCATGTAGATCTAAATGTCATGTCAATGTAGCAGTAAACTTTGCAAACAGGCCCTGCAGTGGCAGGCCTGAGACCGCTTTGAAAGGCTACTTCAGTAGGTGGCACATGCAGTGCTGGAGGCCCACTAATAGCATTTAATTTACAGGCCCTGGGTATATGGTATTCCACTTTACAAGGGACTTACAAGTAAACCAAATATGCCAAGCAGTAGTGCCCAGAGTCCTACCACCAACAGAAAGAAAGTCAGAAAAATAGGAGGAGGAAGTCAAGACGTTTAGGGACAACCCTGTAGATAGAGTCAGGTCCAACAATTACACACCCGTGGAAGCCTCTGCAATAGGGCTTTTCAAGGGTCCAATGTCCGTGAAAAAGACTGAAGCACGGGAGTTAAGGGTATTTGCTGGATGCTTTTGCCGAGCATGCAGCAATATGCATGCAATCCTCACAGCCTACGTCTTCATTACTTTGGGTTTCAGTATCAGGCAACTGTGTCAGTAGAGACCCTTATTTTAGCACTCAGGATCAAACAGAAGGCAGTTACTCAGATATCACCAGCACATGCATCATAAAAGTGAAGCTCCTGGAAACAAACAAGTAAATGAGGGTAGAATCCCTCTAAAACAATGTACTTTGCACCCAGGACACTATTAGCCAGGGTAGATAAAAAGCATCTTCATGGTTGAATGCAGTGTCACGTAGGAGTGTAAAGACTGGTGGGTATAAGACTTGGATTCATATGTACTCCAGTATCCTTTTTGCTCTTTGGATATAATATCTAAAGGCAGAGTAAGCTGTGCTTGGATTCAAGTCTGAGATCTCCACGCTGCATGCATATATTTAGGCAAAGTAGCAGGCCACAAGTCGGGGCTACACGTGGGTGGATGGCATCCACGTTGGGCCCCACTGAAAAATATGCTTCATTCGTCCCGGTGTAATTTTCAAACACAGAGTCACATTCAGCAGCACCATCACCTTGTTGTCTGTTTTCAATCCACAACAACGTGCTGGCGGGAAGGAGGCTTTCTTGTTTCTGAGTTCTGACTCCTGCTGGGCCCATAACAAAGGCCGAATTTGAAGGGTCATCAGGCCTCTTTTTGTTCAAGTCTCCTGGCTGGCAGCCGTCAGGAGCCTCTCACCTAGCAGCAAATGCAGCAGAGGGGAAACAAAAGCTCCCACCGTGGAGGCAGCTTTTCACTTTGTTCAGGAGATATGCATGCACTGTAAGAAGTCCGATTTGTTGGTCTTTCCCAGTATTTACACAAAATAAATAGCATCTATATATTGCTTACTACCCCTGAGGAGAGGCTGTAATAATTTAAACATCAATATTTTTTCTTGTAAAGCACTATGGGTAGAGGAAGTTTACGCTGACAAAAGGCAACATTGTTTTATGTATAGCTTACAAAAGTGTGAATCTTCTGCCTAAATCAGGAGGGTTTGCATGTATACTTGAAATGTGCTCCAATGTACTCTTGACAGACATGTTAAACATATATGTGAGGACTTAAGATATGGTATCACTCCTTGTGATGCCACTTCCTGTGATATCACGCGTTGTGATGTCACGAGCCGTGATCTCACTTGCATACTAAGTAAGTAAGTAAGAATTTATTTTCACAATTAATTAAAATCATTGCACTTTCACTTGCATCCTGATTAACTAGGTTAGTCCCCCCACTTCTGTTTTTTAGGACTTGTGCCCTGCAAAGTAGGATAATGTATCTGTTGTTGTAAAGTACAAAGACCGCTTTTACCAGCTTACTCAATTTTTCCACAAGGCCATCTCGTGGAGGTTCACGCTGTTAGACTTCTGGGGTCTTCCCCACTCCTCTCTGCCATAAAGCACTTTTCAAGTTTAAAACAAGAGTCGATAATTAAAGACACCAAAAAGAGGAATCATTTCATGAGGAACTAATAGTGTTTAAAAAATGCAATTTAAGCATAAAACGAACGCTAACAAATAACTTTACAAAACGAGATGGAAATGGCTGCGCTGCTCTCAAAATCTACCCCGTGCGGAATGCAGAACAAGCAGATAAGAACACGAGGCTGAGACCAGTAACCTTGCGCTGCTGTCAGAGGGCGGATAACAGAGCCTAGAGCTCAGTCCCTGCACAGAGAGGTGTGGGTCTCCCTCATTCTTTCCAGTTAGCGCCCTGCTTTTATTCACTGCACAGAAGGAGAAATATCTGTGTCCCACAACCTGCTAAAACGCCCTTAGCCGAAGGAGTCAAAAATGCTAATTTGGTCCCCCCTCTATTGTGGGGGGGGGGGGGGGGGGGAACGACTCATGGCTGTCGTAGAAGCTCAAATCTTCTCAAAGAAACACAAAGCTGCACGGCCAATCAAGTCTGACAAACTCCTTCTACCCCATGCATGGATTTCCTCCTTTTATTCCAAGTACTCCTGTTCCTTCAGTGACAGGTCCTCAATTCATTAGACTATTAGTTTTGTCTCTGCCTCTTCTGCTGGGAGGCATTGGCATACATCCACTAATTGAATTCATAAATATTTTCTTAAACCCTACCAGAGAAAAATCTTCTAATGTTAGTCGCCACTCCTATGAGGACATGCTCGATTCGGACCTTTTTATTCTCTTTAAGAACATCAAGTTTCAATCATGTTTTTGGGGGTTCTCGGTTCGGATTTTCGAACTCTTTTTAGGCTTTGAGCTTTAAAGCACTTACGTTGTTGGTTTCCTACCTCAGAATTTGTTTGCAATCGTTCTCTGTCTTTTATGGAAAACTGCAACGATTTTCGAACGCGCAAAATGTTGTTTGGGCGCAGTGCTGGGGTGGCCACAAGACCTAGAAAATATACATGTGGCTGGTGTTGCCGTTGCCGTTGTGATTGTCTAGTGATTCAGGACAATGTAACCACGGGTTACTTTACAGTAATTAAATTGAGCAATATATAGGTTAATATTTGCCATTGCGACCAAGAATGTTGTGGATTTTTGAATGATGAAAGCTTCGCAACTGCTGATGTCCTGACACACTTTCCAATATTTAGCTAGCTAGTATCAACCAGACAGTAAAGTAGGTGATACGTCAGAAAGTCTTTATTTCAAAACTAAGAGAAAAGGTCACGACCTCAGCAATGACTGTCGGGGGGTATAAAGAGGCAGAGGCCACAGAAAAGTGAAGTGCCAGGTATCCTCACTCTGGACAATGCATGATACTGACCGACTGAGTGTCAGGCTGTCAGTTGTACTCGGGCACATGGGGGGATACCCAGAGACAACCCCTTTCCTAGAGCCTCTTGCAGTAGGTACACAAATAACCTGAAAAAATAGAAAACATTTGACAAAGTTTTGCTTTTAAAGAAACAATACTCGAAAACTTTCATTTGCCTTGTGGAAATGACTTGTTACAGCCACCCTGACTTCTCGGCAACCCCACCACAAAAACTGCCCCCAAAAGGTGCTGGAAGGAAGGTATGAGTCAGGGGAAATTCCACAGGACTGGCAGCGATTGTGTGAACAATGGAATTCTTGCACAGAAATGCGATCAAAGCCGTGCGCTGGGGCCAAGTGCACCGCGCGGCCCTGCTGGCAGCGCACTGGGATTGAAATAGCCTCTTGTGGGCACCCAAGGTGATCGGGCGGAGAGGCAGCTGTACTGGCGGGGGCGCCGTCGGTCTGTCCGAGACAGCTCCAGTCCCGTGGAATCTATTCAGCATAACGTTCGCCCAACAGGCATTTCTGTGCAGCTGGGTTTCTGCGATAACCGCCCCCCCCCCCATCCCTCCTCCACCCAATCAATGGTTGTACAAAGTATCACTGCACGGCCTTCTAATTCATTCTATGGATGATAACCATACCATTTCTACTACGTTGAAACGTTACAGCTAGGATGCACAGCTCTGTAGGCCTTGGTTACGGGGGAGTCGCGGAATTCTCTTATAAAAAGAGACAGATTAAAGATGTACTTTTATGACATCACACCTGAACTATGTATAATATTATTAAACTGTCAGAGATGTGTACAGTGAGGCTTTTGACCCAGGCATGCCAAACGAGGTGCTGGTTGGAAGCAAAGCGGAGGGGAGGGCTCGCTGTAAAGTTGAGAGGTGAGTGGAAGGTGGTGTGGAGGTCAGGGGTGAATGAAGGTCAACACAATTCTTAAAAGCTCAATCTTTTTCCTTCTTTGCTAACCACCCTCCATAAGCTTAAAGTGGAAGAGACGCACGTGTTATTTTGTTACTTTACTTCAATGCACTGACATGAAGGCCCAGCACGAGTGTTGTGGGCCCCCTTCCGGCTCACTTTACAAATGGGCCATCCACTGTTGTGTAATTGTATGGTGAGGAGAAATCTATAAATAACTAGCTGTGCACGATGAGACCAAAAGCTTAATAAAAAGTTGAGCGCCCTACCGAGGAATATGGTCATGCTTAACATGATCTTGTCCAAGTACCAACATATAGAATACTGTAGTAACGTGTACAGAGCACACCTAATATGGGCCAGGGGAGGAACTCCCCAGGCAACCACCAAGGGGAGGAGAGGTCTACCTTCACTTAATGAATAATTTTAATGCACACGATGAGACACCAAATTGATTTGCCACATTTTTTTCCAGAGCTGGGGTCACTTTTCTACTTTGACATGGAACCATAATGTGCACCATAGTAGACACCGCGCGCAGTGTATGCCCCCCACTGCTCGTAATTCAGATCCAATGCAGAATACAAACCCCATGGACACATTTGTGCACATATTTTGTAAAGATAGATTCCGATTCCGATCAACCTGGTCCAACATTCTTTAACAGGAGATTCAAGTTTCCATGTGTAAGAAACATTGTACACAATTATATAAAACAATTTACGAAACCTTAACTTTCGCGTTAAAATAGAGGCTCTTCGAGCAATAGTAGGCTATGGCTGTGCCACAAAGAACAATATATAGTTTCTCACCCATCCTCCAATATAATAGTGACAAAATATACTAACATAACAGAGTGAAATCCGATTCCCACAGAGTACCCCCACCTTACTTAAAGGACACCATTTTCAGAGCTGGGCTGTCATTTAACAATATAATGCATTCTGTGTATTGAAAATATGGTTGCATCATGTGAACTAATTAGAAAAAACACACGCGTTGCCAACGATTTGTAACTGTAAAGTCCAGAACTGGAAACACTGATGAGATGCTGCGAGGTGGCTACTATAGATTTAAGGGCTACAGAAACCAGTAAACAATGGATCAAGAACTCCAAAAGCCAATGCCAGACAAATCAATTGCAGGAGCCATCAGATTCACTTCAAAATAATGTTTCAGCAACAGGTACTCACTTCCGTCGGAACATCTCTGCAAATATACAGCCCACACTCCACATGTCCACTGGGGTTGCATATGTTGCCTGGAGCAGTACTTCAGGTGCTCTGTACCATAGAGTGACCACCTGCAAAGTAATATTGACAGTAAATCACAGGCAGGAAGCACACCAGTCAACATTTCAAAGCAACATTTCGTCTCCTCAAACATCCTGGTGTTGAAATGCTAATAAGCTATTACCAACTTTGTTGCTCAAACTGCCCGGTAGATGTGTCCAGAATCCACTTACTTCATGACAATTAAAATCTCTTTGAGGGTTAGCTACTGTCCAAGTGAATGGTCACCTGTTGTGTGAGGCTACTCAGTTAGGTACAGTAAACAAAACAAAAAACACAAGTTTTGAATTGGGGAAAATAAATGCTATGGTATCAAAAAGAGTATGGAAGCATTAGCAAAAGTGAAACCTTTATAATCGCTTAAGAAAATAAATCTCCGGAAATATACCAAAATAAGAAAAAGAAGACCAGCTGGGTCCCTTGTGTAGGAAACCGGCTCTGTATATACTATACCAAAGTAAGGTAGTGTGCACAGAGTCCAGTGGCTCCCCAAAGGTAGGCAGAGGCTAAAGTAGATAATACCTTACTCTCTATTTGTGGTAGTGTGGGCGAGCAGTAAGGCTTTATCAGAGGGTAGTGTTAATCATTTATTGTACCCACTCAGGCAAGAAATGATGTCACACACTCAAACACTGAACTCAGACCAATTTGTTTGTATACAAATCTTATTTAGTTGTATTTTATTTTCTAGAACCAAGCCAGGCTTGATACAGGTAAGTGTAATAGTACTTTGCAAGAATAATGCAGTTAAATAGTTTGAATGCAGTTGAATGCAATTGGATTGGTTACAGGCAAGTCACTTGTTCATAAAACAGTTGGAATTACTTTAAAGTTACTATTGAGTAAGAAAGGGGCTGCAGGCATAGGTTGGAGACTTGAGGTAGTTCAGGGGTCACCAGATCCCTGGTCAGGATCACCGGGGAGACCTCCTCGTGGTGTTGAGCCACTCAAACTCGGGCCGTGGGCATCAGGTGCAGACTTGTGGATTTGGTTGGAGCCAGAGTCAGTGGGTAAGCAAATCCGGTGCTCACGGGAGACAAAGTCTGGTTGGAGAAGGCAGGACAGGTCCTCTGGGTTCTTGGGGGCTGCTGGCTGCATGACACACTGGGATTTCGCTGTAGCAGGTCGAGGTCGGAACAGGCCGGTAGGGCTGGGATAAAGTCAGTTGGTGTCCTCCTATTCTTCCTTCAGCATGGCGTTTTGGTCCTTCTTCTTGATTCTTCGTCTCTGAGGAGGCAAGGTTCAGGGTTGCTTCTAGACAACTAAATTTAGGGGCGTTACAGGTAGGTACAGTTTGGGATCAATGTGTCCCTTCCTTGGGGTGGGGACACCCCCCCCCCTTCTGGCCCCCTCCAGTGGTAGGGAGGGCAGAAGCCTTGCTCTGGTTTGCTGGGTCCCCCATCTTCAAGATGGCAGGGACTGAGAGTTGTGCTTCACCTCGGCTTCTACACCGGAGGGGTGGGGTTGGCAAAGGTAGGCACACCTCTCAACTTGGTTTTCTCACAGATTCTCCTGCCCAAAGTGGGGGTCAGAACCGGTGGGGGCCAGTTGCTGGGAGCAGCAAATGGCTGGGGTAGCGCACAAAGGCGGCAGGCCTTTCAAGCTACCCCTTTGTGGACCCAACCTATCCTGGGGTAGGAGGATTGGCACCTTGTCCCAGGATGCGCTTTATTTCAGGACCCCGAGTGTAGAAGGCTCTCGGCCCAGAAGCATGTCTGGTGATGGCAGCTGGCGAGCAACCACCCAGCCAGGACACTCCAAGTTGCCCTCTGAGTTCATTTATCATTAAATCCCACACTGGCATCAGTGCAGGTTTAATGTACTAAGAAGTTTAATATCAAACTTCCCAGTTTTCAGTAAAGCCATTAAGGTGCTGTGGAGTTTGTAATGACAAACTCCCATACCATATACTCTTTATGGGTTTACTGCACTTGCAATGTCTAAGAATAGACTTAGACACTGTAGGGATACAGGGTGCATGCACCTGTGCCCTCACCACTGGTATAGTGCACCCAGCTAGAGGGATGGCTTACCTATGCCAGGGCAGAGGATTGAAGGTATGGCACACAGGGATGTGCCATGTCGACTCTTTACTTTGCTCAGAACCAAAACACGCAACCTACAATGGCAGTGTGTGTGTGTGTGTGCGTGTGTTAAGGTACAGGGCCTCCAAGGGTGGCACAATAAGTGCTGCAGCCCTTAGATTCCTTCCTCGGTCACAGTGCCCTTGGTACCTAGGGTACCTCTTACAAGGGACTTGCGTGTGGCCAAAGAGTTACCAATGGGGTTTTGGAACTGTACAGTTTACGGAAGGAACATAGACCCTGGGTACCTGGTAGGCAGGAACCCGGGCACATTCAGTCAAAGTGCATGAAAAAAAAAAAAGAATTACAAACAATTCCAGATCCACACACTAGATTGCGGAATAATGCACAGCATGTGAATCCAGAAAAGATTCACGCTGCAAAAATAGATTGATTTCTAGCCAACAACTACCCCTCAATGTCAGGGGGTTGCATGTTAGCCAATGTGCAGCAGATTTTGTTTCAGAGTACGATCCATCATGAGATGGTCCTTTTCTGTACGACCTGTCCCTTCTTCACTCAAACATACACCACAATGAGGTGGTCGTCCACCCAGAACTCGTATGTGCGATCAATGTTGAATAACAACATCTTTATGGGGCCAGATGGTGAAGCCGCTCCTCTTCTTTGAAGGGATCAGGAGGACAGTAAAAAGTAGGCAGAGTGATCGATTGGCCTACGTGAAATAGATTGACCTCTTTTGGAAGAAGGTAAGCCCTTGTACGAAGCACCAGTTTGTCTGGGTAGATGTGAAAATAAGGAGATTTGGATGAAAAGGCCTGAAGCTCACTGACCCTCTGGACAGATGCTATTGCAACCAGAAAGGCAGACTTGATGGTAAGGAGCCTGAGTGGACAAGTGTGCAGAGACTCAAAGGGAGGGCACATAAGGGAAGTGCGGATGAAATTGAAGTCCCATTGGGGAATAACCAAGGGAGATAGCGGAAACCAATGTTCTAAACCTTTCAGAAACCTATTTACAATAGGGGATTTGAAGAGGGATGACTGATCAGGCAACTGCAGAAAAGCTGAAATGGCAGAGAGCTAGCCCTTCAGAGTGCCCAGAGCAGAGCCCTGCTGGGCAAGAAAAAGGATGAACAGGAGAACCTGAGAAAGGGGGTGGCAGAAAGGGGATACATTTCTGTACAACATGCCACAAATGTTGTTCAACTGCAGGCATAAGCATTTTTGGCGGAGGCACACTTGGCTGTCAAGATAATGTCACAGACTTCGGGAGGAAGGTTGAAAGCTGTCACTGCTCAATCTCCACGCAAGAAGGTGGTGCGTTGACCGGTTCAGGTGGAGAACCCACCCTTCGGGGCAGCAGGATCCGAGGATCGATGGCCATGCTCAACAGCCCAGGTTACCAGACTCTTCATGCCCAATCCAGAACCACAAGGATGACTTGGGTGTAGTCGTTCCTGATCTTCTTGAGAACTTTGGGCAGGAGTGGTGTATGCGGAAGGGGAGCCTGAGCTCAACTCTAGACAAAAAGCATCTCAGAGAGCCACTGTGAAAACTCCAGTGCGAAGAACTGCTGACATTGCACTTTCTCATCATGGATGACCAGATATAACCTTGGCTCTCCCCACTGCTGAAAGAGACCTAGCTCCACTTCCATATGAAGATGCTTTTCGTTATCTGCGAGGAATCTTTGGATGATTTTATCCGCTCTGGCGTTTGACGAACCCACCAAATGTTGAACCACCAGGGATATGCCCTGCTGTTCCACCAATATCCAGAAATGCAGGGCCTCTTGACAAAGGGTCTCCGACCCAACACCCCCATGTTTGCTTCAGAATCAAATGGTGGTGGTATTGTCTGTGAACACCTGAACCCGCCTTCCCTGGATGGAGGTTAAAAAGCTATTAATGTCAATTGGATCGCGCCGAGCACCAACAGGTTGATGTGGGGGTCCAGATTCCGCCAGAGACCAGAGTCCTCTGATCTCTACCTCTCCCAGGTGCCCACCCCATCCCAGGAGTGAAGCATCTGTCCCTAATGTGAGATCTGGTTGGGGAAAGGAGAGGGGTCTGCCGCTGACCCAAACGCGGTTCGCTAACCACCAGTGCAGATCTTTCGCAGTGCCCTCCGGGATCTGGACCATGCTGGAGAAATTTCCCCCGATGTTGCACCCACTGGTACTTCAGGCCCTAATGCAGAGCCCGCATATGCCAACAGGCATGTGTCACCAGCAGGATGCAAGAGCCATGAGGCCCAGCACCCTCAGAGTGTCTCAGCAAAATCCTTTGTCAGCTTGTCGCACGTAGGTGGCATTGAGGGAGTGGCAGTCTCGAAGGGGAAGGCGCAGCCCCTTCGGACAATATACATATCACACCTGTCCGAAGTTATGGACTGCCAGTGGGGCAGTTGTTAGCAAGTCCTGTCACCCACTGGGTCTCATGATGGTAAACGTGCAGACTAGGAGTGTTTGGAGGCTGTAGCTGTAGAGGGATGGGGGGACTGACCAAACTGCTGGCCACCCAACGCACAGGGCCGGTAGGTACCACGGCCACACAGACTGGAAAGCTTGCACACCGTTGTGGCTGGGTGGGTAAAGACGCAGTAGTACGCCCCTTCTGTGGCTGCATTGAGGGGGAAGAGTGGCCATGGAAAGGCCCAAAGACCTGGTTGTGGCCCTCCTGTCCTTACAGCGCTCCAGGGCCGAATCAGCCTGGTCTCCAAAAAGACCAAAATTTAATTTAATTTAATTTAAAGGAGCTTGTAGAGCGCCTGGTGACGCCTCCCGGCGTGTCCCCGCGCTGTGGAGAGAGTGTAAGAAGGAGTAGAGGAAAAACCCATCACCAAGTAAAGAGGCAGGTTTTTAGTTTCTTCCTAAACAGGATTTCATTATTCTCCATCCTGATATCTGCAGGAAGAAGGTTCCATTTCCTGGCCGCCAAAGTCCGGAAGGATTTGCCTCCCATTCTGGCCTTTTTGGGGCGTGTGGTTCTGAGCAGACCCATACCTTTAGATCTAAGCGACCTGCTCGGTTCATAGACAGTCGCCAAATCCGACATGTAGGCCGGAGCTCTGTGATGAATTATTTTATGGCACCACAGCATAGCTTTAAAATCAATCCTCTTCCTGATGGGCAGCCAATGGAGGGCTACAAGAGAGGGGCGAGATGGAGCTCGCCGGGGGAGCCTTAAGACCAGGCGAGCTGCCGAATTTTGTAACACCTGAAGCTTTTTAATATTTTTCTCAGATGTACCCAAGAGCAGCACGTTTCCGTAATCCATACGGGACGTTATCAGTGCTTGCCCTTTGATGACCAAAGTCATCAAAGGGCATATCCATGAGAGAAGTCAGAACGTCCCAAAAAAGCCAGTCGTTCTCAACCAGGCGTGTCATCGCAGGGCCACTGTCGACGAAACCTCTCTGCCTAGTGAGAAAGGGGTGTCCAGTCTACATCTAATGGTGAACTTAGCTGCATTGTCCTGACGGCAACAGCCTGGGAGAGCACCCTCTGGGACCGGTGGCAGCACCTGCGTAACCGTATCCCACAGAGCATGGCAATAGTGGCCCAAAAATCATGCAGTGATCACCAAGCGCAAAACCAGGCTGGAGGAAGAAAACATTTTCTTGCCTAAATTGTCCAGCCTCTTGGATTTCATTTTCGGCAGGGTAGTTGGGAATGCGCCTGGATTTACATGTGAAGTGGAGACTTGGACTACCAAACTCTCCGCAGTAGAATATTCCGTGAGGAACTTGGGGTCCCCTGGAGTGGGGCAGCAGGCAATTGTCCTGTTCACAAGAGCACCTGTGTTGAGCAGGACATCAGTAAGTGCTTTGTTGAATGGGAAAAGCAGTTTGGAAGGGGACACACCCGGACTGAAGTACTTCAGTCAAGATATCAGCCTTGACTGCCACCGGGGGCAAACTAAGGTACAGACCTCAGGCTGCCCTTCACACCACCATAGCGAATGAAGCTCCCTCCTCTGTAGTCACTGTAGGGGAAGAAAACATGCCAGTATCTGGAGAAGTGTCCAGTCCACTAGCTTCACTCTGATCCCAACACCAGTCCAAGGATCCATAAGGCTCTTCAGAGTCCAGTGGCCCCCTCCCATTCTTCCATGAGTCTTACCCCCAAGTCGGTACCCGACGACACCCCTCCAGCTCTGTGTCAGGGGATGTTAATGGGGATGGTGGTGCCAGGAGCGTCAGTCCACATGGCACGACTGGGATGGATCCCTAAGCTCAACTAGCTCCGCTGGTGTGGATCCAGTAAGGGCACCTCCCAAACCCGTGGGGCCTAAAGGCGTGCCAGAGGGAACAGGCCACTCAAATACGAGGCCCATGGCCTCAAACGTCTTGAAGTTGAGCGAAGGGGCGCTCCACCGACTGGAAACATCGGGAGGCGCAGAGACAGCACTGGCTCACCTGTGGACAGAGGCCTGGAGTGATGCTCCATCGTCAGCAGACGGACAAGATGAAGTTGAAGCATGCCAAGACTTACCCGAATGATTCAGAAAAAGGGGTGGTGATGAACAGAGTGTCTGAATTAAGCAGACCACTCTTACCCAGTCCAAAGATCAGGGCTTGATCCATCACCGTTTTTTAGCTCACTGCACCATCCCAGCTCAGAACTTGGCTATATGCAAATTAGTCTGACCCTGGCCCAGTGCATCATGGGAACAAGGAAGACCAAACTACCAAGCCAATTCTTATACTGGGAAGGAAACAAGCTACCGGGGACCGGTTTCTGGCATTACAGCCGTCTTCGGCCCGGCTTACTTGAATCCTGATGGTGCAATGAGCTAGGGACTCACATCTGAGTATACCCTTCCACGCTTATGGTGGACAAAAATGATTCAGAAAAAGGGGGTGGTGATGAACAGAGAGTCTGAATTAAGCAGACCACTCTTACCCAGTCCAAAGATCAGGGCTTGATCCATCACCGTTTTTTAGCTCACTGCACCATCCCAGCTCAGAACTTGGCTATATGCAAATTAGTCTGACCCTGGCACAGTGCATCATGGGAACAGGGCAGACCAAACTACCAAGCCAATTCTTATACTGGGAAGGAAACAAGCTACCGGGGACCGGTTTCTGGCATTTCAGCCGTCTTCGGCCCGGCTTACTTGAATCCTGATGGTGCAATGAGCTAGGGACTCACATCTGAGTATACCCTTCCACGCTTATGGTGGACAAAAATGATTCAGAAAAAGGGGTGGTGATGAACAGAGTGTCTGAATTAAGCAGACCACTCTTACCCAGTTAAAAGATCATGGCTTGATCCATCACCGTTTTTTAGCTCACTGCACCACCCCAGCTCAGAACTTGGCTATATGCAAATTAGTCTGACCCTGGCCCAGTGCATCATGGGAACAGGGAAGACAAAACTACCAAGCCAATTCTTATACTGGGAAGGAAACAAGCTACCGGGGACCGGTTTCTGGCATTACAGCCGTCTTCGGCCCGGCTTACTTGAATCCTGATGGTGCAATGAGCTAGGGACTCACATCTGAGTATACCCTTCCACGCTTATGGTGGACAAAAATGATTCAGAAAAAGGGGGTGGTGATGAACAGAGAGTCTGAATTAAGCAGACCACTCTTACCCAGTCCAAAGATCAGGGCTTGATCCATCACCGTTTTTTAGCTCACTGCACCATCCCAGCTCAGAACTTGGCTATATGCAAATTAGTCTGACCCTGGCACAGTGCATCATGGGAACAGGGCAGACCAAACTACCAAGCCAATTCTTATACTGGGAAGGAAACAAGCTACCGGGGACCGGTTTCTGGCATTTCAGCCGTCTTCGGCCCGGCTTACTTGAATCCTGATGGTGCAATGAGCTAGGGACTCACATCTGAGTATACCCTTCCACGCTTATGGTGGACAAAAATGATTCAGAAAAAGGGGTGGTGATGAACAGAGTGTCTGAATTAAGCAGACCACTCTTACCCAGTTAAAAGATCATGGCTTGATCCATCACCGTTTTTTAGCTCACTGCACCACCCCAGCTCAGAACTTGGCTATATGCAAATTAGTCTGACCCTGGCCCAGTGCATCATGGGAACAGGGAAGACAAAACTACCAAGCCAATTCTTATACTGGGAAGGAAACAAGCTACCGGGGACCGGTTTCTGGCATTTCAGCCGTCTTCGGCCCGGCTTACTTGAATCCTGATGGTGCAATGAGCTAGGGACTCACATCTGAGTATACCCTTCCACGCTTATGGTGGACAAAAATGATTCAGAAAAAGGGGTGGTGATGAACAGAGTGTCTGAATTAAGCAGACCACTCTTACCCAGTCCAAAGATCAGGGCTTGATCCATCACCGTTTTTTAGCTCACTGCACCATCCCAGCTCAGAACTTGGCTATATGCAAATTAGTCTGACCCTGGCCCAGTGCATCATGGGAACAGGGCAGACCAAACTACCAAGCCAATTCTTATACTGGGAAGGAAACAAGCTACCGGGGACCGGTTTCTGGCATTTCAGCCGTCTTCGGCCCGGCTTACTTGAATCCTGATGGTGCAATGAGCTAGGGACTCACATCTGAGTATACCCTTCCACGCTTATGGTGGACAAAAATGATTCAGAAAAAGGGGTGGTGATGAACAGAGTGTCTGAATTAAGCAGACCACTCTTACCCAGTCCAAAGATCAGGGCTTGATCCATCACCGTTTTTCAGCTCACTGCACCATCCCAGCTCAGAACTTGGCTATATGCAAATTAGTCTGACCCTGGCCCAGTGCATCATGGGAACAGGGCAGACCAAACTACCAAGCCAATTCTTATACTGGGAAGGAAACAAGCTACCGGGGACCGGTTTCTGGCATTTCAGCCGTCTTCGGCCCGGCTTACTTGAATCCTGATGGTGCAATGAGCTAGGGACTCACATCTGAGTATACCCTTCCACGCTTATGGTGGACAAAAATGATTCAGAAAAAGGGGTGGTGATGAACAGAGTGTCTGAATTAAGCAGACCACTCTTACCCAGTCCAAAGATCAGGGCTTGATCCATCACCGTTTTTTAGCTCACTGCACCATCCCAGCTCAGAACTTGGCTATATGCAAATTAGTCTGACCCTGGCCCAGTGCATCATGGGAACAGGGCAGACCAAACTACCAAGCCAATTCTTATGCTGAGAAGGAAACAAGCTACCGGGGACCGGTTTCTGGCATTTCAGCCGTCTTCGGCCCGGCTTACTTGAATCCTGATGGTGCAATGAGCTAGGGACTCACATCTGAGTATACCCTTCCACGCTTATGGTGGACAAAAATGATTCAGAAAAAGGCTTACCCGAATGGCTTGACGGCTTGGAGTGCAAAGACTACCTCGGACTCCGCAACCGCTCTCAGGATCTTCCTCTCGACTGGGACCTCGAGCATCGCACGTTGAGCTGTCTGAAGCTTGAGGGATCGCTTTCTCAAGGCCTTTGCATTAATGCTGTGTCAGTTGGGACAGACCTTCGGGTCAGAGTCTAGTCGACGCACTAGAGGCAAACAATGTGTAGGTCCGTCACAGACATCTGTTGGTGACCAGCACCGAAAGGCTGAGAGACAGCCTTCTTTGATGATATTTCTGCCACACCAGGAGGTAAGACTTCAAAAAAGACTTTGACAAAACTTCGAAAAAAAAAATGACTAAGGGGTAAGTAACTCTTCCTGGATCTGCGCTAACTGGCGCGGAAAGAAAAGAATGGATGTCTCTGTGTAAAGGTGGCACCTATAAAAGGCACCACGAACATCACTTCCGGAGCGGCCGCCATCTATCAGCACGGAGGGACTGCTCACGATAAAAAGTCAGGATACAGCCTGACAGCTGGGGATACATCTATGGTAAGGAATCTGCTGCTAGGAGACTATCAGATTCTTTCTTTGTTCTTGCAGTGCTACTCTCTAGTTCTTTACTAAAGATAAGACCTCTGCTCCAAAAGTTTTGTTTTCCTTATGTCAGTGTGTCATAAGATGCCCTACTCTCTGCACTTGGTGGCATATTTCCTTTTGAGAGAATTCAAACATAATGACTTCACTTGCCAAATTCTAACTTTGCAAGGAGTTGACAGCACTGAGATTGTGTCTGAGTTCCTCAGTTTGGTTACAAAGTACTATCTGCTTGGAAGACAGTGCGCGTATTCCCTGAGCAGTGGTCCTTACTTCATAGCTAATACTACATAAGAGCGGGCAGTGTTTCTTGCAGAGTTGCTAGTTTAAATCTACCGTAGTGATCCAATATCTGTTTCTATTGCAACGTGACATCGCAAATTCAACGTGTTTGCAGTTTAAAATTAAATAAACACCATCTTCCACCTTAAAAACACACCCTTTCATGTTCTATTTAAGAATGCAGCATACCACTCAGAAAATTAACATTTAAACGGAAGAAAGGAGAAAAGAGGAGACTGGCCTTACAATTTAAGTACCTCACCTGATTATTAGATGGGATATATGATGTTACAACGCATACTATTACAACGCATACCGTTACAACGCGGATATTAAAACGCAAAGACTACTACAACGCATGTTATTACAACGAGTACTATTAAAACGCAAAATAGTACTTTAATAGGAAAAGTACCATTACAACGCAACAATTCACAACGTGTACCATTACAACGCATTTATATGTTAAAAAATTACAATGTAAAATAAAACCTGGCACGGGATGCAGGGAAAATAGGGGTTTTGGGTGGGTAAGTGTATTAAAAACGGCATGAAAAACTACCATAATAACGCGATTTTCATTTATTTATTTATTAAATTATTACTCGAGTATTAATTTTCATTATTTTTTAATAAATTCGTACTGACCCTATAAAAAAATTCACCAATAAATATATATATTTTTTTTTTCTTGTAAAATAAAACCTGGCACGGGATGCAGGGAAAATAGGGGTTTTGGGTGGGTAAGTGTATTAAAAACGGCATGAAAAACTGCCATAATAACGCGATTTTCATTTATTTATTTATTAAATTATTACTCGAGTATTAATTTTTATTATTTTTTAATAAAATCGTACTGACCCTATAAAAAAAATTCACCAATAAATATATATTTTTTAATTTTCTTGTAAAATAAATCCTGGCACGGGATGCAGGGAAAATAGGGGTTTTGGGTGGGTAAGTGTATTAAAAAAACGGCATGAAAAACTGCCATATTAAAGCGAATTCAATTTATTTATTTATTAAATAATTACTCGAGTATTAATTTTGATAGTACAGTACTTTCAAAACTATTTAAATAACTAAAAATGAAAACAATATACCTACTAACTTAGTACGATTCAAAAATATATTGATACATATGGTTTTACATAATATGTCAATATTCGTATAAAAGAAACATATATAGTGTTTTCATGGACGCCATTTTGCATAAGTATCATACTAATGAGTCCTACTCTTATTTCAATGATTTCAAACGACAACATATTAACCAAAATGGATGCCAAAACGGCAAACATTACGGAATATAAAGTTAATGAAATGAATTTTTAAATTAAATGTTCTCAGAGAAATAAATGTAAAATTTAATGCGATTTCGACCGCATATTTTTATGATAATTTTTGCGATACCACACCAAACTTATAAATAGTAGTGAGGAACCATTTTGAAATTAGTTGATTCTCAACTACCCGAGAGAGCAGACGTGAAATTGCACTCTAAGAACTTTTGACCCTTTCATCCTATCGATAATACCAAACTATATAATACTACGACTACGAACTATTTACAAGTAAGTAATATGTACGGAAAACGATAACACCATAAATAATAGCTATGTTAATAAAAAAGCTACTATTTTAATATTAACTATATATTTTTAAAAGGCAATGTTTCAAAAATATATCTCTGCTTTATTTAAAAATGAATAGAGATTAATGCGTTATTATGTAAATACGTCCTAAATAACATGATACATAAATGTTTAAATTAATAATCTTAAAAACCAATCGTGCTTCAAATATAATACAGTAGTATTAATAGATTTATAATGTATTATATTTCTTTTAGAAGTCGATTCAAAACGGTTACTCACGAAATCCGTGTACATTTCATTGTTTTATGAAAGCGACCCGTTTTCACAAGAAAACATAAGGTACATCATTAATTGTTTGAAAATTAGTTTATTATTTTTAAAATGTAAAACGCCGCAGTAGGAGTAAACTGTACAAAATTTTTTCCCTCACAGACATACTACATATAAATAATTTCTTCATTAAAAAACGGACAGATAAAAAATTACAACTCCGCTTTAAAAGGTAATTTAAATATTTTAAATAAAACTAAGCACTACTATTGAAAGGGAAAACATACATCACTTTAAGCAGGTTAAAATAAAATGATATTTTTTTTAAAAATGTTTCAGAATAACAGACCAATCCAAGTAAGAAAAAGAAACGAACAGCCAGGGAAAGGACACATTTCGACTACTCAAAATACCAAATCAAAAAGTAAGTTTTAAAAAAATTGCGAAATGTATATATAAATTGTTAATAAATAATAAATAAAACGAATAAGATCAAACTGTGTAAAAGTCTCGAAAACTGTACCATCTTGCAGCAAATAAAAAAAACTATTGAACATAGCTTCAGTATGAAAAATAAATGTATACAGAAAGTGCAGAGAACATAGTAAAGTAAAGTTAAATAAGATGTCTCATGCCTGTGAAGAAAAAATTAAAATCATTCTCCTCTAAAATTACAAGTCACACATTTTCAAACATACTTTTCTTTGTTTTAGGTCTCCATTCAAACCAAAACTTGACCAACCTCCACGACAACCAGCACAAGAAAACCAGAACAAATTTTTTCAGAATAAATAACCAAAACACTACCAGTAAGTGAAATATACTTTTCTACACACATACGTAAGACATGCATAAGCAATAATAAATAACACATGTTATATATAATTAAAATTTTGTGAAATGTACAAGTGTAAATTACTATTCCAACTCCTGGTAAGTGCTACTGTAGGGAAAGTGCTGGTTAGTCTAAAGGTGTAAGTTACTATTCCAACTCCTAGTAAGTGCTACAGTAGGGAAAGTGCTGGATAGTCTAGAGGTTTAAATTACTAATCCAACTCCAGGTAAGTGCTACAGTAGGGAAAGTGCTGGATAGTGTAGAGGTGTAAATTACTATTCCAACTCCAGGCAAGTGCTACAGTAGGGAAAGTGCAGGATAGTCTAGAGGTGTAAATTACTATTCCAACTCCTGGTAAGTGCTACAGTAGGGAAAGTTCTGGTTAATCTAAAGGTGTAAATTACTATTCCAACTCCTGGTAAGTGCTACAGTATGGAAAGTGCTGGATAGTCTAGAGGTGTAAATTACTATTCCAACTCCTGGTAAGTGCTACAGTAGGGAAAGTGCTGGATAGTCTAGAGGTGTAAATTACTATTCCAACTCCTGGTAAGTGGTACAGTAGGGAAAGTGCTGGATAGTCTAGAGGTGTAAATTACTATTCCAACTCCTGGTAATTGCTACAGTAGGGAAAATGCTGGATAGTGTAGAGGTTTAAATTACTATTCTAACTCCTGGTAAGTGCAACAGTAGGGAAAGTGCTGGATAGTGTAGAGGTTTAAATTACTATTCCAACTCCAGGCAAGTGCTACAGTAGGGAAAGTGCTGGATAGTCTAGAGGTTTAAGTAACTATTCCAACTCCTGGTAAGTGCTACAGTAGGGAAAGTGCTGGATAGTCTAGAGGTTTAAGTTACTATTCCAACTCCTGGTAAGTGCTACAGTAGGGAAAGTGCTGGTTAGTTTAAAGGTGTAAATTATTATTCCAACTCCTGGCAACTGCTACAGCAGGGAAAGTGCTAAAGTGAACTTCAATATGATACCTCATGTCTGTGAAAAAAACTTTAAAAAAATTCTTCTCCAAAAGTATGTGTTACACATTTTCAAACAAACTTTTCTTTCTTTTAGATCTCCATCCAAAGCAAAAGTTAACCAACCTCCAGGACAACCAACACCAAAAAACCAAGACATCTTTAATCAAAGTAAAGATCCAAAGCACTAAGAGTAAGTCAAAAACATTTTTCAACATACATATATAATACATGCATATGCAGTAATAAATAACACATGGTATTTATTCAAAAAGGTTTCTAAAATGTATAAGTGTAAATAACTATATAAACTCCTGGTAAGTGCAACAATATTAAAAGTGCTGGATAGTGTAGATGTGTAAATTACTATTCCAACTCCAAGAAAGTACTACAGTAGGGAAAGTGCTGGATAGTCTAAAGGTGTAAATTACTATTCCAACTCCTGGTAAGTGCTACAGTAGGGAAAGTGCTGGATAGTGTAGAGGTGTAAATTACTATTCCAACTCCAGGCAAGTGCTACAGTAGGGAAAGTGCTGGATAGTCTAAAGGTTTAAATTACTATTCCAACTCCTGGCAAGTGCTACAGTAGGGAAAGTGCTGGATAGTCTAAAGGTGTAAATTACTATTCCAACTCCTGGTAAGTGCTACAGTAGGGAAAGTGCTGGATAGTCTAGAGGTGTAAATTACTATTCCAACTCCTGGTAAGTGCTACAGTAGGGAAAGTGCTGGATTGTCTAAAGGTTTAAATTACTATTCCAACTCCAGGCAAGTGCTACAGTAGGGAAAGTGCTGGATAGTCTAAAGGTTTAAATTACTATTCCAACTCCAGGCAAGTGCTACAGTAGGGAAAGTGCTGGATAGTCTAGAGGTTTAAGTTACTATTCCAACTCCAGGCAAGTGCTACAGTAGGGAAAGTGCTGGATAGTCTAGAGGTTTCAGTTACTATTCCAACTCCTGGTAAGTGCTACAGTAGGGAAAGTGCTGGATAGTCTAGAGGTTTAAGTTACTATTCCAACTCCTGGTAAGTGCTACAGTAGGGAAAGTGCTGGATAGTCTAAAGGTGTAAATTACTATTCCAACTCCTGGTAAGTGCAACAGTAGGGAAAATGCTGGATAGTGTAGAGGTTTAAATTACTATTCTAACTCCAGGCAAGTGCTACAGTAGGGAAAGTGCTGGATAGTCTAGAGGTTTAAATTACTATTCCAACTCCTGGTAAGTGCTACAGTAGGGAAAGTGCTGGATAGTCTAGAGGTGTAAATTACTATTCCAACTCCTGGTAAGTGCTACAGTAGGGAAAGTGCTGGATAGTCTAGAGGTGTAAATTACTATTCCAACTCCTGGTAAGTGCTACAGTAGGGAAAGTGCTGGATAGTCTAGAGGTTTAAGTTACTATTCCAACTCCTGGTAAGTGCTACAGTAGGGAAAGTGCTGGATAGTCTAGAGGGTTAAGTTACTATTCCAACTCCTGGTAAGTGCTACAGTAGGGAAAGTGCTGGATAGTCAAAAGGTGTAAATTACTATTCCAACTCCTGGTAAGTGCTACAGTAGGGAAAGTGCTGGATAGTCTAAAGGTGTAAATTACTATTCCAACTCCTGGTAAGTGCTACAGTAGGGAAAGTGCTGGTTAGTCTAGAGGTTTAAATTACTATTCCAAATCCTGGTAAGTGCTACAGTAGGGAAAGTGCTGGATAGTCTAGAGGTGTAAATTACTATACCAACTCCTGATAAGTGCAACAGTCGGGAAAGTGCTGGTTAGTTTAAAGGTGTAAATTATTATTCCAACTCCTGGCAACTACTACAGCAGGGAAAGTGCTAAAGTGAACTTCAATATGATACCTCATGTCTGTGAAAAAAACTTTAAAAAAAGTCTTCTCCAAAAGTATGTGTTACACATTTTCAAACAAACTTTTCTTTCTTTTAGATCTCCATCCAAACCAAAAGTTAACCAACCTCCAGGACAACCAACACCAAAAAACCAAGACATCTTTAATCAAAGTAAAGATCCAAAGCACTAAGAGTAAGTCAAAAACATTTTTCAACATACATATATAATACATGCATATGCAGTAATAAATAACACATGGTATTTATTCAAAAAGGTTTCTAAAATGTATAAGTGTAAATAACTATATAAACTCCTGGTAAGTGCTACAATATTAAAAGTGCTGGATAGTGTAGAGGTGTAAATTACTATTCCAACTCCTGGTAAGTGCTACAGTAGGGAAAGTGCTGGATAGTCTAGAGGTGTAAATTACTATTCCAACTCCTGGTAAGTGCTACAGTAGGGAAAGTGCTGGATAGTCAAAAGGTGTAAATTACTATTCCAACTCCTGGTAAGTGCTACAGTAGGGAAAGTGCTGGATAGTCTAAAGGTGTAAATTACTATTCCAACTCCTGGTAAGTGCTACAGTAGGGAAAGTGCTGGTTAGTCTAGAGGTTTAAATTACTATTCCAAATCCTGGTAAGTGCTACAGTAGGGAAAGTGCTGGATAGTCTAGAGGTGTAAATTACTATTCCAACTCCTGGTAAGTGCAACAGTAGAGAAAGTGCTGGTTAGTTTAAAGGTGTAAATTATTATTCCAACTCCTGGCAACTGCTACAGCAGGGAAAGTGCTAAAGTGAACTTCAATATGATACCTCATGTCTGTGAAAAAAACTTTTAAAAAATTCTTCTCCAAAAGTATGTGTTACACATTTTCAAACAAACTTTTCTTTCTTTTAGATCTCCATCCAAAGCAAAAGTTAACCAACCTCCAGGACAACCAACACCAAAAAACCAAGACATCTTTAATCAAAGTAAAGATCCAAAGCACTAAGAGTAAGTCAAAAACATTTTTCAACATACATATATAATACATGCATATGCAGTAATAAATAACACATGGTATTTATTCAAAAAGGTTTCTAAAATGTATAAGTGTAAATAACTATATAAACTCCTGGTAAGTGCAACAATATTAAAAGTGCTGGATAGTGTAGATGTGTAAATTACTATTCCAACTCCAAGAAAGTACTACAGTAGGGAAAGTGCTGGATAGTCTAAAGGTGTAAATTACTATTCCAACTCCTGGTAAGTGCTACAGTAGGGAAAGTGCTGGATAGTGTAGAGGTGTAAATTACTATTCCAACTCCAGGCAAGTGCTACAGTAGGGAAAGTGCTGGATAGTGTAGAGGTTTAAATTACTATTCCAACTCCTGGCAAGTGCTACAGTAGGGAAAGTGCTGGATAGTCTAAAGGTGTAAATTACTATTCCAACTCAAGGTAAGTGCTACAGTAGGGAAAGTGCTGGATAGTCTAGAGGTGTAAATTACTATTCCAACTCCTGGTAAGTGCTACAGTAGGGAAAGTGCTGGATAGTCTAAAGGTTTAAATTACTATTCCAACTCCAGGCAAGTGCTACAGTAGGGAAAGTGCTGGATAGTCTAGAGGTGTAAATTACTATTCCAACTCCAGGCAAGTGCTACAGTAGGGAAAGTGCTGGATAGTCTAGAGGTTTAAGTTACTATTCCAACTCCTGGTAAGTGCTACAGTAGGGAAAGTGCTGGATAGTCTAAAGGTGTAAATTACTATTCCAACTCCAGGCAAGTGCTACAGTAGGGAAAGTGCTGGATAGTCTAGAGGTTTAAGTTACTATTCCAACTCCTGGTAAGTGCTACAGTAGGGAAAGTGCTGGATAGTCTAAAGGTGTAAATTACTATTCCAACTCCTGGTAAGTGCAACAGTAGGGAAAATGCTGGATAGTGTAGAGGTTTAAATTACTATTCTAACTCCTGGTAAGTGCAACAGTAGGGAAAGTGCTGGATAGTGTAGAGGTTTAAATTACTATTCCAACTCCAGGCAAGTGCTACAGTAGGGAAAGTGCTGGATAGTCTAGAGGTTTAAATTACTAATCCAACTCCTGGTAAGTGCTACAGTAGGGAAAGTGCTGGATAGTCTAGAGGTGTAAATTACTATTCCAACTCCTGGTAAGTGCTACAGTAGGGAAAGTGCTGGATAGTCTAGAGGTTTAAGTTACTATTCCAACTCCTGGTAAGTGCTACAGTAGGGAAAGTGCTGGATAGTCTAGAGGGTTAAATTACTATTCCAACTCCAGGCAAGTGCTACAGTAGGGAAAGTGCTGGATAGTCTAGAGGTTTAAGTTACTATTCCAACTCCTGGTAAGTGCTACAGTAGGGAAAGTGCTGGATAGTCTAAAGGTGTAAATTACTATTCCAACTCCAGGCAAGTGCTACAGTAGGGAAAGTGCTGGATAGTCTAGAGGTTTCAGTTACTATTCCAACTCCTGGTAAGTGCTACAGTAGGGAAAGTGCTGGATAGTCTAAAGGTGTAAATTACTATTCCAACTCCTGGTAAGTGCTACAGTAGGGAAAGTGCTGGATAGTGTAGAGGTTTAAATTACTATTCCAACTCCAGGCAAGTGCTACAGTAGGGAAAGTGCTGGATAGTCTAGAGGTGTAAATTACTATTTCAAGTCAAAAAAGTGCTACATTTAGAAAAGTGCTAAATATGTTTTCTAATTTAAAGCAATAAGAAAAATGCTTACATATGGAAAATGTGCTAGATACAAAATAAGTAAACAATATTCAGAGTTTTATAAAATGTAAAATACATACAATTTTTTTGCTTTCCATTTCTATAATTCAAAAACTAAAATAATCTTTTTTTCTTTCCAGAAAATGTCTTCACAACAACAAACTGCTAAGTATATTCCGTCCAGGAAAGGAAAGCAGTTACTAGCACATCAAGGATACATTTATTGTAAGGATAGGTTAAGTAATCCACGGATTCATTGGAGATGCGTGCAATACCATACAACTCGTTGCAGCGGCAGAGCGGTTACGGTCAATGATATTATTGTAAGAACAACTGACCATAACCACTCTGCCTCTGCAATGGAAGTTGATGTCAGAGAAACTGTGAATGAGATGAAGGCTATTGCAAGCACCTCCAATGAATCCACTGGATCAATTTTAAGACAGGTTGCACAACATGTCCCTACTCATATTGCTAGCAATATCCCTAACGTACATAATTTGCGTAGAATTATACAAAGACAAAAGCAGGCAAGTAATACACAAACAAACACACCTCATACCTTTTCTGATATTATTATTCCTCCTGAACTTACTATTACTTTTTCTAATGAACCTTTCCTCCTGCATGACAACGAAAACCCTCTTAAGCGCATCTTAATTTTTAGTACCCCACGCAACCTTGTTAAACTTGAATCAAGTGAAATTTGGATGATGGATGGGACGTTTAAAAGCACGCCCCATCCATTCACCCAAATTTATACTATTCATGGTAAAATTAATAACAGTGTAATACCCCTAGTATATAGTTTGCTGCCTGATAAGACTTCAGCAACTTACACAGAATTATTAACTGTGATTAAATCTAAAACAAACCAAAGTCCTAGGAAAATTATTATCGATTTTGAATTGAGTATGATCAATGTGATCACCAAACTGTACACGGATACCCAAATTCAAGGGTGTTTTTTCCACTTTTCCCAGGCATTCTGGCGTAAATTACAAAAAACACCCTTAGTTACTGAATACTCAGAGGACAGCAAACTACAAGTCGAATTAAAAAAATTAACTGCTCTTTGTTTTGTCCCTCCCGAAAGTGTAGACGAGTACTACACTGCAATTACAGAATCAGAGTATTATTTAACTAACGAAGATAAATTGGCACCCATTTTAAATTATATGGAAGACACATGGATTGGACACCTAGGCAGATCGGGTCGCAGGAGGAAGCCACGTTTCCATGTGCAGTGGTGGAACTGTTATTCGAGTTGCCTAGAGGGAGAGGCAAAAACAAATAATGCCATTGAGGGATGGCATAACTCCTTCAACCATTTAATCGGCAAACCCCACCCTAATTTCTATTCATTTCTGGAAACTTTGAAGAAGGAGCAAAGTTTCCAAGAAATGAGACTTTCTCAAACTCTCACTGGTAGTCTAAACTCACGGATTACCCAAAGAACAAAGGATATGTCTGAACGACTATTGGCACTACTACAACAATTTTCGTTGTGTGTGGCTTTAGATTACCTTGAGAATCTAGCTAACATCCTTTCTTTTTAAACTATAATTTACATTACTTTCCTGCTTCTACCTAAATTAAATATTTTTCTAATTCTAATTCGTCATAACATTTTTCCAAAAACATTTTTTAATATTATATGTTGGGTCATTTTTCCTCTTTTTTTATAAACATTTTTTTATAAATTAATCCCTTACATGAGATATTTTTTTTAATTTTTCAATCACATAAGACTTTAGAAACAATAACTAAAGCAATATTTTCCAAAAGAAATAAATTTTGGTCCTTCATTTTTGTAGAATAAAAAAGTACATTGCAAAAAAAATAAAATGCATTTTCAAATTTATCACAAACTCTTCTATGAAAACCACACCATAAAATTAATGGTTAAAATATTAATGTATTCGATATATTGATATTTCCATATTTCCTCTTCAAGTGATAATTCCTACAACATTTCACCAAACAATGATTAAATTCAAATCAATATAAATCAGTTATGCCTTTCAATCTACTATATCACAATATACAAAGGCTCCTAAATTTTTACTTTCTAATTATCATAGACTAAACAAAGCAAAAATATTTCCGAAATGAATATTAAACAACTGAAATGTAACCAATATAAACAATCAGACAACCAGTGAATCGGAAATAAACCCTACATCATAATCTTCTTAAAATACAATTTTATTTGGAAAAAGCACCAGGATAACATTGGAAATATCTTTATTCACATTCATATGATATTTTAACCACTTAGCAACTAACATTCTCAAACTCAATATTTGCAAACTGTTATATCACTCGAAAATGCATTTTAATAATTTGCATACATAAATACATTATAAAATATTTGTTATACTTTTCTAAACCCCTTTTCAGATTTTTTTACTAAAATTCAACTCATTCTTACTGTAATTATATTTACCGATCTTCCCCACGCCCATCCGACCCAACATCGGCATATTCTATTAATACGAGTAGCGACATGTTGTTTTTTTAACATTTTTTTTTATTTCAAGCAACCTCTACTTAACTTATCCTTACAATAAATGTATATCTATTATTTAACTTTAATAGTTAGTATTAAATTGTTTTCCTACCTGGACGTAGATCAGCGTCCTGCTGCTTCCTCCTGCTTCCAGCTCCGGATACCCACAAAATGGCCGACGACGCACGCGTATACGTGATAACGTCAGAATAAGCTGCAACAATAAAGAAAGGACTACTGTACATTGTATTATATTTCAATTTATAAACAAATATTATTTTTAAATATGATTACATGTATATATAAAAATTTAGAAAAATATACATAAAATGTATTAAAAAATGATGAATGTTTAAATATTTTTTGTATGTAATAAAAAGTTATTTTTATTTACAAAAACAGATCTCTACGTATTTATTTAATTCATTTTTTATAACTTAACTTTTAAAATATAATGTAAAATATATACTTCCTTACTATACCTGTTTTCTTCTTTCTGTTCCGCTTTTTTCCTCCTCTTTCCTTTCGTTTCCTTTCCTTTTATTCCGAACCGCTCTACATAACTAGTTGTATCAAGGAAATAAATGAAGGACAAATGTATCCATAGAAAACAATATTAAAGCGTGGGAACGGAAACTTAAATATAAGTATATCACCTACAAAATCAATTAAAAATTAATTTATTATAAAAACAATATACCTAATAAAGTATACATGTAGAAAACATTTTTTTAAATTTAATTAAAAAATAATAGAAAATAATCTTTTACCAAAATATTTTTAAAAACATAAATTAAAAATAATTAACATATAGTCATATATAATAATTTCTAAAATTCAAAATAAATCAAATTTAATATTATATATCTATTTTTCTAATATATTTAAATTTTAATTAATATATTACATACTAATTAATACTTCAATTAAAATAATAATAATATACAAAAACTAAAACAATTAAAAATACAAATATGAAATAAATGTTCTATTTTTTTTAATTTTTACTACCCTAAATATTAGTTACTATAATTAAATATACATTCCTACATTTATATTATACAATGTTATAAACAATATTAAATTACAATGAATATATTAATTATTACTATCAAAAAAATTCATTAAACAGATTCCTGAAATCAACTTTAAAATAAATACTATATTAAAAGATATTTTAATATATCAATTATTATTTTTTTTCATAAATACTTAAAAAAATACTTTTTTTTTAATTAATAAATTACTTTTCTATTAATTCAAATATATATCATTAATTAATTATTAATAATAGATTGTAATATATTAATATTACTACAATATATCCTATACTTTTTTTTTCAATAATACATAATTTTTCAATTATTCATTTATTAATAATTAATTATTAAAATTTGATTTTAATATGTTAATATTATATTTAATATGTTAATATTACTACAATCTAAGCTATACCTAAATATATATAAATATTATATATACACAAAATTATTATAATTATTTTAATATTACTACAATCTGACCTCATTTAAAATAAAATAACATATAAAATAAAATAAAAATACAAATACTACAATAATATACTAAAATAAATATACATATACTACAATATATATTAAAATTGTATATATATATTTAAAATTAATATAATTAATATAATTAATATTTTAAAATTAAAATAAAATTTAAAATAATTTAAAATAAAATAACATATAAAATAAAATACATATACATATATATATGCGTTGTAAAAGTACCTGCGTTGTAACAGTACCTGCGTTGTAACAGTATAAGTTGTAAAAGTATGCGTTGTAACAGTACCTGCGTTGTAAAAACTGCGTTGTAATAGTACTGCGTTGTAAAAAATGCGTTGTAACAGGTGAATACCTATTAGATGACTTCTACATCCGACTCCCTCTCTCAGGGTGAATCTAGGTCATTGCTGCCCAATGACTTCTAATCCCTCCACTTTGGTTCCTAATGGGAGCAATTGAGCCCAACTTCTTCCGTTCCCGAAAAATAACTTCACTGTAGTTACTGTGCCTCTCACCTTACTTTGTATCTTCTTTCAGATTTAGATTTATTTACCAGTCGAATCTCTCCTCTCGGTTTCTGTGGCTCTCGCAAGTTACAGCTCTCAAACATTCTCATGTACGACTATGTTTATTTAGGTTTGGTATCTACCCGACAAGTTGCATTTGTTTCTTTACAGCCTATTACAAGGGAAATCAGAAACAGCTTCTGAAACCACTTACATTCAACATCGACTTACTTCCTTTGTGTGCTGTGAGTAAAAGCACGCTTATCTTATGTAGGGTGCCAGCACAGTAGTCTATGCCTCCTACAGGCTGCCTGGCTACGATTAATGCAGAGACAATAATGGAATCAGAAAGCACAAAAGGTATCAGTAGAGTGAAGTTGGTGAGGGGCAGAGTGAGGAATACGGGCCTAATGAAGTTAGAATAGTTTCAGTGTGAAGGCATACCAGGTGCAAACCAGGGAGATCGCCTCTCCCTTCCCCAGTTTCTAAAGTCTGACATTTCAGCATTCACCTTGTTAATCAACAGCTTTACCTGCAAATCAAGAAATGAAGAGTGGTGCAGCAGGAAGGAAAGTCCTTGGATATTAGACACTCCCCTAAATATAGCGAAGTACGCCGCCATCAAGAAGGGAGAGGGATCAGTGTTTGAGGAGGAGCCCTCCACAGCTCTAAGATGGCTGCCCCTATTTATGCGTTGATGTAAGCTGGGCCTTTGTACTTCAATCAGACAGACCCATTAGCGGAGGAGAACTAGGGAAGGGTGTAATCTCAGTGCTGCCATATAGTGTTTGGTTATTACACACCTATGGTAAGTCAACTGCCTCATGCACCGCTGCCTGAGTAGTCAGCGCTCTTATCAGGGCTTTGAAGGTAGGTGTGCCTGCGAGCATCTGCTTTCCCTCTACCAGGCCACCACTAAAGCATTAAGCAAGGCAAATCTCTTACCCCCTGTTCTAATGTTCTTTCAACAGATCTCATGCAGCGCCTCTTTCTAAGATGTCTGCTTACCCTTGGCCCACTCCCATTCTCTACTGCAATAGCTGGCTTTGAAGAACAGTAAATGCAGCTTACCTGCTCACTCTTCTTGTGCGTCCGCTTTATTTCACCACTTTCCATGGACTCCCAGGCATCTCTGCCAGCCACATCAATGATCCTTTGTCTGCCTCCTAGCTGACCCATCAACCACATATATTCAGATAGGCCATTTTTCTGCAGGCCCAACCATCTCTGGATCTTACACTACCCTAGCCATATAATTCTGGATCGGGTTTATACCAAAACCTAACCCAGAATATACCATGGTACTTGTTTCCTATGTTTTAGTGGCTTTTCCAACTGCAAAGTCTGCTGTTTTCAAATTCCCAAACCAGCTACTGAGTTAGCTAACAGTAAACTTGCAGCCATCTTGGCCTCATAGATCTCTCTTCTTCCATGGCTTTAAATTCTACTGCTGTTGTATCTAGATCTATACAGGATAACGGAAAATAAAAAGCTTCAGATGATGCAGTGACCCCGAGCATTGTTGGATCTACTGGAGGGTCTTGTTAGAAACACGCCCAAATTTCGCAGCTGGTTTTTTTGGTGGATCACTGCATTTAGCCCCTCACTCTAAGCTCGGAGTAACACTAGGATCAGTATCCAAGATGTATTTTAATAGGGCTATTCAGAAAGGTCTCCGCATGCACGTTTCACCAGCTAAAACCTGGTAAAATGTGCACGAGAAAGAGGTAAGAAAGACTAAATGTGAGGAAATTGAGTGAAGTAACACCTATTCCATCCATTACCACACATTTCGAACTTGGAATGTGGAACACTGCAGTAAATTACGGGTATCAGTATTTTCCAAGGCAATACTACAACATGGTTAATCTCAGGAACTATGGAATGAAAACTTAAGTGTCAGGATCATGGGACAGTTTCTCGTGCTGCGATGTTTCGTAAAACCCCTTTTATGCTAAGGACAGCCAAAGAAGGTCACCTCAAAAGTCTGAACAGTGGAATTCTTCAGCACTTAAAAAGCCAGTCTTTGAAGGTTAATGAATGATAGAGTATTTTCTATTGGCTATCGTTCCAGATCTTGCTTAACTGGCAGAGCCAGCTAGAATACAGAGGAGCGATGTACATCTAGAAGAGAAGCGCGCTGGCAGTCGCATGTAACAAACAGGACAGGAACAGTACAGACCATCTGCACACAGTTTGAGACCAATAGCATTGATATTTGTGACCAAAGCTTACTTACCACAGGAGTGAGAGCCATCTGACAGCTGTAGATTCGAGCCAGCCCAAAGTCCGCCAGCTTCACTTGCCCGCTGCTGGTAACCAGGATATTCTCTGGCTTCAGATCACGATGCACAATGCAGTTTGAGTGCAGGAAATCCAGACCACTGAGGAACTGCCTCATTAGATCCTGGCCAATAAGAAATCAGATTCAGGAGGTTATATTTATGCATGTTCGGAGGCTGGTGTAAGGGTTAATACAGTGCACTTGTAAGACCGCCTGTGGTACTTCTATGTAGAAAGACAGGAAGCATCAAGCCCATAACATAGGTAAAGTTAGGCACATGGCACAGGAGATTTCATGATTTGTAACAGGTATAGCATCAGGAGACAATGCAAAGTACAATACAAGAATAAGTGAAGGGAGCAAAAGCTGCGAAGCACTTCAAGTTTACAAATGTCACCTTGGGGAAGGGTAGGCTGGTTTTCATATCAGGCCTAAGATGAAGGTCCACATGGAGGGTTCCAATAAGGGAGGGCATGTAAAGCAGGCATCTGCATTCGACTGTTGTGCAGCTCACTGACAGATGATTGTTTGGAGAAAGCCCGTCTCTAAGGACCTCAATGCTATTAGGTTTTCAGAGATTTCCATTCATCCCTTTGCAACTTGAAGTAGCTAAGAAGTACAGTTATGTTTTCCAATGAATTCTCATACTTTTACACTTGCATTCATAGTAGAAAAAAAATGGAAAAGTACTAGAATACAAAGATCAAATTGAGACTGGGTGACCCATTCACAGCTGACTAGGGAACATCGTAATATATCTGTGGCGTGCCAAAGAAGTACCCTAAAAAAACTCGAAATCCTACACTGCTCAAAAGCTGCCTGGTCCAATTTAAAGCTGAAGGGTTCGATTGGCTGGTACGTGAAGATCACGAATATGGACACCAGTTCAGCATCAAACCATTTTTGTTCCGTTGGTTAGACGTATTGGGCATTCTGTTGCTAGCCTGGAAACCCTGCTCCAGTTCTAGCAATCTTGGGCTATTTTGTGCCCACTTCCAAACAGGTGTGTGTGGAGCACTCGCATCATGGGAATTGGTGTGGCAGCTGTCTAGCTGCCACATGCACAAGAGGGAGTCAATCGGGGGTATAAGTGATAAATAGTCAAAAGACACCTAGAAGCAAATCAAGTAATGATAATATATTTTCGAATAATCTGTGTCCATCAAAATAGAGGCTGCACCAAAGCACTATTTGGTCTTCTCTAAGTTGAGATTCAATGCATGCACATTTACTGGAATCGTACCAGTATACTACCTTCAAGAGTCAAGCGGGTACCAATATTTACTGCTGCCTGCATATTTGCCTGAGCCATCAAAGCATTGTACGGGCGAGAGGAGGGTCTACAGGAAGAGTCTACAGCAAGCAAATCAGTTGGCCCATTCAGAGTCGGTAGCCTACTCCTTGGGAGACACAAGCCCACGTCCACACACAGCAGCCAGCTCATTCATAATCCCCACTTGCTTTCTTAATGGTAGGAGCCTCCCATGAGGCCCCGGCAACCCTCTTTGATTTCCTGGCAACCTATCAATGGAAGCGTTACTTAAGGCAGATTACATTTGCCACACCTCCCTCTAGAGGTGGGGTCAGGTGAGACCCATGTGTGTGCATTGGGTTGTTGAAGAAACGCTTTAGGTATGTGGAAAGCAAACCAATGTCTACCCCTCTGCTTGGCTGCAGAGCTCACCCCTCCAACCTTTCCGAGGCTGCAGACCAAGCAACTCTTTCTACTGCACACTGAGATGATGAGGTGTTCCCCAGCACCACCTATTATGTCAAGCAAAGACAGAGTTCATCTCTTGTGATTCTACAGGAGGTGCACCACATGTGAGAGAACTTCGGGTTACTAAACCACAAGCCCAGGGTCTGATGTTTTGGAGCAGAAACCACAGAAAAAGGGTTAGGATAGCCAAAAGCAAACGTAGCCCCACATGGCCCGCGCATCAAAAAAGTAGACTTCGGGTGATATATTATAGGGTAAGCGATTTGCCTTTAAAGGTAAATATATTTTTTTCCTCTTCAAGTTTTACTTGTGCCATTCTTTTCACCTAGTCTTCGAAGGGTTTTTCAGCGGTCAGCAAAGGACGACCTCAGTAAAAGAAAATGCAGCAAAGTGCAATGCGGAGCTCAGGAAGTCTGTGGTCAGAGAGAAACGGTTCAGATCCGCTGTATTTGAGCAGTGCTTCCTTTTTTGGGGGCGAGACATTTTAGCAGCTTCCTGTAGAGCATCCCTCGAGGGCGCTATTTAAAGATGCCACAAAAGACAAAAGAGGATCCTTGTGAACAGGCATTCTGTATCCCAAAAGCAGGTTTGAGGGGAGGATAGGATAAATGAATGAGGAATAAGTTGAGATAAGGGAGCAGCAATAGGGAGAAAGGTTACAACTGAGAGAAATAGAAAGCAGGGAAGTAGATTTGCAGATATAAGGGGGGGGGGGGGGTTCTAGTTTGGATCCTAGGTGAAATGGACTGAAAAATAGGTGAGGTGATATCCGGATGGAATAAAAATGCTTTGAGCTTTCATATCCATTGCACTGCACATTGTAATGCCAAACATTTTTTGTAACCAAAGTATTGTGCAGCGCGCACAGCGGCACATCTGTGATCACCACTGCAGAGAAATCTCCCAAACCCCGCACAGAAGAAACTAGTTAGTTCGCAAGAACAGTTCTGCAGCTTGAAACGCTTTTAGCTTCATAAGCTGTGAATTCATCATCCTAACCATTGGAAACATAGGCCTAGCTCTGAAAATAAAAGTTTTACTTTAGGGCATTGCGCATAGGTGGGCTTGCATGATCCCTCAATGACAACCATAGCCCGCAATGCCCCAGTACACGACCACCCTATTCAGAAAATTATTTCCATAGGTCTACAAGATGTAGTAGTCGAAGTATTGAATGTTACTTCTGTAATACATGACTCCACTACACATGGGTCACATGCGATTCAAGAGGATTGTTCAGCTGTACAATTATTGTTGCAGATAACTAACCAGTTTGATTTGTGAATAAACGTCTGACGTGCCTTGCTTATACAGCAGTATCTACCCGTATAGTGGAGGGTGTGCAGACCGAGTAGTGGCGAACAAATGATTTACCACTGCTTGTCACACGACCTTTTCTTTCCACGAAAGAACACCCACGTAGCAGTGTTTACAGAAAGTATGTGTTGATGACCTAATGGCAGACGCATAAATGTAATTCAGGGAAGCATCCCCAACATAAGTTATAAGAGGTCCTTTCTTTTTTGTAGAATAAATGCTTGGACGTAAGTCTGTTTTTGGTGCCAAAAGGGAGCAAAGCGCTGTCAGACCATTGCATTTTGCAGTTGTTTACTTTGACTGTAATTTCTGCAGACAGACAGACAAAACTGTTGAGTAATTGAGTAGTTGGGTCTAGAAAAAAGCTCGGTAGATGAATAGTCTAATTTATGTGGAAACTAGTAACCACTTTGGGAATCAAATCTATCCTTGGGTACCTGTAGATAATGATAGAGAACCCTAAGCACTTTTACAACACAACTTTAAATAATGTGATCACTAATGTATCCTTAACGTAATGTACTTTAATGTTGCCTGAGCACGGTTTCAAACAAGGGCATCGCAAAACTATTGCAAAACAAAATAACATTCCAGGTTAGAGCAAAAGATGGATCTTTGATGGTGGCACATACCCACTTGGCTCACTTTAACAAAGTAGCATTCTCAACAGTCATCCATGTTTAGCACCCCATGTTTACACCGATTTAGCTAACGTGCGCTTCCCATGAACCATAATTAAGACAGTTGTCCATAAACTCACAAGCTAATTATAACTATCGGCAGGAGGGTGGGGTTGATAACCATCATTAATACAACTTGAAACTAAATGTTTCCATTTCACTGCGGAACACATTTGTACTGCAGGCCTTTTAACTTGTTTGAATATTGTCAGACTTGCCTGGTAAATTAAGGTCCAGACTCAAACTTCAGAAACCAAGCTGCGATGTTGACTCTTGGGCTCTTTGTGCCAAATTTGAACTTCATGCATAGAAACAAGGTGTCGAAGTAATGATGATCTGGCATCTGCACTAGAATGCAATATCATGGTACTCGAGTCCATTGTGGCACTCCTGGAATCATTATTGAGCACGAGTCCCTGCGCTTGTTGATTTCCAAGGATGTAGATATTATTGAGAGGAAGCAGAGGCAAACGTCCTGCTCCAGCTCGCGACATTTTGCATCCTCAAGGGTCTGGGGATGAATGTACCTGGTTTTGAAGTCTCAGCATTCAGCATTTACACTGCACTCCAATAGGCCTATGTAAGTTGTCCTCCACTGGGTACAGATGTATTCTATGACTATGTGATCTAACTCCTAATTGTTAGAAACGCTCTACAATCTGCTCAAGATATCTGCTATCAAATGCTGTTCATCTTGTTTAACAAGAGCCACTAAGAAATATGGTTGTGATGAGCCCAAATTCAAACCTTTATAACAACCTTGATTGAAAGTATGACTTGGTGGCAACCGGTTTGTTTAGACAAAACATCATAGTTGTTTGGTATGTTTGAATCTGAACCACCAGGCCTTATTTTTGAAAAAGGAAAGTCTTCACTTCCAAGAAATGAATACATTTGACTGCCTTTTCTGAAATCCAAGGATTCCGCACTGTTCTCCTAAGGGTTGCCCCCCAATCCCATGTGAAGCATCCGCCATTATCTTCATAATTGGAACAGTACGTTTGAATGGTCTCTTTTCATGATCTCTTGTATCCATCAATTTAGAGCTTTTTAGATTGATGTAACCAAAGACCTTTGTATTTTACTAAAATTATATGTATGCTATAAAGGCTGCGAGCCAGCACTCCTGGTACACTGGTCGCTGTGGTCACTCACATTTTTTCTGCCAATCACCACAGCCTACAGCATAGGTCAGTAGGTGAGCCCACTTTAGATACTGGCTCCTTCACAAGTATGATGAAGGCCCAGTAGCTCCAAAACAAAGCTTTGCAAAAACCATGACAAAACAAAACCACTGACAGCCAAAACACTGGCAGCCAACACTAGACGTACTAGCTTTTCCAATGCTTGTTCCAACAGGAGGTTGACAACCAGGTGATGCTCTTGGTTCCACGAAGATCATGCCAGTTGGTATTGGCTTGCAAGTCATTCCTGCATAGGGCACAAGCTAATCAAGCATGAGGTGTTAGATGACTGTCTGATGACACCATAACTAACAATTTCATAACTTCTCAATGTCCGAGACAGTGACATCTAGTAAGGGCACGCTTGATTATGTAATGGTTGGATTCTCAGCAGGGAACAAATGGCCTTTGCTAGGACAGCATTGAGGTCTGCCCTTAGAAAACCCTTAGCTGATATGGTCCAAGCCTTTATTTTCTTCAGCTTGGCCGTGAACCCCCAATTGTGTATCAATATTATCAACTAGTTTATTCCATGTTGGCATTATTATAACAAGTTTCCCTTTACCATCAAGTAATCCAACTGCGGGTACACATGTATAGATTTTCTCCTTTCTGCTACACCACTCCCTATTTTAATCTTTACTTTGGGCTGGCTTTATCCTAAAAGAACCTTGAACTGGGAATGATACAATACGCCACAAAGCGGAGATACTTCTGGTGAATGTGATGCCTGGGAAGTTGAAATGGGTGTTTTCTGTGACCCAGTAGTGTTAAAAAAGCCTTCTGTTCCAACCTTTACTTCCTGCATCATTGCCATTTTGAATTTCTGTGTCTTGATTTGAAGTCTGAACAACAAGTCTTGGCTTTAATGTTAAGCCTACTTTTTGAATGAGGACGTGCACATCATATACTCAAAGGCGGCTTTTCATGTATGGAGCTTTGTTTACAAGCCCTTTAAGTGGTAATGACTGTATCAAAAGGTCCACAGTGGACACAGTCCATATTTAAAGTTTTTAGTTCGCACAATGCAGTAATACCTTAGTAAGAGGTGGAACCTCTGGCAACATTAACAACGGAATGTTGTTGTAGTTACTTCTACAACCCTCTGATACCACGGCGATTACACATTTTACATATTAATACCACACCTGTCCCATCTACAGTAGTTTAAGACAATAAACACTACACTTTCACAACAATGTTATAGACCTATTTAGTATAATTCCATAGAGAAAGACAATTTATACTACAGGAAGTATCAGAAGTCTTAATGTCAAGTTAGGTGAGTAAAGTCTTGTATCCACACGGATAACCTTATTTGTCCAGTCCTTTTTCTGGATTTATACTTTTTTGGGGTAGAATTGCTTCTGTTCCCCATTAAATGCTCCATCGCCATTCACTGCAATCTTTTCAGCCCCAAAAACATATTTTGGCACTAGCATCACCTTACCTTTGCTCTACACATTACCTATCATTCAACTCAACTCTGTATTTTCCCCATTCGCTCTATTACAAACGGTCTAGAAAATCTTACCAACCACGTGACCAATCTTTTACAAATTTCGCGCCCCCCCTTGATGATTCAAACCACAACACTTCCGTTCTTCCACTTATTAAATATGTCATTGTTGATCAGCAAAAGTTTCTTTAAATCAGCGTAAGCTTTTCATTTCATCTTTATCTGTGTGATACACATTTAAAAAATTCATCAGCTTTCTTCCAACCCCCACAGCAACTACAACCCCTCTTTTAAAACCCTGCTCCATCTTACCATTTACCCGTTATTAGAAAGAGGCTATACGGACGTGAATATTTTCTAAACTGTGATTTCAACGAAATTCCCCTATCTCGCTGGAAACAAACAGAATTCCATTATCAGTAACCTTTCTTTGGCAAACCTTCTCTCGCAAATACTTCTCTTTGAAACATCATGACTCATGGTATTTACTTGGTTAATAAACTGGACTTCCGCAAACAATCAAATGCCACAGTTTCCTTCTGCAGACCTCTGATATCACAGGGACAAAAGCATTGCACATACCAATAGCACAATGTACATATTCTAACACGAAGAGACTCGTCGTAGATCTTTTACCGTTGTGAAATACACTGGTATGAGGTAGTTTGTTCCTGTATTTGTGGGAATTCCTTCTTGTTTGGTGATTTGAAGGTATTGATGCTTACAAATTCTCTTGAATCATGTTTTCTACTCCTTTCCCTTCCACGAAAGAGCGACTTTGCTGGGTTGACTGTTGCCAGGGTGTTGTTGGCGGAATAGCCCGTTTCTTGGTGCCGTGAATAGAACTGTTGTTGACAGGGTTGGCTGCAGTTCACCTCTTTGGAAAGAACCTCTACAGTGCTCTGGCTGCCCAGTTAACCCTTTTCATTTTTTAAATATTTATAAACTTGTTGTCCCACAAGCGATCCCCATTTAGTGGAATGTGAATAATGTTTGACTGTAATTTTTTTTTTTTAATCCAGATACCTTAATGCTTGTGCAGAAACGATCCTGTACTCTGCTATCACGGTCCTCAACTACCAGATAAGAGTTCAGCATGTCCTTGACTTTGCTGTACATTCTTGGTCAATTTATTTGGCTCCCTTTTTATACTCCTCTGGAAGGTTTTGCAGCACCTCCTCTATTTTCTCCCTTTGTTGGTGCTCATAACAGTTTCCGATTGCAGAGGAATTGGAAATGCATCTTTCATTAGGTTGCTACACGTAGACTTATTTTTTTGCCCACCACATCCAGTTGTTTAATTTGTGTATCCGGTGGTGGTTCCTTAGATAAAGAACCAGATATATTTTCTTTTAGTTGTCATTGTGAAAGAATATGGCTCAACAGGACTCATAATATATATAGCATTGGCGGCTGCTGTCAATTGAAACCAGTAGGGTGGCGTGGAGAGGTGGGGGTAGGGGTTTGGGATTGGGAAATAAAAAAATTAGTAAAATTCACTTACCTGCAGCTCTGTTGCAATCCAGCTGCCGGTAGCCTTGTTTGTCCTGCTGGTCTCGTCAAGACGTGGGTGGGCCTGAAAGCACAGATTCCTTACCCAATCCAGTAGCTGCTCTCTAGCATGAGAGCAGCACCAGGATTGGTCTGAGGGGCCTGGTTTGCTGCTCAGACTGTGCCTGGGAGCCTGTGGCGTTTCTACAACCAGGCCGTTCAACACAGCTAGTATGGAGAAACATAAGTTTGTATGTCTGTTTGGGCAGTCGAAGACGGACGTTCAAGCTGACATGCACACTTAGAAGTCCACAGCGCTCCTCTCTGCCATGGCCAGGCACGGCCCCTTCCACTCCATCTGTGATGGACGTAAGAAGCTTAGGCAGAGATAAATAAAACAATAATAACAATGTTTTATTATCGTCATCTGCTGCCAGTAAAGCAATGCACCTTCGACATTACGGTGGAGCTGCCCCTTGATGTACAGGATCCTGTGTCAATGCGCTGTACTTTCTCTTCTATCCTTGATGTGCCTGAATTAGCCTTTGCTTGTGCTTGTGCTTCTAATTCTCCTCATATTGTTCCAATACAAGGGTTAGTAGTGGTAGAAATGAATTACCTCTTTGAAAAGGCTGCAGAACAGAAGGCAAGATTGTTCTTTATAAACAGAGTAACATAGCCATTTTTGTCAGGTTTTAAAGGTCTCCCAGGGTACTTTAACACGTCCAGTTGTGGGAAAATAGTATTAAAATATTTATTTTTTTTCTCTCGACAACATCTTCTGTTACCTTACGAAAAGAGATCCTATTCTACTTGATGTGTGCCTTGAACCTCATCAGGCAATAGGAATCTCACATGGGGATGAAGTGGATGTTGTTCATCAGTGTGGTTTATCTTGCAGCTCTTTCTTCTATTGGTCTTTCAAACCATTATTATTACATACTGTAAGCAAAGCAAATGTTTTATTTTGCCCAAGGTGTGTTTTCTGCATTTCGGTGATGAAAGTCCTAGTCCGCTTTTCGACCTCAGTATAATATGCCTTTCGGTTTCAAATTTGTAAGCTCCTTATTCCCCTTTCAATATAGACCGATCATACTACAAAGTCATTTCGTTTTGAGATCTGTGATAGCGGTGTATTTGTCTTTTACCCAGGAGGGCATCTTTTGTTTTGAAATTATATAAACCTTTTCTTTTACATCTTCATGTGTTCTAATGCAAAGATAGCACTGGAGGAGTTGTAGTCCAAGTTGTTCTACTGCAAACATTGTTTAGATAGAGGCACTGTAGGTTTTGCTTTTTTAAATCATTTATACATTGTCTTTTAGTACATCTATTCTCAGGAAAGGCCTCCTCTGCTCGTTTGGAAAAGAGTGTTCCGATAGAGTCAGAGTCAAAACCCATATCTTGCAGAGTGGGCAGGATACATAATTTCAGAATGCACTGAACGATGAAGCAAATGTTTGTTAGTCATCTCTGCTGGCTTAAAACTATGTAGATGTTGAAATAACGCGCAAGTAAAATTGCTTTATAAAAAAACTAACCACCTAAATATGGTGAAGGCAGGCACTTTTCCTCTGGTAAGTTCAAGAGTAACTTGTATTAGATTTGCTATTACGAAATTGCTCGTCACCTTTTGAGGAAGTAGACACCCATATTAGGACTTCAAGACAGAGTGGGCTGTCCACAAACAAGTTGAAGTGGAAAAGAAACAAGTGTTTCGAAAAAGAAGACCCCACACCCTACAACAAAGCACTATCAGGCAAGAACATCCCTTTCTTAAAGCCCCATATTTCAGGATTCAGAGAAAGGGAGTTGTTGGCAAGGTAAACTCATAAGAACAAGTTGCATACCTTTGGTAATGCTCTTTTCGGTAGATACTCCAACCGCAGAATCCTCCATTTGAATATTCCCCGAGCATCACACTGAACCTGGAAAATCTACAGCAGTATCCATGCAGATCAGCAGGCGGAATCATGTGGCTCCGCACAGAAGTCACTCCAGTCTGGGTGTGACCTGTGGAGTCCCATATAAGCCCCATCCATGCATACTGACATCTGTTGCTTTTGGATCTTTTTAGATGGAAAAGAGTCAAGTTCACAAAACGGGGGGGATGGGAGGGTGGATGAAGAATCTGCGGTTAGAGTATCAACCACAAAGTGTTACTAAAGTAACTTGTACTTCCGATAGATACTTCTAACCGCAGACTCCTCACGTTTTGAATAGATACCAAAGCAGTACCTCTCAGGTGGTGGGTTTGTGAACTGGCTCAAACCAAAAATTCCTACAGGGCTGAAAGGACAAAATGCAACTGACGGACCTTGTTGTCTAGGCAGTAGTGCTTCGCGAGTGACACTTATGTAGCAGTCTGGCAAATATCCAGAGCAGGCACTCCATGAGACAACACAATGGTAGCATCGTTGTCTTTGGTATAATAAACCCACCAACCTTCTGAAGGATTCTTCTTGGACAACACACAGCATATTTTAATGCAAGAGATTGTCCTCTTATGCAGTGCTTTGCCCTTTTTTGCTCCGTCGAATTGCACAAAGAGTTGATTGTCCACACAATGTTCTCTGATACGACCAATGTAAAATCTATCAGCTCTTATAGGATCCAGCCAATGGATTCTTTCATCCTTATTTAGAGGTGTGGGTGGTGCAAAGAATATCAGTATAGTAATATTTTGCCTTGCTCACTGTGCCACTGGATTCAAGCTAGCCTGGTTGAAGAAGGGTGACATACCCTCAAACCGGTCCCTGGATGCTTGTTTCCGGTCCAGGGAGGACCTGGCCTGGCAGTTCGGTCTGGACTGTTCCCATGGGGCACAGGGTCAAGACTGATTTGCATATGGCTGGGTCCAAACTGGGGTGGCGTAGTGGGCAAATGAACAATGGATTTAACCCAGATCTTTTGACTGGGGGAGAATGTTTGCATTGTCAGCATTTCGTCCATCATTTGTTTGCTGTATACACAACGTGCAACAAGGTCACCGCTTTCGGGAGGAAGGAGGGCTTCCTTATCAGGACCAGTTTGGCTGAGTAAAACGTGGTGTATGGCAGGTTGATGGAAAAGGCTTGTAGCTCACTCACCCACAGCAATGATATTATGGCCACAAGGCATACTATCTTGAGGGTCAGGAACCGTAGGGGACAGCTATGCAGCAGTTAAAAAGGAGTGCGCATGAGGAAAGTACTGAGGCATAATGAATGGAGAAGGTGGAAACATATGTTGTAAACCTTTAGAGAATCGCATCACAACAGGGGACTCACTGAAACAAAGAAGGCTGATTTGGCATTCACATAAAAGGCTAAAGAACTGACAAGAACTCTTTATATGTGCCCAAAGCAAGGCCTTGCTGGTTTAAAGATAATACAAAGACCACCACTTCAGACAGTGTGAGTGAAGTGGGTGGATCTGGAGGATACTACTCAAACTCAAGTTAATCTCAATGGTAGTCTCATACAGACTTTGTTGAGGGACTTCCTGTCAAATCATTTAAAGACGCAATAGTGGTCCCCCTGGTAAAAAAAAAACTGGTGCAGATCCATCAAACCCCGCCAACTACCGTTCAATTTCCTTACTCCCGTACTTGGCCAAGGTACTGGAGGCACATGTGGCCAAGTGTATGTCTGACTTTATAGAACAGTCTGATAATCTGGACTCCCACCAAGCGGGCTTTCGCCTGGGCCATTCTACGGAAGCAGTCATCCTGGCAGTACTAGATGACCTACGTAGGAAGGCGGACTCTGGAATCCCCCAGGCACTGGTCCTTTTGGATTTGTCGGCCGCGTTCGACACGGTGGACCATAAGATACTGGTGGACCGTGTCGGGCGGGCTGGCATCCAGCCTTGGAGTGGATTATGTCCTTCTTGGAGGGCCGGACACAGGCAGTGCGCCTGGCTAATTTTACAGCACCCAGGCGGAATACTACCTGTGGGGTACCTCAGGGCTCCTCCCTGTCCCCTCACCTATTCAACCTGTACCTTCTCCCCCTGATTAAAGCACTAAAAAAGAGAAATGTGACCACATTCAATTATGCGGATGACTTACAAGTATCTTTTACAATAGACAACTCTCCTGATTCCATCACTAACTTTCAGGAAACTATGTGGTACATCCACCATTGGATGGATCACAATCACTTGAAGCTCAATACTGGGAAGACGGAGGTGCTGCTGATAGGTGGCAGCCACGTCTTCTGGGGGCCCCATTACTGGCCAGCTGAGCTGGGGCCATACCCTAAACCCTCCACCTCTGTAAAAAGCTTGGGGGTAACAACTATAGACAGCGATCTTTCCCTGAATACCCAAATAGGGACAGTGGTCTCAAAATACTTCTTTCAATTACGAAAGATCCAGAAGATACACCATCTGCTTACTCACGCAGCATTGATACAGGTGGTGATAGGGTTGGTATTGTCTAACCTAGACTATGCTAACTCCATCTACCTAGGGCTCCCTTCCTGCCAGATAAAGAGGCTCCAACTTGTACAGAATCAGGCCGCAAGACTGATTTATCAGCAGCCCAAGTGGCATTCTGCCAGACCTCTCATAAAAAAGCTACACTGGCTCCCATTGCTTCAACGATCCACTTTCAAGACAGCGTGTCTAACATTTAAGTCTCTAAACTGTCACAACCCTATATTCATTAATAACCTGATATCCAGATACACTCCTACTCGGGACCTATGCTCCAAATATCAAAACCTGTTAGTCAGTCTGAAGTTCAAGCGGATACGATATGGTGGTTGCCGTTTTGCACTCTTTGCCCCTCAGCTGTGGAACTCACTCCCACCGGAGCTCCGGTCTTGCTCTGACTTACTTCAGTTTAGGAAGCACCTTAAGACATGGTTATTCACACAGGCTCATGAATAAGTCCTTCCTCGGTATGCGACCAGCTTAGAATAGCGCCATGAAACCTTGGTCTACGTGCGCTTTATAAATTTGTTATAACATAACATAACATAACATAACAAGATGACACTGACAATTTCAGGCGGATGCTCAAAAGAATGAGGTGGAGACTTTGCAGGTGCAGATGCAAGACCCTGTCCTGTAGCTGTGCCAGAAGATCTTCCTGAAGAGGCAGCCTGATAGGAGGGCAGATGCTCAAGCCCAGGAGTTCTGAACAACACTCTGCTTGCCCAGTCAAGAGCCAGTAGGATGACTTTGCCTCCTGATCTTCTTCAGAACTCGGCTCAGGAGAGGTATAGGTGAAAGTCATACAGAATTTCAGAGTACCCCACTAGAAGGAAAATATCTTAGAGAGACACTACTTGGAAACTCCAGACAAGTGGAATAGCACCAGCCACTCCTGGTATTCCAGTCACTTCCAGAGGCGTAAAGCCTCCAGGGACCTCCTCCACCCCTTGGGCCTTGTGGTAGTACCACATGGCAGTGGTGTTGCCATGAGCACTTGGACCAGTTTCGTCATGTGGATGATAGGAAGGCTTCAATACCAAGAGGATGGCCTGCAGCTCCAGAATATTCATGTGGAGTCTGGCCTGCACTGGAGACAAGATGCCTACGATCTCCACCTCTCCCAGATGCCCTTCCTAACTCACAAGTGATGGACTAGTCACAAGTGTGAACTCTGGGTGGGTAGAGAGAGTAATCTGCTGCGTACTCAATTGCGGTTCCGCAACCACCACTACAGATAGTTTGCACATAATCTGGAGGCAATCAGAGAGAGACCCCTGATGTTGATGCCACTGAGACGTCAGATCCTACTAAAGAGCTTGCTTATGCCACCTGGTGTGCCTATTTTAACCTCGATTGTAAGCAAAGACCTCTAAGAGAGGTCATGCAAAAGCGGGGGTAGCAATTCTCCTTACCAACAAGCTGGTAGAAGTATGTATATCACAGAGACACCTCTGATCTTTTTCTGGCAGTCATTCTACGACAATTGTTTAACTGCTAATAGATTACTCTCGGACTTCCAGTCACAGTATATCTTCACACCAGTCACTGTCTGTATATGGTTGGGCAATTGCATCCCCAGAACCATATGGGTCATTATCAGAATGTGTTCCGAATAATGCATTTAGTATGTAGGCTCTTCCATGTGGCAATAGCAGTGTAATGGAATCTGATGGAAAACCCAAAGGCTGCCGCCCAGATAGATCAGGGAGGGGCCGCCCAGATAGATCAGGGAGGGAATCAGAAGCGTTTGAAGCAGCGATGACTTGGAATGCCCAATTGGTTGCACTCATCATCGAGTGTTGATTCTCCATAGTCCAGCATAGGCTGCGGCGTTAAAGTCGCAGTCAACATCGAAGCCAAAATGGAGCTGTAGTAGGTCAAGAGGGTCCAACTGGCATTGTGATTAGACCCCTCCACACCGAAGTGGATTGGCTTCTAGAGCGAGACAAAGAACGTTGTTGCCCTTGCACCTTTTCTGGAGTTTGAGAATGGCATGAAGGGTCCAGAGTCCCGCTTCAACTTTTTAGATTTGTTCTCCGACTTACCCAGAGACTTCAATTGTGATGAAAATCAGTCACAGGGACAACTTTTGGAGCAGGACTTTCCCTTCAACCTCGTGTGGCCCCGGCACAGAGTTTTCTGGTGCTTGGCGATGTAGAGTTTGTCTTTGAGTTACTGGATGGCCTCTGGACTCATCAAGGCGCAGTCGTTGAAGGTCTTGGAGTCATGTTACAACCCAGACACCACAGGCAAGCCTTATTGGGATCGGTCACATACATTTGCTTGCAACTGTCCCTACAAGGTTTGAACCCTGTAGTTTTAGGGGGTGACATTTTCCCAGAATAAGATTCAAAAAGTGAATAATCTACGGTTAGAAGTATCTATCAGAAAAAAAGATACATAAAGTGCAGATAGAAAAGGAAGCCTTACCAGGAAAGCAGAGAGAGAAGAGCCAGAGAAATGCATTAAAGATTATAACTTGAGTGCTATTCTAAAGAACATCTAGAAGGTAACAAAGGTGCAGACACAAGAGTAAATACGGATAACAGAGATACAGGCCCCCTGTAAACTCCAACTACCAGGGTAACTTAACACGTTGCAAACTGAATGGTATGCAATGTTTACTCGATGGGTGTCATAACATACAAAAGAGCTATATACATAAATTATAAGCTTTTACATTTTCCAATCTATGAACTGCCAGATGTACAAATGTTTTTTTTTATTAATACGGCATTTTGTAATGAAGACGGTGAGTAGTGCAAGATTCAAATCGTGTTCATTTTCCAGAACAGCAGCAGAAATGGATTGTAGGTTATCAGCCTGATTAAACTGTAAGATCACTTAGGCCACAAAGAAAGTGAAAGCATGAATGATCCATAAACCTTATTAAGAATGTGAACTGACGATTTACGCCTCAAAAATTCTTGTTCAGTACTTCTATGGGTGCACATAAAAAAAACACATTGGTTTACCGTGGAGCAAATTTATTTCAGCCTGCAATTCTAGGTTCAAAACATCTAGAATTTTAGACTAACAGGAAGGGTCATCTTGTGTGAAATGATCTTCAGTTGTTGATCCAAATAGGGATTCTTTTCTTCCTGTGGCTAGGTTACACAACTATAGTTGCATAGAAGAATCTTACTAAGTTTCCTGCAGCAAGGAATAAATCCTGTCCACGTTCGCCATATGAGACATTCTCAAAGCATATGCAAGTGTATAAAGATGGTTTGCTTGCTTTCCTTTTTGCTCTCTTTAAGGTTTTGAATCCTGATCTTACTTGCCTCAACAGCAGGACAAAGACCATAGGGAAGAATTGTTATGGCATCACTTCCACATGCTAGGGTTCAACGTTTTTTTTAGGAATTGTTGGCCCCCGCCGGTTCCAGTAGCTTTGATATTTTCCCAGATAACACATACAAAACAGCTTGTTCCCAGACTGAAGAAGCAGGTGTGGTCGCACCATGCAGAATCATCTGCTTCCATCTTTTTTCAGGAAATCTTTTTAGAAAGATATCAATGTTCATTTACACATTGTATTATTAAGGACGTTGTGGTACAAGTACTGTTATCCCTTTTGCTGTTCTCACTCGCAGTAAGTAGCATACGAAACCCCTCAGATTCTCATTTCCAATGGTTGTGTCTTTACAACTCAGTTTAAGCTCCTTGCTCTCATAATGAACAGAATTTCCAGCCCCCTAAGGTCTTCTGCAAAAATATTCAGATGGTGCAATGTGAGGGTACTTTCAAACCAGGGTGAGACTGAGGGCCACCTCACATCCTCTGGTATTAGCAGCCTTCACTGGGTCGAAGCAACAAGTTCCACTAGCATTGTTGCCTCTGTTGGAGCAATTAGCTATGAGATTTGGTCATTGAGCTTACTCCTATCCTTTCTTTGCGCATTACTATCCCATCCTCCTAGTGTGTGACAAATTCCCATTTGCTCCCCTTAATTCAATAGTATGCATTCCTTAAGGGTTGATCCACCACAATCATGCAGTTGAAGCCACTGCAAACATTAAAGGGAGGGAGGGCCGAAAAACGACTCATGAGTGATGCGGGCAAGTAGCATAGGGGCCAAGACCAGATGTGGAGGGAGTACATGGCCTGGCAAGCAGGAGAAGTGGCACAAAGGACGCGCCGATGTCTGCTGACAAAGGGACTCAGTCTCAGCAGCGAGGATTCAAGCCAAGACAAACAGGTGCAGGAAACCAAATAAGGAGAATAAAGACCCAGAATTAGAACGTGGAAAGATGGCTGCATGGGGTTGGAGCGGCATGCTGCTCCTTGCCTATGCTACATGCGCTTTACTACTCTAAACAGTTGTCAGTGGTGACTGAATTTACAATAAATGTATTTACACAGTAATACTTAACACGGTTATGTTGCTCTAAAATGCTTTTTCAAAAAAGTTCATACTTGTAGTACAATTGAATTGCATGGTGATAAATATTAGAGCAATGCCAGTGCTAAATAAGTAATAGCAATGAAGTATATTCTCACAGTATACGGGTACAGCACACTCATTGGGAAAACAGTCTTTCTTCCCCAACACATACATACACACACTATCGCATTTTGCAAGCGTCCTTTCAACACAAACAGGAGCAGCATGGCGGCTGGGCACAAACACCGACATAGTGGAAGCCTCCCTGGCACATAATATACAGAAATGGCAACAGTCGTGCAGGTCTACCCCCGGGCAGAATAGGTGCACTATAAGCAACAGCATTACAATTAAAAAGTCCAATCAGGAATACCTGGAATCTGGGCAATACCTGTGCAGAGTAGCACAGAGCAGTTAGTTACCCCAGGAGATCAATCACACAGGCCAGGTCCACCATGAACAGAATGCAACACTTGGAGGCTTTCACACCCAGTGCTGCATATCACATTGAATGAGAAAAATACACACCAAAACTGCAGAGCCGTAGGTTTTGTTGGGAGATAAAGTTTGAAAACGTGTAGATATTTTGATGGTTTTGTCCAAGCGTGAAATAGCATTCTTTAAAGAATAAACTTTTTGTACAATAAACATTTGCAACGTAATTCTATGTGTAGCAGGGATGGCCAATCAAAGCGGTCGGTCAATTGGCGATGGTTGTCACAATGCTGTATGATTTTGATGAATATAACTAAATTGTTACCTTAATAGTATCCTGAGGCAACCCTGGTGCTGGTGCTTTATCCAGGTAGGTCTTCAGGTCCTGATCCACATGCTCAAACACCAACGTCACCTTGGTTTCCCGGTCTGTTCGGGCTGTGGCGCAAACATCCATTAACCTGCGAGAGTTAAAGGGAGAAGTCACTAACAGCATCCGGCAGGTAGCAACAAGTGGAAATTTAAGAGCGCTAGCATACTTTTGATGTTTAAAACCAATAGATTTACTTATTTGGCTCAAGCAGGGACATTCCAAGCTGAAATGCCATACAAAAGGGCAGAGATGGAACATAGCATAATAGCAGTTTCAAGGAAAAACAGAAATCAGAGAATACTTAGATGCTTGTTTGTGATGAGTGATCAGCTAAACAAATAAAACATATAGACAGGTTACAAAGTATAGTTTCACTTTACAGTCTAAAAATGATATTCGTCTTTCAACATGCTTTCACTGTGTTCTCATGATGTGATGCTTATGCTGGTTTTAAACTCCAAGGGCCATATGTATCAACACATTTCCCCATTGACACAGAATGGACAAAACCCTTTGATACATCTGGCCCCAAGTGTGGAACAGGCTCCGATATCAGGGGGAAGTGCGTTCCCGTGATAGGGACCTAGTAGATGGAGTGATCAGAATTAGGATGCCACGTTCTTATTGGTGTCAAAAGAGCATTCTGGCACGCAGATCAAAAATTCATGGTGGTTGTGTAGCAGGTCATAATGTGGGCAAGATACTGCTAAAAAATGCCATGAACAACTTTGAAAATAATTTTCTAGAGCATGTAAATGGCCGTGGTTTTAGCTAAGTCGCCCAACTTCAGGGCAAAAGGGAATGCTAGAGGCTAGTCTGGGCAAGTTGAACAAGTTCCTGGTAGCAAATGTTACCACATTATCCGGTATGAAGAAATAATACTGATCAAGACCTTCAGTAGGCTGTTGCAGTAACGAATGTGTTAGAAAATTAATGATTTCCCTAGTGCTGTGGAATGGGAAATATGGTTGTATTTTCGGGCTGCAGTGGTATTAATGCATTCCTACTTATTAATTTAAAGGGTTGAAAGTATTGCTATATTTCTAGTGAATGAGACAATGGTCAGAATGTCATGCGGGAAGTGAATAGAGGTAGGTTAGTAGGTGGAAGCAGAGGAGAAATAAAAGTAGAGGAACGTTTTAGAAGAAGTCCGTATGAAGGACCCGAGACCCATCTATAGCCAAATTGCAGCTAGACAGAACTTTATACAGCCCCCAGCCTCCCCAAAATCTCCAGATAAGAAGGCCAAAGTAGTAAAAAAAAAAAATGAAAAAAAAGGCCTACTGTGAACAATACGAATACACAATGTTCTTTGGGCAAGCACATTGCATTCCATGGTTAGCTTTCTTGTCAGTCTCATTTCCTTGCTTCTTATTGTTGTTCGGAATTCCTTCCTCTTGTGCTTACCCCTTCCTTGGAGCATAGCTCCTTTACCATCCTTTTGACTGGATGGCTAGTGTCCTTTCACTTTTTACAGTCAGGAAACCCGTTTTTCTTTATCATTAAGCACTACACGAGAGTGTAGGTGTTCAATCCTTCCCCCAAGAAATATTGGGAATCTGAGTTCCTACCCCTTTCATTTATTTTTTAAATATTCTTTTTTTAAATATAAAAGGCTCTCAGGGCTCTGTACTTTAGAATCATGGAAATTCAAGGGGAAATGGGGTACATTATGCAGAGCTCTCACTTTCACCAGTAAATTTCACTTTAAATATTACAGTTGGTGTCAGGCTCTCTTGAATCTTCCTCTGCCTCTCCCTTCAACCCATCCTCACTCTTAATCACTCGACATGTATTGAGTTTTAATTACACTTATGGCTCTACTTACTGAAAGACCAAAAATGTATGTGGTGCACTATGCATGCAACCCTGGTATCACGGGCCCTCGTGTAATAAACAGGATTTATATTGCATAGAAATACTTGATAGTGTTGAATGACCATATTAGCTTTATAAAGGAAATTTTATAACAGTAGAATAGTTAAATTGTGCTGCAAACAAGTTACTACTCTTGTACGATTTAAGATTCTTATTAATAGATCGAGACTGCAGGACCAAATAGCCTTCTGGTTGCAAAAGTCCTACTTCCAGCTTACCAGATCGTACAGTGACCTTAAAGCCTGTTCATTGTGGACGACTGGTTGCTTACTTCTTATTCGATAGCGTGCCTGGCCCAGTTAGTTGGCCCATCAAGTAAGCCCACTGCATGGCTCATAATATCTAGGATTCCCATGCTTTGTGAGGAATTTCCGGGCCCGGTTCTTGAGTAGAAAAAAATCTTCATACTTTTCCAAAACAAAAGGCTTACTCCCTCATCTTTCCTCATTGGAGCATAAGATATTCAATCCAAGTTCTCGCTTCTCAGTCACACTGACATGGTAGTGCAGGTAAAGTGCTATGCCAGATTTCCCTGCCCATCAAAAGATAACTACACTACCTACATAATATATCATCTTAGAAAGCCATCTGAATTTTTCGTTAAAAGGGCTAATTCAGAAAAACATAAATGGAGATAGAGTGCATAAGTGGCTACAAAAAATGACATATGATGAGTGAAAATGACAATTAAAAATACTACTCACACACTGGATCTTTGATAAATTCACTTGCTTTGAACTGACTCTCACCCTGATGACTTGGAATAATTAAAATCATTTTAATATATAAAAGGGAGAAAGCAGTAATAGGTAAGTAAAATTCTTTAGTCAAACGTTGAATATTCCTGGTGTGTGTGGACCAGTTACACTAATTTAGAATCTATCCTGGCCGAGGATGCATTCAATAAAATATATCTGGACAATGCATCTTGAATTGCCGAAGTGCACTTTTATACTTATTACAGGCAGCATGTCGCATTTAAAGCCTCTCTCTGTGTCATCTCTTTATGTGCAGTGGTGCACGCTTCTAGTGCCTTGAAGCCAATCCTTGCTTCCTGGAGTTGGAAATGTGGCCCACCCCAACAGTCCTCCATAAGGAGAGCTTTCATCCACTTTTTATGGTGTCCACTCTCTGAGAGCTAGCTACCCTTCCAAGGCCTTTCTCAGACCCCCCACCCTCCCCAGAGTATTCCCAAATGTCAACAACTCTGTATTTAATGAGTCCATCGCTCCAATATGCGTTGTCTTGAGGCCTTCGGCATGATTAGATGTATAGAGCAATGTTCCTTCTCACCAGTCTCCTGGGATTCATAATTTATGTTCGACCCGGTCACTCCCTCAATATGTTCCTATGGTGTTCTGCACCCCGAGGGATAGATTAGGTCTCTCTCTTCCCTGTTGAGATGCTTCCTTTGGAGAAGAACTGGATCCATTCTATTTCACCAAACAAACAGATACACCCAAATCACTCTTAGCTGTTCTAGAAGTGATCAAAAATTAAGCAACACAATCCGATAAGCTATTGGGGTCTCTCCTGAATACGAAAGATGTTTCAATGCATATTCCTCTTGTAGGAAGGAAACACAAAAACCCAGAATTTTTATTTTCTCTCTTTTCTTAAAAAATGTGTAATGCAAACACTGCAAAGTGAGGGCCAGATGTAGGTAAGTATATTTTACCGATTCATAAATACCGAATGTTACCGATTCGGTATTTATGAATCGGTTAAATAGAAGGGGGGAGAATTAGGTAGAATCGGTAATTGAATTACCGATTCTGTAAGAATCGGTATTTACCGAATCGGTAAACACCGATTCGGTAATGCCTATTGATTCCTATGGGCATTGAAGCCCATAGGAATCAATGGGCATTACCGAATCAGTATTTACCGATACGGTAAATACTGAATGTTGCAAGGGTGCAGGGGGTGTCACTGACACCCTCTAGCACCCCGAATTCAGGCACTTGTGCCATGTGGAACACAGACATGCCCTAAGGGCATGTCTGTCTGTCACATGGCATATGCATGCACACATGTGCATGCACACCTGGATTCGGTATTTTACCACCCAATTGGATTGGGTGGTAAAATACTGATTCTGTAAGGCCTGTGGGACTCAGAAGAGTCTCACCTACATCTGCAAGTTACCGAATCGGTAAAAATACCGATTCGGTATTTTACCGATTCGGTATTTTACAGTTTCGGTAAATTTACCGATTCGGTAAAATTACCGAATCGGTAAATTGGGCCCTTACATCACAAATTGCCATTTACCGGTCGGTAACGGCCGAAATCGGCCGGTACCGGTCGGTAAATGGCCACCTACATCTGGCCCGGAGTCACTTTTAGACACAATCCCAAGTGAACAATTTAAAATGGACAGCAACGTGTAAGTTCTGATGTTAAAATAAGTTTGAGGCTGGTTTTAAAGATTCAGTGACACAACAAAGTAGCAGCCATCTTTCCTACCCACAAACCACATATTTACATCTGTTCAATTAATTTTAACCTAGTTATACATGTAGACAGTCTCCCTGTGATACATTTACGTCATCTATGCACATAACATCAACATCCTCTCCTACGCAGACTCGCAATTCATACTCTTCCGTTCGGAAAAGACTCCAAAGCAAGAAACAAGTTCACCGCCTGCAAAACTGAAGCCAACTGTCTCAAGCTCAACATCAGGCAAGAGCACCTCACCATGGGACTCAAACTGGTGCCCTTGGAATAATGATCGACAGCAAACTGGAAATGGCAGCACAAACAAACACCATCACTGCATCCTGCTTCCACACTCTAAAGATATTGAGGAAGAACTTCAAATTACTCCCAAATGGCTCTAGAAAAACTGTCCTGCGCACCCTAGTCACCAGCAAGTTGGGCTATGGTAACATTCCCTTGGGCCGGGATCACCTAGCAACTCACTAGAAGTCTACAGAACATCCAGAACTCGGCAGCCAGACACATCCTGAACCTCCCACACAGAACTCAGCGCTTAGAGACCCCTGTGGTTATAACGCGCCATACAAATTAAATAAATAAAATAAAATAAATAAAAAATAAATAAATAAACTCACATCACACCACACCGGAGGGAACAACACTGGCTCCTTATGCACAAACATGCTAAATTCACACTTCTCACACACATTCAAGGCACTACACAACTCAGGCCGGACGTTCGTGAACAGTCTCATCTACTTCCACCTACCATCCAGACACCTCAGTGCTGCAGGACTGCTACTCGCATACATCCTACACAAAACACAAAAACGGATTGGGAGGACGGGTATTCTTACATCGCTCATAAAACATACAACAACCTCTCACTCCACATCAGAGCGCTCTCCTCTCTTCTTAAATTCATCACGGAGCTGAAGACCTGGCTTTTCAATTAACCAACCTACCATAGGCAGAGCTAGGCACACTCATCTGCTCAGTGCCAGTATACCTTGTAGAAGATCGTGCACTTTATAAATGCACCTAACATATGTCATTGTGCAGAGGTTTTCTAGAACGCTCATACACCTCAGGTTTCCTGACTCAGACTAAAGCTAGCATAACAAGAGGAGGAGTGTAGATAGTTCTGTTTCAATAACTATCTATACCCCAGTGCACCCTCCTGGGTGAGCTGTGCACTATACAAATACACGTAACATAATGCAACAAAAGAAAACCGGTCTTGAGTCTGTTCTAGTTGGAAGTGAGCTGCAATCAAGAAACATGCAAGTAGCAACAACAGAAGATCAAGCACCCTTTTGCTACTTACAGATGTAAAGGGTACTGAGCTTATCAATGAAAGCAGAACCTAAAACTCTCACGGGACGCAAGGGCCCGCTGGTCTTGGAGTAATTGATGCGCTGTACTGTAAACGGATAGGAAGTCAAAAAGTCAAAGTGTACATTGAAATAGGGCAGGTATCCAATGGAGGACAGCAAGAACAGGAGATGCATGGACAAAGTGATAGGCAACATGCATTAACCAAGCAGCAGAATTTTGAACGATCTCCAGCTACTTCATAAGATAATTTTGAAGCCCGTGCAAAGATCAATACTCTATGTAAACTGCGATTCAACCATCGAGCACACAGCCAAATCATTCGGTGCCTTTGCCACCTCCAAGCGCTAAGGGACAGAAGGATCATGCACAAAACGAGGAGTTAATAAACCTCTCGTTGCACTATTTTACTTTGAGGACGAAACAATTTTGAAACCTAAATTGGCAAAGGACAGGGAAAAACCCACACAAGAGAGGCACAGGGGTCTGTGGAGATTAATGCACAGGAGGCAGCTGACCAAGAGCCTGTGGTTGATGGGGTCAAGAGCCACTGGCAAGTCATGTAGGATAAGAGTGACGATACCACTGACGACAGAGGCCATTTAAGGCTGCCCCAAACCGACTCCAAGGCTGGCTGCGAAGAAGTCGGGCCAAAGCACACCAATCTCAGACTAACAGAACTGCAGTGCAAATAGGTCTGCCATAGTGCAAAGACAGCGGGCAGAAGGGGCATGGGTGAATATTTCATAGCTCAGCCAGACCAACAAATGGCTTAGCCACAGGTGGAATTAGGAATCTGTTCACCAAAAGTAGGCATTGTGCAAGTGGCCATAGTCTGGTTTAATATGTGGATGATGTAAAAGCACTGTTGTGTGGCAAGAAATGTCAAAATACGCACAGAGTGAGGGTCAATCGGGGAGGGCGGTTTAAGAATGGAAGAGCCGAAGCAGAACGTTTTGAAAAATTGGAAAAACACAGAAAATTAAAGGGTAACCATAGGAGGAAAGACAGCAGGCGGTGGTACAAAAAGGTGATTTCATTTGCCGACTAGTTTGAGACCTAAACTTTAAAACATCTGAAATATTCGTCCATAGTTATCCAATGATGGACTCAATGCGGTGACAAAGGACAGTTGCATTAAAGAGTTTGCTAAATGACTGTATAGAGTCCTTCTATTTGTGTTGAAACTTTAACCATATTATTTTCTTAGACTGATATGTACTGTTGTCTTTCGCAGGGATCCCAATACCGATTTAATAGTGAAAACGTCTTCGCTCTGTGCCACCGATGTCACAGGGGCACACATTAAGAAAAGTCGCATTCTGTGAGCATGACACAAGAGATCAAGCTCTCACGAGACCCTGGAAATGAGACAAAAGCCCTCTCTCACATGGCAAACAGTTCGAACTCATTTCTCACGCATGCCATGCATCATTCACATACCAGAGCTGCAGAATTCATGGGCTGGCTTACTCCTCTCTCCGGGGCTCAACTCACAGCGACTTCTCGACCGCCTCGCTCTGTGCCCTGATATGGTTTAAAGATCTGAAAAGCCATGGGAGACATCCCTGCCTTTTGCGCTCTCCCCTCAGGCGCTCTGCTGCGGGAAGTCGCCCACTTGCATTTATTTGGGCTTTCTTTCTAGTGCTTGTCAGAGTGTCCCATTTGTTATGCAGAAACGACACTCTCCATGCAGCCTTTCCCTTTGGTTGCCGCTGGCCAGGGCACTGTAAGCTCTCGATCGGAAATTACATGAATGGAAAATGGGCTGTCACGCCGCACTCCAGAAGAGGAGGAATCACACCGCACATCTAAACACCAGCAAAAGAGGTACCCACTGCCCCTATTGCAGCCACACTTTTGATAACAAAGGCATCAATTGAGTCGAATGCACCTGATCTCTTGGCACTGATGGAGAACGGTGTCCGGTCACCCTAGTTTCGCAAATGTTTGTGGTTTTTCACAACTTTTGTAATGCTCCGCACTAGATCTAGAATAGAATGCTTCAGATTCTAGAGGTTTCAATGGATCAAAGATCTGACCCTCAGGTACACAAAAAGAGCTGCTAAACCCCTCAGTCATTTTGAAAAGCTCCAACCACAATCCAATTGAGGCAGAAGTACCAGCACTAAATGGAGCGGGCCATGTCCTTTCGCCTCAACCCACCGTGGCAGCTAGTCTGATCACGTGTAAATGGAATTCCTCATCCTATGGGGTAGCCTTCTTATGGATGTCTAGGTTAGTTCCAGCAATGCTGAAGATATCTCCATGCCTATGCTTCCAGACTATAATAAGTTATCGAAGGAGATGCCCTACTGCAGCCAACATCTCCCCTCCAGGTTTCGGTGAGTGGAAGTTCTCCAGCCATAACCTTACCCATCCAGCTTTCACTCGCTCTCGCTTCAACTATGCCAACTCTGCCCCAATCCCACCCGTGCACATCTGCCAGATGGCACATCCTAAGGTTTGCATTTACATAGCACTTGTTACCCCGGATGGGGTGTTGACGCACTTTTTTTGGCGAATAGCACGCTACTGGGAACCCATAAATGATTTGTGTTGAAAATTAGTATAGCAAAAAATGAAAGTAATTTGAGTGGTGGATATGTATGGAAAGAGGTCTGATATGTATACGATACCCCAATAGGCGGCACTTGATCTCTACCACCTTCATCCCTACCTTCTCCTGGATGGAGCATGAACACAATACTACTATTCCCGCTTTCTTGGGCATCATAGAGTGGAAGAACTGCTGAGGGAAGGCTCTAGACTGAAGTATACTCCAATCCCTGCGCAATAAGTGTATTTCCTGTAAAAGACATATGTCTGCCTGTGTGGGTTCGAGGTAGGACAATAGCGCTTTCCTCTTGACCGGATTAGTCAGGTCCTTAACATTGAGGGTTAGTACCCTCAAGTTCTTAGTGAATGTGGTCATAACGAGGACCAGGGAGATTCCTTGATAGGCCGGTCAGGCCCCCCCCAAACCCCTGTGTAGCAAAGCACAGACTAAAAATGGTAAAATGTGACCATATGTTAGCTGGCACCCGTGAACAATCCCCAGACCCAAACAACAAGAAAAACCAAAGTCTCTGATGTGGAGATGCAGAACAGCCCGTCATCTCGTTCCCAGTGGTAAAGTTCCTACATGGCGAATCCCTGCAAAGCTGTGCCATCTCGTGGACTTGTCAGGGTGCTTAGCGGTTATGAGAGACCCCGAGCTTCGGTCAGGGTGAACAGCAGGAATTCTGAGAGTTTTCCAATATGCTGCGGCACGCAACAGGGCTGACCCTGCTCTCTCCTCTCTTATTCGCTTTATATGGCGCCGTTTGTGCAGAAAGTGTGGGACTCATCAGAGGTGGGGGGGGGGGATATACTTTGCAGGCGAGGAACACCTGACCAGCCTGTACGCTGATGACATCTTAGTCTCCTTGGAAGACCCCCGGTCTGCTCTCCCGAGCTTCTTACAGGGGGTCGAGGGATTTAGAGGGTTGTCGGGCCTTCAGATTCATATTTCTAAATCACAAGCACTAAGCCTGATGGTGCCCAGGACTATGCAGGAACAATTCACGGGGCTGTTCTTGATCCGCTGGAGGTCAAGCATCTGTTACGTGGGCATTCAGCTCTCGCCAACTATCCAAGAGACTGTGGCACTTAATTACAAAGAATTGGTTGATAGGGTGAAATCGGACCTGCTTCGCTGGCAGCCTTATTTGCTATCTTGGCTAGGTCGGGTGGCAGCCCTAAAAAGGACAGCTCCACTATATATATTCCTGCTCCTTTGGCCTCCACCTGGGGCAATTCAATCTCTGCAGAAGGCCTTTCAGGCCTTCGTCTGGGCGAATCGGCGTCTCCGGATGAAACGGAACCAGAGTTGGTGCATCCAGAGGGGTATTGGTTTGGGTATCCTATCCTTACAGAACTACTTTCAGGCAGCTCAGCTATGATATATGGTGGAATGGTCCCTTCCCGAATCAGAGAAACCATGGCTATTTATGGACAGGGCATTAGCGGGGACCTCCCTGTGGAAGATTAAGATCCTGAGGAAAGTGGGCGACGCCCGCCCCCCTAACTTATATCTCTCTGAAATTACTGCGCCCCTGCTAAAGGTTTGGAACACAGTTGTTATTAAAAATAAGGTTACATTGTTCCCTTCACTGCTAACCCCAATAGTAGAAAACCCAGATGCGCACCAGGCAATACTGGCACTCTGGGGAACTGAAAAGGTCCCATCGAGTCTAGCCTGGTTGCACCGCATTTGGGACCTCCTAGTAATGGAAAGGCTGGCAACATTCCTTGACCCAGGTGGGGTCACCTTTAGAGACACACGACGCTCATTCATAACACTTATTTGGCAAGACTTTACGGAGCTTACAAGCCGTAGATACCTCAAGCTATTGCGCCTGACGGGATCCCCAACCCAGTAACACCTCTCAGACCCTATGACTCAGGGCTGTGCATATACTTTGGATACAACTGGCACCCGAGGGGGGGAGGGAGAGGATCTTGATTGTTTAGGTTTAAGATAAAAGCTGCATATGCACCGATTGTGCCCGAATATTTACGCCAACTCAGCATTGTGACGCTTATATTATGCTTTGGCAGCAACAATAAACAAATTTAAACATAAACTAGAAAATAAATGCTGTAACTGAAAACCAACTCTCTGTGCCTGCTCTCCATCATCTTCCTTGCAATCCTTATCAGCAATAATTGATCTATTCATTTGCAAGTTAAAGTCTTGCAATCACCTCACACAGACAACCCAGTCTATTACACTATTCTGCATCTTAAGCCTCTCCCAGCCTGATCCCAGACTCAACAAAACCAGCCTTCATCAGACCAAACTCAAGAAATCAACGCTCGATCTTAAAAGTCAAGACAAATTTTGGCTTGCATCTGTCCTACAATGCCTTGTGAAGTTCTAAGCTGCAACCTTTTCTGGACATCAGCCTCATACTAGAACCTATTGCAGTCTGTTTCTTGTGCCTACATTGAACTAAGACAGCTATGGTAGGAGTGGATAAGCGTTGTGTGTCTTATGGATGCTAGTCTTTCAGCTCCTGTGACCCTCTCTATATACTGATGGCACTTGACACCATATAACATAATTCTCCTTCACCACTGTCGTTCAGTTCAAGGAGTCAGATGAAACTGTACCATGGTATGAGTCTTATGTATTGACTTTGACAATGAAAGTCAATGCGCTGGCCCATTAAAGTCCAACTACCCCAATCCTTTTAACCTACAGAGCTGTGCAAGGATCCACTCTACTTGCATCAAAGTCTGCTTGTGCTTGCTTTCTGGGCATGTAGAGAGCTTCAGGTATGAGGTTTCACATACACACCATTTTTGATTAATGTCCATTTTCTGACGTGCCTATCTAAATTTAGCGATAAGCTGAACTCTATCCAAACTTGGGTTAATGCAAATATGCTCTCCTTCAACAGTCTAAAAACAGGTGTTCTTCAAAATGAGATACTCCAGAGCAATTTCTCCCTTACAGCCTTCCTGAAAAACTTTGTTACGGACACTGTCAACTCCGACAAGATGGAAGTACTGGTCTTTGCCAACAAGACCTCCCCATGGGTTTCCACCTGGTGGCCGTCAGAGCTAGGGCTAAAACCCACACCCACTCAAGAAACCTATGGAGCATCGTAGATGACACGCTCAACATGACGTCTCAAGTCAACACAGTATGCATCTCCTGCCTCCACACCTTACGCATGCTTCGGAAGACCTTCAAATGGTTGCCACAGAACACCAGACAGACCGTCACACAAGCACTCCTCACCAGCAGGCTGGACTACGGCAATACTATATATAAGAATCAATATTCAAACAACTCCTACGTAGGCTCCAGACCATCCAGAACACACCACAAGACTCATATTCGACCTCCCACGCCTCACCCACATCACACCGCACCTCCGGAAGCTTCACTGGCTCCCTATTCACAAGCGTAGATAATTAAAATTTCTCACAGACATATACAAAGCCCTACACAACACAGGACCAAAATACCTGAAAAGCTGCACACACTTTCACCAACCCACCAGACATGTATGCTCAGCATTAGATTTTACACACACCCAGCATCTGCAAAAGCAAAACTGGAGGTCACTGATTCTCCTATATGGCACCCTAGACATGGAACGACTTCCTTCAACACATCAGAGTCTCCTCCTCAGTTATTGAGTTTCGGAAGTAGCTTAAGACCTGTACCTCCATATAAGTACCTTGGACCACACAGCTACACAATTTTCCCAAGCATCGGAATATCACGTCAGGGGATTAGTGAGCTATACAAATCAATCAGCATAACATATCCCTCAGATTCTCCATTCTGATTTTTTTCTAAGGAGCATACTATATCCAGAAATGTTTTCAACCTGTTCATATTAAGACCCTAGGAAGGGTGGTGCCCCAATCTACTGAATGACATCATTTTTATTATTCTGAACAACACAGATGGAATCCTGAACGTGACATTCCTTTGATTCATTGAGCTTCATAATTTCATTCAAAATTTGCGAATATTTTTTTCAACTTTTACCTGCCCAGAGTGCAGAAGGCAGGTGTCGGTTTCTGACTCGCATTCAGTGTCCATGGAGTCAGGGCCGGGTCTAGGGCGGTGCGATTGCACCTGACGCTGACTTGGGGTGGGGGCGCAGTGTTCGTCGTTTTAAAGGACCTGATGCCGTGTACATTGTCCCAGCAATATTCAGCCATCAATAAAAATTACACCTCGGGTGACTAATTTCTTCCTGGAGAGAGACCGGAGCTTTGTCTAGAGAACGTTTTGATTCATCATAGCACAGAGGGTTAATGTGCCTGATGCAAAGAACATGTCCCTTTCACATCACAAAGTGCATATAATATAAATATGTCAGTGGGTTACCGCTTCCATCAGAGATCCTTTTGTTACTTGCATTTTTTAAGTTAAAATCCTGATATAGAGCAGTGAGCTATTAACTTCCATCAAAGACTGCAAGGAACATGTTAGAGCTGTATATTTTTTGCCCAGTCTTTCGTTGTCCTAATATTGCAAAAGGGGTTCTTTCGAGTAGAAATTAATTCTTATTATTTAAGAAAACCCCTAAAAATGGAGCTACACTGTTTAAATTCTAAAGTTGTGCTTTTCCAGACCAAGGACTCAAACTATACGCCCTACCAGTATGGATGAATGTGACTCCTACTCCTTGTAGGCCTCTGTCTTATGTAACATTTCTTATACACTGATTTACACATGTATGATTATCTCTGTGCAATGCATGTGTGATGTAAAGTGTTCTAACCTCTTAAACTGGTATGAGTGGTGCCATAAAACTAAATTAATCTAAGAGACAGTGGTTATGGAGAATTGAGGGGCCCTGTCAAATGGTGGTATTGACAGAATCCGTGGTGGAGGTGGTCATTGGGGGGAGGAATGGGGGCGGGGGGGGGCAACCAACAAACACTGCTGCACAGGGGGCCTCCAGTGCTAAAGCCGGCCCTGCATGGAGTCTAGGAGTCAACAAGGAGACCGGTTCTGTCAGCCCATAGGAAACGAAAGGTCACCAGGGAGACGAAGGCTATGCATTCCATGTTGTTGCATAAGCAGAAACCATATAGATCACTGACTTGCTCCACGAGTCTGCCCCATAGCAGAGATGAATAACAGTGTCAACAACGCTTAGACATAAATCATTCAAACAGTCACCCCTCCTGCTATTGGCAAACGCACAGCGGCAAGTGACACCTACATGAAACTGAAGCAAGAGATGGTAATCATCTACATTTTTCTTCTAACATACCAACGCTTGAAAAAAGTCACGTTAAACATTTACTTTTCCACCTGTACTGTGGAGGATACAGACTCTGGCCACGAGTCTCATTACTTCCATTGCTGCTACGTTGCCTTCAGGATGCCATCATGTGCCCGTCTATGGCTTTGTCAAGAGGGCGGTGGCCGATGCAGTTGGTACAGGGCAGAAACATCTAGTTCAGTGTCAGCAGATTCGGGGTCAGTGATTCCACCCATACTCTTCAAGGAGTTAGGCTCCGTTTAGCACAGGGGGTCTGTGACTTTTTTGGTATATATATATATATATATATATGGTAACTCAAGAACTCCTGCTTTTATGGGTGCCGCTTTGAGAGTCTTCCAAGAGGAGGAAGCTGTGGGAAGAAGAATCCTCCTCTCTGTAAAAGTTTTCTGATCGAAACAATATCGTCCTACAGATTCCTCATCACCCTCATGCCTCTAAACCGTTATGTGGGCCTATTTATCCATTGATATTGGCTTTTTTCCGGTTCTTTCAGTTGTTGTCTCGGTCTTTTGTCCAGGAAAGATAAGTGGAACAGAGGCGTTTCTTTATTATCCTGGGGCAATCAGTGGTTATTGTGCTGTATCCATGGTGAGTATCGTTATTCACCATTAATGTCCCTGGGCCACATGCGCTTAGGCACTCCAGTTGGATTAGCAATTGCTCACTTTAGGCACTTCACTCTACAGTAGCAGATAAGCTGAAAAGTCAGGCCATACACTAGGCACAGCAATTTAAGAACTCCGGTTCAGCCATAATGTAGCACTTCACAGCACACTAACTTCAATGTCCAGTAAGGGTTGTTCCTTTAAAAGAAATTAATATTTATTTACACGTCACTAAAATAGGGTAGAAGAAATAGGGTTATACACAAAAGTAAAAAAAAAAAAGAATAAAATTAAATAAATTAAAATTTAAAAACACCCACAGATGTATCACGGTTCCGGGATGCACCATCACAACCCTCAAATCCTTCACAGCTCGTATACTATTTATACCATAGATTTTCCACAACTGTTGGCCTTATTGCCAGCGTTACCTACATGGGGTTGCATGGCAGCCTTCGCAATTCAACTAACTACCACAATGCCACTATGAAAAAAGGCATGAGTATCTACTACCCTTCCAATTAGGACAGCGGAAAAATGTTGACCATATAGGGACATGGGGAACACTGGTGTCCTCCTTTTTGCCCTATTTGTTGTTTTTAATAGTACCCCAGATTGACATAATGACATTTTCATATGTCGATTGAGAAGTAATTTAACTCACTCTCCCTTTCATTGCAAAAAGAAATTCTCCCACTAAGTGCCCCTTCATCCTTCAAGTTAAGGAATGGTGAAGGAGACACAACCTGATGCTGAAGTAAGCCGTCTCGGTTGGTGGGTGAGGGCTTGCACCCATTAATTATTTATTTTTTAATTGACATTCCATAATATTAGGGCTTTCGAGAGGGTAGTCAAAAAAACATCTTGCAACCAAACTGAGTAGCTCCATTGTCCTAACGAGACGGGCAGTAGTTACTCCTACCTATATCCACAGTGTCTTTGTGGCAGTTAGCTCAGACTGTGGAGAGTACACTGTGTCTCATCTTCACTTCCAAGTTTTTGTATTCAGTCTTCTCAAACTCTCAGGTTTACTGATCCCTTTACTCCCAGACAGACAAGTGGCCAGAGGCTCAGGGCTGAATGTGTCTATGTATCTAAGCAAGTCCTGGTTCAACCTGCCTCATATTGCTCTGCTTTACTTACAACTGTACTGGGTGCCTTGCAGATTTTCTGCAAATGCAAAACCATCCAAGGCCCACTAGTAGGCATCCATCCCCGCTGCACGGGCAAAAATGGCAAGACTTAACAGCACCAAGCCGGACGGTTCCCTCCAGGCCGGCAAACATGACGCCTTTCAAATTCAGCAAACACAACATCCTCCTGAACCTCAAGCAAAAAGCTTGAATGCCCCACTAGCAGCTGTAAATAACTAAAATAACTGTTTGCTTTGCATCTGTGAACCAATATGTTTGGTGACAGGTTAGGTATGCCTAGGCAAGGACTGTTTAAGTATGTTGTACACAGGGGTTTCAACATGTTCAAGATTTGAATCTGTATTAGGCAATATGGTTGGTTTATTGGATGCTGCTTCTTGCTGCACCCTGCCTAGGCATTTCAGCAGAGCTGTACAGACTGCTTGCGATCCAAACAGTGCACGCAAGAAAAGTAAAACCAGGAATTACAATTAAAGCACATCTGCCCCTTAAGGCGAAATTGGACACCATGAATTCAGGTGTGCAAAAAAATATTGCAAGACAAAAATAAGATTGACAGCAGAAGGGAAGTCTGTAAAGTGCCTGCTTTTCCTTTGCTGTAAGCAATCCGCACATAATGCTTTGGAACGCAGTGGCAAACCTAAGTGGCCCATCACGACTACCTTCCTCCAATGAAGAGGAATTTTTCCAGGCAACAATCTTCTCAATTTCCTTTTGGCTTCACCATCAGCATGTAGGCCTTGCACCCTCCACAATCGCACAATGGGATTATCCCATAACGTTGACCACTCGCAGGCCACCAAACCGTTCTTGGCAGTCTGCTTCTGTGGTCTCTCCATTCTGCTCCTCCCAGCGGATTCAAAGACCCTCCTCCAGGAGACTGAGAAGCAGCTGACAAGACTTACCTGTGCTTGAGCCTTTCGAAAATAACCGCATGTCAAGCACGCATGCGCACCTCTCCTTTTCGAAAATGTCCCCCACCACCACTGTGGCCTAGCCTTTGTAATATCTTCATCGACAGACTGTTTCTATTTATAACAGTCTGATAAACATTACGCACCTGGACAGACCTTTTCTTCCTGGCATTGTCTGCACTGCTCTCAGGGCGTTTGACTCTGCTAAACGGATAAAACCGAGGAGCCGTAGCCTAGCCATGAGCAAAATGGCTGCTCTTTGAAAGGCTCTGCTGGCGCCCATAGGCAGCACTTGGATGGCTTCGAGAGGAACCCCAGTGCCAGGTGGTGGTGTGAAGTGCAACATCGAACTACATTGCTTCCCACTGTACCTGTACTGTTTGCTGCCGTCTGGATGATGCAAAGTCTTGTACGAGATGCACCCTACTCGGCACACTGCATTATTAACAGGTCTGCCTAGGGTCGAACAGAAGCCTGCTGTTAAATAGGGGGACAGTGCAGAGAGCGCTGCTCGCACAATGAATCACGGACCACAAGTTCTTAGTTTATCAATAAAGGCCACTTTCTTAAGACCGGTTCCATTTATTTTCTCAAAAACACATTTTGCCATTTTATGATCAATCCAATCCCCAAGCTTATACCAAACTATCTACAACCTAACGCCCCAAAATGTTGACCCCCAACAAACCCAGAAGAACTGACCCCGTTGATAACTCCCCCTCATTCTCATTTCCTTTCCCACGTGACTGTGTACCCCACCTCACCCCTTTGAGGATGGACAAACCTGCTCAGGGCTGCCCACCCCCCAGAAAAATTCGGCCTACCAAAAATGGCTAAAGAAAAACCTGTCTTGTCGTGGCACGAAAACATGGGAAAAAACCCTGGCAGTAGCCTAGGAAAATTTGACTCTGGACCAAAAAATGAAACAATGAAAAAAAGAGAGAAGGGTGGGTGGGACAAAAACTCCTCCGCACCTCCCGCCTCCCGAGGGCACAGTGATTTTCCCGCCTCACCCGCCCTGCTAAGTAACTTTTCCTGCCAAGCGCCAGCTGCCCTGATTGCCCGCTTGGCCACCTGTTTGGCCGCTTCCACCATGCGAATCAGCCCAGGGGGAGACCGGCTCGTGCCCTGCTCCCCCTGGGTTCCCCCATTTGCAATATCAAGCCTTCCTTCCGAGTCGGATCCTTATCTGGAAAGACACCCGAGTGACCATGCCCTACCTTGAAAACCTATAGATCCGACGTGGCTGATAGGACCCCCCCACTGTGCAGTCAATGTCGCTACGCCGAAGGAACTGCCCGGTGACTCATTGTATGCTAGAAGGTTTTGCCTATGCAAGAGCTTATGCGTTTTAGCAATGTTGTTCACCAGCGTGGCTGCTGTTCAGCGAGGCTGAAAGTTAATGGTGTATGGGAGAGTGGCGTAAAGTGTCGTGGAGGGATTAGAGTGCTGCAGAGTGGAAGGGAATAGAGTGGAGCAGAGTGGCATAAAGTGTCAGAGTGAAGAGTCATAAAGAAGAGTGGAGTGGCGTAGAGCGGAGTAGTGTCGTAAAGTGGAATGGCATAGAGTGGAGTAGAGCATCGTGCAGTGGAATATTAGTGTCGTAGAGTGGCACAGAGTGTCAAGTGGAGAGGCATGAAAGAGAGTAGAGTGCAATAGAGTGGAGTAGAGTGCTGTGGCATGGAGTAGTGTAGCATAGAGTTTCATGAAGCAGAGGGTCGCAGAGTGGAGTATTGTGCACTTTATTGGCACAGTTCTGTGGTGGAGAGTGCATTATTGCAGAGTAGATGGCCGTAGAGAGCAGTGGCATAGGGTACAGAGTGGAATAGAGTGGCGTAGAATAGTGTGGCGTAGAGAGCAGAATAGAATAGAGTGGCGTAGAATGAGGTGGTGAGTGCAGTGTTGTAGGGTAGATTGTTGACGAGTATAGTGGCATTTAGTGCAGTGATGCAGAGTAGATTCGCATTCAGTGCAGTGATGCAGAGTGCAGTGGAGTGACACAGGGTGGATTGGAGAAGAGTGACAGTAGATTGTTTCAGAGTAGAGTGGAGTGGTGTAGTGTAGTGGTACAGGATACAGTACAGTGGCGTAGGGTAGAGTGGTGCTGCATGGAGTGCAGTGGCATAAAGTGCAGTGGTACAGAGAAGAATGGCGGAGAGCTCAGAGTATAGTGTTACAAAGTACAGTGTCAGAGTGCAGTGGTGTACAGCAGAGTGGCTGAGTGCTGGGGCGCACAGTAGACTGGTGCAGAGCAAAGTGACAGAGCAGTGGTGCAGAGTGGCGTAGAGCACAGCGGTGTAAAGGGCAGTAGTGTAGAGTACAGTGGTGCAGAGCAGAAGAGTGGCATATAGTGCACGGCTTAGAGTGCAGTGGTGTACAGTCGTACAGTAGATTATTTCAGTATAGAATGAAGTGAAGTGGAGTGGTGCAGGGTAGAGTACAGTGGCGTAGATTATGGTAGCGTAGAGTGCATTGGCATAGAGTGCATTGTGGAGAGACGAAGAAGTGTAGAATGGTCTAGACCTGCAGGATGTAGGGCAAAAGAGTGCACCATCATAGAATATAGTGGTGCCGAGTAGATTTGAGAGGTGTACAGTGGAGTGGGCAGAGTGGAGCAGAGAAAGGTGGAGTGGCATAAAGTGGAGTATGCAAGGTGTGGTAGCGCACTGCGATTACAGACAACACATATTCAATTGAAATGCCCACTACATTTGCACAGACATAGTTTTACTGATAAAAGCATACAGCGCACAAACAATGTGTGAAAATGTCATCACCAAGTGTATTGATTTGTTTGAATCTTTTCAAATATTTGTTTCCACCACACTTCAGAATTACCAAAAAATGTCTGTCTTTTGTGTTTTAATTCTGATATATTCTGAAATATCTCAGTTTATTTACAGACATTTACATTTTGGAGAGTGCCAGAAAAAATAACAACCCCTACCGCCTTCCTACAGGACACCTCCAGTAGCCTGCGTGATTGCTGCTTAAATCCTTTCACTTAGAAGCCACAAAAAGAAAGGTAAACACCAAGCTCACTCAGTAGGCAGAGCCTGACATGTGACCTCGGTCTTTGAATGCATAGAAATGTGACAAGATTAGAACAAGATTTAAAGGCCTGTTCCCCATTGGAAGGATACAGTAAACAAGATGTGCTCTACGGAGGGACTAACAAGCCGGATAGCCTAAAACAAATAAAACCAGCAAATAGAAACTAAGCAAATGTGACTTACAAACCACAAAGCCAATGGTAAGCAATGGGCGGAATGCATTACCAGGAAGCATAACAGATTTCCCCAAGTTGTCTTTAGCAAATCTGACAGATACGCTGGCTGGTAGTCTTCGACCTAAAAACAGCACAGAAGGAATGGAACTCCCACAAACTCTCCACTGGGACAGCACATACTTGCTCCCTTTTGCTAAAAGGCACCAATGCATGAATCAGCAGAGTAAGGGAGGCCCCATCACGGATCTAACACTTTCTTTACAGAACACTTCAATTCTCATTTAAGCCTATTAGCCCCAGAATGCTCACACCCTAGTACTTCTCTGCCTGCTTGCTTTTGATTCTATTAAGAAAAAGAATGGGTTCGGCCCATCAGTTGCAACTTAGACTAGGCCCCTTACATTTTATAAACAAAAACTATGTCTAGGCGCCAAATTTTATATCCACAATCTAACATGAAGGACCAAACATTTCCTTTTAACCACATGGCTGCTGGGCGTTTCCCCCCGCCCCGTGCTGGAAAATGCCATTTTAGTGGCACCATGACGAGCTCAGCTCGTCATCAGCACACGACACCTGTGGGTGATGACGAGCTGAGCTCGTCATCAGCATCGAAAGGGTTAAAAGGCCCTTCTGATTTATTTCACTTTTCTTTAGTAATCTCAATTTTTTTTAGAATATTTCTTCACATGTCTTTTTGAAGGGCAAACTTTTTTTGCAGTTAGACTGTACATTTCAAAACACATTTTGACATCAAAATCAATATGGCCACATATAATGACAAACAATAACAACGTTTTTTACAACTGGAGAACAAAATGAAAAATGAACCAGTCCTACATATAAACAGAATGTCACCTGGTGGGAATGTCATTTGGTTGGTAATGCAATATGTCCTGCCGATGTAAGCTACTGGGGATCAATAACCGTAAACGTATTATGCTAAAGGAGTAGGCACCCTGCCATATCTCACTGCAATTGCCGGTTAACTGCAAATATTTACCCCTCAGATGCTGGGTCAACGTGTTTCAAACCCTCTGCAATTATTGGGGTTCTCCTCAGGACCTGGACTGGTCAGTTCTTCAAATCCAAACAATCAATTGGGGCAGTGTAGAGGAGATGATAGAATCACTCTCCTGAACTAGACTTGTAAACAATGAGATTGTATCAATGTGAGTGGCGACTAATTTTATATGATTTTGTATATTCTCTAAACTTGTGGATACACTGCAATTTGAAAATCAGGCCTCTCTGCGAGTGGCAGAATGAGGGCACTGTGTGTTTTTAAAATACCCCTCACACACTATGAATCCCATAGTGTCATTCTCCCATCATTGGGGTCTTCCCGTCCCTCTACTGGGCGGGGCGTGCTTGACCTACGAGTGACGGGGAAGCACTTATAATTTTGACAATAGGCTGTGATGTGATGAGGATAGTGATATGTGTTGGGGAGTGTAGGGACCTATTTACGTGAATGATAGTGTAAAAAAAGGGTAAAAATTCTCTGGCTAGTCGAAAAAATTAACTTTAATGGCTTCGCAAGCTGGGAACATTAAAAAGGGGGTTAGTAAGTAGAATTACAAGTGTGGTCTACTTTGTCGACATGACATGTTTCATAGGCAGACCCCTCCTGCCTACTCATCAGGACCTCTGTTGATCCCTACAAAAAAACTCAATTCTAAACTAAATGTTAAATGCCTATGGTCCTAAAACTTAACAGCAAAAAACGGCTGCTAGGTTTAGCCTCGGGGCTTGAGTTGGCCCTTAGTGAGGCATTATCATGAAAAATGACCTAATATGGTCTCTGTGGAAGGAAAAGAGAAAAAGGGACATGGTTGTCGAATTACAATATGTAAAGCACAATTCATACATGGCTCATTGTTGCGTGAGTCACAATGTGGCTTATTATCCCAAAGTGTTCTCAACATTAATTTCCAAAAAAGGCGATCAAGAGAAGAAAAGATAGACGACAGACTACAGACCAGCAGTGTCCCGATGGGCGCCGCCATTTTGGGTCAGCTCTCTTGTCTTTTTTCAAAGGCAATCATGACTAGGCTTTTCTTCCGGTATAAGAACACAAGCCGAGTCAGGACTCCAGTCACATCCACGGAGCTGCTGAAGGGTATGGAATAAAGCCAGATTAGGCATGCGGTCACGTAAGTGAGACCCTGACCGTGGGTCTTTAAAAACTTGGTCTTGTGATAGCGGAGGGGTGCGTCTCTGACAGTGAGATTCTGCCGCCCAAAAACAGCGTGAGTGACTGTGTTTTTTAAACTTTCCTCCATAGTAACCAGTCAACTAATCACCCTAAGATGCAGGCTCATGAGGCCCTATCACCACGCTTCAAATGTATGTATCAATTGTAACATGCTTGCACATTTGGAGGCATTTGCCATCATTTGCTGTTGTTCGTTTTCACAATCATTATTTCAACCAGCATGTTTGACTATGACGCATTTGGGAGCTTAATAGGTTGATGTCTGGGAGGCATTAAGCCATCATTTGCCGTTTTATTCATGAATAATACATCAACCGGCATGTGTGATAAGGACCCATTTATCAGTATGATGAGTGGATGTTTTTGATGTCACGCTGCTAGTGAGACGTTTTTTCTTGACTAGACACTTGTCCTGGAACTGCAAGGGGGCCCACACCCTTGCTTGTTTAAAAACCCACCACCAGATGGGTCGGTTTGGATTGTGAATATGTGTTTGTGTTTGAAGTGTGCATCACGCTTTGTTGAAGTTTTCCAAGGGTCCATACCCTTTGGCCACGATGGTGAATGGCAGTTCATCGGGTCATATACATAATTATTGTTGAGAACACTTTGGGATACTAAGCCACATTGTGACTCACGCAACAATGAGCCAAGTATGAATTGTGCTTTACATATTGTAATTCTACAACCATGTCCCTTTTTCTCTTTTCCTTCCACAGAGACCATATTAGGTCATTTTTCATGATAATGCCTCACTAAGGGCCAACTCAAGCCCCGAGGCTAAACCTAGCAGTCAATTTTTGCTGTTAAGTTTTAGGACCATAGGCATTTAACATTTAGTTTAGAAGTGAGTTTTTTTGTAGGGATCAACAGAGGTCCTGATGAGTAGGCAGGAGGGGTCTGCCTATGAAACATGTAATGTCGACAAAGTAGACCACACTTGTAATTCTACTTACTAACCCCCTTTTTAATGTTCCCAGCTTGCGAAGCCATTAAAGTTAATTTTTTCGACTAGCCAGAGAATTTTTACCCTTTTTTTACACTATCATTCACGTAAATAGGTCCCTACACTCCCCAACACATATCACTATCCTCATCACATCACAGCCTATTGTCAAAAATATAAGTGCTCCTGCGTCACTCGTAGGTCGAAGCACGCCCCGCCCCGTAGAGGGACAGGAAGACCCCAATGATGGGAGAATGACACTATGGGATTCATAGTGTGTGAGGGGTATTTTAAAAACACACAGTGCCCTCATTCTGCTACTCGCAGAGAGGCCCGATTTTCAAATTGCAGTGTATCCACAAGTTTAGAGAATATACAAAATCATATAAAATTAGTCACCACTCCCATTGATAGAATCTCATTGTTTACAAGTCCAGTTCTTCAAATCTCCTCATGCTGTCAGGAGTCTGTGGAAATTCCTATTGAAAACCATGTGTATTCTATCCCCAAATTTCAATTGCATGGTACCGTTTTTCTGTTTCAATTTATGGGACAACAAAGCTTGGCTGAGCACGAGACAAGGAGTAATGGAGAAGAACAAAACCGAATCGCGCTGATACTGGAGACATTCAGGCACAGGATATATAACCAACATGCCCAGAGTTTAAAGAAAAGTGAAAGCTTCAGAGTCGCATTAATTGAAACAGAAAAACTGTGTCATGCCATTTAAATGTGTGTATTGAATACACAATGTTTCTTATGCACCCGCCTTGACAACAGACTACAGTACATGTGACCTAGGTACGGTCATGGTGTATCAGCTAGTGTATACACTGCCACAATACTCTCCTGTTTATTCTATCATGCTTTTGGCACACCTGGTACCTCAGTATGGTCCTAAGTTGTTGATGGCTCACTTAACTGCTGGTGTTGAAAAATATTAAAATATTACCAGACACTTACTTCCCCTGTTCCCTCACTGTACAACCCCCCCACCCCCCACTTCCCTCCCTGTACCCATCTCCCTGCTGTGCCCTCAACTGAGAGCTTCGTTTGTTTAAGTCACCTGTATTATTATGAAATGCATTATTACTATAGGCTTTTTATTGCTTTTACAGAACGTTGCTACTTATGCCTTGATTTTTAGGTCGAGTCTACTAGACAGCAGTTGCGCGGTCTGTTGCGTAGCATATTGTGGCTTATCAAGTACACAGAAGTGCTTGGAGCCCGCCCATGCTTATTAGTTGTTGGCTTTCCTTGTCACTCATTTGCATGCTTCTTATTCATGCTCCAGCTTGTCAAATTTGTGTTTTCCCCTCCTACATAGCTTTGCCTCTTTACAATCTCTTTGACTGGCTGACATTGCTGCTTAAACTTGATTTTGATTTTCAGGCACTACTTTCCTTTGTGTGAAGCACTTCATTACAGTGCATGTGTTTTGAGTCATCTCTCCCACTGTACTGTGTTGCTCTGTTGCCCGACTTCTTCCATCCACCCTCTTGGGCTCGTTTATGTGCTTCTCTTCATTGCGCCACGAACCTGTGCCCTCAGTGTTGTTTTCTTGCCAAGCCCGGTGTTGCTTTCGCTCTTGTCCCCCTCTCTCTGTTGCTTTTGCATCCCTAAGTCAACAGCAGTCGCAATCTCACTGGTGAAGTTACTTGCATAGGAGTGTAACGAAGAGGATGAGGCAGTTGATGGTGAAGAAACAGCGGACAGTGCCTACTCCAAGGCTAACATGGTTTGTGCAAGAGGCGCTGTGGCCTTATGGATGAACTACGATGAGAGATATGTGAAGAGCAATTAAGAGGGGACGGAAATCGTGAAAACTACCACAAGTTGATCTGTCCAAGCTGGGGGGTAAAGGGAATTTGTCCTTTGAGGGGCAAATCAATGCAAACACCTCCGCATGTTTCTACATGATAAAAACTATCTGGAAAATTCTTCCCTTCATCTTGCTAAGGATGTCAACTGCAGTAGGAACTGTAGGTACCCCACTGCACCGCCCTAGACAGGCCAAGCTTGCTAGCACACAGGGATTCCGGGTAGCTATCCTGAATACCTGCTCCCTGCAGAAGCACAACTTGGAAGTCTTCTCACTCCTCCAGGATAACTCAATAGATATCCTGGGGGTCATGGAAACATGGCACGAGGTTTCCTCCACACCAGACATAGTAGGAGCCCTGCCCCCGGACTACGCAGCCTTATGGCACAATAGACCGGGAAATACGAGAGGTGGGTAGCAATTTTTTTACAACCGACAATTGGGGATCAAAACTATTGCCATCGAAAACATCAAGGGTGAAGATATTTTGGGAGCCAAGATCTCTCTCAAGACAACTTGTATTGCCCTAGTTGTGGTCTACCGCCCCTGTACCTCCCACAAATTCATTGAGCTCTTTACCGAATTAGTGACTGATCTTCACTGCCGATATCAATGCATCACGGTGATGGGGTATTTCAACCTACACTGGGACCGGGTTCCCAGAGACATGTATGCAAAACAACTGGAAGATGCATTAGCTATCCTGGAATTTAACCAACTTGTTAATGCACCCACCCACGACAAGGGTCACACTCTTGACCTAGTCTGGACCACCCACCCCATAGCTAGTCTGGTAGATATCAGCCATTGCGCCTGATCGGATCACTTTCTGATCAGATGTGTGGTTCCGTGCGAAGCCCGGGCGCCCCCACCCCCCCGAATGGAAAGTCCTGTGCGGGTGGAAGAAAATAAAGGAACGTGACCTTGTGGGGAACCTACGTAATTCAGCCACAGGAAGGCCAGTACTAGGTAATCTCGACCAGGAAAGCGAATCTCTCTCGATTAGGTTGAGGAATGCCATTGATAAAGTCGCCCCACCACGCAGGGAAAGAGTAACGTGCAAAGGGGCCCCCTGGTTCAATGAGGCCTTGCGAGGGTTGAAACAATCACTGGGCCAATTGGAGAGAGCCTGGCGCAAAGCTTACGATCCAGGTGCTCTCTCTGAATACAAAGCCATGGTCGCTACCTACAAAAAAGCCATCATAGACAGGAAGGCGGACTACTATGAATCAAGGATTCTGGCCGCCAACAAAAAACAGAAGGAGACTTTTCGGATCCTAATGGAGCTGAGACAGTCACAAGAACAGAAACCCCATCTCGCCCCGAAGACGGTAACAAGTTGCAGTCTTATTTTTTACAAAGAGTCACTGGCCTCCTGTTGGTCATTCACCATATCCCCGCTGTTCACATCCCTCCAGTGGGTTCTCCCAAACTGCTCGTCTATAACACACACCCCTCCGCCTTTCCAAAATTAAATCATGACTCTCTGAGCCTCCTACTGGCCCGCACCAAATCAGGGTCGCCAGCGGACCTCTGCCCACCTAGGGTTTTCCGCATGGCACTCCCCGGGTTTGAGAGCGAGGTCCTGAACCTACTAAATCAGTCCCTCGACACCGGCCAAGTCCCGACCAACTTTAAAGAGGCGAGAGTCATACCTCTGTTAAAAAACCGGGGGCAGATGCAACTAATCTCAAAAATTTCAGGCCTATTTCCCAGCTCCATTTATTGGCGAACGTGCTGGAACAACATGTGCTGAAAACCCTATCCCTCCACTTGATGGCGAGCCTAGCTGCTATTCAATTAGAGCAACTTGTCCCTTCTTCAACTCATGCAAAAGGTCATCTTTTAGATCCGATCTTCAGCAATTGTGAACATCTCAGAGTGGGCACCATCAGCTGTTTACCTTGGACAGATCATTTTTTAATTCCTTTTATCCTGACCATACACAAACCATCACCCTCTATTTTTACTTCCCGTAAAACACGAAACTGGTCCAAACTTCATGTTGACAATTGGACCAATATCCTTAGCACCACTAGACCTTCATTTTCATGTGATCCATCTGTGAACAACAATGCATATAATAATGGGATCACCACTTCTTTAGATTTGATTCTTCCTCATCATACATCTGGGTCGAAAAGACAGAATAAAACTGCACCGTGGTATACTGAAGAGCTCAGGGACAAAAAACGTATTTGCAAAAGATTGGAGAGGAAATGGCGTATGACCTATGATCCCACCGATAAAGCTACCTATAGGGAAGCCATTAGGACCTATAAATCCGCCATAAAAATCACGAAATCAGCCCATTATAATGAGAAGATCACACTGGCTAAATCTAAGCCTAAAGAAATTTACCGAATAGTAAAATCTCTGACAAGGCCCCCTTCACATTTGGGAGACAATTGCAACTCACTCTCCAGATGCAATGAGCTGGTCGATTTTTTCTTTCACAAAGTCACTTCTATCTATCTCTCCTTTCCGGACCCAGTCATTGAACTATCCATTCAAAACCCTGAGTTGGTCTCAGACATAGAAATTCTTCCTCAAAACAAATTAGACCATTTCCCCTTGCTGAATATAGAAGCACTAGAGACGCTAGTACACCAAATAAAATATGGATCTCCGTGCGATCCTGCTCCTCCAGGCATGTTGGTTTCGGCCAGCAAAGTCATCCTCCCAACACTCATGAAGTTGTTGAACTCCTCCATCTTGAGTGGGACGGTACCCTTGGCCTGGAAGCATGCCATGGTACGGGCTTTGTTGAAAAAACCTGCTCTTGATCCGGCTAATTCCAGCAACTACCGCCCGATCTCCCTGCTCCCATGGGCAACCAAGATCCTCGAGAAACACATTAACATCTTTTTAACTCAGTTTCTTGCGGATAACCATCTGCTTGATGTCTCCCTGACGGGCTTTCGCCCCAAACATGGGACAGAGACCGCCTTGCTAGCTGTGACAGAGGAGGCGAGGCGGATCCTGGATCGGTGAGGATCGGTGGCAGTGATCCTCCTCGATCTGAGTGCCGTTTTTGATACGGCAAATCATAAAATTCTTGTGACCCGTCTTGCCGACCTGGGCTTGTCCGGAGAAGCCCTGGTTTGGTTCAAGTCTTTTTTAACCGACAGAACCTTCCAGGTCTTTGATGGCACCTCTGTCTCGTCAAGCAGGCCTCTGGGGTGTGGAGTACCTCAGGGCTCTTCATTGAGCCCTACCCTCTTCTATGCATATATGAGACCGCTGGCTGGGATTGTCCGTCCGCATGGTATTAACATCATTTCCTATGCGGATGACACCCAGCTAGTGGTCTCCCTTGTGCAGGAGAGTGGTCTCCAACCACTGCCCAATTTAGCAGTGTGTTTGGAAGAGGTTAAGAGCTGGATGATGAAGTCTTGTTTGAAGCTCAATGACAATAAGACTGAGCTCATGCTCTTGGGCTCGGCTGCTCCTTCTACTTTGGAGCTGCTGTGGCCTTTGAGCATGGGTGCAGTTCCTGCTCCCAGAGATAACATCAAAAGTCTGGGGGTATGGTTAGATAAGTCATTGACCTTCAACACACAGGCTACCAAGGTGGCGGCCACCTGCTTTGGCCTCCTTAAGGTGATAAAGAAGATCCTTCCCCTCCTTCCATTTGAGGCCGAGCAGATAGTCATACAGGGCCTTGTTCAATCCTGCCTGGATTTCAATAATGCCCTGTATCTTGGGGCGCCAGAGTATAGCCTGCAAAAATTGCAACGAACCCAAAACTGTGCAGCTCGAGCTCTACTTGGTATCCCACGAAGAACCCCTATAAAGCCAGGGTTAAAAGCTCTGCATTGGCTGCCCATCAGGGAAAGGGTGAAGTTCAAATCTCTATGTATTGCACACCAAGCTTTTTGGAAACTGGGTCTAGAAATTGATCACTCTTGGATTTCCCTCTATATACCCAATAAAATGCTCCAGTCATCATCTGCATCTTTGGCCAAGATTCCTAGAATCCAGAGAGCCAGAGCAGGAGGCCGTTCCTTCTCTTATAATGTTTCAAAGCTGTGGAACACTCTCCCCCTGCATCTGAGAACAAACCCCAATCTGCTTAGTTTTCGTAAGCAGCTTAAAACTTTTCTGTTTCAGTAATCAGAACCTCCCTGTTTTCTTTTAAAAGCACTCTTTTAGTCTTAGCGCCTGGATGCCTCAGTGCAGCTGTAGCGCTTAATACATTTTCTTTTCATTTCATTTCACTTAGAGAGCGACCACAGGCCGGTTTCAGGGCCCGCCACAGCACAGAACTGGTAATGCTGGCAGTCCGGGACGAACTGAGATTGCGGGCCGACAATAAGAAGCCTTGCACCCTAGTCCTCCTAGACCTGTCCGCGGCATTTGATACAGTCAATCATGACCTACTCTTGTCATGGATTAGGGAGCTGGGAGTCCAGGGGGTAGCATTTCAATGGCTGGCGTCCTTCCTTTCAGGTCGATCTCAAAGGATCCAACTTGCTGATCAGGTATCTGATGCGGGTGAGCTAACGTGCAGCATCCTACAGGATCAACACTCTCCCCCCCTTCTTTTTAATGTTTGCCTCCAGCCCTTGGTGACCGCATTGTCTTGTACGGAGTGCCAGATCTTTAACTATGCGGACGACAGTCAAATCCTCATCTAGATTGACAACTCCCTTACGGCACATGCTCAGTTGCAGAATGTCCTAAAATTCACAGTCAACTAGATGACAGCCACCTACCTCAAAATCAACCCCGATAAAATTGAAGTCCTGGCCATTACCATGAATGCTAATCCTTGGAGTGACCTCTTTTGGTCACAAGAACTTGTCCTACTCGCGAGCCCGCACCAGCTGTCAAGAGTTTGGGTATAAAAATAGATGCAAAACTCTCTATGTCCCACCAGGTCTCGACCGTGGTGGGGACATGCGTGGGCCTGCTGAGATTGCTGCGGAAACTGGCCCCCCTCCTCTCATTCACGGCACTCCGTATGGCAGTATCAGCTCTGATTATCTCCCGCCTAGACTACGGGAACTCTCTATATGTGGGCCTCCAGGAAAAACTGCTGACTGAACTCCAGGTAGTCATGAAGGACACTGCCAGACTGGTTTTCATGCTCCCAAGGCGAGCCCATGCCACCCCCTCTATTGCAGCAGCTATACTGACGATCGGTTAGGCAGAGAACCAGATTCAAGGGGCTATGTATAACCCACAAAGCCATCCATGGTCTGGCCCCAGCACATATTAAGGAACGCCTGGTAAATTATATTCCGGGACGGTCCTTCCGGTCCACTGGTGCTGGCTTGCTGGCCTGCCCCCGCTTCTCAACCTCCTCCATAGGGGACAGAGCCTTCTCTACTATGATCTCCCAAATCTGGAATGAGCTGCCGGCAGGACCCCGAAAAGAGCCCACTCTCCTCCCATTTAGGAAACAAGCATTTGCAATGCAATAGGTCTCGCATTATGAAAGTTTGAGCTATTGGTCTTGTAAATGACAATTTTTTTATTTATGTGTTGGTTTTGAAAATAGCTAAAGTATTAGCTTTGTCATTCACAATGCCAATAGTTATAACTTTCGCAAATGTGACACCTATAGCATTTGTAATCCAACATGTTTTGTATTTACGTGACTTAGATGTATTGATATTACAAATAACAATGGCTTTACATTTTTTTAAATAATGAATACTTAAATAAAAGTGATTGTAATTTATAATGGCAATAGCTTAAACTTTTGTAAATAACTTTTGTGAAGATTATGTTCAGTGTATTTTATTGTGATGAAAATCCAAGAACAGAAGTGAAATATTAACATCTTTTTGTGACATTTGTAATAAAGCTTGAAACATTGAGAGAACATATTTGAACCAGTTGTTGTTGAATAGTTGCACAGATTGATGCTGTAGTGGCGCTGAGTGATGTTATGGTGACCCTGAGTGATGCTGTGGTGGTGCTGAGTGGTGCTGTGGTAGTGCTGAGTGGTGCTGTGGTAGTGCTGAGTGATGCTGTGGTGGCGCCGAGTGATGATGTGGTGGCGCCGAGTGATGATGTGGTGCTGCTGAGTGGTGCCGAGTGATGCTGTGGTGGTGCTGAGTAATAATGTGGTGGTGCTGAGTGGTGCTGTGGTGGTGCTGAGTGATGCTGGGGTGGTGCTGAGTGATGCTGGGGTGGTGCTGAGTGATGCTGGGGTGGTGCTGAGTGATGCTGGGGTGGTGCTGAGTGATGCTGGGGTGGGGCTGAGTGATGCTGGGGTGGGGCTGAGTGATGCTGGGGTGGGGCTGAGTGATGCTGTGGTGGTGCTGAGTGGTGCTGTGGTGGTGCTGAGTGGTGCTGTGGTGGTGCTGCTGAGTGATGCTGGGTGGTGCTGCTGAGTGATGCTGGGTGGTGCTGCTGAGTGGTGCTGCTGAGTGATGCTGCGTGGTGCTGCTGAGTGATACTGTGGTGGTGCCGAGTGATACTGTGGTGGTGCCGAGTGATAATGTGGTGGTGCCGAGTGATAATGTGGTGAGGTGGGGCTGAGTGGTGCTGTAGTGGTGCTGCTGAGTGATGCTGAGTGGTGCTGCTTAGTGATGATGTGGTGGTGCTGCGGTGGTGCTGAGTGGTGCTGTGGTGGTGCTGAGTGATAATGTGGTGGTGCCGAGTGATAATGTGGTGGTGCCGAGTGATAATGTGGTGGTGCCGAGTGATAATGTGGTGGTGCCGAGTGATAATGTGGTGGTGCCGAGTGATAATGTGGTGGTGCCGAGTGATAATGTGGTGGTGCCGAGTGATAATGGGGTGGTGCCGAGTGATAATGGGGTGGGGCCGAGTGATGCTGGGGTGGGGCCGAGTGATGCTGGGGTGGGGCCGAGTGATGCTGGGGTGGGGCCGAGTGATGCTGGGGTGGGGCCGAGTGATGCTGGGGTGGGGCCGAGTGATGCTGGGGTGGGGCCGAGTGATGCTGGGGTGGGGCCGAGTGATGCTGGGGTGGGGCCGAGTGATGCTGGGGTGGGGCCGAGTGATGCTGGGGTGGGGCCGAGTGATGCTGGGGTGGGGCCGAGTGATGCTGGGGTGGGGCCGAGTGATGCTGGGGTGGGGCCGAGTGATGCTGGGGTGGGGCCGAGTGATGCTGGGGTGGGGCCGAGTGATGCTGGGGTGGGGCCGAGTGATGCTGGGGTGGGGCCGAGTGATGCTGGGGTGGGGCCGAGTGATGCTGGGGTGGGGCCGAGTGATGCTGGGGTGGGGCCGAGTGATGCTGGGGTGGGGCCGAGTGATGCTGGGGTGGGGCCGAGTGATGCTGGGGTGGGGCCGAGTGATGCTGGGGTGGGGCCGAGTGATGCTGGGGTGGGGCCGAGTGATGCTGGGGTGGGGCCGAGTGATGCTGGGGTGGGGCCGAGTGATGCTGTGGTGCTGCTGAGTGATGCTGTGGTGGTGCTGAGTGATGCTGTGGTGGTGCTGAGTGGTGCTGTGGTGGTGCTGAGTGGTGCCGAGTGATGCTGTGGTGGTGCTGAGTAATAATGTGGTGGTGCTGAGTGATGCTGGGGTGGTGCTGAGTGATGCTGGGGTGGGGCCGAGTGATGCTGGGGTGGGGCTGAGTGATGCTGGGGTGGGGCCGAGTGATGCTGGGGTGGGGCCGAGTGATGCTGGGGTGGGGCCGAGTGATGCTGGGGTGGGGCTGAGTGATGCTGGGGTGGGGCTGAGTGATGCTGGGGTGGGGCTGAGTGATGCTGGGGTGGGGCTGAGTGATGCTGGGGTGGGGCTGAGTGATGCTGGGGTGGGGCTGAGTGATGCTGGGGTGGGGCTGAGTGGTGCTGTGGTGGTGCTGAGTGATGCTGGGGTGGTGCTGAGTGATGCTGGGGTGGTGCTGAGTGATGCTGTGGTGGTGCTGAGTGATGCTGTGGTGGTGCTGAGTAATAATGTGGTTGTGCTGAGTGATAATGTGGTGGTGCTGAGTGATAATGTGGTGGTGCTGAGTGATAATGTGGTGGTGCTGAGTGATAATGTGGTGGTGCTGAGTGATGCTGCGGTGGTGCTGAGTGATGCTGCGGTGGTGCTGAGTGATGCTGCGGTGGTGCTGAGTGATGCTGCGGTGGTGCTGAGTGATGCTGCGGTGGTGCTGAGTGATGCTGCGGTGGTGCTGAGTGGTGCTGTGGTAGTGCTGAGTGATGCTGTGGTGGTGCTGAGTGATGCCGTGGTGGTGCTGAGTGATGCTGTGGTGGTGCTTAGTGATGCTGTGGTGGCGCTGAGTGATGCTGTGGTGGCGCTGAGTGATGCTGTGGTGGCGCTGAGTGATGCTGTGGTGGTGCTGCAGTGGTGCTGAGTGATGCTGGGGTGGTGCTGAGTGATGCTGGGGTGGTGCTGAGTGATGCTGGGGTTGTGCTGAGTGATGCTGTGGGGGTGCTGAGTGATGCTGTGGTGGTCACATCATGTTCACATTTAAACAAGTGTTTCAGAGGGTTGAAGTAAGATGAGCAACCTGCCAGAAACAAATGGGGAAGAAAGGAACAGACAGGGAAAAAGCTGCGGCAGCAATTTAGGGCATTACATCAAAAGTGAAACAAGCGGAAAGAGGAGAATATACTATTAAAAGGAAACACTCCAATAATATAAGTAGAGCTGTAACAGGCGAAGCGGGCCATGAAACCACGCAGCTTCCTCTTTGATGTCACACAGGCTTGTGAAGTTTCGGCCACGGGGAGAGAATGTGACATCACGGCCTGGGCTGGGACTTCTGAGTGTGGGAAACCAGGTTCTAATCTCGGCGTCGGCTTGCCTTCACACCCTGTGATTCTGGGCAAATCCCGTTATCTTCCAGTGCGTACAAAAAAGCGAATGTGTCCTTGTGTAATGTAACTGGTGCCATGTTAAGCATTCCAATAGCTTCGAGTTCAATTTGCTCTATATCAAAACTGCTAAAACACAAGACAAACTGAAAAAAAACAAGTATTGGGCAGGCTGGTAGAGCTGTAACAGGCGGTGAATGAGCGCGTTTTTTAGAAAGCCAAAGAGGGCCATGAAACCTCGCAGCTTCCTCTTTGATGTCACACGGAAAGAGGAGAATATACTATTAAAAGGAAACACTCCTATAATATAAGTAGAGCTGCAACAGGTGATGAATGAGCACTTTTTTTTTTTAGAAAGCAAAAGCAGGCCATGAAACGGTTAGTCTCACAAAACGTTTGATGCTGGTGTGTGTGTGTTTTTTTAATATAAATATTTCAATCAAGCCTCCTCCACACATTTATCCCTGTTTGTGTACTGTTAATGTATTGGACAATTTGGTTTATTATTCCTGAGCAGTACTTATTTATTTCAAGGGTTGCTCTTGTATAGTACCCGAAATAAAGACTCGGGCGGCTTGGGCTCTGGGCTTGAGGCACACGCCACAAGAAATATTCTCTGCCCCCCCCCCCCCCGTACGAGCTGGCGTCATGCATGCTCTTTGTTCAATGTTCATTATTAAGTAACGGAGCCCCATGCGTAAGTTTACAATTACAAAGGGAAAGCGGAAAGAGGAGAATATGCTATTAAAAGGAAACACTCTTATAAAATATAAGTAGAGCTGTAAAAGGCGGTGAATGAGCGTGTTTTTTTTAGAAAGCCAAAGCGGGCCATGAAACCTTGCAGCTTCCTCTTTGATGTCACACAGGCTTGTGAAGTTTCGGCCACGGGGAGAGAATGTGACATCACGGCCTGGGCTGGGACGTCTGAGTGTGGGAATCTCGGCGTCGGCTTGCCTTGACACCCTGTGATTCTGGGCAAATCCCGTTATCTTCCAGTGCGTACAAAAAAGCGAATGTGTCCTTGTGTAATGTAACTGGTGCCATGTTAAGCATTCCAATAGCTTCAAGTTCAATTTGGTCTATATCAGAACTGCTAAAACACAAGACAAACTGCAAAAAAAAAATATTGGGCAGGCTGGTAGAGCTGTAACAGGCGGTGAATGAGCGCTATTTTTAGAAAGCCAAAGCGGGCCATGAAACCTCGCAGCTTCCTCTTTGATGTCACACGAAAAGAGGAGAATATACTATTAAAAGGAAACACTCCTATAATATAAGTAGAGCTGTAACAGGCAGTGAATGAGAGCATTTTTTTTTTTTAGAAAGCCAAAGCGGGCCATGAAACCCAAGTATTGGGCAGGTTGGTGGCCTGAGAAGTGTCCGTGAAGCAGGGGGCGGGGCAGCGGAACCCTTTGAAGTAGCGGAGAAGTGAGGCCAGTGCGCACTGCGCACACTGGGAAAGCCTGTGGGAGGGAGGCTGATGGCTTTGATGTGGGGAAATGCGCGTGCTTGTGTTCACGTGATTTCACGTGAACTGTCTTAAATCCGCCTAATGGTTTGAGAACCTATTTTGCACACTAAAATTCTCCCCTATCCATTCCTGCGGAATGGGATAGGCTCGACTCAAAAAGGTAAAAACCCTCCTTTTTACCGAAGCCAGTGACACAATCTAGGCCAAGTCGGGGGGCACACTCTCAAAGGTGCCAAGGTTGGGCTCTCTCTCCAAGCGCTTAGAGACCACAAGGTGATAATGCGCTATAGAAATCCCAATACACATTAAATCCCACGAGAACTCCAGAAAATAGTGGTAACAGCCCCGATCCTGTCTAGAATAGATTATTGTAGTGGGATGTTCCTCAACATACAGTCGCCCCTCCTCAACAAAATGCAGGTTCTCCAAAGCTCAGCAGCTCGCCTAGTGCTTGCCATCCCAAAACATAAATCAGTGGCTCATGCCCTCCCAATATTACACTGGCTGCCAGTTAAAAGAAGGTTAGAATTCAAGGCCCTCTGCATCGCCTTTAAAGCACTACATGGCCTTGGCTCGACTACCTCGAGCAAACAAGTTCAAGTGGTATATTCCAGAGAGGCAGCTCAGCTCTGCAACCTCTGCAATAATCCCCATGTCCAAAACGGCCTCTTGGGGAAGGGGGGGGGGGTCAATGCAGGCACATCCAGATTGTGGAATTCCCTCCCACTGGCCCCTAAGGCAGAACACAACCTTCTGGCATTTCGTAAACTTTAAAAAAAACTCAGCTCTTTAACAATTAGCTCCATTACAATATCCTAAATACCCTCTCTGGCTAGCATATCATTGGGAGTTTCCACGTTGAGACACCTCTGGGTATCAGCGCATTACAAATCTACATTTCATATCTAATTTTATAGGAGAGTGAGGGTCAAAGATCAGATCAAGGGTATTTCCGCCCATGTGCATGAGGCAGGTGATTAGTTGTTTAAGTTTATTATCCTTTAGGGAATAAATTAGTGTTCTGGACATTGTTTCTTCAGGCCTGCCATACAAATAATGAACTCCCCCAAAACAATTAAGTGGGAACATATCATCCCTAGAGGAGCAAGAAAATTGGCAATACAAAATATCTACAGGTGGGAGGGGAGCTATATCAGAAAATACCTGTAATAGCAAGCAGACTAGACATTTTAATAGAAACGCCAAGCAAAGTTGCATAGCTAAAAGGATCTAGGGCCAGATCCAGTATGTCAATCGATCTTCAAACAATAATGACCAGTCTGCCACCCAGCCAATTGAAGGTGGGCATGTGAACGGCTGTCTAGCCTGCTTGGCAGGCCACAAACAAAAGTCAGGGCTGAAGACCTCAACGATCGAAGAATCTGCGATGAATGTTCATAGGTAAAAAGATTGAAAATTTAAGCAGCATGTTCAACAAACGATCATTCATTTTTTGAGGCAGAGTGAAAATAAGTAAGACCTGGTGGTGTTTGCCATCGACTGGCTGGTGTAAGAAAGAATTATGAGTAAGACGGGTAGGTAAGATGGGGAGACTACAAGTGTAGGGTGCATGCCCCGAAGGAATATAACAAGCTTTTTAGTTCGGACATGCAGGATAAGAGACAACATGGCAAGAGGTGGTCGCCGACAGGATGCAGCCAGCCTTACCTTTGGTGTGCAAGCTGCACTTGTCAGGGTGCCCAGCAGCTTTACAAGGCTGGTGCATGGAATTGAGGGGAAGTTGGCATGACCAAGAGTTTCTAGCAAAGCACTGCAGAAAGAGGATGATAGCCAACCAAATACAAACGTGGCCCACTAGCTCCTCCTGTCAGTGCCTAGCTCCCTAACCACTGCACTGAACCTACACGAAAAGAGCCAAGAATAAAGAAAATAATTAAGTCAGCAGCAAGACTGTCTTCATGAACATTTTCTACCACTACAAACATATGCAGGTAATTGGTAATCTGGGAGTTTCCAGAGGTGCTTCATTCTTCAAGGTCGCATTATCAATAGAAATTCTTCAGCCCGCCACGCACAAATCTTCTATATCATATGAACCTCAACAAATGAGCAAGATATCCATTTGCATCCTAAGACTACAATGGTCATCACAATGAGCACCAACTTGCATCACTTGCAGTGGGACTCCAGCTGTTTACCAGACAAGGAGGTGGGCTCGGACAGGTGGCCTCTCGACTGCGCTGCTAGTGCTTTGGCTGGGGCAGCGTGGTGAGACAGCAGAGTCAGAGACTGCACTCTTCAGACAACTCATGGATTGCCCAGTGCTGGCACAGGACTGTTAGTTTCAAAACTGTGCAAGGCAGGTAGCCTGTCTACCTCAAGCAGACGTGCTGAATGATTCCTGGAGGCGTCCAACAGAGACGAGGGCGGATTTTGGTGTATATATGGGATTTTAAGGCTTCTTCTGGCAGCCCTAAACAGTCAGCTCAGATGAAAGTCTTCTCAGGCATTTTCTTTCTTCCAACAGGGTGAGGGGAAACCAAGGAGCAGAGGATGTTGGCCATTTCGTCTTGCAATTCAGAGCATTGCACTCGTAAAAAATTTCCTTTCTGCAGTCGTAATAAACTGTAGATACACGGATGTTTAGTCAGTGCTTAATTTGTAAAAGAACGAGAGCCGGTGTCCAAATGTTTACTCTGAAAAACGTGGCTGGTGCAATTAAATGTGCATGCACAGAATAAGAAGGCAGCGTAGTCCTGAATCCACCTCATGCCTCTTTAATCCGGTACCAGAGACTCCCTGCCTCTTTATCGCACTATTGCAGGTTCCTGATTTCTACCTTTGTGGCGGTTTTCCCTTCTTTCTCTTCCTCCGTTTTTCCTGTTCATATGTTTTCCCTCTCTTGCACCCGGTAAATGTTTGATGCAGAAAAATGAGTGCCTGCCCCTTAAAACTATGTGCTGGTGCCCTCCACCTGCAACCACCGGCTCAAATTAAGCATTGTTTAGTTCCAACATGGGGTAGCTTTGTTCGGGTTCGACTTGCAATACCAATATCGTTGGAGTTCTGAAATAATTTTAAACATACAACACAACATGGTGAGCGGGGGTCATCGACGGTCAATGAGGCACCAAACAGAATTCTTATGAATGACTTGCACTCAAGGCTCTGTTTTCCTCCATGGTCATAAAAGAGAACTGAGTAACGTGGAGGAATGAGGAGGTCAAGAACGTTATGTGGAGTGTCTTAGAGCCAGGTTTCTGTGCGAACGAATATATCTATATCAGTGTTAACAATTGGTCTGATTTCTCCATGCACTGCATTAACTGGAAATTGGTAAATATTTAGAAGGCCACGTAAAGAGTGGATACTATTAGAAAAAGAAATGGATAGCGGTTGAATACGTACCTGAACCAGGATATGTTGTTCCACCACCTTCGGTAATAGAAAGCACAAATTACACCTGGTGATCTGTAGGGGTTTATCATTGTAAGTCAATTTCTGAATCACAGACCTGGTTAGGCAGACTGAACCAAAGTAATTGGCTTCACCAGGTTAAGAGTTTGTGCTAAAATCAGACTACAAAACTGCCTCAAATCACTCAAATTCAAAACATCCCCAACCTTTATGATCCTAAACTGAGAATGTTCTTATGTACAGTTTGAGGAATGTACAGCACTTCTGTTAGAAGTGGACACGCCTTTAGTAAATACAGAACACAATTATGATGCAGATGGCCAAAAATCCCTCTGTGACAGCAAAGAGACCATCACCCACTAATGACGTCTGCCACAATGCAGGTGCGTGTATTTTACAAAGAAAGGGGAAGAAATAAAGAATTAACAAAATTTTTACATCCTACAGTTAACGCATCAAATATTATTCTCTCTATTTTGCTACTACACTCGGTGTCCATTTGGCCTCCATTCCCCAGGGTCGCATTGGTACAGAAAATAGACCTGGGCATGAAAATAAATGTGCCCCCATCAGTGAAAGTGTTTGGTAATAAAAGTGGCCCACATTTAATAGGGGCAGTTTTGAACTTGTAAAGAAGAGTAGGGGGTGTTTTGCAAGGTACAGTTAGTAATATCAGGGAAATCGACAGCAAACCCCAGCCCTCTAGATCATAAACCAGGCCAATGAACAGCCCAAAAAAACTAAATCCGCCCACGCACTGCCCTTTCCTACAAGCCCTTCGGGCACTGCCAGAGTGCCCTATTATCAGCTCAATCCAGCACCTTCCTGAATAGTGTAAATTGTATATTCTTTTTTATAAACACTACAAAGTAATTACATCAACCATTTCTTGAATCTTGAGAATTCTAGAGAGGTTTCTTTCTTTTTCAGAATATATCTTCCAGAGTACCACCCCAAAATGTGAGATGCAGTTCCTTCTTCCGTGCTCCAGAAGCATTTAATATTGTTGTTTAGCCACGAAACATTGACTACAGAATAAAGTAAGTCAAACTAATCATGTATAACATCTTAGCTTTGTTGGCCTATACAGTGATCCTACTTAGTAAGTTTAAATTGCGACAGGTAAATGCAATCAAGTTTCCCTCATCTATTTATGATAGATTTCTACCGTTGTCCAAGTGGATGATCTGAATTGAAGTGGAAATAAATGCCAGTTATTTTAATTTAACATGGGGCAACATTTAAAGAAAAGACTTTTGAAATTGAAGGCAGTGAAATGATTTCTGTTTGGAATTATCGACCTCACTATTTTGTGATATGTAATCATTTTATTTCCACACCAGAACGATGCTGGGGTCGGCAGGCTAACATGTATGTAATTGTAAATACAGCCCATTTACTGAAAAGGAAAACGGGAGGCGTTTAGGAGAACATTAAATGTATTCAAAACCACTCTAGGTGGTTGGGGTCCCTTGGGAAGCCCCTCCCATATGCGAGTGGTTGCCCCCTCCTTTGACTTCTTGGTAAAATATTACTGTTTTGTGATCGGATTTTGGTTACAAAACATTTATATGTAAGTTAATGAATCCGCACTTGGAAGAGACGCCCTTTACGCCCCACGTCCAAATACAAATTATTTAGTCGCAATTGGAGAAGTGTGGCTCACTGGTTAGAGGAGGCATACCCTGAAGCAGAGGTCAGTCCCGGGACCAGGGTTCAATTCCCGACGCGGCAGGGTCTTGAGCCCAATTGTCCACGGACTCGATAATTCTCGCTTCGGTGCCCACTCTAAACATGGGTTCACACTCGGCAACTCTGGGCATTAAGATTGCTTAATCTCCACAACGGCCCCCCGCGGCGGGATGCCTGGCCTTCACCTTGGGGATGCCCAGTACGGGTTATCTCACAGGGAAAGGCCTGGACGGGTTCCCAATGCAGGCGCCGAGATGCCCAAGGGTAAGTCGAGCGCTATATAAGACCTCACAAAAAAAAAATAATAATAATAATTTGTGTTTTGTAGATTTAATAATGCCTTTTAATATAGCAAAGGCTCCGATTTGCCCTTTGCAAACGCAAAAATTGATTGGTACATGAGGGCCTCGGTTTCTTAAAGTGGTAAGCTCGGACAGTGAGCTCTCTGCTGTTGGTTTCAGTTCTGAGGCCTTGTCAACTTTCTGCACTCGCATTGCAAAGTATAAACCGATGTGAGCCCTTTCTCCTGGACACTGAATCCTAACACCCCCCCCCCCCCCCCCACCCCCTTATAACAAATGTACAATATGTCCCTCAACTAATTTGATCGAGAAAAAAGTTTTCAACATTGTGCTAAATATCATGAAAAATCAAGAGCACTGTGTATACGGTCTACAGGGGTTCCAATATCTAAAGGGTTCCATTTACATTCATTTGATTTACTGTCACCTCACGTGGAAATCCTAATAACCTGGCATGGACATGTGGGCCTTTCCTTGAGACAGCTTGCTCATCATATGTTCGTTCTTTCATCTGGAATACAACGAGGAAAGATGGGAGTTCTGGTGGAGAAATTGCTGGCCGAGGAACTAGAAGACAAGTCCTCCTCTTATCCAAATCACTACAACTGAATTTTATTTGCCAAATTTGGGCTCACATAGAAATAACGCCTTAATACAGAACAATACGCTTGAATTATACTTACCCATCAAGCTAAATCTCAGTCTCCCGCCACCCCCCACCACCACCCATATCATAGGGTTTTGTTTAATTGAAATTAAATGTAAAAAAAAACAACTACCCCCATGCTAACTTCGAACATATTTACAGCTGCTTTCGGCGGTGGCCATATTGGTCATAAAACAGTTCCCTGACTGTTGCTCTTTTCGGCAAGCTTTGGTCTCTTGGACAAGTAATCTTGGGTACAATGTATCAGAGATGGACTGTGCTACACCTCGTGTGCGTTCCCAGGAACGCGGGAGTGCATCCTCACACAGATAAAATGCTGAGGAAACTTTCCTTTCAGCCTTTCATTCACACTATGCTTTTCACCCATCGGCGACCACTTCCTCCTACATAGTGCTCAACTTGGTGAATGTGTAAACAAACGGGGACCCTAAACCGACATTCAAACACAGCAAAAAACAAATATAATCCCTCTGGCCATTCGGACCTTGCATTTAAACTTTTAGAAAAAAAACACACACAAACATACACAGTTTAAAACAAACTAAAATACATTTTAAAAAAAGTACATGGTGCAATGGTGCCTGTGTTGCAAGGAGGATCATTTTTGTGCAGGAAGGGCCACCTTCCAGAACAAAAACAATCCCCTGAGGTATTTTATTCTTTTTTTGTGTGCTGCAGTTTTTAGGTCGAGGGACCTATAAGCTGCGAAGCAGCTTCCGGTCCGGATATTTCATGTTATTTAGTAGGGCTTCAGAACCCGCCTCCCTGCCCTGTCTCTCCACCATTGGCTGGCTTCCTAAACGGAGGCCAGCCATTGGAGGAGAGAGCTGTCCCTCCGAATAGGCTCCGTCTTTTTCAGATTTGGGGGCGTAAGTTTTCCTGTTCTTTAGCTCGTGACGTCGTCCGTCACTCGGGACAGCAAAACCACGCCCCCGAATCCGAAAATGTTCGATGTTTGCGGCCGCCATTTTGGTTAAATCCTGGGTACTGCGTGTCTGCTGTTGTTGCGCTCTGCTTGTTTTTCTTGTGCTTATGACCTCTAGCGCAGGGAGCGCTTCATTTGCTAAAAGCCGGTGCCCACCCGGCATTGCCCGCTAGCTTGCGGCCTCGAGGGTGCCCACCCCTCATTTGGACGGAACGGCACCCGGCCGCACCAGCCTGCAGCGTACCTCGGAGTACGCTCCGTACTAGAAGCGTACAAAAGCGCCCGGGTCCCTATGCAGCATACGCTTGAGGCAGGCGTACTAAGGCCCGCATTGCCCCTTTGTCCCGCTCGAGGCGTACGGAGGCCGCACCACACCAGAAGGAGAAGCCGGAAGGAGGACGGGAGCCCACCCCGCCTCCACAGGACCCAGCGCGCCTCCGGGCTCTGCACCGGGAGGGAAGGTCCGGCCGCAGCACCGGAGAGCCCCGCCACGACAAGCAGAGTCCCCGCCACAGCAGCCGGTGAGTGTGTAACTGGCGCAGGGCATTGGGGTGAAGTAAACTACGCTGAAAGGCGGGCAGAGGCCGGCACTCGGCCTAAGAAGTCGCCCGGGCCAACCATGGCCTCCCGATGATTCCCTCTGCACAAGCGTCTATGCCCCGGACCTCACCGCAGAAGCCGTGGCCTATCACCAGCCTCCCGCCTCCCTGGTGTATGGCTGACATCCGGTTTTGGGAACCAGCCAAAGCTTGGCATTGGCCCGGACAAGCCCCGACTCGGAAGCCGAGAGGAGCACCGGGGCTTGGGTTCCGGTTCCCCGAAGCCTCCTCCATGACTTTCATGCTGCCGCCTCACACTGGAAGAGCTCAACAGGTAACTGGCGCCGGGCATTGGGAAAATGCGCTGAAACTTGGTATGTTTGAACGTGAGTGAGCAGAGTCGGCCTCATGCACGATCATTCTATACCCGTTTAATGTTCACTTCAGTACGGCTGTAAAATCGAGCGCTGCAATATTAGCTTACAGGGAAGAGGTTTGCCAAGCCCAGCATTGCAGTCTCTTCAATCTGAATAGAATTTGGAGAACAGAACAGCAAAGGATTTTGTTGTGCCAGCTGCGGTTTTAAATAGGGCCATCGTGCTATTGAGTACACAGCGATGACAACAGTTTGAGGGTGGGGGCTTTCATGAGTGTTGCACTTTATTTGGTTCATTTTGATAATACTGAGTTGTTGAGTTTATTCAGAGGTTGAAGTAAGTGAGAGCTAGCAGGAATGGTGTTCGTACACCTTTTGTTATTCTTTAAGACCTGAATTTGCAGCGTTCTTGAAAGGGCCATTTCCCATCCTAGGCGTCTGTTAATTTTGTGACTGCCTGAATTCCAAATTCTAAGCTTCTGCTTATGTTATAATCCGATGTTGGCTACTACTCAACTTAAACGGGGCACCTTTTATTGAATTTATAAATAAGAAAAGGTGAACAAACTCACTAGGATTGTAATATGTTATCTGGAGGTTGCACATCACTCTATGTGCCTGCTATGCTTGACCTGGATGCAGCACATAAGTGTATTGACTTAAGTGCTGAAACAGTCGGGTTCTTCTAGCACTTAGACTCACTCCACTCACAACTTCTCCATCTGCAAAATCTGCATTGTTTGCTTGTAATTGTCTATCACCACGTACGTTTTGGCTTGGGAATTCTAAATTTCCAGGCTCAATTCATGCATCAGCTTTGCAAACTACAGACCTAGGTTCTTATTGCAGGCACAGCTCCTTTGACTCATGTTAGCCCAGCCAGCAGTCATGTGGCTTGTTCATGAATGTTCCTCCAGAGGTTTGGAAGTGTTACACTGATTATCCTTACCCACTGCAAGACCCGCTGTCTCTTCATGTCTTGCATTGCTTTATGCCATGTTTATTGTGATAATTTGATAACACTTTTGCAATTTACGGTTGCCCCAGGGCTTCGAGTGGAGCATAGGACCAAAAGAAAACCGTTACAAGGAAAAAAAGAGGACCGAAAAAGATTTGTTTGTGGATGAACCCTTTCCAGAATGCTAAAATGCGGTCTCCTTTTCTCAGTGCCTAAAGGCAAAGCTTTAGTACAATCTCTCCCTAAAGACCTATGGGTATGCGAGACTGAAGAGGGACATGGAGGTAAGAGGAGCAGATTTTCTACTTATTAATCTGAGAGTTTGTGCTTCTGGGAGGACAAAAGCATCCGGGTGCAATGAAACTCTGGTGAAGTTGTATGTATTATATTCCATTGCATGCCACGTCATAGGTGAGGCTTTCACTGCTCAAGTCATTCACCTAAGTTTGCTTTTCGGGCTGTCCGGTGAGGCCTCTCAGCCCTGTCGGATATGAGCTTGTAATATGGATGCATTGTGCATTACCATGACCATTTTCTACTTAGTTGTCATGGGGAGAACGTCTGTGGGATTGGACTGAGCTGGGACTAAAGGTTCTAATACTGCTAAGTGATAATGTTTTCTACAGCAAGTAGAGCAAAGTGACTAAGTCACTGCCATTTGTCTGTGATGACATTTGGGAGAGGAAGAGTAGTGTGTAGGAGTGTGTGCAAGGAGTATTTCAAAGTTAATCCCCCACAGTTCTCCAGAACTCACATTGCATGACTAATCAGCTTTTCTGTGAGTACTTCTGTGCAGGCTAAAAGACCTTCTGTGTTGAATTTCTAAAACAAGTAATAAAAGTCCATGGGTTACATAAAGTCCTATTTAAAACATCAATCCCATAAAGTCCACCACCTCCTTACCAGTTACCCCCTGCCCTTCGCTCTCCCTCACTCTTTCTATCTCACTAACTCACTTTCACTCTCTTTCACTACCTCTCTCTCTAGCTCACTACATCACAACATCACTCTATGCATATATCTCACTACCTCACAACATCCCTCTCCCTCACTTCCTCCCTCTTTCACTTCCTCACTCTCTATCTCACTACCTCACTCTCTATCTACCTCACTCTCTCACTCTCTCTCTATTTCAATACCTCACTCTCTCTCTATCTCACCTCACTCTCTCTCTGCTAATGCAATAGGTATCACATATGCAAAAAAAAAGCTAATGCCAATAGAAATGACAATGCCATTTATTTAGGGATACAAAAAAGATACAAAAAATAATGAGCAATACCAATAGCTCTACCTATAATATTGCCGAGACCATTGCATTGTAAATGCTTGTTTGCTTTGTGACTCTGGGTTTATCAAACCACTCAGGGCCACGCAGGGGGGCCCTGCCTCGCTTGAAACATCGCATCTTAGTCATTACATCAGTTTTGTACCACATTGCGGAGTGTAAAAGCGACGCAACACCTTGATAAATATGGCCCTTGGTATCTGAATTTCACAGAGTGAAACCAAAAACTTGGGATTAATCCTGGCTTCTCAACTAAACCAAATTGTGTGATCCTAGGCAATTGACATCAGGATGTGTGCTGCACAAAACCTTCTCCTGTGTTTGATTAAATAAACCATAATGTTGATTATGTACAATAGAAATTCAGGCACCCCGAGGAGTGACCATAACATCAGTTTTGCCTCTGGCATGGTTGTCGTGGTGGGGAAAGAATGAATGTTTCTTTATTAATGTTTGAAAACTATCACTTGAAGAAAAATACTTCGCAATCCACAGATATGATCCGATGTACTAAGGTGAAACGGCTCCACATATTAATGAAATACACTATTTGAATTTTGAACAAAGTTTATCATACTTTTAGACTTTTGCTGGAAGAGTTCTTTAAAATGAAGGTGTTTCATAAATTAAGCGGTGCAGGATACCCTAGTAATATTAGTGCTGAGTCAAGTAAACAGCAGCCCAGTGCTGCTGTTGACTCGGGCCTGCATGTAAAGGTCAGGGGGGCCTGCATGTAAAGGTCAGGTGGGCCTGCATGTAAAGGTCAGGGGGGCCTGCATGTAAAGGTCAGGGGGGCCTGCATGTAAAGGTCAGGGGGGCCTGCATGTAAAGGTCAGGGGGGGGGGCTGCATGTAAAGGTCAGGGGGGCCTGCATGCGTCCCCCAGGCGTACTTTGAGTATCACTGCTGTACACTGTGGTGGGAAGATAAAATGCAAATGAGACTTCAACACACCAATGGATTCAGAAGGCTGACCAAAAACCCTGTATTTATATACATGTATATACTTTTATTGAAAACAAAGAATACAAAAATGAAAGTGATCTGTAGGCCAGACATGAATGGACAAATGAAGCTCAACCTCAAAACAGTTTGTAATTTAATGAACCCATAATTTGTCCTTTTGCAGCCACTTTTAATCAACAAAGCGCGGCACCTAAACAGGGGCAGTGGCACTTTTCTGGACTACATAACATTACAAGGGATGATTTAAATGAGGAAGTAGCGAGGACTAGAAAGGGTCGCAAGCGAGAAAATAACATCTACGGGAGAGGCACAGAAGCAGGCAGGCAAGATAGCGAGCAGTGCCAGAAACCGGTAGAGGAGGAACAGGCGGGACAAGGTCAAGAAGCCGATTGCCATTTTTTCATTGGCTGCCTCTTTGAGAGGAGAATACGCGTGGAAAGGGCTAATAGGTCAAACAGTGGCCAACCGGCAAAAAAAAAAGATGTCAAGATCAAGGATGAGGAGAATGGCCACAGATAGGGGCATTCAGGAACAGGAAGAATGCCGCGGTGTTTGCGGACATAGGAGGCCACCCTCTGCAGTTAAAAAGGACAACACAAGGAAAAAAACACTTTAATTATGGAAAAAATAAGATTTAATATTACAATTTCGAATTTATTTCCATTCCGATATTAAAAAGAAATTCAATTTCAAGCTACTGGATATAAATTGCTATTTCACTATAGCTCACGAAAGTTCTCAAATCTACACATAAATCCAGTGTCGCACCTCTTGCGATGTAGAAGACTAAAAATATCCTTTTCCACCCACATCTGCCAAATGAGCTTTATCTCACACTGAACTGGACTACTGCAACTTGCTGGGCTTGGACCTTAAAAATCATACTTGTATATGCTGGCTGGTGGATAGTATCTACTCCAGCTCTGAGAGCTTATTTTTAAATCCATGTGTATGACACACAAATACCTTCAGAAAGGAAATCAGCTTACCAAAGCGACAAACACCCGCTTTAATTTAAAAAAGCCCAAAAGGATAAAACCTAATCTTAATGCTGACAATCTTAAACAAAACAGTACGTCTGGCATTGGCTGCCAGCATTCAGACTTTTTCAATGCTTTTTGCTAACGTTTTTGTAAAGCTTTAAATACTAGGTGAAGTTATCTGCCTGCATCAACATATAAAAAATTATCAGTAAAGCAAAAACATTTCTCTGGTCTCAAAAAGTACACATTGCCATAGCAGCCCATGGGACTGATCAGAACTGCAAATGTGTGAATATGTTCCTTATGAAGGAGTAAAAAGTAATCACTCGCAGTTAACTTACTAATGGCAGAAGGGGGCTGAACCATTGCCCAATACTGTAGTGGACGGAAGAAAAATGTAAATAGCAACAGACCAAGGGAAGAGGGTGACTGGTCGAAACCCCCTTTAAGTATGTGTAAATGTATATCATATACACAATTTTAGTAAAATAAAAAAGTCTTGGCTCCCAGAAGACCGTAAAAAAACATATGTTTACCACATCAGGATGCCAGTTATTCAGAGTACCTAGCAGACTCTGGTTCAGTTTCCATTATGAACAGTACGTTAAATGTGCAGGGCATGTCAGGCCCGTAGACCTTGAAGCATCCCTTGGGCTGTGAGACATATCTGCCTCGATCTAACGGAGAGAGGAGCGGTTAGCCTACTGTGCACATTGAGTGAAGGACTGGCTGGACGTGCTGGTGGGGTGGCGGCGATACCCTGATTTGCTTCACCTGCTCTATCAACGAGGCGGCCATGGGCATGGACGGCATAGACAGTGACTGGTGGACATTGCTAGAGGGCCAACACCCCCCCCCCACCCCCCCCACACCAAGAAGGGCATGTGAGGCAATCCACATTATAGTGCAGCCTTGATGGCATGAAGCAGATCAGCATCCCTTCAAACTGCCCCTCTTTGGGGGGTCACACGGAGTACAAATATGGAGGGTACTGATGCCCGCCCACACAAGCTCCACAGAGTCATAGACAGGGGCCTGGGATGGTGAGGGGTCCCTTCATGAATTCATACTGTGCAACGGGTGTGTGTGCAGGTCTAGATGGAAGACTGCACGCACCAGCCCACCAGAATTAAAAGCATGGGCCTGGAAGGTGAAGGGTCCCTGCTTCACCTCTTCTTCCTGCTCGGCTTTCACAGTGCCTGAAATATGGCAATAGACATAGATCCCAAACCCCCCAAACATAGGAAATTGGACCGTTACACAAGAGTGTTGGACTCCTTATGGCAATCAAACCTCCAGAGAGGCCCCGGAATGGAGAAATGGAGAACAGAGTTCTGAGTCTTCCTGCTTCAGCAAGACCTCAGGAATGTCTCTGAAAGGGTCCCGGCGCAGAAAACAGAATCTATGGGGTGGAGGATATGGCCCAGGGCCTTCGCTAAGAAGTGATGAAGCTCAGTGCCACAATGAAGGAAATGGTCTGGGGAGTGGATGATGCAGATAACCACACATGGAGGAACAAGCTGCGTTTCGTGGGATTACCGGAGGGGGTCAAGAGGTCCAACTTGGGTGCCTTTCCGGACAAGTGGCTGAGAGCCTCTCCCCATCCCAAATAATTCTCATCCGTCTTTGTCATAGAGTGGGCCCACAGAGCTCTGAGAGGAAAGCCCCCTCCAGGGGCATCTCCGCGACCTGGGATTGCCTCTTTCTTTTTTAAGAGATCAGTCATGAAAATTCCAGAATTATGGTGTTCCCAGACTATAGTGTCCAAAAGTCAATCAGAAATAACAAAAAGGAGCAACAGTATAAAGTAGATACACAACCCCACTCACTCACCTACCTGGTAGGTGACATGCTTCATCATCGGGCCCCACTGGAGAGGTAGAGTGCCTCCCCAGTGTGCTTCAACGCCAGAACAACTGCGGAGCAGGTATTTTGTGGATAGACGTGAAAGTGAGTGATTTAAGGTGATAGTGATATTAAAAATGTCTACAGTGTATCAAAAAAAGGATTTAATGTTTGATCACTTGGACATATTAAAAGTTAAGGTGTGGGAAATTCGGCCAAATAAATTGATTGGTTATTTCCACTTTATTAGTAGTAATTGACTTTTGGGCACTCTTCCTTTGTTTAAACAAGTATAACCAGGGACTAAGAGTTTTTCCACATTCTCCCTACCTCTCTTTTTGTTGACCTGTTACCAGACTATACTCATGAGAGGCACCTTTGACTCAGTTAAAATTAAGCTACGGGCCCTCCAACTACGATAAGCTGAAAGGTTTTACTGCATGAGACCACTTTGGTATCCCCAAAGTAGGTGCTCTCCTAGAACAAGGGGCCTTGATGCCCTTTCCATCCCTACAAAAAGAGTCCCAGCTGCATGGTATGCAAATCTATAAAAAGCTACAACTTAAGCATGCATGGGGAGCAGAAAAAAATTCCCACAGACCTCTTAGAATAAGCACCCATGATAGCGAGACTTCGACAGGAAAATCCCTTTGAGAAGACGGTGTCTGCCACATATAAAACTATCAATAATAACATGCCCGACACCCACCAGAAACTTAGGTGCATATAGGAGAGTGAATTGGGAGAGTTTGACACACTGGACTGGGAGGCGGCACTAGTGTTTCCACGTGAGGTGGTGATCAAATCTAGGCTGACAATCAACTTAGGGTCCTAAACCGAATATATTATGATCAAGTGCGGCTGAACAAAATGGGAAGAGCTGTGTCACCAGGGTGTTTGCAGTGTAGGGAAGAGAGGAGAGACTTTCCACACGCTCTGGACATGCAAGAGTATACACTCCTACTGGCAAAAAGTGCTCCTTGAGTTAGGCAGTGTTCTGGAGATTATGTTGGCTACAGACCCCAAGCTTGTATTATTGGGTATACGTAATGATGTAGACTTCCCACACAAAGTTACTTTTTTGCAACCTGGGACTCGTATTAGCAAAGAGGGATCTAGCGAAACATTCGGGGACCCTCGAGGTACCAACTGAACAACAATGGAAAATAGCTATGGACCTTTACATGACAGCAGAGAGGGTCACATACAAGGGCCAGGGAGGTCCACGCACACTTCGCAAAAAATGGGGGAGTTGGATCAAATATTAGAAGCTGGACATCCATGATGAAATCCAATTAGAGCAATCAGTTCAAACTACTCAATCCACGTTATCGGATGTCCCCTGCCTGTCTTTCTGATGTGAAATTACTAAAATTTCCTACCAATGTATCATTGAACTATACAGAAATGCCTGCCATACAGATGTCCTTTCGCTGAGCATCATCTTATGTACAGAGTGCCCGCTGGTACTCCATTTGTTACTGTGTACACAATAAAATAAAGAAATTTACATTAATAAAATAAAAAGCATGATCATTTTGAATATGCAGCACATTATTCACAGTTTTTCTGCAACATTTCTAATGCAATGCTACTGCTGGGATAAAGCCTTTACCAAGCAAGTAAGTATTTGCGCCTTTATCATGCATGGTAAGCATAGGTAGATTAAGTGTATTTAGGGGCGGATAGTGGTAAAAGGTGGTAAGGGTAATTTTAGAGCTTGGTGGTTAGTGATAAAGGGTGGTATGGGTAAATTTAGGATTTGGGGGTGGGTAGTGGTAAGGGTAAGTTTAGGGTTTAAGTGTGGGTATTAGTAAAGCCTGGTTAAGAGTAAAATAAAAAAGGGGGGGGGGTTGATGGCCCCCCCCCCCCTTTCCCGTCCAAAACGAAAATACACTTAGTATTAAATTAAAATCCACTTCACTTTTACTAATCATATCATACTTACCAGGCATGGATAAAGCCATGTGTGGTAAAGAGATCTGCCTGGTTTTCGCATGCGTAGTAAAGGGCTGCGCGGAGCAGGCATGCGTGATAGAGCATGCTTTGTATCGTCATACATCCCTCCTGCTAGGGAGCGTCCGTCGCTACTTTGCGGGCACAGAGTTTCTCTACTTTCCCGGCAGAGCCAGGCCTGGTCTTTCTTCCTGAGCTGCTTGTTTTCATGAGTGCTGCTCGTCCGTGTTGGTGGGTCCTCGACTGCCTTTAATGAGCAGTCTTCTTCGTGCAGCGACATCAGGCATCCATGTGCAGCAGCTGCAGAGCCGTCACCAAAGGGAGTGGCAGCAAGGAGGCCGAGACCGGGGTGCCACGCCTCCACCCTGCAGCGGCAGGCGATTCCCGCCACAGCAGGCATGCTCAACACTGGGAGAATATAAAAGGCATTTCCTCACCCGCAACCCAGCCCAAAACCATAAAACTGCTGCATGCAGTTTAGGCAAGCCAGTTTATTCAGAGTATATTCTGCCCCTCAATGCTGCGAGCATGTCATCTTGCAGAGAGGGGCCGCCCCTTACTGGGACTTCGCTGAACAACTTCCAAATCCAGTTCTGCATTCAGAGCTCTCGCGTTTTTAAAGGTCTTAAGAGTGAGACAACAACTTAGTATATTTGATGACATCACAGAACGTGATGGCACATAAACGACTTCTCCCATCAAAAGAAGGGTGAGCTTACTGTGCGTGGGTGGCTTCCGGGCGCCTCTGCAGTTCTCAATAGCAGTTTCTCGCACAGCAGAGCTCTGGACCCAGTCACATGTTGAGTTCAGGTACTTCCCCATCTCACCATGTGTCACATTTAGCCTCCTGCGAGTCAAAGCTCAATATGACCACCAGCTTTTCAAGTCTTCCTCGAAGTGAGTGACACTAGAGGCCTCTGCACATTTGGCTTGGGGACTCGCCTTGCTTTTGATATAGTGGTTTTCTAAGCTGTTACCAACGAAAACGAGAGTCCCTACACATCCTGTTGCCAGGACCCTTTTCATTTCAGGTAAAACGTACTCCAGACTGTGAGATGAGGCCAACCAATGCAATCATCGCTTTGCATCTCCACATAAAGTCTCTTCAGGGATTGTTTTTCCTGGATACCACCTGGTTTGCTGCTTCCCTCACTTTCAACACACCTCGCCTTGCTTCAGTTGTCGCTGTGCGACAGAACTCTTGGCACCCGCCAATAGGCTTTTCCCTGGTCTACAGAATCTTCCTCTGAGGGGACCAGATTTAATTCTGGTGATTATCCAGAGTCGAATCCAAGACTTCAGGGTGGCAGAAGCAAACAGTAGTCCCTATCTAAGAGCACAGAAAGAATGGATTCAGGGCTAAGTAACTTCCAACCTTATTGTTTTCTGGATGGTACTACCCTTTCACCTCTTCGACAGACGAGCCTGAAAACCATAAGAGCATCAAAGGATACTAAAAGGGTTATTAACCCCAAGACTTGTCCTCAAAATGATTAAACCCCAACCAGCACTCCTTCACATCACTTCTGCTTCCCACCAACATCCATGTTTAAATATGTGCTTTCCAAATACCAGTGACATGCATATACTACTTAACTAAATGGTCCTATCAACGCACCACTTCTTCCAATTCTATATCAGTGGAGGCAGCCCCTGCCCAACTACACATGGTACTACAGAATACATTTCAAACCCTGATACCTGCAAGTAGGACGAGTGGCAAAGCCCCCAAAAGCCAAGTCTGATGACTCATGTGCTTAATGCAGACACTTCAAGGATCTATATTTGACCCTGTGCTTAATCTGAGTTTGTGAGAGCAGGTGAGGCCCACAGGCATTCTTGTTTTGGGGGACCGGGACTTAATCAGACTTTGAACTAGAACAAGAGGGAGAGAGGCAGCTAAGGGGACAACGGGAGGAAGAGAATGACAGAAATACAGTGACAAAGAGGGGATGAAAAAGAACCTGCAGGAGTGAGATAAAGCAGAAGGGAGAATATACTGTTGGAAGAAACAGGCATGAGACGAAATCAAGTCTATACAACATACGTATGCAGACACCCTGACATTTGCTAGCAGGCTTCTGAGAAAAATTTGGGCCCAGCACTTATTCTTTTACAAATTAAGTACTTTTTTGACCCTGCAGTCACGCGATGGAATCCTGGCAGGGCCGCTCAGCCTTTCCTCCTCCAGAGGTCTATAAAATTATAACTAATGAGTTAGACAACAAGTTCTGTTATTCAGGAACAAGACATTAATGTGTGGGAATGGGTCATTTTATGCGATATTCTTTATGTGCAGTTTGGCTGCAACATTGGGAGGCCCACCTCCTCCTCATTCCCCTTTCTTGCTTGTCACCTCTCATCCAGCCAGAAAAAAAGGGTCCAACAGTCATACCATGCGGTTTCAAGATGCTACAAAAATGCATATGGAGGAGAGCTTATTACTTTGCATGGCCTTTTTTGGTGCTCTCTTTATGCGGGAGACAGAATGGCGAACTTCAGCTCGGAGGGAAGATAATTAAACAAGTGCATTTTTTCTTCCCTGAATATTTTTTAGGTATTTGCGAGTTTCAGATATTGCAGCCATTCCATTATTATTATCTTGTTCTTGACAACTTCTGCCACTTTTAGTAGATTGCAGGCCTTGTACCTATTTATGAACGGGGGCTATCATTTATTTTTATTATTGCTTAATTTGTGTTTTGCCTGTCAGCCTCGGTCTTTGGCTCACATTTCCTGCCCCCCTGAAAAAAGATTGAGGAAAAGGGTGTATTTTTTTCTTGTTGATTTACGTTTGCTGACAAGGTGTTGTCATTTGTTCCTGAAAACATTTTTGTTTGTGAAGGTAAAGAATTATCCTATACTAGGAAAAAGTATCACTGCCCCTTGTGGTTGGCGCTGGCTGCATCATAGAGCTTTATTTTTTTAGTAAACGTTAAGCCATGTGGTCCGTTAATACAGGAAGGGAAGAATTGGGGGAGTACGGTAAAACGACTACCAGTGACTGTTGGATAAGTGCGGGGAGGGTATCCAAGTACTCCTGCTTGAATAAGGGACGTGATGAATAAATATACAACCTTGTGCAGGAAGTGGGATACCCATTATGGAACGCAAATAAAGTGGAATGTGTGCCTGTGCGCTGGGAAGAATGTGCAACTGTTGAGATACAGTAATTGCAATATATCTTCTGGTTGTTTTATGCTACATGCTGTACCTATTGTTAATAACTGCTGTACAATATAACTAAAATATATTGTCAAAGCCAACAGCTCTTGCATAGGTGCGACATACTGGATTGTCAAAGCTTGTATCTACTGTGCTTTTTCGTGCTGCAAATACCAAAAGCTCAAGGACCTTATACCTTCGGAGGCCCGATTTTGCATCAAGTCCTGGGGAAAAATTCAGCGTTTGACAAAACATGAAGCCTATGTAAAATATGTAATAAGATAAGAAGAAGCCATGCAACAGCACTCCATGTGAAAGCGTCTCTCCACGTGACATCAAAATGAATCTACCTTAGGGAGAGGAGAATAAAAAGCAGATAATGTGTATGCATGGAGTTGGTGGTTTTCTGTCATGTGGTGCAAAACAATATCAACATTTCTGTGAATTTTACACTGTGGATCAGACATAGGGATCCGATAATTTCCGGTCCTACTAGAAACCTACAACCACTCATCTTTGGAAGGTCCCACATTCAACCACACAGGCCTGCCATTTTCCTTCTATTTTGTAGTGCGCGTCGACAACCCTTAATGTATACATCAAAATAAACGTATGCTGCCAGTATTTGCTTGTTATGAACGAGTATTTTTGTGAATGATACACCAAGGCCCGCCCATGCAGACGCAACCGCTCTTTAGGCCAGAATTCATCTTGAGAAGCGGCCAATCCAGAAACCCCTCCCTTGTTCGATAATGAACTCACCCAGTTTCCTGCAGCAGCGCGAGGGCCACCGTCTCGTTCCTTCCGGCGGACGCATGCCACACATGCCTAAACTCTCGAAGCAGCGAAACCAGCCCTGCTGTTACAACAAAGACTCGATATGGAATAAGAAACCAGACCAATGCGCTCCAAACGCGGTTCAGATGCCCCTGGGCGGAAGCCAAATTTGACACGAGTTTGACAAAACGAAGCCCTTCGTAGGTTTTAACCGTTTGTAATGGTGTTCGCGCCGCACCAGAACAGAGTCGGTTTGAAGGGCAGTAATGGTAGGGTGACCAGGCGTCCCCGTTTTGCCAGGACGGTCCTAGTTTTTAACCACCTGTCCCAGCAAATTTCAAGAAATGTAGCTCATGTCCCGGTTTTTAAGGAGTCGACTGAAAACGGTGGAAGGAGTTTTTTATGTTTTACAAAGCAGGGGTAGTTAGCAGTTGTTTCAAGAAAGCAATTTAATTAACAGGCAAGCTACTGGGTTTAAAAATTGCATTTTATGTATGTTCTTACTGCCTGTTCTGTAATTCTCTGCTGAGGAGCGCTCTCATCGCTTGAAGTAAAACTGTAGTCCTTCTATTTTTGTGAAATGTACCGGTTTTTGGCTTTAAAATTCTGGTCACCCTAAGTAATGGGCAGAAATTAAGTGTTCTACCTTTGCCCCTTCTGTCAGAATCGTGGACGCTTTAGAATATCTTTCCGCATCCCTTTAAAAACCGTGCATCCTCTACGGCAACCAATGCTCCAATGCTTTAAAAGTGCAGATATTACAAGGAACTTCATAACAGGCACTTCTTTAGCTCGGAAGGAACCGTACCGCCACGTCTCAGCACTGCTGCCGTGCTATTAATGGGAGAGTACAGCCTCTTGCTGTCCCAGGGTAATTGTTTGCTGCAGAGGAGTAACCGGAACTTCTAAAATGCCATATCATGCACCGACCCATGGCCGCCCCTGCATGGATCCATGGGGCCTCGTACCTCTAAAGACTCCAGAGTTTCCAGGGCGCCCCGCCCCCTAAGTTTATATATATTTTTTCTTTTTTTTTTTTAAATCAATCTTCCTTGTTGTCCCTCTCGGTGGGCCTAATGGCTGCATTCGCAAGTTACTGACAGCAATTAAACAGGTTATTAAAGTGCCCTTACCAACCGCAACCAAGTCCCCAAAAAGGACTATTTCGTCATGTTGCAGAAGCACAGCAGCGACAAAGGCTGCCATGTTCTAACAGTAAGCTGGTTTATATATACAATGCATTTATGAGCTAAAGCATGTAATATGCGATGATCTGGTGCATTTTTGAGATATAAAACAGTCCCTAGTTCGCTGCAATGCAACCAATCCATAGAAGGTGGAGTAATATAACCAACAGCCAATAGCACGAGGGTGATGAGTAATACTCCAGAGGCGGCAAGGCCCACACTGAAATAACTGGTAACAGTACCTCTAGCTGTGGGGTGGAGCCAGGCACAGAAACTCTAAGAGAGGCAGGATACCACGATTACTGTGAGCCTTTTTGTTGATTTAAGAGGTCAATGCATCAAGTTGTGTGATTGTTTTAAAGAAACCAATCCCACCACAGCGTTACTTCTCATGCTGTAAATAAGTTTGGTCCAATCACTGTTTTATCAAGCAAGTAGATTGTATTAGTAATCTTTTGGATGCATAGAGTGGAAACTAAATGAATGAATGGACTTTCCCTTTGACCTTTTGAAGCTCCGAGTGTTTGAATTGGGTGCTACGCCATCAGGAATACAATGCGCAGACATAGAGCTAGAATACAAAGATTTAGTGTTTTGTTAGTACCATTATAAGGGACAGTTTACAACCTGCCCTGTGAAAACAAGCGTAACATTCCTTTGTGAGAGCTCTATTACTTAAATATTTTCGACAACAACGCATTTGCGGTTATGGATATTTGTTACAGTTATTACCCTAATGCAAAGTTAAATATGCTTGGGTATGACTTGCAGAACATGCTTTCGTTATTACGATGTTTCCTTTCATGGCAAAGTGTTCCCATAGCGATACTTCGATGGTCCGGGACAGGATTCACAGAGGAGCTGAGCCCTCATTTTTTGGCTGGCTTTGTGGCCTCCCTCAAGGTTCTTCACTGGTGGCTGCGGCCCTATTCTACTAGGTCTTGATTAGAGGCAACTGGAATCCATCACCAGTTGTAAGCATGTAGTTAGTCACTTATTGGGTGTTAAACAAGACTTTTATTTCCACCTTCGCATAGAGGGGTCTATTGCAGAAACTATCATTTGTTATTCATTACTTGTCGGTAGTCACTGCAGACATACATTCATTCATTCACGAGTGTTCGACTTTTCAGAGCAGTATTCTCTCCCGACCGACCAGTGTTAAGTCACTGTGGGGAGCTTTTTTCGAACTATTGTTGTTAAGTTTTGCAAAACAATAGTCCGAAAACTCGCAATGGCAGCACAACAGAAGAGGGTTACTGCATCAAAAGTCAAATCGGTGAGGTCTGTGACGGCACCGGAGGAAAGGGGGGGGGGGGCGGAATTCTTTCTCCCAGTGATGGAAGCAGGTACAGTATTAACCCACTCAGGTCTCTTCACCGTGGTGAAACCGAAGTGAAACGCCTCAGGGAGGGGACTGGACAAGTGCGAGGCCTGCAAACCCCTTCAACCGCTGACAACAGACATTTTGCAGATACATTCGGGGCTTCAGATTTCACTGGTCAGACGCAAATAATTTACAAATTGACCAGACACGCGCACACAGTTCAGAAGCAAAAACAAACGGTCTACAACTTTCTGCTTCGCAACCTATGGAAAGAACTCTCAAACAGTCGCAGCAGAAACTTCCCAAGAGGAGATCTTCCATGAACTCCGTGAGCTCTTAACTGGTGCCGTGTGAGGCCACCGTGAGAGGGGGTTCATTCCAGAAGGACACTAGTGCCACATTCCTAGACACCCCCCCCCCCCACCCCCCTTAAATAGCTAGAGAGCCCGTTTATGTGTGGGTGTTCCTTCCAACAGGAACAGAGAAACTCTTTAAAGGCAGTACACATACTCTCCTGGGCCAAGGCCAGGTTCCAGTCCAAGCCAAGCCAAGAAACAACCAGGCGGCTTGGAGCCCAAGCTCTCAGGACACGACCTGCCGACATGAAGAGAATTCTGGGCCACGCGCTTCCTTTGTCAGAGGGGAGGTATCTCAGAACCACAAATTCAAAATCGTCCTGGGCATGCAAAAAAGTGGCCCACATTTGCATATTGCCTTTCCGCAAAGCACTGCTTCAGCGAAATTGTATTTAAAAAAAAAAAGGGAGAGGAGGGGGTTAAAAAAAATGCACGGATTAGTTTACACTGGGAAAACACACATGGAAACAAGTGTGCTCACTTCTGCTCAGGGCCCCTGCCCTCCTCAATATGCATATATTAATGGGTGCATGTCCAGCGACAGAAAGGGAGTGACACCTATGCCTGTTGATAAAAGGGAGGTAATGGACGCCCATCTGCCTCCAGAAAGGCCACTCAGTCACCCACTGGGCTGCTGGTGGCATCCGAACAACGCTGAAACCACCCAAATCGGCCCCCAGACTGCGCAAAAAAGTAGCCCACAGCTGGAACTGGACACTGCGCCCTCGGGCATTGCCAGAGTGCCCACATTACCAATCCAACCCTGCTGCTGTACCCTTAAAGTTTAGATCGGAACTCATTATAACCAAATTCCACAAATGGCTGTCACATTATCTTGTGCAGTAGAACAATGGTGCAAACTGAGCAGGCAGGGCATGTGGTGGGTCTCCTCCTGTCCCTAGTCTCTCAGCCTGACAGGGAGGGCCTGGAAGTGTAGAAATAATGTTACTTGGGGTTGGGGTGAAAGGGGGCTGTGCCTGGAGACAGAATACGTGAGGTTGCCACCTAGAAGGCTCTACCTTTGTCTCTAGCAGCAGGCAGACGAGGAACCACTGCCACCATGTCATCTTAAAAACTGGGAGGGGTGCTCCAGTTCAACACTGAACGAAAAGTTAAAAAAAATAACGCAAACAACTGACAACATAAAATATATATGTTTTTTTTAAACATTACTATGAACAACGTTCATTATGAGCCAAAATGAGAGCAATGTGGACAGAGACAAAGGGGGAAGTGAAACAACAGACTAGAGAAGAATGACAAAAATATGGGAACAGGAAAAGAAAATCAAGTGGGGAAGAAAGGAAAGGATGAGGAGAGAGGATATGAGTGCAAGTGATACACAAGGCTTGAGGGAGACAAGAGGAAGAGATCAGGGAGAAGAATTAATGGAAGACAGTCGAGAGGACAGAAATTGTTAACTATACAGAGAAAGCCAGAAAGCGAAAGAGGATATGAGAGAAGACAGGAAAGTGGTAGAAGATGTGGTGTAATGGCCAGAGCTGCCGACTTTGGCATTTGGGAACCAGGTTTGAGTCTGTGTTGGTTCAACATCCTGCGATTCTAGGCAAATTACCCAATCTACCTGTGCCTAAAAACAAAATTATGTGTCCAAGTAGAGTGCTCCAATACCTTAGGAAAGAGTTTGCACTATATAAAACTACAAAAAACAAAGTGAATGACAAAGGAAAAGATGGAGAGCAGCCGAAGGCTGAACAGGGAGTCTAACATTTCCTGGTCTTTGAGAAAAAAGGAAGGATGGTTACTACCTCACTTGCACTATCCCAATTCTCTCCCTCAGTCTAGGGCTTAGTTGAGAAGTTGTTGGAAATACAGGAGGTAGAGCTAAACATGGATTACAATCCAGCAGTGGAATTTCCTTCATCAGAGGGATGGAATGGTAAAGGAAATTTCACCTGTGGATTCTCCTTTGGTTTAAACTGATTTTCCATTAATGTCTGCAGCAAAGCAATAATGGGGACACATCAGAATATACCATTAGGTATAGTACAAAGATATTCAAGGGGCAGAGGGCCGTGAAAGAGGCTGACAGGAGAGAGCAAGACAGGAGAAAAAGGGAAGGTTTGCAAGACAGAAATTAAATCATACTTCAAGGAGAGATACAAAATGTCAGGATGAATAAGGCCATACAAATAACTGAAGAAATAGCCCACAGGGGAGACAGGAGTGGGAGAGACAGGGGGATTTGTAGACAGAGAGAAATATAGGAAAAGAGAGAGGGGAAATGTGAGAGACTAAGTGAAGCACACAGGTAGAGTGAGAGACACCAAGTAGAGGAAACTAAGTAGAGTATGAGAGAGAGAAAAAAACTACAGAGAGGGGCAAAAAGTGATCGGGAAAATGAGAGAGGTGTACACAGTAAGAAAGAGGTATAGAGTCAGCGAAAGAAAGGCATTGAGTGAATTCCTGCATCTTTTCCAGATCAAATTTAGTCTATACCCTCAATACAAAACACATGAAGTACGACGTTGTATGCAATTCCCAAAGATATCACTTGCAGCGAGGCTCCTGACTGACAACCTAAAGAGGAAGACCTCTGGTTCATTAAGGATGAACAGAAGCCTCCAGACAAGAGGATGCACATGGTTCTCTGACTCGTAGCCTGATTAGGTGAGGAGACCTGTGAGAGTTGCAGTGGAATAATGGTGTGTCTAGTCCTAGCCAAAGCTACTGACCCCACAAGTTTAGAAAGCTTTATTTATCAGGGATTTAACCCAAAATTACTCCAAAACTAAGCAGCGTTTCATGAAACGTCATTATCCACAAATGTCATTTTTTCTTTAGGTGCCCGGGCCTAATGTTTTTCCGAATCAGACCCTGGGCCAGGGTTCCTACCCCAAACAAGTGCACTGCATGCCTATACCATGTTCGGTATTGGCTATAACCTGCTTCTCTCAAACTCATCAATTCAGCTGTCCCACAGGACTTTTGCCATGCAATGGATTTTCTAGTTTTTTCCTCCTTAAGCTTGTGGTTTCAAGCCAGTCACTTAGTGTTGCAGTCACCGACTCTCACGTCCAATATCTCTCCCCATCTCTGATTCACGCCTGGTCTCTTTGGGGGTCCAGCCAACTTTTTGAAAAGTAGAGTAAAAAAAGATGAGCCAATCTCAAAAACGACATCTGACTATTTTGAAGACAAGGTGGTTCTGAGGTAAGTATGGGTGCCCGAAAACCAGGCACAGCTGAAGTAGTGATAGAAGTCCTCCTCTGGACTTCTACAACAGTTTGAGATTTTAAACCTCAACCACACCCCGGCATACAACGGTCTAACTCCTCCTCACCAACAGTCACAGGTGAGTTAATACGACAAGCATATCAGCCACAATGTTACATGCAAGAATGAAGAATGTACATCTTTTAAAAATATAAATGTATATCAGTATTTCAAGTGCTCGTTTGTCAAATCTGAGGCCGCGGAACACGATCGGAATGTGGCTCCTGCGTGATGGTTTCCAGAATACTGTGTGCCCCATCTTAGATTGCTCCCTGATTTTCTCCGCTCCAGCTGAGAAACTAATATACGTTGCTTAGATTCATTTAAGCGATTATCTCTGACCACAACAACTTTTACGAATCCCTTCTGATTTTTACAACCCTGTCACTCTGCAACTGTACTGCAGATCATGGCGACTTTTGACCCGAGGCACGCCACCCGGTCTTATTTGCCACTGTGCCATGTTATTGATGTTTAGTGTGACCCACTGGTCAGTACCTTCTCTGGGGATGAAGTCTGGTTCAACAACAAACAGGCCGGAGGGATACCGCGCAGAGGGGACAGACCTCTTGCCTGCTATGTTCATAAATGGATAATAAGTAAACTGAGAAGGCTCGCAGAGGTGGAGCAGATTCAGGAGATTGCCTTCACTGCAGCAGATCTGCCTGTGAAATCGAGTTGTACAAGATCATTTTCCATCCCCGTAACGCCTCCAGTGATACAATCTTCACTCCAAGATAAAGAAGAACAGGCGAATTGTTCATTGGAGTCACCTGCCTTTGTTTGTTTGCCAGACTTGGCAGTGTTATTGCGGTATTCACCGGCACCAACTTTCCACCAGTAGTCCAACCTGTTCTGTCAGCTAAGACTAGAGGTATGCCTTGCCCCACTCCTCATCAATCTGGTACACAAAATAATCCTCCACTTCATAGATCAGTCCTACCTGGAAGATTACTGCCACTTAAAACCGGCCTCCCAATCCCTCATAACCACTGTCCCTCCCTGCATCCTCAGAGCCGCCACCTCAGTCATCTCTGGTTTCACAGGGCGAAGTGAATTGCTCTTGGAGGCTCGGGTTTACAGGAGGAAAAACGGCACGCGGAAGATGCTGATGGAACCACCTGTTTGAACTGTAACATGAACACCAGGGCCAAAAATTAACCATAGCATCCAATAAAAATGTGTATCATAACATTTTCCCCATTCTATCATTTATATAATCAATATTACAATTTATGGAACTGAACTAAAATACATAATGCAATGGATTTCTAAAGTGGGAGTAAAAAATCGAGTCGAGTACAAATCATGGGCCACGCCAATAAAGCAATAAATGAGACAAGACTAACATAGATATATACAGCAGATTTCTAAAGTGCCAGAGCAAAAATAAAGTACAAAATATTAGCAACAAGAGTCCATTGCACATTCTGACACTTAACAAGTTCTTACATCTTAAACGCCAGGCATGTATCAGGTATTTAGATAGTGCAAAGATTAGCAATTCTGTACAGACACTTTTAAGGATTATAATGGCAATCTTCAAGTGTCTCGTGGAAAGAATACGACAAATCAAAATAAGCCAAATTCTCCAAATAGCAGTGTATCTAGGGCAACAACAAAAAAAATCTTCCGTTTCACTGCTAGCCCCACACAATAGACATTTTGGGGAGATACTGCAAACATTCCATCTAAGCAAAAAACATTTACTGGCAATATACTAAATCTGAATTTCAGATACAGACTTTGCGTGAGGGGGTTCAATTTGGTTCAGATATTTCTCACAGTACATTTGGTCTTTGAAATCCAAGAATCTCCCTGTTAGCTCCCCAGCAGTACTGTGATTCGCCCAAAGACCATTAATATAAAGTCAGTATCTAATTTTGAGGTACTTCATCGTATACCTTTGTATACAGCCAGGGTTAGACCAAAGGTCACTCAAGCCCAATCTGAATAACCATTGTTTAACATATTTCAACCAAGGTATATTTCCATTAGTATCACGTGCAAGCACCTCAGAAAAGTAGGCCTAAAAGGGAGCAGGGAGTTATTAGACCAAACTCTGATACAGTAGGCTAGCGGTCTAAATGCTACCACAGGCACTATCAGGTAGATTCATGAAGCCAAAATCGGCTCGCAAAGGGCCAGATTCTGAGAATCTGGCCCTTTGCGAGCGCTATTTTTGCATTTGGGATTCATCATCCCAAATGCAAAAATCGCTATTATAGAATTCGCAAATTTGCGAGGAATTGCATTTAAGGAATCTCTATTTGAGATTCTTTAAATGCAATTCATGAAACATGTAAAAATTGCGAATTCGCAATTTTGGGCCGCTATTTACCGCGAAGTTAAACCTCGTGGTAAATAGCGGAAACTTAGAAAAATGCACTTAAGTGCATTTTTCTAAGTTGTATGTTACACACACACATGTCCTTGGGACATGTGTGTGCGTAACACCAGCATCCAATATAATTTCAGGGGAGCAACAGCGTGTCCTTTGGACACCCCTGCACCCTTGAAATCGCAAACTCCACATGCGATTCGCTAATAGCGATTCGCAAATTGATATGTCTTCCCATTCATTCCTATGGGCCTTTAGGCCCATAGGAATGAATGGGGAGTTATTCCTTATTTGCAATTAGCAATTAGCTAATCGCAAATAAGGAAGCTGTAGAAATCGCAATAAATGTTGCGATTTCTACATGAATCCCGTTTTGCGAGTCTGAAATAGCGATTCCTTAATAATCGCTATTACAGACTCGCAAAACATGCGGATGATGAATCTATGTGTATGTTCCTAAGACCAAGGTGCAAGCTGATGGCGATTACTGTACTATGTGAAATTCAAGTTTGCAGGGGATATTTTATACTGGAACGAGTTCTTAGCATACAGCTTCTTAATGCTGGCTGGCAAAAACGAAATCATTACATTTGCAAGCATTTTCTATTTCAGGTAGAACACACTGCATTAGCATCCTATATGCATTTGCAAGTTAACAAATTGCTCATCATTAATATGGACAGCAGAATTTCCTGTGCCATACATTAGTATTCTAACCCAAACCACAAGTGTTGGAAACATATTCTCTTTGCTGGTTAAATAGAGCAATCAGAAAAATCCTAACTCATTACAATTAGTAGATCAGTGATCACTACACCAAGAAATGATAGAAGTCCAACTCCGTGCATAAATGTGACTTCTAAAGCAATATGTGAGCAATCTTTGAGTCACAAGTTCACACATCAGTGGGTAAACAGAGCCTTTGATCCTGATCTCAACTGAGAAATACTCTTTAGTAAAGGATAGGCAACATGCTATGGTAGCCAGCCAAGTGTGGAGTCGTACTGTTATGTTGGTGTGAGGGATGGGAGGAAAATAAACCTGGGAGGCCGAATGTGTTTCTTAATTTAGGCAGTTTATTGCGGAACATTACATGTCAAAAGAATAATATATTAATACAAATATTTGTCTTGGGTCTGGGTTTGTGGTTTCAGTCCTCTATGTTGCCTTTTTTCACGGTGGACCTTCTTTCTTTCTTCTTCTCTTTGAATCCAGGTCCAGACTCCAGTGGTGCGTTGTCCCCGGGTTGTTCGGAAAGAAGACAAGGAGAGCAAGGTAAGTACAACTGCCTGTCGAATAGGTTAAAAGAGACAGAGACCATCACCACACCCAGGTGTGCAAAAAATAACATCTCTTTTACTTACGCGTTATTGGATTTCTGGCCCTTTGATATAAGAAAAATGAGGGTGAATAAAGAAAGAAAAAAAAAATGTGCAATTCGTTCCTTGGTTTAACTCAAACTAATTATATGCTTTTAAACTCCCCATAAGTCATTATCTGAAAGAGATACATTAGTGATGGATTCCTTACCTTAGAATATCCCCAGGCGTCAGACTGGATCCGGAAAGTTTTGCTTAGCAGTACCCCTGCGCATCAGTAGGTGGCTTCCTGCGGCTCAGCGCCAGTCACTGGCGTCGTCTGCGCCGAGATGATGTCACGGAGGGTACTTAGGCACCAACCACGCGCGCTGACGTCAGTTCTTTCTTTTTATGCGCCAAAAGCACAGATTCAGATGGAGCACGTACCTGTCATTTTTTGACTACTTTTTGAGACTTTTGTCTCCTTCTCTTGTCTCCTGGTGCCCGTAGGGATGCCCGGCTTGAAGTCTTGTGGGTCGTGCCGCCGTAACATGTCTGTGGCGGACCCCCACGATGTGTGCCTCTACTGCCTGGAGACCAACCATGACTCCTAGGATTGTCGAGACATGGGAACCGAAGGCCTTGCGGGAGTAGCGCCAGAAGTTGCTGGAGGTCCGGCACTCCTCTCTACGGCTCCGGCTCGGCCCCGGTTTCGGCACCGTTGCCCCCTCTCTGGCTCCGGCCTGCCGCTGCAGCCGTCTCTCTCTACTCCGGTGCCGGACGAGGACCGGGACGGCTCAGAGGACCCCCTTTGAAGTGCGACTCCGAGCAGGATTGGGTGGAGGACCTTCAAGATGCGGGCGAGCTTGAGGTTTCTTCTGACCCGGGGTTTGCTTCCCCTCCACCTACTATGGAGGAGGGCGCTTCCTACACCAGGGTCCTGCGTCGGGCTGCGTCTCCATCTTGACCTCCCTACGGTGGCCCTTAAGACCTACCTCCTTACGAAGGTGCTCCAGGCGGCATCTACATAGTTGGAGCCGCAGCTCCCTTTCAATGAGGCTCTCATCGAAGTCCTCTTGGGCACTTGGTTGCGGCTGGCGTCGGGGGCACCGGTGGATAAAAACGTCGCTAGGCGCCATCGCCCAGTGATCCTGCCTTCTTGACCACTCACCCCACACCCGAGAGCCTGGTCATTCAGGCCTCAATGTCGCAGAGTGCCTTTCCCGCGGCTCCGCCAGATAATGACTCTTAAAGGCTAGACCAATTTGGCAAGAGGTTGTTCTTATCAGCCAGCTTGCAGTTGCGGTCGGTTAACACCGCCTGCTTATTGGGCCGTTGCTCCCACGCAGTGTGGGATTCGGTAGCCAAGGTCTTGCCTCAGTGTTCTGAGGAGGTCCAGGCTGTCCTTTCCCAAGCGATTGCAGAAGGCAAGGATGTGGCAAAGTTTGCCATCAAGTGTGGTTTGGACTCCGCTGATTCGTTGTGCAGGGCAGTTTCCATGACTGTGGCGTTGCGGTGCCATGCCTGGTTGCGGTCAACTGGGTTCTCGCCAGATGTCCAGTGCTCGCTTATGGACATGCCCTTTGATGGCTCCCGCCACTTTGGCCACAAGGCTGACAATGGCCTGGAGTGCTTTAAAGACTCTCGGGCTACGGCCAAGTCTTTGGGTCTTTCCACAAAGAACCCTGCCACGTCAGGGTTTCGTTACTTTCGTGGCCAGGGCAAAGGCACCCAAGCACGCTCCTCCAAAAAGCCTGTGCAGAACCAGCCTCAGCGCGGCCGCGGATTTCGCAGGAGCGGGTCTGGTAACCAGCACGCAGGTCAGCCCACCTCCATCCCGCTGCTTCCTCCTCTAAGCCATCCTAATCCGAGCTTCAGGGAGCACCCCACGCCGGTGGGTGGCAGGGTCAGTCACCACATCCACCACTGGTGCGAAACTACATCAGACAAGTGGGTGCTGCAAATAATCTGCCAGGGTTACTCGCTCCCCTTTCTATCCTCCCCTCCAGCCATGCCACCTCGTGCCACCTCGTACCACCGCATGTCGGGGGATCATTTGGCTCTTCTCCGTCAGGAAGTCACAGCCCTCCTGGCCAAGGGGGCCATCGAGTGCGTTCCCGGGCAGGAAGTAGGGAGTGGTTGTTATTTCCACTACTTTCTAGTCCTCAAGAAGGACAAGGGGGGCCTGCGCCCCATCCGGGACCTCCGGGACGTCAAACGCTTCCTTCGAAGGAGAAGTTCAAGATACTGACTCTGGCTGGATTGGATGGTAGCGTTGGACTTGCAGGACACTTATTTTCACCTTACTGTCCTGCCGGCCCACCGATGTTACCTGCAGTTCATGGTGGGCCGGGAGCATTTTCAGTTTGCTGTGCTCCCCTACGGCCTTACCAGTGCTCGTCGGGTGTTCACAAAGGTGGTGGCGGTGGTTGCAGCTTATCTGCGCAGGTCAGGGGTGTCAGTCTTCCCCTACCTCGACAACTGGCTGTTAAAGGCGGGCTCGCCCCAGGCAGTCGTCACCCACCTCCAGACTACGGCCGACCTCCTGCATTTGCTGGGGTTCTCCATCAATGTGCTGAAGACGCACCGAGTCCTTCTCAGAAGCTCCCCTTCATCGGAGCAGTTCTGGATTAGACGCTTTTTCGGGTTTATCCTCCAGAGCAGCGAGTCAGGGATATTCAGGCTATGATTCCGCTCTTTCAGCCTCTATCCCGGGTTTCAGTCAGGATGACCCTCCGGCTTCTGGGCCTGATAGCCTCCTGCATCCTGCTGGTGACACATGCCAGATGGCACATGCAGGCTCTGCAGTGGGACCTGAAGTTCCAGTGGGCGCAGCATCAGGGCAAACTGTCCGATCATGTCCAGATCTAGGAGGGCACTGCACGACAGTTGCAGTGGTGGCTCACGAATCGCGATTGGGTCAGTGGCAGATCCCTCTTCCTTCCCCAACATGAGCACACAGTGGAGACGGACGTGTCCCACCTGGGATGGGGAGGCCATTTGGGAGAGGCAGAGATCAGAGGCCTCTGGTCTCCGGCGGAGTCCCGGTTCCATATCAACCTTCTGGAGCTGCGGGAGATCCAGCTTGCACTGAAGGCATTCCTTCCCTCTGTCAGGGGAAGTGTAGTGCAGATGTTCACGGACAACACCACCATGTGGTATTGCATCAAACAGGGCGGGGTAGGGGCCTGGACCCTAGGTCAGGAGGCTCTGCGCCTCTAGACATGGCTGGAACATCAAGGAATTACCTTGGTGGTTCAACACCTGGCAGAATTCTCTGAATGCCAGGGCGGAAGAACTCAGCCGCCAGTGTATGGTGGATCACGAATGGCGTCTGAACTCTGAAGTGGCGCATGGTCTCTTTCTGCAGTGGGGAGAGCCTTGGTTAGAGCTATTCGCCAACGAAGAGAACGGGCAATGTCATCAGTTCTGCGCGTTGGAGTTTCCAAGGCGGCACACGCTCGGAGACGCTGTTTGTCGAGAGTGGAGCTGCGGCCTATTGTATCACTTCTGCCCAGAGTGCTGAAGAAGATCAGGCGCGACCGGGCCCAAGTCATTCTTAAGGCTCTGGACTGGGCTCGAAGAGTATGGTATCCCAAGCTACTCAGTATGAGCGTCAATCCCCAATCTATCTGACTCTTCATGAGAATCTTCTGTCGCAGCAGCAGGGGACGGTCCTCCACCCGAACCTGTCCAGCCTCCACCTCCATTCTTGGAGATTGAGCGGCGACAGTTGACACCTTTTGATCTTCCTCCCGAAGTCTGTGATGTAATTCTGGCAGCCAGGTGTCCCTCCACCAAAACGGTATACGCCTGCAGGTGGAACAGATTTGTGGCATGGTGCACTGCAAAGGCTGTGGATCCCCTTTCGGCCCCTCTTTCGGAGGTTCTTCTGTTCCTTCTCTCTTTGGCCAAGCAGGGCTCTGCTCTGGGCATTATCAAAGGTTATCTTTCGGCCATCTCCGCCTTTCTACAGCTTCCAGATCAGCCTTCTCTTTAAGTCCCCGGTTGTTAACCGTTTCCTTAAAGGCATTACGCATACATTCCCACCTGTGCCCTTCATAATGCCTCAGTGGGACTTGAATCTTGTCTTGACTTTTCTGATGTGCGCTCCCTTCGAGCCCCTTTATAACTGTCCTTTACGTCTTCTCACCTTGAAAACGGCATTCCTGGTAGCTATCACCTCTGCCAGAAGAGTGAGTGAGCTCCAGGCTCTTTCTTCTAAACCTCCTTTCCTTTCTATTCATCCGGACAAGGTGGTTTTAAGGACCCGTACTTCTTTTCTGCCAAAAGTTGTCACGCCCTTCCACATCGGGCAGATCACTTTGCCCACTTTCTTTCCGCCTCCCCATCCTTCAAGGGTAAAGGAGAGGTTCCACCGTCTAGACCAAAAGCGTGCACTTGCATTCTTATCCGCAGCGTACACAGCAGTTCCGGGTGGATGATCAGCTTTTCGTTGGTTACGTGGCGCCAAAAATAGGTCGGGCTGTGCACAAGCAGACCATCTCCCGGTGGGTCGTTCTGAGCATCAAAGCATGTTATTCCTTGGCCAAGAAGGAGCCTCCTGTGGGGCTGCGTGTCCATTCAACAAGGGAAACTGCAGCCACTACTGCCTTGGGACGCGGCGTTCCCTAGCAGGACATTTGTCAGGCAGCTACGTGGGCCTCGCTGCACACATTTACCAAGCACTACTGTCTTGACAGTCCGGTCCAGAGAGACAGCTTCTTTGGCCGTTCTGTGCTCTGTGACTTTCTGGTGTAATCTTGTTCGCAGACCCACCACCGGGGTCGGTATTGCTGGAGTATCTATTCTAAGGTAACAAATCTATCACCAACGTGTTTCTTTCAGATGCACAAGTTACTACTTGTGTATCAATATATCTGTAAGAGACATTAGTTAGTGATAGATTCCTTACCGCCCCACCTATCCTCCCAGTTCTGCAAACTGATTACTAGGGTTAAAGTCATCCCCTTTTAGGGCCCTAGTTTTATGCACCGATGGTCAGTATCTTGCATAGCTCTGCGTTTTGGCGCGGAAAGTCATGTACAGAACTGACATAGGGCGCATGTGTGGCGCCTAAGTACCCTCCGTGACGTCATCTGGGCGCTGACGACGACAGTGATGGACGCGGAGCCGCAGGACACCCCCTACTGACGCGCAGGGGTTCTGCTATGCAAAACTTTCCGGATCCAGTCTGACGCCTGGGGATATTCTAAGGTAAGGAATCTATCACTAACTAATGTCTCTTACAGATATATCGTTACACAAGTCATGGTCTCTCTTAACTACCACCTCAATCCTCTCTTTCTCTGACTCTCAGTATGAAGGTTTATTTATTTTCACCCCCTCAAAAGCCACCAATTAATTTTTTTCTGGAAATTTCCACTAGCCTTCTTAGAAGGACACCCTTCAGTCCCTATATTTCACTCGTCCCGAGCCCCTCCTGTAAGCCTTCATCCTCCTCCATGTAATGCGCTACTGTGTCTTGACGTACCCTACGTTTCCACTCCCCTCCACGTACAGCCCCTCAAGCTTCCCTTCTTTCTTTGCCTTCGTACCGGGAAAAGCAGCAACTCTCCTGAGTTGTGGCGAGGAAGTTTAGTCTCCCAGGGCGACCACCACTCTTCACTCCACGTCTCTGGAGCATCGTTGTCTTCTCACTTCTGCTTCCCGGTGACTGGGCGTTTCTCTCAGATTTCTGAGTTGAAGTCTCTCCCTCTCTGTTCTGCCTTTCCTTCTCTCCTCCCCTTTTTCTGGCGTCCTCCCGGTGCCGCCCTCTTCCTTCACCTCTGACCCAAGCATTTCTGCTTCCTGGTCCTTCAGTGTTGCTGATTGGTTGTTCCCCTCTATGGATCCTCCTTCCTCTTTTGGCCGCGATTCTTCGTCGTCCAAGTTAACCCTTTCCTTCTCTTTGTTGCAGCAAGCAGGCTGTCGGAGCAGCACACCGAGCTGAGGATGAAGAGGTAAGTGAGGGGGTGTCACGCGTATTTGGTTGGGATTCTTTGGGTACATTGGGTCATTTTTGGGGTACAAGATTGTTCCTTCCTCTCAGTTGGATATCTGGAAAACCCACATTGAATAGTATAGTCCCTAGTTGCAGATCCAGTGGGCGAACACATCTATTTTAAGAGTCTCTGCTTTTGACTGCCTTATAAGGGATGGTGGCTTTCACATTACTTCATGCCCCAGAAATGATGAGCTACACATTGAGCACAGCCAGTTTGCACAGGTTTGCTTGAAAGTTTTTATTTACTTATTGGTAATCTCAATACTTTGATTCTTTTTACTTATCCAGTCTTAAAATGTTGGATTATTATTTGGGTGAAGTCAAAGTTGAAAACGACAAAATTCCTAAACCAAATGAGAAAATAAAGTACCATTTAATAAACAGAATGATACAAAAATGACAAAAATCTATTAAAAAGAGCCAGAGTTGTGAATTTTAAGAAGAAATAGTGCCACAAAGCACAATGCACCAATGACAGTCAATGGTCGCAGTAGACTGGGACCCAAGCGGAAAGCGTGCGTCAGGTACACCTACCAAGTTTGTCCTGGTCAAATATTTTATCTTCTGACTTAGTCCTTTCAGTCCCAATCCACTACAGGAGTACACTTCTAAAACCCAATTGAACCTTAGGGGAAGCATTTAAAGACTCATAGGGTGTCAGGCAGAGGTCAACAGCAGGATCCAGTTGGCAATGGTCAGCTGGGAAGTTGCAAAAGAGGCCTCTTGTAGTTTGTTTTGCCCCTGTAGATTTAACAGGAGTTCAGCCTTATGACCTTTCGAGTCCACTTCTTTGTTCTGGGTTCAAGAGGGAGCAGATCCAGTCTTTCGCTGCTTCTCCCAGGTCATAGACATCAGGTTCAATTGTTCCTCATGTCCAAGTAACTGAAGTGGGTGTCTAGAGGTGTCACATTTATGGCTGAAATTCGGTAGTGGGTGATAAGGACTCCTCGGCATGACCTAATCAATCAGCTAAAAGTTCCCGGGGCCAACCATACCCAATTTGGACATTTTCAAGATAGCCAAGGTCTTCAGCCATGGGCTCAGAGGGCTGGGTGTGTAAGATTGTGAGGAGAGTACTATGGTAATCCTAGAGACCTACCAACACTAAAATCCAGTTTGAAGCAGCCACCGTAAGCCCGTTAACTCTAGAGAGATACATCTGGTAGGACAATAGCAAGTTTTCCAGACAGTAGATACACAAGAATTATCTTGGCATTCCGTTTCCTTCCTTTCAAGTGTGTCTCAGTGATGTATGTAAAAACCTAGCAGATCTGTCAAATAGTACTTGACAGTGTATTGTCAAAGTGGATGCCCACAGCCCGACCCTGAATATTCTGTGAGGTTCAGAGGAGTCATCTCTGCCTAATAAGGAAAGCCTATTGTTTGCTCCGTGGAGGCATTTCACACCTTTTTTCACAGATATTCAAATGGCTGGGATACGATTGAGCGCAAAAACAAATTAGCCTCCAGGAAATTCAGGCATGGAAAACATAATTCTTTTTAAAAGTTACATTGCCTTAATAATTATTCAAAATCAAACTTCCTTATTGAATTGAATTTATAACAACTATTAAAAATAATTGTTTATTTTTCTACCTAGCCTCATCCTCGAGATACAATATTAGGATTTTAATCTGTACTCTGGTGCGCTACACAGGACAGCTAGGCAGGTCACAGTGAAAAATAGCTTGTGTGCGCTAGTCACTATAAGGACATGTTAACATTAGATTTTGATATTTCCTACTTTTAAATGTCATACACCCTGCCTTGTGGACTAAAAGCATGCATAAGAGGTGCTTATTAATCAACTGATCTGGGTTTAATCCATGATCATTCTTTAGCTCACTCCGCCACCCCAGGTCAGACATGGCCAGATGCAAATCAGTCTGACCCTTTGCCTCATTGGAACAGTCCAGCCGAACTGCCAAGCCATGTCTTCCCTGGACCGGAAACAAGCATCCTGGGACCGGTTTCTGGCTAATCCGCCATCATCAGCCAGGCTAGCTTGAATCCAGTGGCAAAGCGAGCAAAGGACCCACGTCTGGGCATGCCCTGCATATGGCTATGGCTATGGCTATGTCTAAACTGGGGTGGCGTGGTGAGCAAAATAACGATGGATTAAACCCAGATCTGTGACTGGGGGTGAATGTTTGCCAATGTTCAACATTCCCTCCATCATCTTTTTGAGTTGCATTTTCACCCTAAGTGGGAGGGTTATGCCCAGACGTGGGTCCCGTGCTCACTACGCAACTGGAGTCAAGCTATCCTGGCTGATGAGGGCTGAAAGCCCAAAACCGGTCCTAGGATGCTTGATTCCGGTCCAGGGAAGACATGGCCTGGCAGTTCGGTCTGGACTGTTCCCATGAGGCACATGGTCAGGACTGATTTGCAAATGGCTATGTCTGAACTGGGGTGGCGTGATGAGCAAATAACGATGGCTTAAACCCAGATCTGTGACTGGGGGTGAATGTTTGACAATGTTTAACATTCCGTCCATCATCTTTTTGTCTCTCCATGCTGTCAGTCACAAATTCTAGGCCAACAGACGAGCAGATAGAAAGTATGGAGAGTTAAAAAAAAAACAGGATGAGATTTCCTTAAATACAGCGGTTAGTTAACATATATTTGTATATAATGCTAATATCACATGTGGGTGTAGTTTTTGTTATATTTGGCTGTTTAATTTGCTAAAACTCGATAGGCAAAGTAGGAGTGTATGTTTATCAGCTAAATATATGTGGAAATATGAATAAATACCAAAAAGATAGCCTAAAAATACATATGGATAAAAACAGACGGAAATGTTAGGAAATAAATACTATAAAACCAGAAGTCCTAAATACGGTGTGTTTACAATTCACCCTTAAAGGAGCACTGGCTTTCATATATGCTTTTCACAATAAGTATCATAATTTTTCATAACAAACACATCAGGCCCCTGGCATCTGTCAAAAACGAGTTTCCAATAAATCAATCAGAATTTAGTTTCTATTCACTGGGAAACCAAAGTACAAATATTTACAGTTGGCAAGGAAAACGTTACTTGCCTTTGGTAATGATATTTCTGGTGGATGCATAAAGTTCCACAGATTGCGCACCATATGAATTAGCCTTCCAGACTTCACACTGGTTTGGAAAAGCTTTTAATAGCCGAGTGGCAAAATGCGGCAACATGCGCCTCTAGCCCAAACTCCACCTCTAAACCGGACACAGGAGTATTGTGGTTGCCAATAGGTATGCTGACATCATTTTGAAAAACCCTTTCTGCACCCCACGGAGGCTTGCCACAACAATCCGAGACAGCAATGACAAATCCCACATATAGCATGATAGTGACCTTCGAGAGCTTATTGGCCACATCAATTAATCATTAAGGGAGGATGGAACTAGGTGAGGTAGCTACAGATGAGGTAGATATTGCACAGAGATTCCGGCAATACTACACTGACCTGTACTCGTCTAAAAATGGAGAACTAGACGAGGAAATTCTAGACTACCTGGAGCACATAGAGCTCCCCACCCTCACGAACGTGCATAGGGAATTCTTAATGCTGCCTATAGAGAAGGATGAAATCGTGGAGGCTCTCGCTGGCATGAGGTCGGGCAGCGCCCCGGGGGCGGATGGGCTCACGGTCAGATTTTATAAAACGTTTCAGGACATACTTCTACCACACATGCTGACACTGTTCGATGATCTGTGTGTTTCGGGATGTATGCCACTGTCGATGAGAGAGGCGATCATGGCAGCTATTCCGAAGCCGGGGAAGACGCCCGACGAGTGTAGTTCATACCGCCCTCTCTCCCTCCTAAACGCTGATACAAAGATATTCGCCAAGGTGCTGGCGAACCGGCTGGCGCTCTTGGCACCGTTGCTAGTCGCGTCGGAACAGGCGGGATTCTTCCAGAGCAGGAACCTTACATATAACATACGCACAGTTCTCGACACCGTGCAGCATGTTAAGCAGGATACGAAGGCGGTTGCAGTGTTCCTAGACATGGAGAAGGCCTTCGACTCTGTGGAATGGCTCTTCATGCGACAGGTGTTCACGAGGATGGGGCTGGGATTGCCGTTTCTACAGATGATAGGCACCCTGTACAACAGGCCTAGGGCGAGGGTACGCCTCAGTAACCTGGTCACAGACTCCTTTCCTATAGGCAGAGGGACCCGCTAGGGGTGCCCGCTGTCCCCCCTGCTATACGTCCTGAAGCTGAACCATTAGCCTGCGCACTGCAGGAGTACCACGGACGCGAGGGCATAGGCTTCCCTACTTACAAGATAGTGGTATCAATGTACGCGGACGATACCTTGTTATATGTCCGGGACCCGGAAAATAATTTATCTGCGGTGCTCCGTGAAGTGGTGCATTTCGGTGCACTTTCCAGTCTAAAGGTGAACTGGGCAAAGTCCCTGGCCTTCCCCTGACCCCGGTCAAGCAGGAATTTAACATGGAATTTCCGCTGCAATGGACCACAGACGCTATTAGGTATCTGGGTATATGACTGCATACCGATTCCGAGATAGTGTTCAGAGAGAATTACGGCGTGGCTGTTAGTAACTTGGAGGACGACGTCGAAGCCTGGTGTAGGCTCCCGCTCTCTCTCCTGGGTCACATCTCCATCATGAAGATGGTAGTACTCCAGAGAATGCTGTTTTGTTCACAAATCTGCCAATGGTATTTCCCCGTGTATTCTTCCAAAGACTAACTTAAATAATGATAAAACTCGCATGGGCGGGCAAACAACTGAGGGTGCGGTGGAAAATTCTCACGTTGCCGTACAGTATGGGGGCCCCAGACCTGGAGATTTACTACAGGGTGGCACAGGCGTCGCACATGCACACTTGGGTACACGGAGACGTGCATATCCCGCATGTTCGTATGGAAAAGCGGTTTGCTGACCCACTTCCTTTACCGGCGACTATTTTTAAGGCTGTTGATCGAAGGACTGGAATAATAGACTCCATCACAGCCACCAACCACGCTTGGCACAGTCTCCTGCAGCTCCAGGGAGGGGTCTTGTTGTACTCACCAAGTGTGCCGGTGGAATGGACCCAAAGGCTGGCCCCATGCAGAGACAAGGGAGTGATAAGTGCTCTACACAAGCTGAACGTTAAGCAGGCGGGGGACCTATTCCGGGACGCAGTGAGGCAGGAGGGACGGGTTCACTTCTACAACGTTTCCAATACTATAGGGTGCGCAGGGCCCTTTTGGAGCTGCTGGGGAAAGACCTTGCAGAACCGCCAGAGGTCCCTGAACTCACCTATGTGATTAAGGCCGAATCTTCTAGTAAACTAGTGACAAAACTCTATAAAATAGCAGTGTCCCACAGGGGAAACCAATACACAGCCGCTAGACTGGCATGGCAAAGAGACTTGCAGACTACGATAGACGATGACATGTGGCACTACTGTTGCGTGAACACCAGGGGGATTTCACTAAATGGCAAACATAGATTAGTACACTTTAAATTCATTAATAGGGTGTACTATACCCCTGAGTGCCTGCACAGATATGGCCTCCGGGAAGACGCAGAATGCGAAAGGTGCCATGCACTAGCGGCCGATTTTCTACACCTGGCGTGGCTGTGCCCGTGGAATACAAGCTTACTGGGAGGATGTCTTCAGGGAACTGAGCAAGATAGCGGAAGTTGAGTTGGACCCAGACCCCGCGCTCGCGCTTCTGGGTTATTCTAGAAAGTTGCCCAGGCCTGTGCGAAGGCTAGTAGACATGAGCATGCTTATAGCTAAAAGGGTTGTGGCCCTATGTTGGATGAGAGGACCAACGCCCACAGCTAAATACTGGTCACAAGACATGTTGTACTGCTGCACACAGTCTGAAAATTACAGTGAGTTGCTGCCTCCTCGGAGCCGTCCGAAGAACTTCTGGGGACTGTTCCAAACGCATATGGTAGGCAGGGGGGTGGGGGAGGAGGCGGAGGTATCGACCAGCACTGGGGGGGGGAGGGGGGGGGGGGAACACTACACGAGGCGGGCTGAGAGAAATGTTAATAGCAAACTGGGGTACCCACAGGGAATAACTTCCAGGAGAGGACGATAGAGGGAGGGATTCATACTCAGCTAGGGGTTTCTTATATTTTTGGTTATTGAAGGGTGATTTCTTGGGGGGGGGGGGGGGGGGGCATGTTCCACTAGGCTGATGAGACCGCGATGAATGCATTGAACGCAGCCTGCCCACTGTTGGGTTGTTGGCTGAAAAGTTGTGCAACTTTCAAAAGGCGGGCATGGGTCCTACGGCACTGAAGCGATGCACTGTGTATGTTTAATCGGGAGGGAAGGGGTTTTTATGATTATTGTGATTATAACTCGCAAAATTTAATAAATCATTGAATAAAAAAAAATTAAAAAAAATAGGCGAGGTAGCTGCGGGAAGATGATGTATCCACCAGGAGTATGTAACTTACCCTCTAAGCATCTATTCTTAGCGTGTAGTGCTATGGATTCACATGCTATGCACACGCCTGCCATCTAGTGATGGGCATGGACTTTGTAAGTTGTTGTTCTCGAGGTGTTCTTATATGGTCGACGTTGTGCGTCGTATATCCTCAAGGCACTGCGCATTTACAACGGCTCCTTTGTTAGGTTGTAATGTTTTTTCACCCTGCCATACAGAAGTGAGGATACAGTCTGCTAAATTAGCTTTGTGCTGTTGCACATGCTGAATATTAATGTGCATATGTGCCACTATCATCTAATACCTGCCGGGGAGGCGGGAGAGTGCTTGTGAATCTGCAGCATTACACGCCACAAATAGATGCTTACAGGGTAATTAACATACTCCATTGGTAGCATGTATTGTCTGAAGATACACATGCCATCCATAGACTATAAACCATTACTCCTCTCGCGGTGGCTTTAGGCATCAGATGGCGCATTTGCCTGAAATAACGTACGCAGAACTGTTTGTCCCACTATAACTTGTTGTCTGGCTTGTATATCCACATAATAGTGCTTGGTAAAAGTGTGTAGGTTTGTTCACGTTGCCACTTTACTGTTAGGGGGATAGTGATGCTGCTTCCTACCCTGCAGAATGAGCTCTTGGCATGTAGGTAGTGTTTTGCTTTGGTGTAGAACTTTTTTTTACACATTTTACTATCCATCTCGCGATTCCTGCTTTTGAGATGTAATTACCTTTCCTTAGGTTTGAAAAAGCCACAATAACTGTTGCAGTGACTCCATAGTTTTAGTTCTTTCCACATAGTAAATTAGGGCTCGTTTGACATCTAGTTTATGAAACGCCCCGTCTGCAACAGTTTCTGGATTTGGAAAAAGAACTGGTAAGTCTGATTTAAATGGAAAGGTGACATAACTTTTGGCAGAAACTTTGGGTTCGTGTGCAGTCAAATTTTGTCTTGGAACACCTGGAAATAAGATTCCTCTATTATAAGAGCATGCATTTTGCTGACTCTACGTAGCAATGTAATAGCAACAAGGAATTGCACTTTCCATGCTAGAAACTGTATTTTACATTTAAGCTTAGGTGCAAATGGCGTGGACATTAACCTTGTTAGCACGCTGTTTAGATTCCACGATGGTACAGGAGGCGTATGTGTTGGTACGACCCTTTTAAGTCTCTCCATAAAGCCATCATGACAGGTATGCGAAATAGAGATTGATGTTTCCTGTTTTGTAAATAGGCAGCGATTGCAGCAAAATACAGTCTTCTAATTGTGTATGCTAAAAGTGCTTTTTGCAGATGTAACAAATAACATACTAGCTGTTTTCAGATGGTGAGGAAGGGTTTATGTTGCTTGTAGCGCAGTAGTGGACAAAGTGTTTCCATTTTGCTGCATAACACGCCCCTGGTGCTTGGCCCTCTGGCTTCCTTGAGGAGGTCCATACCTTCTGGAGGCAGTTGTAGATACCCAAATTCTATGACTTCAGGAGCCATATTGCAAGATAAAGTTGTTGTACACTGTGGTGTATGATTGTGTGTTGTGTGAGAAGATCTGGAATGATAGGAAGCTTTTCGTGACGTACTTGGGAGAACTCCAGGAGGGTTATGTACCATGGTTGACGTGTTCATGTTGAAGCTAGTAGTATAATTGTTAGTGATGATATGATAAAAATTATTTATAGAGCGCACGTACACCAACGGTTTCTTGGCGCTTACGAGGGCGGACTGAGGTCGCAGCAATATGGTGAAATTAATTGTAAGCTTGAGAGAAAAGCCAGGTCTTGAGCGACCTCCGGAGATCTGGGGGGAGGGAATTCCAGAAAAGTGGGGCTTTTGAGGAAAATCTCAGGCCACCATGCTTCTTGCGTCTGAAGGTGCATGGGGACAAAAGATTAGAGCAGAAAGATCGTAAGACCCGGGAAGTGACAGAACGGTGGATTCGAGAGGCAATAAAGGCCTTGGGATGAAAGGACTTTATGGATCAAGCAGCCCAGTTTAAAGAGGCTGCGCTGAGCCACAGGGAGCCAATGAAGGCTCTTAAGAAGAGGTTTAGTAAGACTAGACTTTGGCTGGCCATGGATAAGTCTGGCTGCTTGATTCTGGATAAGCTGGAGTGGATGAGATTGGTATGCAGGTATTCCAGCGTACAGTGCGTTCGCATAGTCAATGCGGGATATGTGACCAATCCCAGAGTGACTTGGAGGAGGGCTTCATAAGAGAGGAATCTGCTGATTTTCCTGATTCGACGTAGGTGGAAAAAACAAACAGACCACCGATTTAATTTGGGCCCTCATTGAGCGGTCATTACTGATGGTGACGCCTAGGCTCTTGACCAAGTTGACAGGGGATGGGGGACAGCCCAGGGAGACTGGCCAGAAATTGGAGTTCCAAGGATTTCCTGGAGGCCCCGTGAGAACCAGGTCAGTCTTATCAGGATTAAGCTTGAGCTGGTTCGCGTTCATCCAACTACTGATGAAAGTCATGGTGGATTGGATGTTCTCTATAGAGGAGGGGGAGGAATCGATATTGAAGATGAGCTGAAGGTCATCAGAATAATTGAAGATGACTACTGATCTTTTTTGGAGCTCTGAAATCAGATGAAAAATTTACAGGTTGAACAGTAGGGGGAAAGGGAGGAGCCCTGTGGGACCCCACAGGTGAGGCTTTTTTCCTCCGACGTAAAAGTGGAGAGACAGACCGCTTGATTTGATGTCTATCTGAGTTTCCCCTGACCACATACAGTGTGATGTAGAGGTATTAGGCCCCGTTAAAAACATAATTTTTACATGATCACGTTCTTACGTTGCCTACTCTCCCTAAACAAGGTGACATTTGACACTCATTGGTTTGCGTGCAAACATGGGATAACATTCTTCAGACTTAGTTTTGCTTATAAAACCACTTCCTAGGCACTCTATCAGAACACCTTGAACATTCTGTACAAGGGCTAAGTTCAGCACGCACAGCATTATTTATTTTTGGGTGCTCAGCGACAGAGCTATACGGTATAATAAAAGATAGCGGCCTGACTGGGGCTTCGAGATGGTAATGGAGGACATTATTATATATATATATATATATGACATCAAGCCTTTGTTTACACAGACTAGCTTTTCACTGGTACTGTGAGGTCGTTCCATGTCGGGAATCCAGCTCAGCTGATTCCTCGTGAGGGATGCGGTCCACCTCTACACAAAGATGGGCAGCTTGATGACACTAACCCACAGGTAACGGGGAGTTAGATCCCCCTACAAGGATTAGACAAATTCACTCACCCTAGACATGATAGGCTAGGATGTGCTAGTTTGGAGTAAAATATTTTGCAGTACTTGTATGCAAGCATATATTCTCTGTAATAAACAAGATGGTTGAACTGTTAATCTTTTTCACCATGTTCGTAATGCTAATCACATTATTCTGCTCCCTTCTATGGATTATTGCAGCGCACATATTTTACTCAAGTACAATGCTTCAATAAATATTGAAACACTTTACTGTGCATCTCTTTGGGTATACAGAAGTAACTAAGCAAAAGGGTTTTAGATCTGTTACCACGATTACCTTGGGGAGTCAGGGTTGTCCTATTCTAAGGTTGCACAATCCATTTGTTATCCTGTCAGGTTAGGGGGTAAAGATGGTGCACCATGAGCAAGCAGGAAGTCTGACAAAATATCCAGAAGGTATGTAGAGAATCGGTCTTGCACAGATCTGATGTTTATGTTGTTTAACAAACGCACAGTTTTATTTGAGAAAGTATAAGCTGTACCGCAATGGAATTAGTTGGAGCGGTGGAAAAGCATACACAAATATCCCTGACCAGTTCATTCATAGTGTAATGCCCTTGGATTGTGGGTGCCTGGGTGAGATGTGTTGGTATTTTGCATTTTGTGCCATGGCAAAGAGATCTATTGTTAAGAGTTCCCCACCGTTGGAAATATCATTGCAGGACTTGTGCAGACTTCCCACTAGTGGACTTGTTGTTGCGTCCTGCTTAGTAGGTCTGCTAGTAAGTTTTCTACCTCTGGTATGTATTAGGCCAGAAGGTGGATTTTGTGTTTGATGGCCCATTCCTAAAGGACATGTGATAGGTGAGACAGTCATAACAAATGGGTCCCTCCTCATTTCTGTATGTAGTACATCACAGTTCTATTGTCTGGGTGTAGCTGAACATTTTCCACCTGTTGTGTTGGGTAGGAATGCTTTGTAAGCCATCTGTATGCCTAGTAGCTCTACCAAATTGATGCACATTGCTTGTTGTTGGGCAGACCAATGACCCTGTACCGTGATGTTCTCCAAGTAAGCACCCCAACCCATGAGTGATTAATCTGTTGTAATTGTCACCTGCAGTATTGGGTCCTTGAAGGCACTTCCTTTTTGTGTCTTCTGAGAGATCAATCATTGTAGTGCCTGATGGACCTTGGGTGAAACCAACACTAGATCCTCCATGTTGCCACACGCCTGTGACCATTGTGAGGCTAAGCACTCTTGTAGGGGTGGCATATGGAGTGTGGCATGTGGTACTATTGCCATGCAAGGAACCATCATACCTCGAAGGTGCATCACCATTTTCACTGTTAGGCAACAATGTGGCTGAAAAATTATATTTAGAACCTTCTGAGGTTTGGGGTAAGCCTTCACAGTCATTGAATGGAGTATGGCTCCAAGGTATGGTTGCATCTGGAGTGCCTGCACATGGGATTTTGTTGACTTTATTGTAAATCCCAACCTTTGTAGAGGTTAATAGTGTTCTGGGTGTCCTGTAGACACTTTTGTTCGCTGGCACTCTTGATCAATCAATCTTCTAGATAAGGGAAGACATGTCCGTTCTCCCTCATTAGCTATGCAGCTACTACTGCTAGGCATTGGTAAATATATGTGGGACTGTTACCCCGAATTGTAGGACTTTGAACTGACAGGGACGTTCACTTACCACAAACCATAGATGTCGGCAGTGTGCCGGATGGATTGGTTTATGAAAGTATGCATCCTTCAAATCTAGAGCAGTCATAAGTCACCTTTCCTGCAGTAGTGGTATCACACCCTGTAGTGTCATCATGTGAAAGTGTTCGGATAGGATGTACTGAGTTGGCGAAAGTCTAATATAGGAGGGAGCGTCCCATCTTTTGTGGGTATTAGGACAGTATAGGAGTACACTCCTTTACCTGGATGATTGAATGGGGCAGGTTCTATTGCACCTTTTTGTAATAACGCTTTTACTTATTCCTTGAGCAGGTATAGGTATTGAGGATGTCTACTTGGTGGGATATTGGGTGGTCGTGGTTTGAGCTCAAGGCAATATCCTTGGCTGATGATGTCCAAGACCTACTGGTCCAATGCTACTTCTGCAAACATCTGGTGGAATTGATGTAGCCTTCCCCTGACAGGGGAAGTGTGATCAGTGGAATGGTTGGGAAGTCACTGTTTGCTGGGTGAGGCTACCTTTGTGAGCATTCCTCTACTTTAACCTATTGATCTATAACCATTGCAGTAATACCCCCTTTCTGATTGTTGGTGGTATTGCTGCTGATGGTGTTGGTAACCAGGGAATGCCCTCTCCCTTGGTAGAACCGAAAAGGTTGTTGCTTTTATGTAGAGGACGAAAGGCTACTATTGACTTTGCTGTTTCCGTGTCGTTTTTTTTTTTTTTGTCTATCAACCTCAGGACCAAATAGATGTTCGCTGTCAAAGGGAATGTTTAGAATTGGCTGTTGCACTTTGGGAATGGACCCAGATATGTAGCCATGCATACCGAATTAGCATTACTGATGAGTTGATTCCTCTAGCTGCTGTGTCAATACTATCCAGAGCACACCGGATTGTTGCATCGGATATTTGTCTTCCTTGAACAACTAGGTATTCCCCTTTTTTCTGATTTGTTCTGGGAGATGTTGTAATAACTCTTCCCATTCATCCCAGGTTGGCCTATCATGAAAGAGGCCTGCTGAATTGACGATTAGCCAACAATTGTCATTCTGGTCTCCTCCCTTTTTCCTGCGACATCAATTCGCTTACTCTCCTTGTCAGGAGGTGGAGCTTCCTCTGTGCCCTGGGATGATGATCGTTTACGAGCTTCTGTGACTACTAGGGAGTCCGCAGTAGGATATCCTCTAATATATATATTGGGTCTGATGAAGAAGGCCTGTATTTTCTTTTGAACCTTGGGGTAAGTACCCTTGATTTGACGTGATCTTTAAAAATATCTTTGGATACCTTTACCATTGATCCCATCATAGGCAAGTATTTTACTGTCAGTGCTGTTTTGGAAAGTGTTTCAACTAAGAAAGCGGGCTCCTCCTTTGTCGTGTACATCGGGAGTTTATGGTATTCAGCTGCTCTTTGTATAATTCTGTGGTATGAGGAGGTGTTATCTGGTGGGGAAGCCTTAGTTGGTAACTTTGGTTCATGTGTGTGTCTGGAAGGACCACATCATATTCTCAAAGGCCTGGGCTGTTTTGCGTATCCCTTTGCGAGTCTGAGTAGCTATCTACATGTTAATGCTGAGGGCTATTATCACCTCCATCATATTCCTGAGGCAATGATGGTGACAGCGTATGAGGTGACAGAGGATTACTGATTGGCATGGGGCTTGTGGTCCTATGCTCAGTAGCTACCCGTTTGGGTAGTGACCGTGACAACAAACTCTTGACCCAGTCTTTTGGAAGATTCTTTTTTGTTCCTTTGCATGATTTTGTGTAGACCCTCAAAAACAGTGGCTTCTTTCTCTTGTTGAGGGTGTTTTTGTGTTGTCTTTGCCTGTTTCTCTGGGATTTTTATTGATGTTGGCGAGGAAGGCGTATTTGTTTTGAGTATATATGGCGGCAAGGTTTTCTTCAGATTTGAAGAATAACTGTGCTCCTTTGTTGTTTTTGGAGTCAATGTGTGTTTCATTTCCGGATGAGTCGACGCCAAGCATTTCTTCGGTTTAGATTCTTTGTCCGTTGCTGAAGCCACTTGCGTGTGTTTTGTCTACTTTAACATGTGTCTAGGTCGATGGATGTCTTGGCACTGATGGCACGAATGCTGGCCTTATGTCAGCTCCAGCCCTCTCTGTAGGCCTTGTCGCCCGACTGGTATTGAGAATTTTCCCGCCCCTTCTTGGCTCTGGGACTCACTTTCAGTGTCAACCAGGGCTTGACAGATGTGGCGCACCGATACGTGGAGGAGTAGGACTATGTAAAATCTTTATCTGCGGTGGGTCAAGTGTACTCCCGGCCCTTGGTGTGGTCTTCGCTACCAGGGTCGGGGCACAGAATGGAGAAGGTTGCATATCATTTCCGACCTGCATGTCCTACTCAGCTCCCCACTGGATTCATTGGAGGCATAGTAGGGGCTGGCAATGACAGACCCTCCCTCCGTCTGGTAGATCAGCGTCTATTTCACCCTCGTAATGGAATTATTCCTTTGAGAAATCCGCATCCGCTGCCATCTCCATATTATGACGCCAGGCGTCTACCTCGTCTGCTTTGCAACGTCTTATTGTTTTTAAAGAGGTTGCACACTGCGCAGTGCTGCTTCTTGTGCTCTGGCCACAGGCACAAGTCACACACTTTGTGGGTGTCTGAATGGGTGTATTTGACCCTGCACCGAGTGTGCTTCCTGAAAAAGGAAAATGCTACTTACCAGTATGCATCTGTTCTTGGAATGTAGGGCTGCAGAACCACACACTATTGCATTAGATCACCATCTGGTGGTGGGCCCGGATGATTACACTTTGTTGTTGTCTTAGAAGAGTCTTTGTCTGTTGGATGACTCCTCCCTTAGATCGTAGTGCGCATGGGCATCAACTCCATCTTCAGATTGTTTTCGCCATTGGGCAAATGATGGAGTTGTACGAGTACATATAAAGATGACCATGTGTTGTGTATCTAAATAAGATAATACTGGAACAGATACAGGTAGCCGGGGAGGCGGGTGGTCGTGTGTGGTTCTGCAGCCCTACATGCCAAGAACAGATGCATACTGGTAAGTGGCATTTTCCGTTCGAGGCATATGGGCTGCCGACCACACACTATTGCATAGATTGCACAGCAGTTTCTACCTTAGCGGCGACCACCCGCATCTGTTGCAGTAGTTTGAAATAATGTTTTGAGTACAGCCTGGCCCACACTTGCTTGTTTTGCCTGCACATCTACACAGGAGTGTTTTGTAAATGTGTGAGGAGTAGACCATGTAGCTTCTTTACAGATGTCATCTAATTTTATATTTCCTAGGAATGCCAAAAATGCCCCTAATTTATGGGTAGGATGAGACCTAGGGGGAATGGATAGAGTGTGTTTTGCTTTTTGGTAACAAATTTGAATGCACTTAACAATCCATCTTGCAATGCCTGATTTTGAAATAGGATTTCCCTTATGTGGAGGAGAAAAAGACACAAACAGCGGTTTAGTTTTACGAAAAGGTTTCGTCCTATCAATGTAGTATAGAAGCACTCTTTTTACATCTAATGTATGTAGAGGTCTTTCTGCAACGGTTTGTGGTTGGGGAAAAAATACTGGCAACTCAATAGATTGGTTGAGGTGGAAAGGTGAAATGACCTTTGGCAGAAACTTTGGATTTGTTTTAAAACCACTTTATTGTCATGAAGTTGTATAAATGGTTCTTGAATTGTTAATGCTTGGATCTCACTACTCTTCTAAGTGAAGTAATAGCTACTTAAAAAGCAACTTTCCATGTAAGGAACTGTAATTCACACCTATGTGATGGTTCGAAAGGAGGACCCATAAGTCTTGAGAACAACATTTAAATTCCACACTGGAGAGAGGGTGGTATTCTGGGAGAAATTATTCTTTTGAGTCCTTCCATAAACTTTTATTGCAGGTACTCTAAACAATACCAAATGTTGTCTGTTTTGAAGATATGCTGCTATAGAAGCATGATGTTACCTGATTGAGGAATACGCTAAGTTAGATCTTTGCAGATGTAACAGGTAGCATATGATGTTTTGTATGGAAACATCTATGGGATTGATGTTGTTATTTGTACAATATACAACTGACCTTTTCCACTTTGCTGCATAACATGCTCTAGTGGTAGGGTGTCTTGCTTCTTTTATGACATTCATGCAATCAGGTGGTAAATTTAGATATCAAAATTCTAAGACATCAGGAGCCAAATCGCTAGATTGAGCTGCATTGGGTCTGGATGCATAATCTCTCCATGGTTCTGTGTCAATAGATGTGGGGAGAGTTTAAGTTTGTGGTGTGGTACTACTGAGAGTTCTAGCAGCGTGGTGTACCAGGGCTGTCTTGCCCACGTTAGTGCTATGAGAATCAATGTGAGAGAATGCTGCTGTAGCTTGGGTACCACTAATGGAATTAGTGGGAGAGGTGGAAAAGCATACACAAATTTGTTTGACCAGTTCATTCATACCGCATTGCCTTTAGATAATGGGTGTGGGTGTCTGGCGGCAAAGCTTGGGCATTTGGAGTTGTGGTTTGTAGCAAACAGATCTATCTCTGGTTGACCTCACTTTTGAAAAACTGGCTGAAGAACTTGATGATGCAGTTCCTATTTGTGTATCTGTTGTCTCTGACGACTTAACAGATCTGCAAGTTGATTGGAACTCCTGGTAGATGTTCTGCTAATAGAAAAATGTTCTAAGGAATGGCCCACCTCCATATGCTTTGCGCCAGCCGGGAGAGCTGTAGGGAGTGTGTTCCGCCTTGTTTTTTAATGTAATACATTGCTGTCATGTTGTCCGTCCAGACTAGTACAGATTTGCTTGATAGGTAATGCTGAAACGATTTTAGAGCTAGAAAAATCGCTAGTAACTCCAGATGATTTATGTGAAGTCGTTTTTGTTGCATTGTCCATGTACCCTGTACTGTGTGATTTTGTAAATGCGCTCCCCATCCTGTGAGAGATAAGTCTGTGGTTAGTATTATTTGTGGAACAGGCTCTATAAACGGCCGGCCCTTGGAAAGGTTTTTGGTGTTCCACCATTGCAGAGAGCGATATGTCCGGTCGTCTACCACCACCAGATCTGTTATTTGTTGCTGAGCCTGATTCCACCGACTTGCCAAGCACTCTTGTATGGGGCGCATTTGTAGTCTTTCATATGGTACTATGAAAATGCAAGATGCCATCATTCCTATTAGTTGCATGAACACTCGAGCTGGTAGTGAGTGTTGTGGCTGGAATGTTTTGATAAGATCCTGCATAGTTTGTATTCTTGTTGGGTTGGGGTACGTTATTGCCTTGGAGGTATCTATTGTAGCACCTAGGTACTGCTGAGACAGGGACGGTTGGAGATGGGAATTAGGGGATCTTTTGATTTACTGTGAATCCAGTTTGTGTAGCAGGCATATTGTTTGATGCGTGTGCTGTACACATTGGTTGTAGGACTTGGGTTTTATTAACCAGTCTTCCAGGTATGGGAAGACGTGAATGTTGTCCCTTCTTAAGTGTGCTGCTACTACTGCTAGACACTTTGTGAACACTCGAGGTGCTGTAGTTACTCTGAAAGGGAGTACCTTGAATTGGTAGTGTTGACCTTCTTGAATGAACCGCATGTACTTTCTGTGCGATTGATGTATGGGAATGTGGAAGTAGGCATCCTTGAGATCTAATGTGGCAAGGAAGTCTCCCTTCTTTAGCAACGGTAGAACCTGTTGTAGTGTGACCATATGAAAGTGGTATGATTGTATGTACAGGTCTAGGGCTCTTGGATCTAAAATAGGTCTGAGGGTCCAGTCCTTTTTGGGTATGAGAAAGTATAGAGAATAAACTCCTGTGTTTTGATGTTGTTTGGGGCTGTTTCTATTGCATTCTTTTGCAGTAGAGATTCCACCTCTTGTCTTAGCAGAATGAGGTGTTCTTGTGACATGGGACACTGTCTGGGTGGTATTGTTGGGGGAGTGGAAGTGAGCTCCAGGCAATAACCTGACTGAATTATTTGTCTTACCCACCTGTCTGTGGTGATGGAGTTCCAGACAGGTAGGAACTGTTGTAACCGCCCCCCGAAAGGAGTGGAATTGTCTGGGGGGTTGGAAGGGAAGTCACCGTCTGGGAGTAGAGGTGTTGCGATTGTTGTTTCCTCTACCTCTGCCCTTATTGTTGTTTCGTCTATAACCTCCTCTATAATATCCTTTACTGGGCGAGGTTTGGTTGCGCGCTTTGTTAGAAGAGGAGGTATTATCGGTTTGGAAACCCTTAGAGGCGCCCCTATATGAGGAGCGAAAAAAGGAAGGTCTATGGGATTGTGTTTGTAAAGCTCCCATGGATTTTACCGTGTCTGTATCTTTTTTAATCTTTTCTACTGCACTATCGACTGATGAACGAAAAAGATGTTGGCTGGTTTAAGATACTGGCTTGTACTTCTGGTTTAAACCCAGAGATGCGTAACCATGCGTGTCTACGCAACAATACCCTTGTATTTATTGCTCTAGAGGCTGTGTCTAGTGCACATTTTATATAGGTATTTGTAATAACCTTGCCTTCCTGTATTAGGTCAGAAGCCCTGGTTTTATATTGTTCTGGCAAGTGTTGCATGAGTGACTCTAACTCTTCATAATGAGCTCTATCATATCTTGCTAACAAAGCTTGAGTGTTAGCAATCTTCCAGACATTGGCTGCTTTTGAAATGGTGCGTTTTCCTGAAGCATCTAAAAGCTTAGACTCTTTGTCAGGGAGTGGAGCATCCCCTGTTGTCTGCGAGTTCGGTCTTTTTCTCGCATTTGACACTACTAGTGAGTCCAATGGCAACTGTCCTTTAATGTATGCTGGATCAGTTGGAGCCGCTTTGTACTTCTTTTCTAGTCTGGGGTTAATTACCCTTGCTTTAACTGGGTCTTTAAATATTTCAGGTGCATGTCTTACCACTCCACTAAGTATTGGAAGTGTGGTTGTGGTCTTACGTGACGACATTAGTGTGTCCATTAGGAAGTCTTCTTCCACTGTATCTGTGTGTAAGTCTACTCCATGGAAAGTGGCTACTCTATGAATGAGCTGCGTAAACCCAATAGTGTCATCTGGGGGAGATGGTCTAGACGGGTACACATCATCTTGTGGCAGATCTGGTGCATTATAATCTTCCCATGGGTCACCTGATGGCCCAGGAATATCATCTGAGTCATTAATGTCGTCCATGTGATGTTCACTCTACCTCTTGTGAGTAGCTATCCCCATCATCCTCATCTTGTGTTATAAGACTATGTGTACTAGATGGTGAATGTACAGGAGAAATATCTACTGGTATTTCTACTTCAGGTGAAGGAATCCTTATGGGTGAAGTTTGAACATGCTTTTTAGAGGAACTGGCGGTGGTTTAGGATAGTCCATTTTCCTCTTTTCAGGCACTGAAGTGTTATGTCCAGTCTTTAGATTAATATGTAGAGTCTTTTGCTTTGGATCAGATTTAAAAGCTCTTATACTGGAAAATCCTTTTTCGGCACCGATTTATCTGGTTTGGGACCGAAATGCTTAGCTTTAACAGTGTCTATTGTCTTTGGAGCAGGTTTTGGTTTTGGTTCCGAAGACTTTTTCCTAGGATCCGTGCTCTTTGAATCCGGAGTTTTTGTTCCCGGAGTACGTTTAGACTCATCTACCTTCGGAGCCGAAGTATGTTTCGGTACCGGAACCGTCTTCGGGTCCACCTTTTTTCGGAACCGAGGTGGTTTTTGGTTCAGTAGCTTTGGGGACCTCTTTCGGTGCCGAACTTGCTTTCGGTTCGACCACTTTCGGTACCGTAGGATGCTTTGGTGCCGGTGTTAATTTTGGCTTAAGGCCCTTCTGCTTTTCGGGACCGACAGACTGACTCGAGCCAGAGTTGACTGGAGGCTTTTTTTATATTCTTCACTGCCGAGCCAGAAGGCGGGGTGTCGGAAGGCTTTGGTCGGTGTGCACTTGGACCCGAAGGTGAAGGTGGAACCGAAGCCTGTCCCGGTATGGTGGGGTGAACAGGGTCGACGTCTGTACTCACGACCTGTTGACCAGCTGGAAGATCGTTATCGTCGGATTGATCCTTGGCTCCAGAAGCTGAATCCTCTGCTTTGGAAGCGATTTCTTCGTGCTGCTGTTCTTCGGTGTCTACTTCAATCGGAGCCTCGTCTATGATGAGGTCTGGTGTCGAAGATGACTGCGCCATTACTCTTCTAGCTCGATGGTCCCTGATGGTTTTCTTGGACCGGAAGGAAGCGCAGGCCTCAGTCTCGACTCTCGTGCTCTGGAGATAAGCACAGATGGCAAACCTCATGAAGATCGTGTGAGGGAATTTGTGTCTACACCGAGGACACTTCTTGAAGGGTGTTCTTTCCGTGAGTCAAAGGCCCAATGGCGCAGTTGGGCCAGACGGACGCTGGAATCGAGAAGTGAAGCCTCTCTTCGACGCTGGTAACCGGAATCACTGTCGATGCCGATGGTATTATGATTGATTTATGGATTCGAAAAGAGATCGGTAACGGGACCGAACGATAAACACATCCGAGCCCGATGGCGGAAAAAAACAATCTGAAGATGGAGTCGATGCCCATGCGCACTACGATCTAAGGGAGGAGTCATCCAACTCTATCACCTCAAGTGAACAAGAAAAGGATTGAGTCATGCTACTAACAAAAACATTTACAGAAACTGATCATTCAAACCATCTAGTAGGTATAGAGAAGGAGCACACAAATATCGAGGAGCAAGAGGAACAAAGGAGCAATGATAGGGCCGATACACAAAACACAAACAGCAGCCTAACCTGTCCTCAGACCAAAGTGCCAAGCGCAGATAAAGTACAAAGGAATGGAGCTGTAATGAGTGCCTGCAGTCTACGGATTAAACCTAGAAACTCAGATTACCGATTAGAAGATGAAAAAAGAGTAATCCTGAAAGGTTGCGGAAATGGGCCCCCTGGACCAAATGGTATCCCCCCCCCTCCCCCACCCACCCCCCCAGTAATCTTCAAATCAGCTACAGATTTTACGAGGGAGAGCTAAAAAAATCTATTTGAAGAAGCGAAGAATAAAAGGCAAATTCGGCCAAGCTGGTAAGGATATGTAATTACACCGATCTTTAAAGGAGGCAACAGAATGTCCCCATCCAATTACAGGTTAATAGTGCTTCTGGACGTAGACGCAAAATACTACGCCTCACTGATATTGGAAGAACTGATTGCCTGGTCTGACAAGTAAAAATTGATACCACTCAATCAAACAGGATTCACAAAAGGGACCAGGACAATTACAAATATTATATCGCTGTCGCTGATTGCCGACAAATACATACAGAGGAAACAACAACTGTACCTCTGTTTTGTTGACTCAAAGGTGGCTTTCGATACCGTGGACTGCCACATACTATGGGAAAAACTGCATGAGTGGAACATCCCAGCTAATACACTCAGAGGAATACTGCTTCTTTACTCCAATACATGGATGAGAGTAAAGCTGGGAGACGACTAAAGAATATCAAGGAAGGTCATAACCACCAAGGGGCTGAAACAAAGGTGCGTCTGGCCCCACATCTTTTTAATCTCTTTATGGCTGACCTTGCACAAAAGTTCAACCAGATCAACTGCCATTCACCCAATCTGGGTGCTCTGTCACAATCTCACCTATCATACGCGGACGATGTAGTCCTGATTAGCTTAACTAAGATCGGCCTATGTAGGTCGCTCGCTGGAATATATATCTGGTAACAAGTTAGAACACAGCCAATAGTAAAACAGTGCGGATCAGTAGACACCGGAGGCTAAACAGCATTTCCAAATAAAGGGCAACAAGCATTTACAATGCAATAGGTCTCGCATTATGAAAGTTTGAGCTATTGGTCTTGTAAATGACAATTTTTTTATTTATGTGTTGGTTTTGAAAATAGCTAAATTAATAGCTGTCATTTATAATGCCAATAGTTATAACTTTCGCAAATGTGACACCTATAGCATTTGTAATGCAACATGTTTTGTATTTACGTGACTTAGATGTATTGATATTACAAATAACAATGGCTTTTAATATTTTTAAATAATTGATATTTAAATAAAAGTGATTCTAATTTATAATGGCAATAGCTTAAACTTTTGTAAATAACTTTTATGAAGATTATGTTCAGTGTATTTTACTGTGATGAAAATCCAAGAACAGAAGTGAAATATTGACATCTTTTTGTGACATTTGTAATAAAGTTTGAAACAAGGGTTGCGCCGAGTGATGCAGGGGTTGCAAGGGGGAAAAAAACGAGTCTAACAGAGGGCAGAAGGGCATAAAAAGCGAGTCTAACAGGGGCAGAAGGGCACAAAAAACGAGTCTAACAGGGGCAGAAGGGCACAAAAAACGAGTCTAATAGGGGCAGAAGGGCAGAAAAACAAGGGGGAAAAAACGAATCTAATAGGGGCAGAAAGGTGATGCTGCGGTTGCAAAGGGGAAAATAACGAGTCTAACAGGGGGCAGAAGGGCACAAAAAACGAGTCTAATCCACTGGGCAAGAACGTAGATATTGCCTTATTGCATCCCTGTATTCCTGGCAGTTTAAGCATTTGTGTAGTGTCCGCAATCATGGCATTTCTATGCAGATTGAACTGAGCAGCTCAGAACATAGTGGGTGTTTCATTTACGGTGGTTTTAACTATCACAAAGCGTATATTTAAATAATTATCACAAAGCGTATATTTAAAAAAAAAGTCACTAGGTGGAGCTGCAAGCATAGAAAGACAAACAAAGTTAATTTTAAAACACCCGTGCACGCAGGGTCTGATGAAAAAGGAAAGAAACCAAGTTGTGAACAAGAACATCGCTGAAAGAAGCTTTTAGGGGCGGGGGAGCGGATCCCTTTGAAGCACTGCCTTGCGGCCGTGAAAGAAGTGTGAAACAGCAGGGATTTTAATTAGGGGGGAGGAGAAGTGAGGCCCAGCGCGCTGGGGAAGCCACAGATGGCTTTGCTGTGGACACGCTTTCCGCTCGCCTAGTTCACAGGAACGGTTCGAAATCCGCAATGGTTTCAAACCTTGGATTGCCTACTATAATTCTCGACAACAAGTATTGCTAAAAGCAATGCTTTTAAGTCGAGACCTAAAAAGCTAGAGGCAGTCTCTAATTAACAGTACCTGGGCTTTTACATCGACAGCATGCACAATCATTGGTTACAAAAAGTGCTTATGGTTCAGAGGACAAATCCTTTATCATTTGCCTTCAGGTCCTTAGCAAAAAAACTGATGGGGCCATCATTCAAACCATTATTAGCAGTAATATCAGCTAAAATGTTACTGACGTTGTCATACGGCAGTACGGCATTGCATGGGAAAGTCACAGACTTGTTAAATAAATTACAAGTCTCAACATACAAAAGGGTCTTTGAAATCTATCAGTCGGCATCCCCAGCGCAGGTGAGATTAGAATTTGGGGTAAGCAACAAAATGCTGGGGAAAATGTATGCAACCATCAAGCAATGGTACAGACTGAAGCAAAATGCAGCAGAATCGGAACTGAACAAGGCTCTGTGGGAGGAACTAGAGAAGAATAAAAAGTCTCCCTACAACCAATACCTAAAAAAAGCTTTATCAGCAACCTGCACTGGTGAGCTTTGGAAAACTAGCCTGTCCTACTCATCCATCAAACAAGCTATAAATAAATCAGCAAAATGTCATTCTTTGCTAGTAGACAAAATCCTCTTCAGCAAGAGAAAACACGCCTGGATGGTAATCACCAACTATAAAACACTCACCCCAGCACCATATTTAAATATTTCATTCTCAGACTATCGAAAGTTACAACTAATGGCCCTGCGTTTAGGCAAACTGCCATCCATTGCGGACCAGCCATCATGGGTCCACAAAGGGCCGAAATAATGTAGATTATGTGGAAGCAGTAAAGAGGATTCTATTCATCTAGTCTGCACATGTCCTAAATTGTAAAATGCACGAGTCCCTTTATTAAAAAATGCTATGAACATCAGGAGAATAAGGACGTGCAGATCTGCAATCATAGCTGGCTTGGATCCAACGGACACCTTACTGAACTGTCAACTAATGAAGTTCCTTACTGTACACAAGCAAGCTCTAAAATTTTTATCTCGAGCTATTGCCTGGTAATATTGAACAAGACTGATTGGCCTTGGAGAGTAATACTGTATATTGAAAACATTGGAAAGCAGGTCAAGAAAAATGAAAAAAAGTATTTTCTTTAGTATAGTGGTCTATGGGCTGATTAGCGCTTCTGATCTCCTAACTGTTAATCATGTATTTTGTAAACATCTTATTATTAAGTGATCAATTAATTGCTTAATGGACATTTTATATATATCCGAGTGTTAATAACTGTTGAGAAAAGATTTTTAAAAATCATAAGGAATTTACCAAAACCTTTTTTTACTGTCCTTTACTGTTTTTAGGTCGAGGACTCTGTCGCACTGCTGTAAGCAGTGTGGGCGGAGCCCGAAGATTTAATGTTTCTTAATTGGGGCTTGGAACCCGCCCCTATTCTCCATTGGCTGGCCTAGTAAATGCTGGCCAGCCATTGGAGGAGAGGGGCGTCACTCGGTCCAAGCCCCGTCTTTTTCAGATTCAGGGGCGTTTTTTTAAGGTTGTTTGTTTTCTTTCCCTCCTCTTCCCATTGGCTGGAATTTTACCTACCAGCCAATGGGAAGGGGAGAGAACGAAAACCACGCCCCCGAATCGCAAAAAGACACTGGTTTCTCCGAGGCATTCCTGCCTCGCCTCGGAGAAACGTGGTTGTGTGTCTTCTGGCTCTGCAGGCGCTCATGTCCCCGTGTCTGAGGGATGCTTGTAGCCTTGCGCACTTTGGTAGGCTTCCCGGTGATTACTTGCACATAAGGGGTAACTGCAGCTGCCCCCAATCTCTCCACACAGCGAGTTGGGCAGTATCTAGCTGAGCACACAGCGCTGTGCCGCTGTCAGGATTACAGGCACGGCCAAGACTCCTCTTGTGTCTGCATCTAAGATGGCCGCTCTCACAGTAGCTGGACGCACCTCTCCTCTCTTCACTTAAGGCTCTGCACAATGGTTTTCAGCAGCCAGCTCCAGGCCCCCGCCGCACTCACTGTGTATTAAGCTCACAGAGCGCGCTGTACAGTGTCCGTGCGGTGATCGGGTCCTCCACAAGTCCGTCCGCTGACCCTCCGACTCGGCCCAGCTGCTTCGTGGGAATCCCTGGCCTCTCGCGCCCCGCCACGCCGGGTATAAGCTCCAGGAGCGCCCAAGTGTATCAGCGGCTCTCACTTCTCCCGCTCCTCACTCGCACCAGCTGCTACCTTCGGCTCGATTCTCAGCAACAAGACCTCTCTGAAGACTGCGGATCAGCACCCATGTCGCTAGAGTAAGTGATTACTGTAATCTGGCAGCAACAAGAAAACAGGCCTGCCTGAGCAGTCGTCACAAAATTGGGAGTGGGGGGGTTTTAGGGTGCACGAGGGCCAGACACATACCCATGTGTGTCATGGGCCCTAGTGGGAGGAAGGAAATGGGGCCCCTGTTCGAACTGTGAAATACAGCTATAACCAGGGTTCACTGGGCCCCTCGGGCCTCTGGAGCTGGTGCCCCTGCACCTGCTCCACCAATGGAACTGCGCTTCTAACGGAGGCCAACACGTTTGCGGTGTCACACTTCGGTTTCTTAACAAAGAGGCACCTATTTCATAAGACATGCACTCCAGTGAAAGTGAAAACAATGTATTTGGCGGCCCAATCGGTATTGCTGCGTTAGCTGCACTAAGATGTAACAAGTCAGGCTTTATTATATATTTTTTTGTATTAAAAACATGGTTTAATAGGGATGTGGGGCCTCAAAATGCGCAAGGCCCCAGTTCTCTTCCTGACTCATTCGTGTCACATTAGCATAAAGACCAGAAAACACCAACATTCTGACGGCCTGAATTCACAAGACAACTATCTGGATGTGACGATCATTAACGCCTGCTTGCAACACAAGACATACACGAATCTACAAGCCTGAGGAACCAGTGCTCAGCGGTGCAACAAAGAAACGTCTGCGTTAAAACCAAAAGTTCATCCCCAGCAAACACCTGCGACAATGCGTGCATGGAGGTTAATAACGAAAGAAGCAAGCTGCGGCAGGCTTCCCCGCACACACAAGATACTCTTTGAAAGCCAGTGACGCACTTCCGCTTCAGTTTACAGGCAAAAACGCACTCGAGCCAGGAGTACGGTGTTGGTGGGGATCTTGCACGTTTTGCATTAGGCTTTATGACACTAGACATGCCCCTGGAAGTCTTTTACGGCCTGCTGGGGCATCACCTGGAGGTCCCAGCATCCCCAGCAACATGCTGCGTTAGTGGTCCTGCAGTTCCAATACAAGCTCATGTAAGAGGTTGGCTATGGCACTTTGGTGTATTTTGGTCACAAGGCACTGCAGCAGTCACCGCCCACTGTTGGGATGGCTGGGTTGGTGACAGTGCTACCTATTGGTTTATTTTGCCAGGGTTTGCCCATCTGTCAGGGAGCTCTGGCTGGCTCTTCCGTAGTTGCGTTGCTGGCTATGATACTGTCGTAGCTCTCCACAGCACGGTGGTTAGCACAGACTTTCTTACAGAGGGAGCCGTGGCACTTAACAGCAGGCCCATGTGGCCAGTGCGACAGCTATCCCTTGCACGTGGCTCTGTGTGTGTGGGGGCTTTGTGTGTATGTGTGTGTGTCTGTGAGGGGGGGGCTCTGTGTGTGTGTGGGGGGCTGTGTGTGTGTGGGGGGCTCTGTGTGTGTGCGGGGCTATGTGTGTGTGGGGGGGCTCTGTGTGTGGGGGGGCTCTGTGTGTGTGGGGGGCTCTGTGTGTGTGGGGGGGCTCTGTGTGTGTGGGGGGGCTCTGTGTGTGTGGGGGGGCTCTGTGTGTGTGTGTCTGAGGGGGGCTCTGTGTGTGTGTGTGTGGGGGGGGCTCTGTGTGTGTGGGGGCTCTGTGTGTGTGTGGGGCTATGTGTGTGTGGGGGGCTCTGTGTGTGTGGGGGGCTCTGTGTGTGTGGGGGGGCTCTGTGTGTGTGTGGGGGGCTCTGTGTGGGGGGCTATGTGTGTGTGGGGGGGCTCTGTGTGTGTGTGGGGCTATGTGTGTGGGGGCTCTGTATGTGGGGGGGTGGGGGGGCTCTGTGTGTGGGGGGCTCTGTGTGTGGGGGGCTCTGTGTGTGGGAGGGCTCTGTGTGTGGGAGGGCTCTGTGTGGGGGGGCTCTGTGTGGGGGGGCTCTGTGTGTGTGTGTGTGGCTCTGTGTGGATAGCAGGTGGCTCTGTGTGGGTGGCTCTGTCTGTGTGAGTGTGGCTCTGTGTAGGGGGCTCTATGTGAATGACTGTGTGGGTGGCTCTGTGTGGGTGGCTCTGTATATGTGTGTGGGTGGCTTTGTGTGTGTGGCTCAGTGTGGGTGTAAATGCAATAGGTCATGCATTTGCGAGCGATTAAGCTATTGGCATTGTAAACGACAATGCCATTCATTTAACGAATAAGCTATTGGCAATGTAAATGACTGCCATTTATTTATGATTTAAAAAAAAAAAAAGTCATGAGCAATGTTAATAGCTCTACCTTTAATAATGCCGAGACCATTGCATTGTACATGCTTGTTTAGAATTGATATGGTTACGGTTTTAATGAACTGAAACTATAAAACATTGAACTTGTGTTCTTTTGCTCGATTAATACATGGTTTGTGCGCTTGCCAGAGCCGTGAGTCCATCTTCGCCATTGTTCTTCAATTCGCCGGATCTTCTAGTCATCTGTAGGGGCATAGAGAACTGCAGAGCTCCGATGCAGTCCTTCCGAGCCCGATGGTGGAAAAATATAATCTAACAAAGGGGCCGTTTAACATGCGCTATGCCTCAAAGAGGATGAGATACGACACACGTTGTCGAGCGTAAAAGCCATTCTTGAAAACAACAAGTCCAGGCTAAACACCAGGAGGCAGGAGTGTGCATGGCATGTATATCTGCAGCCACTAGATGCTGCAAATACATTGTTTCCAAAGGTAACATTTTCTTTAGATAGATACATATTCCTCCAAATTGCTAACCTTATGAAGGAGTCCGAACGCAGTATCTTCCTGGGGCATGAACTGCTGCTAACCAAGAAAATCATGCAAAACAGGTCACATAAAGATCCATAACTGCATGCCTCATATGAGGCAGCAGTGCTTTTCAAAAATATGCCAAGATGGCAAGGAAAAAAGCCAGGGCACGAATACCCTGTGTAAGGTCTTTCCTGGCCAGGCCATAGCAAGTCTTGACAGAGAAGATGACCTATGGAGCGAAGCGTTTGATCACTGCTTTGCCCTTCTTACCTCCAAACAAATCTGCAAAAAGCTGATTGCAGACACTATACCAACGAAGGTGGTCGATTTAGAGTGGGTAGTCTTTGCAGTGGTTCCTCTTCCTTAATTGAGATTTGAAGGAATGCAAAAAGATGAAAGTGTAATGGACTGGTCCATATGGAATGCAGGAACAGATTGGTGTAAGAAGGATGGGCGGGTATGAAAACCCAACTATTCTGGGAGGCTTCCAATTTTTCAAATCTTTTTGATAGGAGTACCTCCCTTAAGATTGTTTGCAATGATCAGGCCTAGGTATTTGATGGAGGTTGCTTCTTTCAGTCTTCTGCCCCTGACCGAAAATATTTTAGTTTCTGTCAAACTTGTTTTTCATTTTGTGTGTGTTTATCTTCTGGCTATAATCTTTGCAATACTTGCCCACTGCTGTGGGTCGAGCTTGCAGTCTATTTGCTGTGTGGCCAATCAGACTGGAGTCATCAGTGTATGGAAGGGCAGGTATCTGAAAGCCTTCGACAGCTGGAGTACGTTGTGTAGCTTTCAATACTTCTAGGAATAGACTGTTACTATGTAGACAAAACAATAGTAGAGCAAGTAGGCATCCCTCTTCAACTCCACTGATATTCAGAGTTTTTAACAACTATGATCATTTTGATTGAGCCTCACTTGAGGTGTTGTACCTGCCTAAGGCATTTCCTTTAGTGACAATAATTCTGGATCTAATTACATGTCAGTTTTTTTCTATTGTTTGTGTTTTGACACAAGTCAAAAGCTGCAGTGTAATCTAAAAAGGCCAGAGAGTGACATCTTTTTAGCAGTTCTGTATTCTCTGAAACCCCCTTAGAGTGGATTTAAAATGTTGCCTTTTGTCAGGGCCCGCCTCGCAATGTCGGCCATAAGTACTGTTTTTGGTCTGGCATTCTTGGGCAATTTATGTTCAATATGCAATGTCTTGTATTGCCTTTATACTGCACACTCTGCGATCGTACCAAACATCGAAGTTGTATGGTTTAAAAAACAATAAAAACGTTTTCCAAAATAAAAAATATATAAAATATAAGATGTTGCCTCTTGTGATCCATTTTTCATGGGCTACGAAGACTGTCTCAATTCTGCAGTCAAGTTAATGCGGCTGATGGATTTATAAGCTTTTGTATCGGTTTGGGGATTTTGTTTTGTATAGAGGGATAATTATGCTGTTTATCCAAGATAGATTTGACATGGCAATTTCTATGAGGATTATAGTATATCTGACAATCCTCTATGGCAGTGTTTTAACACCTCAGGAGCGTGAAGGGGTCATGTTTGGGCACGTGCTTCCCCCTTTCTAGTTTCTGGCCTGGTCCCTTAACTTGTTATCCTTGAAGAGTTCTCCTGGTTGTTTTTTTCCTTGTGTTTAATTCAGATTTACGCAGCTGAGTAGTGGTCCCTAGTATAGCAGTAAAATGGGTTGTCCAGGTGTCTTCTGAGATGTTTGATTCTAAGAAATGTCTTTTATTCCGCTAGGCGGTAAGTAGATCTTTTTCTAGGTATACCCACTTGATACTCAAAGCGTTCTCTTGTTTTTTAAATTAATGATTTTTAACAGTTTTGTTTTTCTTATTAATTCTGGGACTTAGATCTATTAGTTCTTTGATAGTTTTACAATCTTTGTTAAACCACCCCAACTTTTAGTATTTTCTCTTGATTGAGTATTCACTTTTGAAAAGATTTTTTGAGACCAACGTAAGTAAAGAATTTACAAGTCATCCAGTTGTTTTATTGATCAGTTGCTTCCGTCAGCCTTGATAACAGTTCATCAGAGTCTACGTTTTCTTGCCATGCATCAGTTTTAGATTCTAGTACAAGGTTCCATCTGACCTTGGGTTGCCAATTTCCTGTTTACTGTTCAATTCTTGGGTTTCTCTGGGCTCATGCAATAGTTTACCTTAGACAGACAGTAAAAGGGCATTATGATCACTTTCTATTCTCCATTGTAACCTTCCATTGTCAACTTTGGACCAGTCTTCTCCACCAAGGAGAGTATACTAAATTACAGACTGACCTCTGCGTGCATTAGATGTAGGAATGTCAGCATGTTTGTTAACATACAAGTAGCAGACTGAAATTAGGCCCTCGCAAAGCAGAGATGTTGTAGATGAATTCTGGTTGCATCAATATTTGGGACATAATTTTGTAATGTGGGGATTCCTAGGCTGGAGTTAAACTCAGCAGTTTGTTCAGTCATTTCCTCTATTTTCTTTTTTTGAAGATGCAAGTCTCCACATAAGAGGAAGTAAGGGTTTTTTACTGGTTAGTTTGAGCATGGCATCACTGATGTAGCCGGTAAGGTTTAAGAAACCTAGTTTGTTATTCGTTGGGCAGGACATTTATTATTCAACATAATGTCATATAGTAAAGTAATGTCACATATCAGAAGATTTTCATGTATGAAGTCCATACATTTGTATTCTTACAATTTTCTGCTGCAAAGGCTATCTGTAGACCCAACTATTTATTGTACTGAGCTGTTACTGTGGCGCTTTTTGTAAGGTTGATGTAGCCTGTAATTATCCCTGAGGTTGAAGCCCAAGTCTCATGTAAGAAATGTACTTTGTATTCAGTCAAAACATTCCTAAATTGAATATCACCAGAGTTTTTATGAAATGCCAGCCCTGTTCCATGAGAATAGTGTAGTTTTCCCACCCCATCCAGTGCAAATTCCTATTGTCTTTTTGTGAATGGTAACTAGTCAGTCCTGGGTAACTGGCCTTGATATTTCGCTTTTTTTTGCTATGTGCTGTGTATACGAGCAGTGTTCTGCTGGTAAAATATTGGCCCCGTTGGTTCCTGTATACTGCGAACCTTTTCTTTCTCTTAAGTATGTGGATTTGTTTAGAAGGCAAGGATGGGTTTAACCAATACAGGATTTCCTCCCACATGAATGCTAAGCTGTTGATTACTTTGGAGGCAATTTGACTTTCAAAGGTCATGATGTTTGGAGTAATGGTGGACCAAAGACCTTTATTCTTCAATTTGTTTTCTGGTCTATTTCACGTATGGTCTCCCCATGGCCCCTGCTTTAATTTGTACAGATTATTAGTCTGCTCTCTGAGAATGGATGGGGATTGGATCAGTTTTCTGAATGTCAAATGTAAATTTCCTGTGCCAGCCAGATTACAGAGGTTTCATTTGTCCAGGCTTTTCCCTTAGCGCTTAACCTGTTGGATATCATTGATATCGGTCATTTTACCTGTGCAATCCCCAATTTACCCTCTAACCATGTATATACTTTATTTGCTTAGCGTAAACCGTCCCTTGATGTTGGCATAGTAGAAACGTGCATCGTAAAGGCATGGTCCTGTGAGGCTTAGTTAGAATTGTTTGTTATTTTTGTATGTACATGCATTTCTGCTTTTATAGAGTTCATGTTTTTTTGTCTGCACGATATGTTCGAGTTGTCATTCCCAATAGCTGTATGCCAGGTTGAGGGAGCGTAATCATGGCCTACTTCGGAGCACCCTTTGATGGTTTTCCTATTCTTACTTTTTAATTGTCTTCTTACCCCTACCCTTGTCTTTGTGTTCGCTATGACAGCTGCATCATACACTCCATGCATCTCCCATCCACTTGAACTCTTCGAGAACCCTTGCAGCCTAATAATTCTGAGTTTCTTTACTCAATGTTTTGGTAACTTGGTCTACATCAATTGGCGATTTCATTGAAATTCTCTCAATTGTTAATGTTGCACAGCCAAACTCCAAGGGTCGTACCCACAACATCCAAGAACTTATTCTATTCCTTAGCTAGTACAAGGTTGATGTACTGCTTAAGTAATACTTGCATGGAGCTTTTAATGCCTTTATATTATTTCAAACCTAGTGGCCTCCTTTCTCATTTCCTTGTCTCTTTTGACCGCTTCATTTCACTTAGCCTCGCCTCTCCCTCTTTCGTTGAACAGTAAATTAATGATTTACTCGTGATAAAACATCAAGTGACAACAGCTGCCCCTATAGCCAATCCCTGTGGCCATAGATCAAAAGACAGGAACAAAAGTGCCCCTTAGGACGTCTTATAGGGCTACCTTGAACTTTAATCGTTGTAAGTCCTCTTGCAGGTGGAAAATACAGCAAGTTGTGCATGGTACATTTAGCAAGGTGTATGCCGTACTCCATAATTCCCACTCTAGCCACCTCCTCTATCAAGATACTCCTAAGGGCAAGCTCTCCTGCCCCTGCCACACACAAAATTTGAACTATGGGGCGTCCAAATGTAAAAGAGTGCACATGCATAAATGCAAAGCCGGACTCCACTTCTAGGAAACTGTTCTCCAGGGGAATTGCTAATGCCACTTACCACTGGCCGGCGAGGAGTTCTCAGATCTAGCTTTTCAATTGGTGATAGTTTGCCTGTGGCTATGGCTCTCCAGCTCTCAACATCAATCAACCTCCGTTTGGAATCCTTCAGCCTGAGTGTGATGCAGTAAGTTAGTCCCTACTGGTTCAGCACAGGATACATGATACCAAGTGAGATTTAAATCTCACTAAGAAACAAGAAATGGAGTGGGAGGAAGCAGGTAAAGCTAACCTATTAGAACATGCCACTAGCAGTGATCCAACCTGGGAAGGTTGGTCAGCTAGACACACAGGCAGACAGTACAGACAGACAGATAGTGCTTAACTGTAGTCACTGCCTGATTCTGCTAGACAATGGCCACTGCAAGATGTAGGAAAGGTGAGATTTGAAGGAGTTGATGCCTTCTGACAATCACCACGGATTAAAACCTGCATAAATGGATTTGGTAGCAGTCTTCCAGCCAGCCTACATGATGTCTGCAACCAAATTGTGACGGCAAAAAGACTAACTGCATCACTTATTCTCTGTGCGTGAAGCTATAGCATTTTGGAATTGGGGTGGAAGGAAGTAATTCCAGTATCCGCAATGCTCCGAGGTCAAAAAGAAAAGTACTTCATGTGGTTAATCTCCATTACACCCTATAAATGGTCAGCTTTTGCATGAGTGGGGACTTTTGAGCATTGATGGTAGAGCCCAAGTCATGGCAGAGATTCACTGTTTACTGAAGGAATTCCTGACCAGTGGCAGGAACCCCTATTCACTAGCCAGTTGTTTAAAGATGGAAATATGTGGACTCCTCATGACAGGGTGAAGCAGCCATATCGGCAGTTCTCTTAAAGAACCATGCAGTGGACGTCTAGCCGGATCGTAGACCAGTGAACTGATAGTACTGGTATCCCATAAGAAACATTAGGTTGTCTCTTTTCGTTGGGAAGAAGTAGAGGATGGATGCGCATGTCCTGAAGATCGAGGGATGCCAACAAGTCCCCTTTAGAGCCAATGAGATGTTCAGGGACAGAATCTTGAACATGCCCAGTTGATTTAACTAGCTCAGAGAGCAAAGATCAAAAAATGGATCATAGACATCCATTGTTGCTGGGGACCAAGAAGTAAAAGGAATATAACCCTATGCCCTCTTCTTCTGAACGCAAAACGTCTATGTCGCCTTGCACAGCAAAGTAAAGACTTGTGCCTCAAAAATTGAGGTGTTGAGGAGAAAACATGTCCTGGTAGAGCAGGGTGGTCCAGTTTAGGGGTGCGTGGAAATAAAAAGATTATGATGTTTGGGGGCGTGAGGTAAATACATTTGATGCCAGTAGAGCTGCAGAAGATTGAGATACTTCATCTGCTGTTGACGTCCCCTAATTCCACCCAAGTTATGAAAGGAGCAGAAAAAAACGCCAAGGTGTTAGGAATGGTGGAAAAGGCGGTCTCTGTCAGGACTGCACTACCCTAGCGACAAAATCTTTTACATTGTTGGTGGAACTGACAAGCTGCAGAGGCTAAGCCCAATGCACGGCTAAACCTCTACGGTTTTGGCTTCAGGGAGGAGTCGGGTTTCTGTCCAAAGTGCTGACTACCATCGGAGAGCATGCCCATCAGTGAATCTTGCACTTCTCTGGAGTATACCAGGAATTCCTCCATGCATACCAAAGCAGTGTGACAGTAGTAACCGTAGAGAGAGCAAGTGTGTCCACGGAGCCAGGCCAAGTTCTGTTTGGATGCAGCCAATTCACCACTAACCTAACCTGTAAATTACTTTATTATGTGGTCTGGCAAGCTGATCGCAGTCATTGAAAATTATAACTGATTTTCATGGTCCTATTTTCTCTTATTTGTTATACATTTATTAATGGGATGATATATTGTCCAAAATATTTGAATATGTATGGTTTTCTTCAGGAATGATACCTTATTGGGCACAGTTTGTAATTACATAAAGCATGAACATATCGACCAAGTACACATGTGGCATCATATGTATGGATGGCAAAGATGTCAAAATCGAAGCTTTTCAGTGCACAGAATCAATTTTCTCAACTGTCTAGCAGAAGGCACTGTAGGTAAGGCATTCAGGTTCAGCTTCAAGGACAGCAGTTTTACAACTAGACTTTCTAGGGACGGTGAGAAGACAAAAAAGTGGAGCTCACAAGTGGGGGAACATTGAACTCTGGAATCCATTGGTAGACTGACAGGCAAAAAAAATGGTTTCCACCATGCAACCGTGATGAGATCGAAGCAGGCTTCACTGAATGAAAACAAAGGTCCTGCTACTAAAGAGGATGTTTGAGAGATCACTGACAAAACATTAGACTTAGTCTTCACAGAAAACAATGCCAACTCCAAGGCTTCAGCTTCTTTACAGATTATAGAAGTAAAAGCGGAATCTTCCTAAATGGCGGAGCCAGATGGTAAGGGATGTCCACTTCTGGTAAAGTACCCAGCCCACTCACATCTTGTAAGTTGAGATATGAACCTGTATCAGTATTATAACTGGGAAGATAATCACCTCAGAATCATAATCCTCTGTACGGCCATAATCTTTATTAGTTACAACACTGGCATCAGAGTAGGAGTGGAAAATCTTCCCCATCCACGCAAACCAGGGCCCTACGGAGGGCTTCTTCTAAGGGAACATCATTAAAGTTCACCTTAACTTTTTCCCTACACCATACAGATAATTTCTTCTGACTTCACTGGCTTCAAGAGCATCGCTGTAATCTGGTCCATTGAGGCATCAGCATTGATGTCATGGGAGGCTACGACCAAATGTGGATGGAGTTTTAGCAGGCTTAAATGCATTTTTAGAAGCCAGGGCCGAAACCTGTGGAGAAAAGCCATCAGGAGCCACCAGAGTTGTAAAGCACAAAGTGTTTTAGCAGTAGGTAATGGAGATCACTTAGGTCTCTCCTTGTAGGCCTTAGCCAGAACCAGCAGTCCAATGCAGAGGAATTTCCTCTGTGATCCAATTAGAAAGAGCTCTGGAGCTGCATAATTGAGGCATTCAAAAACAGGAATTGACACCAAGGCCAGATGGTGCCTAATATACTCTAGTATTTAAAAAAAAAAAGTGATGAATGGTATGCCTCAATCTCAGCCACTGGTAATTACTTTGGTTAAATCCAGTCCATCGTTATTTTGTACAAGTCACCTCAGTTTGGAATCAGCCATAAGCAAATAAGTCTTGACCTTGCTCAAATAGGACAGTGCAGCCCGAAATGCAGAGTCAGGTCCTCCCTGAACAGGAACCCAAGACTTGTTTCCCCCCCGGTCTGGGGCTCAGTTGTCAGCTTAAACCACTCTTGGGTTGTTTGTGTTCCGGTTCAGAGAGGACCTGGGTTGGCACTTTGGGCAGGACTGTTACTTTTGATAGGATAGTGACTGATCTGCATATGGCTGGGTCTAATCTGAGGTGGCATGATGAGCAAATGAACAATGAGTTGGAATGCTACCCAGAGCGATTGCCAGTGGTTTGAATGATTGCAAACATTCCTCTCGACACCTTTTGCGTGTTTAATGAGCATGTCCAGATGCAGAGTCGTGGCTGGAGCTGCATGGTACTGCCCTAGAGAGGGCAAAACTTTCCGATTTAGTCTGAATCCTGGAAGTATAATTAATACTGTGAGGAATATCCGCGAATATGTATGTATTGGAAACAAAATACAAACCCTCCTAAAACAAAAACAGCCATGCAAGGTTTCTTAAATTGTAAATCTTCTTTTCACAGGGTTTGTCAGAAGACATAATCAACAACAAAAACCATGGCTGAAATAAGTTAATTAGCGAGAATCCACTTTAAGAAATACCTGTCTATGGGGCGTGGCCGAGCGCGAAGCGAGATGGCCGCTTAGTCCGCGAGCTCCGCTCGCCACGGCATGAATCCTGTCAATATCCTGCCTTCCCCTGCTTGCACAAGCTCTGGGCCGACCTGACGCGGCGTTGGAAGAACTGGGGATTAGCGGGCGGCAACTCTGGAGTTTGGACGTGACCGGCAACCCTCCCTTTGATCCTTTCCGCCTGGGCCACGACGGAGTCCGACTGCTGGCTGAGTGGCCGGAGGTTGATGCCGGCCGCTGATGTCACTCGAGGACGCGGCTTTGCAGGCCAAGACGCCCATAGCTTGGAGCTGCGGGAGGCGGCACTGGAACTGCTCAGACAGACGTGGTTAACGAGCGCTGCCCCAGATACGGACGCACACACTGGAGATTCCACACCACCAGCTAGTAAGACTGTTCCTTTGTTCTTGAGGCTGCTTGTGTGGGTCGACTGGACGGGCGGGGGTCGCCATTTTGGATCGGGTGCAACGCTACAAGCACTTGTAGACTTGGGGCAGACCTGTGCATCTTTCTCGGACCTCAGCAACATGGAGGTCGGCAATCTTGCATGCGGTTGGTGGGTCTGTCCCTGATAATATGACCTCGTGCAGCACAGCGCGAATACTGCCCGTGCTTCTTATAAGGCGTCCATAGACTGAGTGACCTGCATACGGCCATGGTGGAAATGGCGGATTGTTCGTAGCAGCTTAGTGTGGTGACGGCCCCCGTTTGGTGGATCTCCTACTAGCTCTTGGCTAGGTGGCACTGTGTGGGCTTCTGGCGCTGATTGGTGAAAAAGCTACATTGAGTGCGAGAGAGTTTGTGTCGGCCATGCATGATGGAACCCACGGTTCGGGACCTCATTGTTGCTCTGGGCTCCCTCCATCTTGCTTGGGTGGGAGGAGCCAGAGAACTTGGACGGAGACTGGACGCCATTATTACCCCCCGATGGATGAGTGCTTCGAGGATCCAAGGGAGAGTGGTGCCGCAAGCGGCTCTCCACTGGCACCGGGTGAAACTGCTATGTATCTACAGGTGGTTCCACGGGGGGCCCTGACTAGTGTTGGAGGCGGGTCCAAGTCGACCGACCGCGTGAGTGCGGCATTGGGGCCTGAAACTGCAAAGCAAGCGGATTGCCTCCATGGAACTGTTCCTTTGCCCATCCAACCTGCGTTGCTTTTATTGTGTCGCGATTTGGGAGGTTGGCCCGAAACCTTGCTGTTGCGCATACATGTCTGGAAGGGCTGTCTTTTCAGCCCCTTGACGCTGGTGTCTCCCACGGAGTTGGCTCTGCCTTGCTTGCCTGGTTACTCTGATCGTCTGAGGTTGTACTGCATTGCTAACTTTCAGTGGCCACGTATTGATGGAAGGGTCAAAATGGGTCAGGGGTGAATTCTTCTTCCATATATCGAAGGACGGATGCCCGGTCAACTATTGTGATGAGGACGCTTTACTGATCTGTACTACGACGCCACCATTGCTTGTCGACTTGTTGGTCTATTTGTGATCGAGCCTGAGCTACTTGGTGCGAGCGGGGGGAGGGCAGGGGTCTGGTTTTAGTGACTTTCCCCCGTTTCTTCCCTTTCATTGGGGTATTTCTGGGGCGACAGGCACGTTAGTTGGGGGGTGGGCCATAGCCTCTTCGGGGGTGCAGGGTGGGGGGTTGGGGTTCTTGTTTTGTTTTCCCTTAGTTACTATGGGCCTTTTTTTCTTCTTCTTCTTTCTCTTGTGTTTTCTTTTCTTTCTTTTCTCTCATTTCCTTTGGATCGATATGCAGGGTTAGTGGGGTGCCTCTCGTTGTTCTCCGCTTCTCGCGGTCCTGTGGGAGGTACTAGGGTTGTCTTACGTACCTGGGATGGGCGATGACTGGTGTGTTGCCTGTCCGGTTTACGTTTATCCTTTTGAAAGTCTTTAGCACCGGTATCCTAAAATGTTTGCTGCTTAACTGCTCTGTTGTACGCATTGCCCACTCGGTACTCATTGCTAGACTGTGCGGCATTTGATCCTTCATATTCTATAAATTTAAAAAATGAACCTTAATTCCTCCTGTCTCTCAGTGGTCGCTCTGGTTACAGTGTAACTTGACATGCTTGCTGTTTTTATCGGTGTGCTACTGAGTTACCGTACATTTGCTAATGGGCTACATATCGTAGCCGAGGCCGGCCAGGTGGTTGTAGGCCCGTAACTGTCTGCTGATACTGCACAATAAAGGTTTTTTTAAAAAAGAAAAAAGACATACCTGTCTATAGCAATCTTTAAAAGACGCTTACAATATATACTTTTCCTAATAAAGAATCACGGCCTGATGCCTTTGTAATAAACAGGTCACACCTAAGGCAAAAGACACCTTTTACAGATGAACCAATCAGCCTTTATTGCACGATTGCTGCCGTTAACCCTGGGCGTAGTGTGCGTAGCGGGGCTATGCGGAGGTCCACTGAGTTGCAAACAAACTCCGTAGAACTCCGCTCAGCTACGCCACCCATCTCCACTCCCCCCTTATAAAAAGTAATTAAACATTAATCAAAACTTAATGTAAAACCACTTAACTGTACTGCAGCGTCCCCGGGCTGCCCTCCTCCTCTTCTTCGCGGTCTCGCTAATCCTTGTGAAAACTGCGCATGCGCCCCGCACATGCGCTTTTCTTGCGAGAAATGCACGGGTAGCCATAAAGAAATTTAATTGTTCAATAAAAATGGTAACTACCCTATATACATCACCATATCAGCAAGTGTTTAGATCAAGAAAGACAAGGACCTTGTACAAGCGTTTGATTTGCTTCTGCTTTCTAGGACACCTCGGAATTATCTAATTGCCTGCCATTAACAACAAACCAGGCTACACCATCATGACTTTCATTTTTGCATTATTTGTCCTGATTGAACGAGCCAAGAAGCTCCACGGATTGACACCAGAAACACACTGCCACATGTGTGCTTACAGCAAGAGTCCCAAGACACTGGCAGGTGCCCAGGCCTTTTATAGTTGCCGCTTCAATAAAGAGCGTACAGATAAGCTTAATCAAGCGGCCTTAACAACCCCATGATTGCAGGGAAAAAGATGAAAGCAGTGGCCCTGGAAGCTGGAGTAGCGTTGCCAGCAAACGCAGGGTTGATTGATAATGCCGAACTTCCGACTGATCCAAGTCCAGATGAGGGCATGGGTTAGACTTCTTTGCACTTGAGCGGACATGGGAGAAGGCTTGCTACAGACTTTAAAGACTCAATATACACAAATGCATATAGTGAAAAAAAGTTATGATCTTCACCTGCACCTAGTGTCGGGAGTTTCTGGGGACGGAAGCGTGCACACCGCTCCCCTTCTGGGCAGGTCGTGCAGTCTGTCATGCCATGGGTGGGTGGCACAGGGGAGGCAGGAGTCTTGGATGGTCACCAGGATTGGGGGGTTTATATCCTTAAGTTTATTGAACATTATTTTTTTTAGCCTGCTCACCTCCACAATGGTTAGGGGTAATTTGGTGTTTGTTATTGTTCCCCTCCACTTATATTTGTATTTTTCAGTTAAGGAGTTGGTAATTTCTAGAACTGGCCTGCATTTTTTGGTTGTTTAAAAAAGAAAATGGTACAGATATTTAAAAGGGGGGGTTGCTCTTACTACGTGATCACTAGTGGGGCATAGTTTTTGCATTTAAACACAGATGGGGACTATGCTGAAGCCTTGTTCCTCCCTGTTCCCGCCTCCCAGCTATCCCGCCCTCCCCCTCCCCTTACCTCTACTTAATGGAGGCCGCTGCGCGCTGAGTCAATCTAAACCCCTTGGGTTCCTGCTCTCCAAGCATGCAGCTTCGTAGCTCAGCCAGTTCTCTGCCTCTCCTGTCGGCCTTCACAGACCACGCTTCTCACCTCTGGTCTGGACTGATTGCTTGCCCAGTATTTTCTTTTGTTTTTCCTTTTCTTTAGATTTGGTCTTTAAATTAAATTGCTCAGTTTCCCCTTTCCCTTTGATGATTGAGTCAGCCTCATTATCTCTCCCCCCCTTTCTGCCACCTCCTGCTGCTGCTGCCCCCACTTGTTCTGTTTCCTCCCCGTTCCTGCCTACCAGCTGCCCCGCTCTCCTCGAACGCTACAAACCCGTCTGCGACCCGACCGAGACCAGCGCCAGGAACCCTGGTCCTACGACCTACCATCGCTACAGCTCAGCGACTCTCCACTCACTCAACGATGGCAAGAACAACAACGGCAAGCTCTCCTCACCTCTCGACACCCACGGTCTGTTCACCTGCAGTATTTGCTGCCACTCCTTCAGCATCGCCAAAACCCAGGACCCACCTCCGCCGACCACCAACACCCCGGCTGCAGCCCAAACCCTACAATGCATCCTTCTCAACCTCCGCTCCCTCCACAAACATGCCATGGAAATCTCGGAGCTCCTCGACAGCACCCCTCCAGACGTTGCTTTTCTCACCGAAACCTGGACAGGCGCCACCTCGGGACCTGACATTCGGATCGCCACCCCAGAAGGATACAAAATCACCCAGAAGGACCGCTCCAAGGAGCCATCGCCTTTGCCCACAAGGCCAACCTCCGCCTGAGCACGTACAACGACATGCCTACGGACCTCATGGAACACCTCCACTTCAAGTTACCGGTCAACCCGAACACCACCCTAAGTGGCACCCTCATCTACCGACCTCCCAGACCCTGCACACCTTTCTCCGACTCCATCACCATCAACACTGGACAGCTGGACCACCCTCAGCATCGCAGACACACTAAAGACCATGAGGACAACACACTCCGGGGCCCCCACTGACCCCTGCCCCCACCACATCTACCACAGAGCCGCAGACATCTTCGCCCGAACTACAAAGAAAAATCAACCGATCCTTCAAGGTCGCCTCCTTCCCCGATGACTGAAAACACGAGGAGATCAACCCGATTTGATCAGCTGTTTCACAGCTGATCTACAAATGAGTAACATCCATTTGATGTGCAGATTGGAAATGACCACTTCTTGAAAAGAGGTGGTTATGTGAAGTAGGTTTTCTTTGTTCACCGTGTGAACAGCTAGTCACTGAAATCTGGAATAAAGGAAAGAAGATCTGTGTGCTGCACTCTATCACCCTCCTGGTGACAATCTAGTCTTCATAGAGCAAATAATGGAAGTCATTAGTTCAAGTTCGGATCAAATCTGCCACATATTCCTTGGAGACTTTAATCTGCATTGGAATGACACAAATGATCCTATTGTATGTTCATTTAAGACTTTCCTCTCTGACCTTAACCTCTCACAGCTTTGAAAAGGTCCTACACGCAATAAGAGCACCACTCTCTACCATATCATTGCCAAAGACAACATCATACAAATAGGAGAAATCTTACCCTGCGACTGGTCTGATCATTTTCAAATTCCCTTCCTCATCCTAGATAAGGGCTTGGGTAGACAGGGTCAACCCCTTAAAGAGAAACAATTGCCTCACAATATGAGAGAACTCAACAACAATATGCTAACTTCAATCACCAAAAATAAACTACAGCCCCCCCTTTCGGATCATTACATTAACACGTTGTCTAACATTCTTGATTCTATTGCACCGAAGCAGCTCAAAAGGATTCCCATCAAAATTTCCAAACCGTGGTTAATGGTTCCCTAAATGATGAACGGCGCAGCCTTAGACTATTTGAAAGACTCTGGCGAAACTCACCCTCCACCACAAATCACTCAACTTAGAAAAGTGAGAAGCTCCTACAATAAGTGCTACTTCTCGAAGAGCCAGGTCTTGAGGAGTCTTCTGAGGGCGAGTATGTCTTCGGTCTGCCGTAGCTGAGTAGGTAGGGTGTTCCAGGTCTTGGCGGCGAGTTAGGAGAAGGATCTGCCGCCGGAGGTTGTTCGTTGGATGCGGGGGACGTGGCGAGTGCGAGGCTGGCGGAGCGGAGCTGGCGGGTGGGGGTGTGGAGCTGAGTCTGCTGTTCAGGTAGGCGGGTCCGGTGTTGTGGAAAGCTTTGTGTGCGTGGGTGAGGAGTTTGAAGGTGATCCTCTTGTCGACGGGGAGCCAGTGTAGGTCTGTCAGGTGGGGGGTGATGTGGCTTTGGCGGGGGATGTTGATGATCAGTCGGGCGGAGGCATTTTGGATGCGCTGTAGTCGTCGTTGGTGTTTGGCTGGGATTCCAGCGTAGAGTGCGTTGCTGTAGTCCTGCCTGCTGCTGACGAGGGCCTGTGTCACCGTTCTTCTCGTTTTGGTCGGGATCCACTTGTAGATCCTGCGAAGCGTGCGGAGGGTGTTGAAGCAGGAGGAGGAGACAGTGCTGACCTGTTTGGACATGGAGAGGGAGGAGTCGAGGATGAATCCTAGATTGCGTGCGTGGTCGGTGGGTGTCGGTGCTGTCCCGAGCGTGGTTGGCCATCAGGAGTCGTCCCAGGCCGAGGGGTTGGGTCCGAGGAGGAGGACCTCGGTCTTGTCCGAGTTCAGTTTCAGCCGGCTGCTCCTCATCCAGTGGGCGATGGCCTTCATTCCGTTGTGGATGTTGGTTTTGGCGGTGCACGGGTCCTTGGTGAGGGAGAGCTAAATTGCTTAAAAAATGCATCCATTCACAGCTATGCAATCACATTGAGAAATATCAACTCCTTGGCCCCCATCAGACAGGTTTCAGATCAGGGCACAGTACTGAAACTGCACTAACGCACATTGTTGATGGTGCCTTGAGGGCCCTTAACCAAAATGTCCAGTGTCTCCTGATCCTTCTGGACCTGTCCTCAGCCTTTGATACAATCAAACATGGAAACCTAATTGATCTTCATCAACACAAGATGGGTCTCTCGGGCCCAGTCCTAAATTGGTTTGCCTCCTTCCTGCGTGACCGCAAGCAAAGGATCAAAGTTAAATCACTGATTATCTCTAGATTGGAATATGGGCAGGTGACCCTTGCTGGGCTTCCAAAAACTAGCCTGGCTCCACTCAGAGCTACCCTGAATGCATCGGCTAGACTCATAACGGGCTCGAGAAAGGTTGAACACATTTCCCCAGACCTTCTGCAACTAAATTGGCTATCTATTGAAGACAGAATCAAACTCAAGATAGCTTGCCTGACTTATAAAGCAAAGAAAGAAAAGATCTTACAACCGTGCTTTCACTGGTCTTGCTCCGAGAATTCGGAACTCCCTGCCATACCAGATCAGATCCAATCCTTCCACTACATCCTTTAAAAAGGCTGGTCAACCGACTGCTCCTGAATGAATGCTGTGGCTCACTGGTTAGAGGCGGCAGACCCGAGAGCAGAGGACGGCCCGGGACCAGGGTTCGATTCCCGGTGCGGCAGGTTTCTGGACCAGGGTCAGCGGACTCGATAATTCTCTCGCCTTGGTGCCCACTCTGATCAGCGATCACACTCGGCAACTCTGGGCATTAGCTTGCCTCATCTTCACTAACGGCCCCACGAGACCGCCGGGGATGCCTGGTCTCACCCTGGAGATACCCATTAAGGGACCATCTCTCAGGGAAGCCAGGAAGGGTTTCGCAGCGGTCGAAGCGCCTTGGGACCCTACGGGTAAGTAGTGCGCTATATAAATGCCTATACATTTACATTATCCTGTGATCTTGCTCTTGCTTTTATTAATACCCAATTTGGTTGTACTACACTGATGCGTTTTATTGTATGCTTCTACGTTATTTTGATCTAGTCCTCTATGGCTCCTTAATTGCATTAACTTGTGATCTCGCTCTTACTTTGGTTAAAATTTCCTTGATCCGTATTGCACTTCTCTGGTGCATGTTATTTTATGATGTTTTCCTCTTCGTGTTCTAGGTCACCGTTTATACCCCCAACTCGTAACCTGAACGTTTCCCATTATGTTGTTACTTCACCTGCTTTCACATTGCATTTCAATCCCTTGTATGAGCCAACTCTGTACAGCGTTCTGATACCCCTTTGGGTCTTGTTCACACTTTATAAAAATATTCAAATAAAATAAATAAATACCCACTCCTAAAGAAACCCTTGGCGGACCCCACCGACCTCAAGAACTTCAGACCGATCTCCCTGCTTCCCTTCCGGGCGAAAGTTATTGAAAAAAATGTCAACAGCCAACTTGCCTCGTTCATCGTCAAGAACAACATCCTTAACTCCTCCCAATCAGGCTTCAGGAAGAACCACAGCACAGAGACCGCCCTCATCGCCGCAAGAGATGACATCCGCTACCTCCTCGACAGAGGAGAGACTGTGGCCCTCATCCTACTAAAGCTCTCCACAGCCTTCGGCACAGTCTCACACCGCACCCTAGTCGGCAGACTCCACAATGCAGGAATCCAGAACAAAGCCCTCGACTGGATCCGCTCATTCCTCTCCGGCAGAACGCAGTAGGTCAGACTTCCTTCCTTCATTTTGGGGCCCACACCAACAACCTGCAGAGTCCAGAAAAGTATCCTCCATCAGTTCCACCCTGTTCAACATCTACATGCCCCCCCCTTGCTTCTATTGTCAGATCACACAGACTCAACATCGTATCGTACGCAGACAACACACAACTCACCCTCTCACTATCCAAGAAAACCCAATATCTCAAAACTCAACTTTCAAGAAGGAATGGAAGCAGTCGCCAGGTGGATGAAGAACAGCTGCCTACAACTGAACACAGACAAACTAGAAGTACTTATCTTAGGCCCACATCGTGAGCCAAAGATGAGCCTCGGAATCATCCTGGACTCCAAATTCAAAATGGACCACCAGATCAATGCCGTCACCTCTTCCTGTTTTCACACCCTCTGTCTCCTACATAAAACTCTCAACTGGATCCCCCTCAAACACCGGAAAACCGTCACCCACACCCTAATCAGCAGCAGACTGGACTACGGCAAAGCACTCTACGCTGGGATCAACAAGAAACTCACCGGAATACTCCAGAACACCCAAAACGCTGCCGCCAGACTAGTCCATAAACTACTGCGCCATTGCCACAACACCCAACACCTGCAAGCACTACACTGGCTCCCCGTTGAGAAGAGAATCTCCTTCATGATTCTCACCAACGCCCACCAAGCCCTCCACAACACCAGCCCCGCCTATATGAACCATCGCCTCTCTTTCCTTGTACCCCAAAGATCCCTCCGCTCAGCCCAGCTCTCCAGCGCCACGGTACTACGCATCAACAAAACCAGGGCAGGAGGTCGCACCTTTTCCTTCCTGGCGGCCAAGGCATGGAACACCATCCCGCTCCACCTCCGCCAGACACCAACTCTCTCCAAGTTCCTGAAGGACCTAAAGACCTGGCTCTTCGACAAATCACCAGGAGCGTCCAGCACCCAATGCACCCTGATTGGCCATGTTATGCATTTAATTGAATCGCTGGAAATTGGAATACACAGAATTCCAAAAGAAAGGAGTGTCCACGTTGAATTGGTCCTTTTGCCTCACTTTGCAATGCAGATTTCAAAGCGGGATTTCAGTTTAATTGTTAACGGAGTAACTAATCCTTTATATCTCTACAATGACGTTATCAGTATTACTCTTCTGGAACGCAAGGATCCTGAAATGTTGACTGCAGTATTTAACTCGATTTTGCTCTACTTATTTGCATCGCGGACGGAGACAGGAGAACTTGTGCTGTAACCGTTGCCACTGCAGAACATTAATTTTGGGGGCGTGTTGGGGGTGGGGAGAAACAGACAAGCAGGCTGGAGTGGGGTAGAGGTTGCAGGTTTAGACTTTCTGAAGGCGTTAGTAATGGTGTCAATCAATTGCCCACCCTCCTATCCTTACCACGTACCCAAAAATAGCCTAACAAAACGGGTTTCTTCATCGTATAGATAGAAATAGCCACATGTGTTTCTGCCAGAAAATACTGTTTAATGTCCTGACCCAGCAGGGTGGGATATCAAACAGAAAATAAATAAATAAATGCGTGCCCTTCATTCCTTCCACCCCCTAACACCCCAGCAGAAGAAAACATCATCAGTGTGACGATTGGTTCTATATGTTGGGAGGTAGTGAAAAATAAAACACGGGGAGGCATATTTGCAAACCATCACTAATAAACCTTACATTTTCAGGAGTTCGTATTCTGCATTTGAATATTTTGAAAGTATACATTTTCTTTAGTTATCTAAAACAGTGGCAAATATTGTCTAGTTGTGACGTTATTTCATCAGGATAATCCAGGAGCTCAACAAGAAAAAAGGCAACACGCGTTTCTTGGCAAAATAAATTATATAGGAGCACTTGCATCATAATGAAGCTATATTAAGTTCATGCATGTAAAATACATAGAAATAAAATTAAAGATTACAGCAGAGGTTTTAGTTGCGGGGGCAGGCAATCCATGAATATGTCCCGCAATGTAATAAGTGGCTTTCGCTCTTGAACTCAAACTCACTGCTCCCAGCAGAAGATTATTTATTAAAACATCCGTTTAGAAAAAGAACAGGTCAATTAGATCCGACCTCGCATGACCTATGGGTGAGTGGGACTGTTTGATCCCTCAGCTGAACAAGGCGTTAAGGATCCAAAATGTCGCTCACAATCAGAGTTTTCCTTCCTACATACACTGGTTTGACTCATTTTGGGGCACAGCTCAAAAGTGAGTTGTGACGTCATCTCTGCACCATGGCTAGTGGGAAAAAACTAGAATGCCTAAACTGGGAAGAAGCCTTTCACAAACAGATGTTCTCCATGAGGTAGAAGGAAAATCACCCATCAGCTGTGGCGCACAAGAAAATATCGAACTCTGTGTTGAGCCCGACCAGGGAATGATGTCCAGATCAGATCCCAGGGCACCACTGCACCCTATGTGACCTGGAAAGTGTTAAGAGGCCAGAACAGAACTTTCAGAATAATCAACGTATTGTGAGTGCTGGATCAGAGATCACTGGGATTTGGGCCCAACTGGTGCAACTGTAGAAAACAGCAGGGAGAAAAGTCATTCTTAAACGGAGCCTCTCTGTGGTTATCCTACTATCAACCACAAACACTGTCCACCTGCTTCTTGTACAGTTAATCAATCTTGCAGTTAATCAATCTACAGATTACCGCGAACTAGCTAATTAACTTACACCATCTCCAGTCCTCAAATGTCAGGAGAATAATTCCAGATTAATTTGTTCTTGAGCCATACTGTTGATAGTTATGTGAAAAAAAGTTCCAGACACTGAAGAATCAATTTATGGCTTGCAGAAATTGTGAGGGCTGTCCTCTAGGTTATGGCGTGCCTGGCTTTCAAACCCCCACAGAGCAGTTGGAGAGTATGTTTGGAACTTAAAGCAGGACAGAACTTTGCATTGGCTGCTGCACGGGGTTGGGGGGGGGGGGGGGGGGGGCAAACACCACCCACCTCAGAAATGTCTTATTCTCTCATCACAGTGCAACTCGACCAGACTCAGACCAAAAAGGCACCAAGAATATCAGATAGGAAAGCATAAGTGGGAACTATAAGGATTACATCAAAAATATGTATTATAAACAATGGGAATCTGTTCAGACACGTAAAGTAAAGCGTCCAGCTAAGCATCACCTAAATACCACACCCTTGAAAGGCGCGAGTGGTGACGTTTACCTGACAATATTGGGGTGGTCAAAATGCTCCAGGCGCTTCAGCAGGGCCACCTCCCGTACTGTTGAAAGGGGAAGTCCATTTTCATTAGTCTGAACGCGAACATTTTTCAGTGCAACAAACTTCCCACTCTGCAGGTCTCGGGCCTTGTACACCACACCGTAGGCGCCAACTCCAATTTCCGCCACAGGTTCATACTTTGCTTGGACTTCCTTCGCCATGCTGACCCTTGTGAACGCGAGACCTCCACAGCTGGACCCCTTTAGCTGGTCAGTAGGCAATCTTCCCTGCACATGCGCCCAAAAGGAAACGGTACATAATTAAAAAACTAAACGCACACTGAAAGCCATACAGAGTTCTCAATTATAGGAACTTTATTAATGATATATTATTTAAAACCCTCAATATTGATTAGTACTGTATATCTGCGTACACAAGCGAGTCCATGCATGACATTCAAAACAGACAAAAGAAATTGCTTACATAAGCATAGAGTCTTAAGAGAAAAACTGCACAGTCGATTAAAACAAGAAAAATCCTTCAGTCTCATCATGCAACCCCGAATACAGAGGGCCTTTCCCCGTCACCACTGCTTCTTATATAAATGTCTTTTGCGTGACTACAATTTTTTAGAGCTTTTCGGTGCATTTACATCATTTGCTGGCAGAGTTATGTTGAAAACTAACTTCGTTTTCCCAGCTTTGTTTCCATCTGTAGAGACACAGCCCTCCCCCAAACAAAATGGGGCTTACTGGAAAGTGTATAGGCTTTTTCACAAATTTCTCATATTGCTTATATTTTTGGAGCTGAACAAATAGTTTCTAGCCAATCAGGTGTGCGTCCTGAGGGGGAACATATTACATATTACATCCCTTGCAAACATGAAAAGCTATAAAGCTGGAACGAGACATCTCAACATGATCATGTAGCTTTGAGCATGTTTAATTTATGCACATCACTGTGTGACTGGAGTCAGATAGCATTGCACACACTTGACCAAAAGCACGTGGGCAGGCATTGCCAAAGTGAACATCCAGCCACCAAAAGGTCAACACCAGTATAGGATGACCACACCAGAGAGCAATCACTTTAAAGGAACTTCTTGGCTATCTCACAAGAAATTGACCATTCTAAAGTGGTCTATGCCCTACGAACTTATCCCACAGAACCCTCCTGGCAAAGCGGGTAAACTGGACAAGCTCAAAATGCCTGAAACTGAATCGGAAAAAAATAGGATCTCTCTTGGAAGTTATATATACACACCTTATGTTATTAGGAAGAAATCACGTAAGTACAATTGTACACGTCTAACAGAGAAGATCCTTGCAAGACACTATGATATTACGTAGGCCTCCTGTGTGACTCCACCTACTTTTTACAAGGTTTGCATTTTTTTTAAAAAGGTACAGCCGGACCATTCAACTACTATTCCCCTAGGTGGGAATGAAGACCAACCGGTGGATGAATACCTTCCTGGAGTAAGTAACAAGGGCATGTTATCATACGTTCAGCACAGCACCCCGAGGGGTGGGATTTCTTTACTTACTATGGAGCGGTTTTGGAGATTAATTGCAAGAACTTCCCCATGTAATCCTCTAAGTCAGTGTTTCCCAAACTGTGGTCCGCGGACCCCCAGGGGTCCGTGACACATTCCCAGGGGGTCCGCAGGCAACAGTTTTAAAAGCACAGAAAAGTTTATTGTATAATTAGCAGCTTTCTAGCAACAATAAAAGTGTCAAGATAAAGCCAGTGATTAATGTACCTGCTTGAGCGTGAGGAGAGTTTTGTTCAGTGGCAGCTTTGACTTAACTAATGTAGCACAGAGGGTTAATATGCCCACTGCAAAGAACGTGTAACATGCATTTTAAAAAGCAGCATTTTATGGGCTTAGGTTCGTGGTTACTGCTTTTGACACAGATTCTTATGTTACTGTGCACTTCATAAGTGACAATCGTAATGTAGCAGAGGGACCTACAAACTGTCATCAAAGAGCTGTTTGCAAACTGCATGGTACCAGTTAGTAACTTTTGTTTTTTCCCCGTTATTCATTATCCTGTAGCTGCTAAAAAGATTTATTTGGGTGAAAATACATTTTTAATGTTAAAGTCAGTGCTAGCCACTGTGTTTAGTTCTGAATCCTGAGCTTGTGCTTTTCGAGACCAAGCACTCTTAACATTTTATATACACACTGATTTACATGTATGATTCAATATCTCTATATGTGTGTGATGTGAAGTGCTCTGGCATCCTACAATGGTATGAGAGATGCTAGAAAACAAATGAAATACATGTGAGAGAGGGGCTATTATTCAATATAAAATACTATGGGCCAGATGTACGATCCGTTTTTGTATGCGCGAACGGGTTCGTGAACTCGCTTTCACATGCAAAAACGTATTGGGTCATGTACATTGCCTATTTCGCGAAGTCGCAATTTGTTTGCGACTCGCTAAATAGGTTTTGCAACTTGCTATTTAGAAGGGGCTTTCCCATCCAAATAGCGAGTCTTAAACCATGTACAAATGTTTTGCGGTCGCAAAACACTCGCAATTACCACCTACGTCAAGTAGATGGTAATACATTCGCAATGGGAAGGGGTCACCAGGGGACCCCTTCCCCTTTGCAAATGCATGCAAAATTATTTTTTAAGGGCAGGCAGTGGTCCCAGGGACCTCCGCCTGCCCTTAGAAAATGAAACGAAAACGTTTCATTTTTTTTTTTTTTTTAATGCACGGTAAATGGGCAGAATTTTTTTTTTTAAACTGCTTTATTTGAAAGCAGTCCCAGACATGGTGGCCTGTAGAGCCCAGCAGGCCACCATACCTAGGAGGGCTGGCATTCCCAATGGGTTTGCAAATTGCGAGAGGCTCATTAATATTAATGAACTTCGCAATTTGTGGCCCCATTGGGAATCCCAAACAGTGTTAAACACACTGTTGTACATTTCATTTTAGCGACTCGCAATGTGCCACTCGCAATGTGTCACCAATTGCGAGCCGCTAAATGAAATGGTCTTACATCTGGCCCCAAAATTCCTTAGGGGCAGATTTACAAGCCTCTTGTGCCTCTTTTACGTCGCTGTTGCGTCACTTTCGTGATGCAGCGGCAGCACAAAAGACGCGCCATGTTGCAGGGTATTTATAACATGACCCATCTGGGAGATGTGCCACGTTGTAAAGCCCTGCGCCAGAAGGAGGCGTTCCGTGGCAGGAACGCCTCCTAAAAGTGGCTGAGTGAAATCTACAAGATTTCACTCAGTCACTTTGTGGCCCATGCTGCGTCAAAACCCTGCACCTGCTTGAAGCAGACGTAAGGATTGACGCAGCATTAACAAGATAGGGCCCCGGAGCATTGCTGTTTCTGTGTCGCGCTTGCGGCGCAACTCCAGCAATGCGTCACCTTTACGGCACAAATGCGTCATGCATCTGTGCTTTTTTGCCCCATGAGGCGCAGCATTGTAAATGCGGCGCATCAATGGTGGCGGAGGCATGGTGCACAATAAGTGGCGCATCCCTGCTGAAATGCATGGATGCGTCACTTGTAAATCTGCGCCTAAGTACTTTGAGTATTTGTTTTGTGTGCACATGTGTGGTTTTTTTCGAATTACTGTTTTAATATTTGGAATTTAACTCATACAAATTGCTTGGGGGTCCTCGGCTTCCAGTGGTGACTCAATGGGGGTCCTCAAGAGTCAAAAGTTTGGGAACCACTGCTCTAAGTGGTAACCATTCCAGGGCTTCTCTCAGCGATATGCATGGGCTCCCACAGAATAGTGCACTCACACTGGTTTTATCTTCTTTGCTAAAACCCTGTGTATTCAGATGCATTCTGGCAAGGCTGGTGGTGAATGACCAGTTACTCACCGGTAATATTCATTACTCCGAGTCCAGGTCTTTCCGTCCCATTCATGAACAGTGAGCAGCTCGTCTGCTCCACAGAAACCCTATACCTAGCAGAGCTTTGACACTTCCCCCAATATGGAGCCACCTAGTCGGTGTGCATAAAGGGGGAAATGCATCACAAAGACATCCCAAGAATACCAAGAATCCCAGAGAAAAACACAAAACAATCACCTGTAAACAAAAACAGGGAAGGGGGCGGGGGCTCAGGAATGGGACAGGAAGAACAGGACCATGTCCGTCTTCCCGTCCCCTTCCTTAGCAGTGAGCCCATACCCGAGCGCACGTTGATTGAAAGACAAAGACCAGTAAATGCAGAAAAAACAGGACCCTTTAATAACAAGGAAAGCAGTACAAATCACAAACCATGTACAGCAGACAAAATATGTATGTGAAAGGCAGCCAAGGCCGCCACCCCCAACTAAAGACGCTGATGGGAAACAAAGGTAAAGGGAGAGTCCCACGTGGTAGCATTACAAATGTCACTCAAGGAGGCACCCTTAAACATGGCCGAGGAGGAGACTCCAAGGTTGGGCCTACCCTGGGCGGAAGAAGCGAGAGGACAGTGCGCAGAGTTATAAACCAAAAGAACAGCAGACTTCACCCAACAAGTCAAATTGGACAAGGAAGGACAAAGACCCTTCCCAGAGAGACCGTATGTAACAAATAAGGAATCCACCTTCCGAAAAGCACAGGTCCAATTCAGATAGATGCGGAGAGCCCTCAACACATCCAAAGAATGCAGAACCTCTTTTTCAGTGGAGGAGGGAGGTCAGGAAAAAAAACTGGAAGGACAATAACCTCCTGACAGTTGACCGAAGACAAGACCTTGGGCCGAAAAAACGGACTGGGAGGCAAAATCACATTATCAGAGCGAAAGTGCTAAAAGGGGGGAAGCCAGCAAAGCACCAAGCTCACCAACCCGCTGCTCAGAAAAAATGACCACCAAAAAAAGTATCTTTGCCGAAAGAAACTTAAGGTCAACAGAGAGCAAAGGCTCAAAAGGAGGACCAGTCAAAGCTCGCAGGACCATGGGAGGATCCCAGGTCGGTACAGGACAGCACGAAACAGGATGATGAAGCAAGAAGCTCCGCAAAAGGCGACCAACCAAGTGGGAGACAGAGGCCACAGCAGACCCCCGAAAGGCAAGAATGGCAGTCCACTGAGCACGGAGAGTGGAGACAGCCAGCCTCATCACAAAGTCATCAAACAAGTCCAATGCCCGCACAACTGCACAGGAGGAGGAAGACAGACCCTTCCCCAGGCACCAGGAGGTAAAGTGCTTCCAATGACAGCCATAAGACTTCAGAGTCGAGGGCTGCGAGACAATTGGATGCTCTGGGCCACCTCGAAGGAACATCCATGGCCCAACCAACCTAACCTCTCAAGTGCCAACCCCCAGCCGGCGGCGAAGCAGAGAGGACTGGCTGAGAAGAGGAGCATGCAGTGGAGAGGGACACAGGGGAAACCGCTAATGGGGGCATACTGACAAATCCAGAAGAAGGGGAAACCAAGGCCGTCTGGACCACTCTGGCACAACCAGAAGAACTTCCGCCAGATCCACCTGAATTTTCCAGAGGACCATGGGAATCAAGGCAAAGGGCGGAAAGGCAAACAGGAGCCCCGGGACCACAGAATGGAGAAAGCATTGATCGCCCAGGCCAGCTGAGATGGAACGAGGCTGCAAAAATGAGGAAGAAGGGCAGAGTCCTCAGAGACAAAGAGATCCAGCCAAAGAAGGCCGAACCGAGAGAGAATTTGACTGGAAGAGGAGACAGACACATGGTCACAGAGGAAGGAAACACCCGGCTCAACAAGTCCACAGGCCCATTCTCCCCCCCCCCCACACCCCGAAGATAGACAGCAGAGAATGCCGCTCGGCCCACAGACCGATCCTCCTGGAAAGGAGAAACAGAGACCGGCACATACCCCCCTGCCAATTCACATAAGTGCAAATAACCTGACTGTCGATCTGAACAGAAACAGCAAAGCCCAGAAGGAGGGGAGCAAACCACAGAAGGGCAACCAAGCTGCCCGCAACTTCCACCAGTTCGACGACTAGAGAGCCTCGATCCAGGATCCGGGACCACCAGCCCTGAGTCTTGGAATCCCACAAACCTGCACATCATCCCACAGCACTGGCATTGGTAGACAACACCACCACAGCCGGAGGAGGAAGAATGTTGAAACTCCAATAATTGAAGTGCAAAGTAAGCTAGGCGGCATTGCCACAGACCCCACATTTTCAAAATTGGGATGATCCATCTTTTTCTATATACCCCATAATATTTGCAAAATAACACAATGTGTATTGTTGAATGGGCTGCAACCCCATCACCCGGGCATGGTCCTAAGTTTCTTGACCAATCGTTTGTTTCAAGGAAGGACACTAAATAATAAAAGCAATCTAGTCGGAATCTGACCAATACGAATCTTTCATATCCAGTTAACTGATAAGTCAGATATGGTTGCATTCCTAAGGTGGAAAGAATCGACTGGTTTTGGCGAACTGTGGGCTTGTGAGCTTCACTTACATATCTCAACTCGTCCATGTGAAGCATACACTGTTTTTTTTTAATCTTTTCTTTCACATTGCAAGTTCAAAAGCAAAGGTTTTCTTTCATTGCATTCGACAATGCAATCTCCAAAACTCCCTTCTGTTTCCAGCCCGACTACGTGCGATCGCCAACGGGAAAACTCACTTCTTTCAGAACCTGACGGATGCTGAAGAATGGATGGACTCTTAGGTTTCTGCGCACACTGAGACAGTCGTCGCCCATTCACAGACACAGGTGCGTACTGCGCCCTCCCGCCGCCGTCGTGCAGACAGTAGGTGGAAAGCTAAGCCAGATCTGAGCCAAACACTCAATGAGTGACGTGCAGCCCTTTAGGCAGCTGCGGAAATCACAGGTTCCCTAATGGATGATCTTGCCTCCATCTCAAGCCGATATGAACAGTCCAGTGATAGCGAACTTTCGGCTGACCTGCAGGATTCGCAAGGCTCGTGTGAACTGCTAGATGTTACTCCACAAACGTCCGCCGATCTTGGTTAATAAGTGGCGCCTGGGCACTACTCCTGTGTAGCGTGCATGTCAGTCGCTCAAGCCAATGAGCTTGACCTGCTCTGCTCTACTCTTTCTTGTGCAGCAACCCCTGGCAGCTTCGCCGCAACCGGAGTATATATACGGCACAATATCTGGTCACTACACAGATGGAGGGTCCCCTCGGCGCCATGGTGTAAGTATACATGTACTCTGCAGTTGTCGGCGGGACACGCTGGGTCAGGATGTCATGACACGCGGCAGCCGCCCATTAATACCTGGCCGACAGCCGGGGAGCTCCCGAGAACTGAACTGATCAAGTTATCTGCATATTCCTTGTCCTTCCCGTTGTGCATAGTACACCCCCCTAACTAATACGTAAACGTGGTCTGGTAAAAGGTTTGGACGATTGCCTGTTGCAACTTCGCCCTTTTGGAATTTTTTTATATATTTTATTTTATTGTTTCAATCGCCACTCAGCACATGTATAAGTCTAAGTCATGGATATTGTAGTGATGTGGGACCAATGGTACAGTACTGCTTTGTGTTGGTGAAGACCAACTTCCTTGCATGATGTTTGTGCCCTCTCGTGTTGTTGATATCTTTATTACATGATGGCCTCAGTTAAAATAGGTATGTAAATGTATTTGAGCTTATATATCGAACGTGCGAGGCATCCACACTCCCTCATTCAGATCTCAAATGTATTCTTATTTAAAACACTACCGCATACAGATAGCGCTCTTGCAAGAAACTCATTTAACCAAGACAGAACTCCCGCACTTACACCACTGCTGGCGTTGGCAGTTGTTCGCCATGGGGTACTCAGCATTTGCGCGGGGGTCTTAGTGTGGGTGAGACCAGGGATCCTTTTTAAAGTTGCGGACACCAAAATAGACGTAGAGGGCAGGTACGTGGCAATCAGGGGCGAGCTCGATGGCAGGCCACTAGTGATCACCTCCCTGTACACACCCAACACAGACCACGGAGCACTCTTCGATCACATTTCGCAGGTACTAGCACCCTGGCATGATGCCCCTATGTTGATAAGGGGAGACTACAACAGCGTGCTAGACAACGCTAGATCGTTCGTCTCCCCCCCCCCCCCCCCCCCCCCCTAAGGGCACAATCACAATTCATGCCATGAAAGCATTGAATGACTGGGCGGAGCAATGGAACCTGATAGGTGCTTGGAGACAACAGCACCTGACAGATAAAATATATTCTTATTATTCAGGGGCCCACCGACTAAATATGCAACTGGATCACTTCATGATTTCCACTACTTTGCTACACCATGTAATATCAACACATTATCTGGGGTGAACGCACTCGGACCATAACCCCCACACCTTGGATTTACAATGGGAGAACATTAGACCCCAGATCCCGACCTGGCGACTGTAAGCTGACACCTTATTAGACGCACCTTTTTCGTAATTCGCTGGCTACTGCTGCTGCGCAATATTTTGAGGACAACGCCGGAACAGCTTCTACGTCCCAAATTGAATGGGATGCTTTTAAGGTGGTGGTGCGAGGCCATACTATGCACCCGCAGGCAGGTATGCATAAACAATTGGAGCGGGATCTGCTGTGAGTGGAGCAACGGTTAGCTGAGGTTGAGCAGGAGGGGGCCGGGGAGGTCGCAGGCGCCTTGTACAGTGCACGGGTAGACCACTCCTGTCTGCTGGATAGATTACGTTGTTTGAATTATGCGGCACACTCTGAAAGGACCCATAGCCAGCACAACAAGGCAGGCAAGCTCCTCTCATGGCTGATCCGGCAGGAACTTTTGGCTCCTCCGGTCACATCTTTATGTACAATATAGGGGGCTATGGTACACACCCAGAAAGCCATTCACGAAGAATTAAAATCCCATTATAATGCATTGCAGAAGTCCCGCACGCAGGTCACGCTTACTGAGGTCCAGATTTTCTGGTGGACCTCGCTTTCCCGCAACCAACTCCCGCACAAGAAGACTTAAACGCTCCTTTTTGCAAGAGGAAATCAGAGATAGCATTTGCTCATCATCTAACGGCAAGTCACCAGGCCCCGAATTTTATAGCAGTTATTACATTTATATGCAATGCCATAGAAGACTCCTCACTCACGCCCACACAAAACGAGGCAACCCTGATCTCTCTGCTTAAGCCAGGTCACGATCCACAACTCCTTGGCTCTTACCGCCCTCTAGCACACCTTAACACAGATTACAAAATATTTGCATCGGTACTGGCCTGACACTCCACTATGTTTAGATACTTAGGTGTCTACATCTATAGATCACCCGCTGGCCTGGCAATCTAGTGAGAGCCATTACGGCTATCAAAGCACAGGTGTGCTTTTGGAAAACACTGCCCTTGAATGTTAGGAGTTGCGTCACTTTAACCAAAATGATCAGCTTACCACCATGGTTATATCATTTTTCAAATCTCCCCATATATGTCCCCGCCGGCATTCTTCACAGCCTAGAAGGCATTCTTCGAGACCTAATCTGGAACCGAGGTGGACCACGCATAGCGTTAAACAAACTATATGCGCCCACAAGCAAGGGAGGCTTAGTAGACCCGAACCTGGAGCTCTACTATCTAGCCTCTCAGCTACAGTGGGTATCAAAATGGATGTGTGGGAAGGAACTGGCAGACACTGCGACCGCGGCACCCCCGAGGTCGCAGTCCCAGCTAGACCACTTCTTTCATCCTATAATTAGACTTCCCTGCCCGTCTCAGCTCTATGTAGAGTTGGCCCATAAGTGTTATCAAAGAAGCCTCTACCTGACCCGCGGTATGCACCCTAATGCTCCGCTGATACCACTAACAGGGACCCCCAGCAGTAAAGAGAACATATCAGACGCGGAATTGGCGACATGGCACGAGGCAGGGCTTGATGCGGTGGGCGACCTGTATGAGCAGGACACTCTCCTTACGTATGTTGCCCTGTCAAAAGAAAATGATCTTCTAGCAGGCCAGTTCCTTTTACATGCCGGAATGATACGAACCTTGATTTCAGCCTGGGGAGACAGAACAACCGAGCCCTGCACACATACGCTTATCCAGTACTTACATGTGATGGGGAGGAGGTCGCACATGGTGCAATATTTAGTGGAGACCCTGCTTACACACACACTGACACCGCTATCGAGACTTCGCAAGAGGTTGGCTGCGGATAGAGGACGGCCATGGACTGATAAAGAGTGGGATTCATGGATAGCTTGATCCACATGTATACCACGCAACTCGCGATTTAAACTTATCCAAACATATATTATTCATAGGGCGTACCTTTCACCAGACAAAATCAATGACTATTTTCATCTCAACACCTCCGCCTGTCCCGGATGCCATCGGATTGGCGCAGATCTACTACACATGCTATGGTCTTGTGCCTCATTGCAGCTCTATTGGCATACAGTTGTAGACACACTAGCAAAATGCACTAAGACGCCACTTCAGTTCAACTGGGAGAACTGTGTGTTGGGATTATACCCGCCGACAAAGGAAAATAAAGTGATATCCAGATTCAGAGATCTGGGCTTGCTCACGGCGAAGCGCCTCATTACAAAGCGATGGAAGCACGCTGACCCTCCAGCGTCGATCCTTTGGGAGAAATCTCTCACAATATGGGCACAGGCTGAGAGCACTACATTACACAAGGAAGAAACTGCGGGCCTGCACAAACATGGGATACTTTTCTTAAAGTGCTCACGCGGCCAGACACCGCAGCTCAACACTCGTAGCTTCCAGACGATGTACCAGGGGTCCCGAAACAATCAAATCCTCCACTCTCCCTCTTTTCTCCCTACTCCATGGTATCACTGATTGTCGCTGGGTATGTCTCGGCTGTGTGTAGTGAGTTCAAAACCGCGATGCCCCCCTTCCTCTCACGCCGTAATATTATCATGGAACTTCACTATTGATTCTTCTGATTTTACAATGCATTGGTCCACATGCACCCTCTTACCGGTCATATCACGTGATCTCTGTAGGCTGCAAATGGCCATAAACACGTGGGGCCGTATTACAGAAGGTGTCCCAGGGGCACAACCAGTGTTTACACCTGCTTTGCGCCCCCCCAGGGCACCTTGGTATGTGTGTGCGTCCCCTATAATACCGATAGCGCTGGTGCACTTAAAGCGCTAGCGCTACCTTCAGAGGGCATTCCCTCATTTGCACAGGTGAGTGCCCTGTGCAAATGAGGGGATTCCTTTGACTCTGCGCCCGCGTCATATCACAGAACCCGGCGCAGAGTCAAAGAAGCCCTCAGGAGGCGCACTGACAGTGCGCCATTTAAAAGGCGCACTGTTAGTGCACCTCTTGAGAACAGCCCTCTGCAGGGGATAAAGGGTGTCCCATGGACCCCTAGACATCCCCTTGACTGCACCCGCCTGCAAGGGGATCTCTAATCCCCTTTGAAAGTGCAGGTGGGTGCCGTCTGCATAGTGAATACACAGAGCAGCTGCTCAGTGTTCTCACATGAATGCGCTGCCGCCAGTGGCAACTGTTGTTTTTGCCACCAGGGCAGAGCATACATGATTATAGGGCGCAAACAATGATAATGTGTAATACAGCTCCTGATGCACTCTGGAACCCGGGTCAGTGGATGTTGCTGGCGAGAGGCTAGCGCGCTGTAGCTGGCATTTATTTGTATCCAACTAGCGTATTGACCCGGAGCTACTATTCAGAATGTGTTCATTAGTGTCAACGGGATGAGTGCTAAGGCTCATGGGACTTGTAGTCCTTATCATGAGAAGAACTATGTTATGTACAAAACAATACAAGAAGAGTATGAAAAATAATGTGAGGGACGTCTGAAGGGGACCTCTGATATTACTGGCCATTGTCTTGCGAACCATTTTTTTCAATTTGTCGGGGTGATGGAATAAACATCAAGCAGCAAATGTGTCTTGCTATCTATTCCAATCTATCGAAAGGCATTCCTTTTCATAAACTGCTTCTTTGATTATGCTCAGTTACAATGTGCTAAATGCACAGAAAAAGGGATTAAACTAATGGAACTCAAAGTAATTCATTGTTATATTTTTTTTATTTGTATAGTTTCATTAAATATCCTGATCACAGTCTATTCTTCACGTACGACAATGTCTGGTTTAGAGGGTGTAAGAAGATAGCAATAAAAATGTGTGTATCTATATGTATCCCCCGTAGCATATTTTCTCACCTATATCTCTTTTTGGACTCCTATATTTCAGGCGATTAATACTAAGTGTTCTAAAGTGACCTTTCTATTTGGTAGTTTTCAATATATCATAGGTTGCATGAACATCAGAGGGATGACCAAGGAATATCATCATTTAACCCTTTCAAATGGCTTTTAAGTCTGAAAATCCAAAGTTGTTCTCTACGAAAAAGTAGTGCGTCCAGCTCACCCATTTGTGTAGTGTAGTATGGTTTATCTAGCACTATCCATATGATGTCATTTTCCGTATGGTCTTTTTGTAGAAAAAGTTTAGTCAATTTCGGGTTGCTTTTCTTACACTTCATAGTGCTCTTATGTTCCACTATTCTAGTCCTTACTTATCAGGTGGTCATCCCTACATATCGTAGTCCATATGGACATGTAATGTTGAAAATCATACGTGATGAGTTACAATCCGTGTGTTTATGTATTCCACATGGTATCTTGAGTCTTATGTCAATTTGTGCCATAGGTTGATTTGAGACACAGACCGAACACCTTCCACATGGGAATTGACCTGTGTGTATTTGTCCATAGTCCTTGTTGAGTTTCATGCGGTTTACTGGTATGTGGTCTAGTGAGGACTAACATATCTCTGATGTTACTGCTACGCTTTACGGCAAAACTAGGCTTCTCTCTTTGTTTATATCCGATATTCAAGATAAGCCTATTCTTGTTGATTGTATGTGTTAACACAAGTCCTTGTCTTAGGTCTTGAATAGGTTTCCAGAAGGGCCTCCCTGATATTGGGACATCCATGGGCAATACAAATAGTGTGCAAGACTGTCCTTTTGGGAGCAGTACCTTCTTGGTAGGGTAAAACGCTCCTTCAGAGATCCTTTGTGTGGTAATATATGCATATTCAATGTCATCCAATTTCTGACAGCTGAAGAGCAGTCCTGAAGCTGGTTAAAAAATGTGAGGTTACTCGCAGTAAGCTGAATTAAAAGTTCTCCCGTCAGCAAATTTAATGATCATAAAACCCAAAGAACGAATCAGCATTGCTAATGGAATAATGCAAACGTAAAATAATGGGGGTTCAGGAAAGATCACTGGGCAACTGCAGAGGTTAGGAGGAGAGCCCAAAGCTAGAAAGGCTGCAGCACGATGACTTGTTGCTTGTCCTGGAGAAAAGATAAGCCTTGGCTCTGATTCAAAGTGAAAAACAGCCTGCCTGCCTGCATTAAGGAGAGCAACAAGTTTTCTGCTTGGCAACCATCCACCAGTTTTACCTGCCAGAGGGCCTCAATTCTGCTACAAAAGGAGCTCCAACTAGCAGCTGGGGAATTGGCAACAACACTGCTCTGCCAATTAGTCTGATTCGGGCTATTAGAGCTTCACCAATTGGCAGATTTGCAAGACTGCACCAGATTGTGTACGCTCCTTAAATAGCAGGAATGGGGCTAGTTGGCTTTACAGACACCTGGGTAAAATTCCATCAAAGACCACCCAAGTTCTAGAACAAATGGAGGAACAACCAGCAGCAGTGAACGATTCCACCACGTCTGTATGTTATGTTAAAAGTGATTTTTTAAGCGCTCGTACACCAGGCGGTTTCTTGGCGCTGAAGATAGGACAGTTGCAGTCGCAAAATAGTGAGTTCAGTTATATGCCTGGGAGAAGAGCCAAGTCTTGAGTAATTTCCTGAATTGGGTGTAAGAGCTTTCCATAAGCAATTCGAGGGGAAGAGGGTTCCAGAACTGAGGAGCCATGGTCTTAAATCTAAGGCCCCCATGTTTCTTTCGTTTGAAGGGATTGGGGGATAGCAAGTTCTTGTTAGAAGAGCGTAGGTGACGCAAAGGAATATGCCACTGTAACTTTCAGACCACGTCCTGAAAGAGCTTTATAGATGGTACAGCCTAGCTTGAATAGATAGCGTTGGGACAAAAGAAGCCAATTAAGGCTTCTCAGCAATGATCTCAAGTGTTGGTGTTTCGGCTGACCAAAAATTAGCCTAGCCGCTTGGTTCTGAACCAGTTGCAGCCAATGCAATTGGTATGCTGGTATACCCACATACAGAGAATTGGCGTAATCAATACGCTAAATTACCAGGGCAAGAACAACTTGAGTCAGGGCCTCGGTGGACAAGAATCTACTGATTTTCCGAATTCGTCTGAGATAGAAAAAACATGCAGAGACCACTGAGCAGATCTGACCCTTCATTGTTAGATCATTACTGATCACGATTCCCAGGCTTTTTACAGAACTAGCTGGGAGTGGGGGACTCCCCCGTGACGGAGGCCAGAAGTTGGCATTCCAAGGGTTAGCCGACCCACCAGTGAGGATCAGCTCAGTTTTCTTGGGGTTTAATTTGAGATGATTTATATTCATCCAGTCACTGATGAAATTCATTGTGGATTGGAAACTCACAGCAGATGATGCGGATGAATCAATGTTAAACACCAGCTGAAGATAGTTAAAAACTGTAACCTCTCTTTTACGTAAAGCCAGAATCAAAGGTAAAATGTACAAATTAAACAGAAGGGGTGAAAGGGAAGAGCCCTGTGGGGCCCCACAGGTCAATTTTCTTTGTTCTGCACAAAAATGTGCGCGGCGGACTGATTGAACGAGATTGTCGAGAAAGGAAGTGAACGACTTTAACAACAGACCTTGGATCTCGGTGCAGCCAACACGGTCAATCAAAAAAGTGGTGATTGACCGTGTCAAACGCGGCCGACAAATCCAGGAGCACCAGGGCCTGAGTACTACCCTGATCAGCCCCCCTCTGTTTGTCCAGGACAGCCAAGATGACAGACTCAGTTGAGTGTTCAGGTCTAAACCTTACGTGATGAGATTCCAGATAATAAGATTGCTCTACAAAAGAACTGAGACAATTAGCGACGTGGGCTTCCCAAATCTTACTTAAATAAGGCGACAAAGAAATAGGGCGGTAATTACCAGGAACCAGATGATCTAAACTGGGTTTCTTAAGGATGGGAACAACTTCTGCTTTTTTGAATAAATCTGGAACAATCGCTTGAGCTGTTGTTGAGAGTTGTTAAGAAGCAGTAGGGGGGGGGGGGGGGGGTCCGGGCAGCATAGGAATGCTTCCCGAAGGATGTGAGGGGGGGCTACTATCCATAGGGGAACCGGAACAGACCTCTTTAAGTAGGGCAAAAAAGATGTTGGAGTAATAAAAGGGATTTGATCTAAATGAGCGGGGTTTATGTAAGAACATGGAGGGGCCAGGGGTAGGGAAGGCTTAGTGATACTGGCCTTAATAATGGCAATTTTCTCAATGAAGAAAGAATTGAGGGAATTTCATAGAGGTTGTGATGGAACAGGTTTTGCCATGACCCCATCCAATGAAGCAAGTTCGCCCACAATAGAGAAAATGTACTTAGCTTTGTTGGCCGAGTTTAATAATTTAAGGGAAAAATATTCAGTTTTGGTCTTAAGAATAGCGGTTTTATAGTCTCTCAGTAGAGACACAAAAGCGGCCTTTTTGAAGGGACAGTAATCATGGCACCACTTGCGTTCAGCTAGTCTCAGTGCAAGTTTTTTAAATTTTAGATCTGCGGAAACCAGCGTTGTGAATCGTGGGGCGTCCCTGTTTTAATTTTTCTCAGGGGGCTATACAATCTCAGGTCGAGTCCAGCCAAGTATTAATGTTTTCCGCTTGTATATGGGGGGCCTCATCTAGGGCAGTGGGGGCTGAAACAGTTAACAAGGAACAAAATTCTTTGATGTCCACCCGACCCCTGTACCAAGTCCCAATTTTGTTAGACGAGGGTTCCACCATACTGCTCAAACAGCAGGTGAACAATTCACTCACAGGGAGGCTATCAGGACAAAACAAAACAGGTAAGGTGTACAGTGATAATAAAAAATATTACCCAGAGTTGTCCTGACTACCAAATTGTTCTTGTGACTACACAAATCCCTTGAGCGTAAAAAGCGTATAGCACTGGCTAGTTTCCTGTTCAGTACCTGAACACCCATACATACCAGTCTAGTGCCTGCCTTGCCAGCAAGCTAAAGTATTAGGAACTATAAGTGCAGTCTCACTTGTCGACACCATAATACTCATTGCCTTGCTGCTGTTCAGATTTGTTTGACAATATATTTCTTTGTGGCTTAGGCAAAGATGCTAAACTACAGACAATGCAAAATCATAGTCGCACTCTCTTAATCTAAAGTAATCAACTTGCACTGCTCCAGTCCTCCCAAACCCTCAATGGCTTTAAGCAGCACAGAGAATGAAGTTCAAAATTCTAGCTATCATTTTTAAAGCAAACGAGCAGTAGCCTAAAATACAAACAGGGCATATTTACAAACTATACTTCCAGTCAAAAACCCAGAAGTGAAGCAAAGCAAACCAGACTACTCACTTCAGATTCAATTACAAATCATAGGAAAGTAGGTCGATCAGGGAGTTAAGCATTCAAAAGGATTGCCACTCAGACCTTATGAACCAAATCGGTAAAAAATCTTCAACAGAAAACAAGCTCTGGCAAAGCCAATAGGTCGCACCTTTATGACCAATTAGCTTTGCCAATGGTTTTTAGCAATGCTGTACACCATTCTTGATGATGTGCAGCATGGATAAAAACAAAATTCAATGATACAGCTGCATGCGCATGGATGCAAACCTAACAAATGATGCATGCACTTTTCTTTTTCTTTTTAACTACCCATCTAAGTTAGATCAATAACTAAAATAAAATAAAACACTCAAAAGCACCCCCACTACCTTAAAGCATTTTTTTTTAATTGACAGACGGGAGACAGAAGCAACATGGGGGGGGGGGTGTTGGGAACAGCAAAGCAACGTGGTGGGGATGCAAAAGCAATGGGGGGATTGGAGGGAACGTAAAAGCACCAGGGTGAGAGTGAATGCGACAGATGCAGGTGGTAGCAAGCAAAGGGAAGAAGCACACAGGTGATGCAAAGTGGTGAGGAGAATCAGACAGGCAATAGAAAGCAGCGTGGGGTGCAGGGGGAACAAAATACATGAGAGAGATGTCTCAAAAAGACACACACTCTAAGGTAGTGTGTCACACAAAAGAAGAAAGTAGTGCATGAAAGCAAGCAATGGAAGCAGCAATGCAAAGAGGCAATGGGCCAAGGGAGGGACAAACACATGACTGGCAAGCTGGGACACAAAGAAAAAGCAGGTAAATGGGAGTGACAAGAAAGTCAACCAATGGTATTGGGCGGGCTCCAAGGCCCTCTGTGTTCTTGGTAAATCCAAAATATGCCTCGCAACGGACAGTGCATGCGTAGAATTGTAGGCTCAACCTAATAAAAGTAAAACGAGCCTCTTGATAGAGAACTTCCCTTAAAATCATGATGCCACAGGTACCAGCCCACACCCGCCCCAAAGACTGGTCCCATTTGAGTACAGATCGAGACCGCCGAATCTGGACCAAATGATCCACAAAAATTATTGGCTTCTGTATGCACTGCTTCACTACTCGGGAAGGAGTCTGAGCAACATCTTTCCTGTCAAGTTATCACTTCACAAAACAAACGCATAAATATAGCTGGTCTAATGTCACTGAATGTCTCGGATTCAAAAGGCTTACGGTTCAAAACTTCAAGGACAGTGCTGGAGCTCAGAAGTGGATGGGAAGTCCCTAAATTGGAACGGTAGAGGAAAGCCCCTCAAAAAAACATGGAAATAGTTTTTAGAAAAAGGAAACATTCCATCACCTGTTGGTGGCAATTGTTGAAAAACAGGACTATGCACCATAAAGGAGAGCTTCATAAACTGTCTAGAGAGGGGATAAAGTTGAACATAAAAGTCCTGATAACATATGCATGCATCCCTTTCAAAAGCTCCATGGTAAAGCTAGGGGCAGGTAGAATCATTATTGTGCATGTTTGTATTAAACCAATAACAATAAAACAGTATGTTAAGCATAGGTAATAAAAACAAATAGTATAATATAGGCAGGGCCGGACTGGCCATAGAGGGCAATGGGCAATTTCCCGGTAGGCTGGAGGGGGTCGGCCGATTTTGGACCAGTGGGGGATACTTTTGTTACTTTGGGGGGGGGGGGGGAGCAGGGGAGTACTGCAAAATAGGAACCCTGTAACTTAAGCGCAGCAGCAGTGTTTCCCACCAGCACCTTTGACTGTAAATCTTAAGTGTTTTTTTTATTGAGAGTTAATGTTAGAATCCAAATGAGAATGCCTTTTCATTATACATGTGATTTACAAGTAATTTGAGTTTTTGTAGAATGACTTTTGTGCAAGTTCTAGTGAAAACGAAAAAGCCTTTATTGACTTCTTTAATAAGGTTTTGCGTTGCGTTGCGACCTATTCATCGATGAAAGTGCAGATGCAGTTGGTAGGTAATAATTAATGATGCAAAGTTATCGGTCATTTAAAGAATGTAAAGACTCAGCTGATCAGTCTCCTTTTTGATACAAAAAATAATTAAACACGTCGATGTTTCAATTAACACAATATCCAAAATAATTAGTAAAGCTGATATTTAGGGCTGTGGCATGAGCCAGAGTAAGATGGCCACTGGAACTGCCTGGTATGCACCTAGCCTGCACCTACAGAGGATCAGAAACGCTCCAGAATGAAGTGACATCCCGTTCCACCACAGTAAAAGTGAGGGTGTACCAGCGGAGAACCTATACCATGGTGCACAGTCCGGTTCATCCAGGATTTCAATGGTTTGCACAGACTAGCGTGGGAGCCGGGACTGACAAAATGGCTGCGCCCAATCGCAAGGATCTAAGCAGTCTGTCTTGAGTATCTGGTTGTGTGCATAGAATCAATGGCCACCTTTCCTATCCCTTCAGCCTTTCCCAAGGCACTTGTCAGAGCTGCCCCTTCTATACTTTTCTTATTAGCCATCAAACCCTTAATAACAATGTTTAGAGACAACCCAAGTATTCCAGGCATCAGCTTCCACTCTGGTAGACAAGTGGTGGTGGCTTACATGGACGATGTCCTCTTGTTCACCGAAGATGGCCCACAAGCTATCCCAAATATCATGCAAGAAATAGAGTGATATCCATTAGCGGCGGGATACTCTCTAAACAAAGATAAAACCAAAGTTTTCCCCCTAAACATTTAATGTACATCTGTGGTAATTGGCGATCTCTGTGGACATTGGAAACCAAATGCTATCAAGTACCTTGGCGTGTGGTACGGATCTGAAACACTGGCGATGTTAATGAGCAGAAAATACCAAAATCAAAGAACTACTACTCCCCCCCCCCTCCCCCCAATTTGGCTCCTCCATAGCTTCCCTTTGGTACAACAACAATTAAACTAGAAAACAAAACAGAATACTTGGAATCATGGGTTATGAAAGGTATTAACTCGATAAATGACCTAGGATCATGTGTAAGCACCATCCCATTCCCATCTTTGCAGGAGAGTTTCGATCTTCCAAACATAGACTTTTATAGATTCCGGAGACTGAAATGCGCATTGGGTAGGCTGAAGCTGCCACACCACCCAGACCTACCAGAAGTACTTAGAAAACGTAAGGAATGAGTGCTTCACCGACTCACGAGTATACAAACTCCTGGATACACCCAACACTGAGACTCTTTGCCCATAAATGAGGATACTTTTTGCATCCATCACACCAAGCAGATTTTACAGACAAGAGGTAGGGTCATATCTGGCAATCCCCTTGTTCGGCAAAAATCACACCAGCCCTTGCACAATCAAGGTTCTGGTCAATTCACTAAACTTACTGGACCCCCTCGAGCCTCTATAAACCGAGTCCAAGAGATTCAGATCTATGCTGGAGATGTGAGGAAAGCACAGGTGACCCACAATGCATGTTACTTACCTGCAAAATGCCTCTCCCGCTGAGATAAAGAATACAATCATTGATACACAAAAAATATCAGGGCTAACAATAGAAATTGACTTCTTGAGGACAGCACTGGGCATCTACGCTAATCCCTGTTCCTCTGAAATTACTGGAAACACTGCTCTACTAGGAGATCTCCTCATATCACTGAGGACTAAAAATATACTCGCAACCTGGAAAATGACATCCCCAAGTTCCTTTGACAAATGGTGAAAATTACCTTGCTCGATCTGGGGCACTGACAATGAACTACATTCTATACTACCCTCCTCTGCTGGATCCAGATGTCTGGGAGGTGCTTTTGACAAATACCTACATTAAAACAAACCACCCTAAACTTTCCTTAAGTCCCCAACCTACTTTAAGGATTAACAAAAGTCTCTCTCCCCTCTACTTGGACACACGCATCTGAACAAATGCACAGTTGATGCTAAGTGCGATCCCAGCCCAGTGTAGCCTTCCCGGCCATCCGTCCCCCTCTCTTGCCTGTTTCTTTTTCTTTCTCTTCTTGCTCACCTTTCCTAGATTTCCATTTCTCGCTATTCCTTTTTTAGACACTTTATTTGCCAGGTTACATTCCTGTTGATCCAGTCCCATTGCACAACATCGAAGCACCTTCTATTTCACTCGCTGAGTACGGTCCTTGCAATATATTATTAGGTTTCACAGCATACTCTCTTAAGCCTGGTATTCCACGTTGTCTCTCTCTCCAGATCTACTTTAATGGGAGTTTGTGGTGTACTGGTGCAATTTAATTCGCTTTTTTATATGAAAATAAAAAAAAATAAAAAAATAAAGCTGATATTTAAGGCAATTAGAGATAGTAATATAATTCAAGTCTTAATCAACAGTTAGACAAGAATGTTCTTAGACTGTATACAGTTTGAAAACGTCAGGTTTATGTATTTGTCGACTAAAAAAACACTGCTCAGTATAGGATCAATAGAGCTAACTTGGTTATGGTGATTGTCGGTCTGACTGTCACATTCCATATTTCCTCGAATAATGTTTGCTCGGGCATGAAACATAAGAAACTCATCTTTGATAGGTTTGTAATGTGTATAGTCTTTTTCGACCGTGAGATATATGTATGAGTCAAATGATAGATACTTTTGTTTTCCAGTCCCCAGTTAACCCTTGGTTCAGTACATCCAAATCACACAAATTTTGTTTTCCTGTGATCTACCTTTAATCTGTTCAAAATTTTTCTTTTCCTGAAGTAGATATCATGTTGGATGAAGGTCGATTTTTGTGGTGGACAAAAATCGCAACATCAGAATCTAAGAACATCATGGTGTCAGTAGAGTTGAAGGTCTCTGGTAAATCTGCAATCCAAAGATAGTATAGGAGAGAGGCCAAAATAAATCCTTGCTTTAACCCATTTCTAGTAGTAATCTTTGGTGTTGTCATTCCCATCTTACAATTAAACTTGAACATGTATTTCATTATGGAGTTCCATTATGGAGTTCAATGTATATTTGGTTTCCCTTGAGTGTAATTTGCCCAAAGCCTTTCCTGTCAACCCTGCTGACTGACAACTGTTGGGTAGTCTATATGCCAAATAAACATTCTCTTATCTTTCGTTGATAGCACATTAACAACTAGAATGGATACTGTCAAAATGTTGTCGATGGGTAAATACTTGCGTTTAAACCCAGTTGGGTATAACTTTAGGAAATTATTCTCCTAGACCTATTTTGTTCTAGAAAATACTTAGCTAAGATTCCCCCTTTTGACTCCAATAGGGCAATTGGCTACATCTACTTGTATCTGTTCTAAGCTCACACTTGAAAATTAGTTCCACAACTGAGCCTTACCAAGAAGGATTCGCTCATTACAGAAAGTGTTATTGAAAAGGAGGTACAGTATATTGAATGTCCACAGGTTTCAGGATATTTCCTTTCTTAGTGACTTCGATCATGGTATGCAATCTCTGAGACCATGTTAACATTTTATAATTACTGTTAGGATTAGGCTGCAATAGTCATCAAATACCAGTTACAAATGTTCAACTGGCTACCGATACGAGGTTCCAGATTTCAGGTTTCCAATATGAGAGTGAAAGAGTGAAGCTCTATGTAATCAACTGTTTGACTGTGAAGTGTGTATAATGATTTTCTAACGGGCTGTGTCACTCGTGGAAAAAAAGAAAAACATATGTGAATTCTAGTCCAATTGGATGTATCTGAATTGAAACTTAAATTGTGTTGAGTTAAAAGGATCACTGGTCACAGTAAATCTTTGGAGCTGCTTTAATTGGCTGTGATTCTAATGTTGAAACTGTTTATAGCAATGCCTGTTAAAGCCGGAGTCAACCCGAATATCCGTTCCTTCTTCATCACAACAGTTAGCTCTGCTTTAACTTCCTATGTGTCACACAGCTTGTGAAGTAGATCTAGCTGTCTAGCTCAACTTAGCTCTGACTCAACCAGGTACAGAGTCAGACATGGCCTCAATCCTCCATACTCTCTGCCCAACTACACCATGCATATAACCAGTGTCTGTCACTCCAGGCCTCACCAGACACCCACATCGGCACCACAGCAGGAGTGAAGGTTCAGTCGAAAGGGACCTCTGTAGTAGTAGGATTGGCCTAACATGATTCAAGGTGCACTTGGAATCACACAGAGTGGCATGAGCACCGCCTACCGCTTCTGCTGATGCAATAAGCTGCATAGTCATGCAGCGTAATGCCATGAAGAGTGCAGTGAAGACCATGGAGCAGCACTGTTCATAGTATAACTCCACCAGAAGCGATGTAGAGGCATGTGGGTCACTACTGCCTTTAAAAGGACAAAGTTATAGGTACCCTCAGATCAGTGCTTACCTGGGAGAGACCTAAATGACCGTAAATTAGTGTCCAAGGAGATGCCAGTATGTTCAGCTGTTTTGCCGAGAGGTCCCTCATAGAATGCTGCCCCTAGAACAGGAGATGTTCTTGAGACCATCTGGAGTCACTGTAAATCATTAGACAGTCTTGCTGAGCCATGGTTCACCACAAATGACAGAGAAAAAAATATTTAGTAAATAATGAAACCATTCCAGAAGGAAAAATCCAATATCAAATACCTCCTTCTAATCAATGCAGCAAAGGCGCAATTCTTCAATATTGCCTGCATTCACCAACTCAATTCTGCTGCTCAAACATCCAGAAGGTCAGAAAGGTGAATGGCCAACTAGTGAGTACAGATAACTCATTGGCCAGTTTAGGATATCCTCATACCCACACAAAAAAGGATAAGTAGCTCATTTATTCTCATAGCAAATGGCACATTACCATAAAATGTAGGTCACAGATTCTCTTTAACAGTTTGATACGGGAGGATTTAAGTGAACAAATCTTTTAATGGTGGCCCCTAAGACCATAGTTCTAGAGACAGTGTTGACAGGGTCACATAAGGAGTTGAGAAGCCCTAGGGCAATAAGACTGCATTCAGCCAAAAAAAAACACATCTTCTACCTCCAAAATCAGTCACGAAACCTCTTTACGAAAGATGGGTGCCTCTAGTACACTTTGAGGTTATATGGATTTTGTTATAGTGGCCACTATACAAGAAGAAAGTAGGCTTAAATGTATTGAGTATCCGTTCTGAGAGGGGTTCTTCTCTGTTTTTAAAGAGTTTTCCCCTGGATCCTTTCCAAGATTTTGTTCATGGAAGTCAGTTGCACGATGGGACTTTGAGTACAGCCAGGATTCCTTGTATCCTGCTTCACGCTTTTCAACATTAGAGGAGAGCTTCACAGTTGAATAGGTGCTGCTCGAAGTCATCTTGGCCTTTCAAACACTTGCTGGGGCTTTGCAACACGGAGTCTTTACCGCATCTTGTGCTGGGGAATCTGCTGACCTGAATAGCGGGTCCCTCCATTGGCTGGATCGAACTGCTGCTGACTGAGAGGAAGCGGGACTGCGAGGACCAGGGTTCTTAGCGCTCCTGACATCGCGCGCACCTGGTGCCTCTTCCCCCCCCCCTTACCTGGACCTTAAAACATGACTCGCGGACCCCGCTCCGCGGGAGCAGCTCGAAGTCGTCTTGGCCTTTCAAACACTTGCTGGGGCTTTGCAACACGGAGTCTTTACAGCATCTTGTGTTGGGGAATCTGCTGACTCACTTCATTTGGTTGTTGCTGCTGCTGGATTATCGCCGATACTGCGAGGGAAGGTCCAAATCCTTCCAAATCCTTTCACGTGTGCCCAGGTGCTGCCTCCCCGAGGACTCGCTGGTGTGAGCGCGAGCTGCAGTCGGCAGGCTCTGTCTAACGCTCCCAGCTGGAGTCCCCAGGGTCAGAGGCCAGGGCGAACTACACGCGCAACCCGGGGGACTGCGAGGACCAGCAATCCCTGCACTGATCAGCTGGTTCCTCTTCCCCCAGGCGCAACGCCCCCACGGACACACCCACCGGCGAAATAGAGATATAATTCGTGACCCCCGCTTCGAGGGCGCCACTCACTTCATTTGGTTGTTGCTGCTGCTGGATTATCGCCGATACTGCGAGGGAAGGTCCAAATCCTTTCACGTGTGCCCAGGTGCTGCCTCCCCGAGGACTCGCTGGTGTGAGCGCGAGCTGCAGTCGGCAGGCTCTGTCTAACGCTCCCAGCTGGAGTCCCCAGGGTCAGAGGCCAGGGCGAACTACACACGCAACCCGGGGGACTGCGAGGACCAGCAATCCCTGCACTGATCAGCTGGTTCCTCTTCCCCCAGGCGTAACGCCCACGGACACACCCACCGGCGAAACGTATATCAATAACATCAATCCAACCGCGACGCGGGACGCGCGCGGGTCGGCGCACGGAGCGAAGCCCGGGCAAAGGGCGGGCCGTCTGTGGCCGTCCGGGGACGACCGAGGACGGGACGGGCCCCCCCACTTTCATCTCCTCTAGGAATACTGGATTACATGAGAAAAAAAGAATCGGCCGTAACCCTGTTTAGGTGAGACTGTATACCAATTTGTGCATATCTCTAGGAGTTGATTAAAGCTGAGGATCTCGTCTATTCATAACTCATACATTTCACCTAAGAATAATCTATATAATACTAAATTTCTCTTAAACCAGATACTGAACTAAAAACACTAAATTTACTTAGAATCAGTAGTAATCACTAATATCATCAATTGATCTCTAGCCACTTCATGATGGCATTAAAAAAACTACGCTCACGAACAATCTATATGAAGCGCATGGGTACTGACGCAGCCGTCAGAAAATCCACAGACAAATCGATGAAACCTGGACAAATATCCTGTACTCCGGCTATAACTAAATATTTTTCTACTCTTTCTACGAAAAAACATAAATTTCTTTTAACACCAGAAGAAGATAATAAGTTAAATCTCTTTCAGCAAGACTGAACATCAGTTGCTACTATCTTCTGAACAAAGCATTCATAATCAAGGATCAACTAATATAGAGAGCAACTTGGCAAAGATCTCCTTCTCTGAAGAGCACCATAAATCGATCTTAGAGACATCACAAATAACACCAATAAAACATCGGGATAGTGAACTATGTCTGGAGGTCTCTGCAAGTAACATTACGAAGATGGAAGAAGAAAAATTAGAAATTCCATTAAGTCAAAAACAGCCACTTACCAGTTCCCCAGAAAAATCACCCAATCTCTATTCTAATCAAACTAACCTCACTGACCCCTATTTTCCAAATTTAACCTCTGCAATCACCGTATCCCCCCTGTCAAAAGCACTTTTTTCCTTGCAGGACATTCTGGAATCAGTTCTTACCCATCTTGGTCAAATCCTAGCTAATTCTGATGATACCCTCGATGTGCAAATAGGCATACTTAAATTCTTGGTGGAAGAAAAAAAGAAAAAAGACCTTACTAATGTTACATCAAAAAAACATGAAACAGTCAATATATCACAATCCGAAGATGGCCCAAAAAAAGGAACTAGGTCTCCAAAAAAACAAGAAGCAAGTTCACAAACGTCTGACGTGATAATAATTGAGACTAAAACTAAGGAATTAAGAAAAAAGAAAAAATCTCCCATTACCTACTCTCTCAAGAAACTGTTCAGAGAAGATATAGAAATTATCACCGAAAATAACATTAAGCATTATCCCATGTTTTCGAATAAAGTAACCGATACTGACCCAGGTCCGATAGCTCGAGACAACAAAGTAGACTCAATAAGAGTTATCGTTGGACAGGAACCAAATCAAACGGGAAAGACCAAAAATAATAACGACCAGGAAGAAGCAAGGGGAAAGAAAAAGAGAAGAAAGCCTCTGAGAAGAATTCAGAAGAAAAAAGGGAACAAGCTTAAATTTCAAAAACATACTTTCTCAAACTCTGTGAGCTCTCCAGCAATTCAAATAACACCGCTGGTGAAATCTTTGAACCCAAAAGCAGAAGAATACTGTCCGACCACAGTAAAAAGAACAACAGGGCAAAAGATCATGGTTACAAAAGAACTACAAGACAATAAATTACAGCAGTGGGATGGAAATCCATCAAAACACATAATAATTGAAGAACTCTTTCCCACAGACAATATGCCGTTCAACCGTGGCAGAATAATTAATCTCTTACAAGAAATACCATCCTTGAACTCTCTTACAAGTAAAGAAATTGACCTAGTACTCTTTCCGAAAAAAGAAAATGACAAATTAGTACAAGTGTCATTCTTTTCCCCAGTTCTTCCTGGAATAATCATAAGAGAGAAGGAAATTCTACACAAAAATGGCTATGATGTAATTTCAATATCAGAACCTAAAACAAATTTACAAAATAACGTTGCAATTAGACAATCTCACAGAAGAAATGATAATTTCAGTTCAAAATGGGGAGACTCTGCATCAAACACTACGAGAAAAGACACACTAAAAATACAAGTAACGCATGGTGAAAGGTCAGTATGGTCCCGGGACACAGGACTAAGTAATACTGAGAATTCTGTAAAATCTTGGGCATGGCTATCAGAAGCTCTAAACAGCAAAAAAATGGATAGACCTCAACAACATCTGGTTTAGCAAAGGCTTGACGTTATTGACATGGAATCTGGCCGGGAAAACTGCCAAAAAAATGAAAGACGCAACTAAAGATCTTCCAGATATTCTTGCTCTACAGGAAACATGGTCAACCGCTCCCTTTACGCAAAAAGGATATTACGTCTATGAAACTCCTGCAAAAAAATCCAAAAGGGGTCATGCGAAGGGAGGCTTGGCAATCTTGTTGAAAGAAGAATATTCTTGGTCACAAGAAATAATTGACACATACTCAGACAACCTGCAATGTATTAAGGTGTCATTCAAAACACAATCATCAGCTACTCATAAAAAAATACTACTTTTTAACATCTATGCCCCGCCCAGTAAAAAATATGACTCATTATTCGACCGCTTATTGGAGATCATTACTCACATCCTTGATGATCAACTTCACATGCCATATATCATAATGGGTGACTTAAACGCTAAAATCTCAAACAGTGAAATTAAGAAATGGGCTCTATTATTTAAAGAGGAATCTTTGGAAATATCACTCCCGCAACTTCCAAAAGGAGCTAAATCAGATAAGAGAGGAAGCTCATTACTATCATTCCTTCCTAGTATAAACGGGACAATACTAAACGGTAATACCAATGGAGATAAACCTGCATCATATACCAGGCAGGGAAATGGAACTCCCTCTATTCTTGATTATTTCATATGTGGGAATGAAGAAAAGGAACAAATCACTCAACTCTCAACTAAATTTAATGAGGAAAGTGATCATGCACTCTACATTTAACAACCCTCTGGTCGGTACAGACTACCTTTCAGAACGAGCCAATATTCAATAAACCTAAAATGGAAGTAAATATAGTCCAGCGTCGGATTTACTGGGGTGCAGAAAATTTGGACTATTTGAATATTCTAATTTCTCAAACTCAATTGTTGACTACTACTTATTCAGACGACCCCATAATGAACTTCGAATATATAATTTACGAACTCAAGCATGCTTTACAAAGTAAATTAAAACAGGATAAACCAATAAAAATTAAATGTTCCAGTAGGAATAAAAACTGGAATCAACCAATTGTAAAAAAACTTAATAGGTTGATTCGAGCCCAGTATTTGAGTTTCTCGTCAATAAATAAAGCGGAAATTAACAGATTAAAGAACCAAATACGAAGAGAAAAAACTAAACAGGAAAAATTGAAGCAGGACTCTAACTGGATTGACATCCAACTAGCAGTCAAGCAATGTAACCAACGCAAATATTGGTCTTTGATAGCGAAAATGACTGGAACCAAAAAGAAGTTAGAGCAACTCCCGTTTCAGAAGAAGACTGGGACATCTATCTAAGTGACTTATACAAACCCAATCTGAATACTATGGTGAGAGAGGCTGTTGAACGAGATATAGAAATTAAAGATACTAAACTCACCAAGACTTCGGCACTGTCTATTGCCATGAATATCAGAAAGGCAAGAAGTACGGGTGCATCCGGCCCTGATCAGATTCCTATCAAGGTCTACCAAGCTGACCATAAAGCGTGGGGCCTGATGCTCTCGCCACTATTCAATTATATATTTGATTCTGGGAAAATACCAAACTCCTGGAAAGGAAGCATAATAATCCCGATATATAAAAAAGGAAAAAGAAGTATAGCAGGAAACTACAGACAAATAGCTCTTATGGATGCTGCCGGGAAGATTTTTGCTGCAGAAATATTGGACAGGTTGAAATCTTGGGCATTTACGCTGGGTTTAATTCCCATGTTTCAGGCTGGATTCCGACCGAATCATTCAGTCACAGACAATATAGCAACCTTTCAAACAATCCTAGATAAATATGTATCAGGAAAATCACAATCAATATATGCAGCGTTCATTGATTACTCTACCGCCTTTGACCGAGTGGATAGACCGACCCTGTGGACAAAACTAAGAAAGATGGGTATCCCGGAACCACTACTACAACTAATAGTGAACCTACATAGTAACACCTGGTGCCGAGTTCAAATGGGGAGAGATAAGGGCTTGTCAAAGATAATACGGACATCTAACGGCTTAAAACAAGGGTGTCTCTTGGCTCCGATGTTATTCTCTCTGTACTTAAGCGACTTACCATCCCATTTACAACAAGGGTTATGTACACCTCCGAAGATCGCCACTCAGCGTATTCATGCCCTGCTGTATGCGGACGATATAGTTATGCTCGACCTAACGCCTTTTGGACTTCAAAGTCTTCTAGATATTTTATACAACTACTCTAAGGAAAAATGTTTAATCCCGAATATAAACAAAACTAAAGTAGTTGCATTTTCAAAAAAGAAAAAAGGTGTGAGGTACCAATGGAAGCTTGGAGGAGAGAGGCTAGAGCAGACAAAGGAATATACCTATCTTGGTAGAATTTTCTCACATAATATGAGTAACATCAAACAAATCAACCATTTAAAAAGGAAAAGTGATTTACACGCTGGGGCCATGTCACGTCTGTACACGGCCACTGGAAATAGGCATTTTTCTGCATTAATAAAAGTCTACAGAGTTAAGATTTCCCCAGTTCTGTCATATGCCTCGGAATATATTCCCTTAAAACAATGGAGTTATATGGACTTAAACGAAGGCAAAATACTAAAAAAACTACTGAAAGTTTCTACTTCTACACCAGTACAGGCGCTAAGACTGGAATGTACTATCACAAGCGCATATGCCACAGCCGTAGCAAATATCATCAGGTGGGCCTATAACCTTCTCCACTCAAAAGAAGGTACTCTACGATATCTGTTAAAAATCGAGACATTCAATAAAGATTCTACCCATCTTATCTTTTCCAAAAATATGGGAGAGGCTTTTCAGTTAGCAAAAGTCAGTTTAGAAATTTTGTCATCATGGACACCTGCACAACTCAAACTCTTCCTAAAAAAACTTTACCCCCAAATTGAGTTATGAGCTTGATCATTTACATTGTACTAAACTATCTGTGTACAAGACTTATGCTGACTCCAAGGAATATAAGCAAAAACAGCCGTATTTGGAATATACTCTTACACACGGCGCAAGGCGTACAATCATGATGTTGCGTCTGGGTATACTTCCCGTATTAACCTTTACCTCTTCCTGGAGACAAGACAGTTCCTCGCTATGTAACCTTTGTCAGGGGGGTAAACAGAATCTTGAGCACCTGCTTTTTATATGCCCAGACAACAAAATAGTAAATGCAAGGTTAACATGTCTAGAGCCCATCTATCGGTCCTGTAGGATTGTCAATGCAAAAGATTTTATATCTTTATGTATAAAGCCACCTAACGAATATGTTTGCTATAGAATTTAAAATTTCATTGAAAATGTATTAATTTGTATGAAAAACTAAATGTATATTTTAATCAATTTTGTGGTCCTCAAAAGAGTACCGAAACAAAAGAAAAAATTTTGACTTTGACTCGTTATATGGTTATATCAAGGCAGAAGACAGCTGAAGAACGCGAACACCTTAACACGACTTTTTGATACAATAATATTATTGCTTCATGAAATACATTACATTAGCTTTACTTCCTACTTGGACGGACACTAAAGCCAGAAGGAGTGGGATCAAGACAGGAAATGACTACTAAATTGTAAATGTAAATGACTACTCTGCACAGGCAACTGGTATAATGGTCCAGTTGCAGACACCAGACATTTTCTTATTGCACTTGCAATGGACAGAGGCACCTCCAGATCACTCCTAGTGTTAGGCTATTGGGTAAGCTTGAGGTGCCCAATACTGGGCTACATGCATGTGTTGGGCGGGGATTAAGGCTCTAACACCACAAAAAGAAATTCGCAGTTCAGATGACATTACAACACTCAACTCAGTTGAAGTTGTGAATGAAGGCACTGAAACAAGGAGTGTGAGGAGGGGTGAACATGTACTGAACGGCCTATTTGCAGGTTGCTGCCATGTGGTGTTATCCCTTTATTCAAAAGAGTGACTCCAGACAAGCCTCCCATACTAAGAGCTGCTTTCACAGTCCTAACTTAGAAAAATAGACCTAAATACTTTGTGACTGGATGGACAGGGCCAGGCATTAAAAGGCTGTAATTTTTATGCCCCAAAACTGCATTTTATTAAATCTGACTTAGGAGAAGCTGTTGAGTAGGCGGTGTCATAACCCCTATCCGAGGGCGAATGGACAAGCAGAGCTACTGGATTCAACCATGGGGGTTGCTGCCTTTTGCTGCTAATGTCTTGTGGCCCGACCTACTATGGGTCCTGAGTTAGTGGGCCAAGTGCTACCCCTTCAGCACTCTCAGTGGTAGAGCAGGTCGTGCAGTACACGGCTTCGCGACAAGTATACAGATGCAAGGTGAACACACACTAACACTACAGCACCCCCACTAAATGAATGTCCCGCCAGATACTTGCGTTTATCAAAAATGTAATATTTATATACAAACACAAAGTGAAAAACAGCATACAAAAACACACAATCTTCATAAGGCCGGCACTCTAGCACTTACCGGGTAAGTCCCCAAGTCTTTCCCCATTATCTACCCAAGGATGATGGTTATTCACAATTCACATGAGGCAGCCATTATGGTTAGGCTCAACTAAAACGTACAAGTTTAGTCAAGGTTTCCTGACCAGTAGTGCTTGTAGTCAGAGCAAGCTCCCCCAGGGCTCGATGCCCAGCACTCAGTCTTACCCGCTTTCACATGGAGCTGCGGTTTGGCACACCTGGGAGCGCATCAGCAGGCTAGCGGTGAGCAGAAGCCTGGATGCTGTGAAGAGGCGGCAGGCGAGCACAGAACTTGTGTACTCATGTGCCAAGTCTTCCTGAGGCCAGTTTTGGGTGCACCTGGGTTTTGGGGTTGGATTTGGTGCTCTTATCCTGCACATCACATTCCACTTCACAATTCTAGCATACACTGCTACAGGTAGGTATCCCCTTAACCACGGTGCTCCTTTCTGGCAACAAGAGTCTTGAAAAGCACACTCTGGGCAATGGCCACTTCGTGTCCCAAAAGTGCGAGGGGTGACAGCCATTCTCGTTACCCCACTGTATCAAGGAGACTGTGTTTATTTTTACCTCAACCCCCACCTGGCATATGGAGGTTGCAAACAGTGCATTCCAGGAGGCAGAGGAGACGTTCATGTCAGAACACTGTACTGGCAGCGGACTGCTTCTTCCCATAGGTGCTTTACCTGGGCAATGGCCCTTACCTCCACTACGGCCCCCTACCTGGCAAAGGGGGTTGTTAACAGAAGCACTCAGGTGGGCAGCCCAATCAGTGAAAACAGCCCTCAACACAGACCCAGCATCTCACCCTCTCCTTCAGGGATCCGTTCTGAACCTCGTTCCCTCCTGGCACTCTCCTCCTCCTCACAGGGTCCTCTGGTCTTGGCAGGCAGAGGCTGGTGCTCCAGGCTCCAGTGCCAGTAGTCTTGATTCTCCTAGGTGGTGTGTCCTCACCCAGCTGGGAGACTAGCAGACCTCAATACCCAGCCATGGTTACAACAGACATAAGTTGTGCTGAGCTTCTCCACACTGATGTACAGCTCCAGTTTGAAAATGTTCAGAGGCTTAAGCTCCCCTTTTTTCATGATCTATTTCCATACACAAACAGAGATTTAGTGTTGAGATTTTTAGGTTTGTGTTGTGGGGGTTGCCTTTTGAATTGCCACTCCTCTGTCCTGTCCTTTGTCCAGGAAGTAGTCCGTCACAAAAGAAGTGATTAAAAACTCGATAGCCCACACACAGACAAAAGGAGTGACTAGAGGATCACACCTTGATGTCCGTCTCACTTATCTACGCCCATCAAAAGCCTACCAAGGCTTCAAGACCTATGATTTGTGATTCCTTATCAGCCTTCCTGAAATGTGCCCAGGCCACATTGACCAGTGACCTTTACAGACTCATAGGACCCTTTTGAAGTGCACAAGAGAGCCCCACTCTTCCTTCTTCCAGTGCGTCCCAATCACTTCTCAGAAATTCACAAATCTGCTTGGGCTGGCTCATCCACCCCCACATGCGTCTAAGGCCTAGGGCTTCCAACATGGAACCCACAGGCCTCCATACAGTGCCATATGCAGGCACACATACAACATGTACAGGAACTCATGCTGACCAGCACAACATACTAATTTGGGAGAGTTAGGTGCACAGCAGTGGAACTTTACATGAGTGGGACAGTAGGCCCCACTTCAGTGCCACAAGTAAAAAGGCCAGTTCACTTGTCACAACAAGCACTGACAATGCAAATAGGTCTGCCTGAATGATGTATAGTGATGTGAAGCATTACAAATAGACAGCATTGTAATGGATATGTATTTGTACTGAAGCAAAGAACTGTAGGGTAAAATTGGTGTAGGTTAAATGGTCAGATGACAGTTGCACTGTCAGGGAAGACCTAAAAATTCATTTAGGTTAATGACGGCCCTCCTTGCATCTCTGCTGCTGCCAGAGAACAACATGTAAATGATCTAGTTATCTAAACCACTTAACTATCTTGACAGTGTCATGTGTGTACTTCTGAAAGTTCAAGCTTGGGCAGCTGGATAAATAAAATGATCACAGCTCGGTGGATGGCAAGCACTTTTTGGTAGAAGCCCACAACTTCTGCCCAATCAAATAATGTACTCCTGGCTCCCAACATGTGGGCAGAGCTAAATCACCTCTCTTGTGGTGCTCATATAATTGCCTGGTGACATCTGCGCTAATAAGCGACACCATAAAAATTGTATATATTGCCACCACTGCGCTCAGGTTACTTAAGTCTGGACAAGGGCAGCAACCCTTTACCACTACCAGGCTATCACTCTGAACACACTCCTATTCTAACAAAACTACAGTCTGTGAGACAGACTTAAGTTATGGTGCACACGAATGACCCATGTTCGCCCTTAACCAAAAATCGGTACCAAGTTTAATGATATCACTGCAGCTTTTCCATTAGCATCCAAAGATGTAGTATTCTTGCGGGTTGTGCCAGTAGAAGCCCAGAACATCAGGATTCGACAAAAAGTGAAATACTCTGGAGCTAGCATTCAAGAATTCATAATTACATTGTCAATCACAGTTCCACTTGAAGAGGCAAATTTGACAGCTTACAGTATTGGCCCTTTTTCAACAATCCCATCAAAAGTTTCAAAACAATTGGGTGGGCAACTGAATATTTTTACCAAAAATAAGGAAAGGACTGTAACGAGAAACAAATCGGGCGTTCAACAAAAGGCATTTTCCAATAAAACATAAATCCTGCTTGGCTTGGAACACAATGTAAAAGTGCCTAACTTAAACAGTTTAGTGGAGATGTCACATAAAATAGACACACTCATGGCTACAAACGCTATATTTGTGCACTATAGTGTGTAGATGATAAATCCAATCAAGATTTACATTTGGGTACACAAGTGGCAATTCACATGCATACACAAAAAAATGGCATACTGTTCACAAATACACACTAAAACGTATACACATGTACACAATCCTGGCAACACATCGTGCCCTGACCACAATCAACGTACTTTATGGCTCTTGGCTTGCCTTGCTGCCTGGTTATTTAGCCGCAGCAGGGTTGATGTCACCGTCTCCCGGCTGCTGTGTACACAGGGTGAACAGATGGCCCCCTTTCTTCTCAAACCAGGCCACCCATCACCAGCAATTTGCCCAGAAGCGAGCGTAAGAGGGAACTTGTTTGTGGGGAGGGGGCAGGGGAAACCCTCAGCTCGGTCTGACTCAGACCAGAGAAAGAAAGGGTGGGGTCAGACCAGTGCTGAATCAGCTGCAAACAAAGATATGTGAAAATGCAAGAAAAAAGCAGCCGCCTAGTCACTTCTAAAGGCCACATGGCTCAGCAGTGCACACACGCAACCTAACACGTGCTGGAAGCTCTTTTTGCACTTAAAACTGAGCAACATGTCAGATATATAACCATGGTTTGGGTTTGTGAATATTTCAAAACACTTCACGTCTTCAGCTATTATCCTTCCCTTTTTAAGTAAGTTGTGCGCAAAACACGGGGCTGTTGTTTCGCGAACTGCAAACTTTAAATATTAACTGGAGTTACAGAAGTTTCAAACGCGATGCCAATCACCCCATGCGAACCCTTCCTTCGCCGTGAATGCAGGAGCAATCCAACAGCCCTGAGTCAGCAGGCAAGAATTTTTCTAACTTTCCTCCCTCGCTTTTGCACAGTAATTTCAGACAAGAGGGACAAAAAAAAGCAGGAATCCAGAAAACCTGCACCGTGTCTGCTGCAAGACTGTGTCTGCAAGACCATGTGCGTGCTTCAGTTGGACTCTGTCAGTGCCTGCTGCTCCAATTTAAACTCCCCATGTGATTCTCAAGTCATGAGGGCACTCGTTTTTCATCAGCAGGTTTTTATTTACAACGTCAGTGAATTCTGGGATTTTTAGTGTTCCTTCAGCTCAGTTACAAGTACACGGTCACACAGGAGGAAAAAAACGGTTTGCGCAAGTCATGGAGCGGAAAAGGTGTGCCCTCGTGGCATGGAGTAATTTGGTAACCTCGCCCCACATACCTCTCTGAACGTACCTGCACTTTATTGACCTTAAGGCCTATCTACTTATTCCCATTGTTTTAAACGTCACAGCCACTTGCTGTTCTGACCTCATACTGTGCCAGATTCTCTTTCAGCGTGTCCCCTCAAGGGCTGGAATTGGCATTTGTGTATATGCTTGAGCACAACTGTGACTTTCCTCCAGGTGCTTGCATGTCTCTTGTGCTCCATGTCCGAAATTGCATCTCTGCTGTATCCCCCGACTAAGAGCCTCGGGCAACATTATGGTGACGTAAAGCGCTATAAAATAATAAGCCATACAATGTTAACATTTCTACTTGCACCGGTCTGTGAGTCGGCACGAGGCGGTGGTGCCCGTTCCCCCATGCCCATTATCTGCCTGTGCCTGAATGCGATGGGGTCTGTTCCTCAATGTGCCTGCAGGTGACTGAATTCATTCCTTTATCTGGTTCTGCCCACTCCGCACGTGTGCGAGTGACGGTATTCATTCCAACCCAAGAGCCTGCGTGTAATGGTGCCCACTCCTCCACGTGGTTGTGTCCATGTGCCTTTCTCTATCATTCCTTTATGTGCCTGCTCGCTCACTTACCCGTCTATAAACGACTGTGTCCAGTCCAGGTACTTTCTAGAGCACGTGTTGTCTCTGTGCCTTCCCATTACCGGCCAGTGTGTCCCACAAAGGCGGGGGCTGGGAGGGACAGGCCTGCATGCTCCGATCACACAGGCACTGAGTGCAACCTTTGGAAACCCAAATACGACGCGTGGCTAGATTCGCGCAAAATAAAAATGTTCGCTTCTGCTACAGTAGTTACTCAGGGATCGATCACCAACTGCACGAGGAAACGTGCTTTGACGTAATACTCCCCCATACACACGCTAAAGGGAAGCGCATGGCTATTTTTTTTTCCAGAGAGATCCTGTTTGCCCCTTTGTTTTGTTGAAATGAGCAGTTCCTAAACAAACAAAAAAAGCACCCAACTGTCTGGCTAGGCACACGGCTGCACCCTGCCTCTGAAAAAAAAGTTACCTAAGATTTGCACCCTCCCACTCCAGAAATGGAGACCTTTTGGAAAGTGAACTGTAATCGATGTTTTTTTTCTATGGCCAGATCATTGTGATCTCAAAAAGCATCGGTATCTCCCCCCAGCGTTTATAAAATAAGGCGAGAAGGAATCATTTTGGCTAAAAGGATCACTTACTTTTATTGAGAGGAGAGGCTGCTCGCAGCCATTTCCATCGCATGGCTGGTTCCCCTCTGTCTCTCCTCTTCTCCCCTCTCTCGCTGTCTGCTCCTCCCCCCGTTTGCAGTTCGCTGCACTGTTACTGAGTTTGCCAGCTCTCTCCGTGAAAAGGAGCAGTGCACTTCCTGGCTCGAAAGAGCAAGTCTGCAAGAAGAGGAGGAGGAGCGTCTGGCCCAGCCCAGCCCCCGATTGCTGTCATTCATGAAACAAATTCTGTGCCTCCTTACTCCTCGCTAAAATGCCTGGGGGGCTCTGCAAGGGAACGATGCATCTACAAATGCACGCCTGAAATATATAGTTTATTTTGACTGTGTTGTTTAAATTTAGCCTGAAAGCAGCAAGGTCGTCTCCCTATTATGCTCACAGACAACGAAGTAGTACTGGTACTACAGGTGAATAGCTCGTTCGCTCCTATTTTTCATCTTTGCTATTTAGAAATTTCACGTTCGTGTTGCCATTATCAGTTCTGAGTTGTACTGGCCAGTAAGCGAGGAGAGGAAAACCAGGACTGAATTAGGGTGACCATATAAACCCATGTCAGCGGCACAATGGTTTCTATTTAGGGTCTTTCATTCAGTTAATCAGTGCTTAAAGAGTTGTAGTCCTGATCCATTTTCTAATCATGAAGATATTTAAAGAAAAGACCAGTACTGGAAAGTTAGCCCAAATGTCATGAGAAGATACAGGCGTAAAGTAAAGTGCATGGTTCATGCATAAATCATGGTAATTTCAAGCCCTTGTTGCATTGCTGCCAACAACATGCCCCTAGTCATAATGGGGTAAGTGCTTTTCTTTGTAACCATTTTGGGCCCACAAAGTGCTATCTGATGAATAAAAGTTCACAACTGAGGCTGATCAACAAATCAGTGCACTTAAATGACGAAGCACATCAGGCTCCACCCGTAAGACAGCGAGTGGTTAAGTTCTCCTATAAGGCGCCAAGAATTTTCAATTCTATTAAGGACACAGAGGAGAGGATTATGCTTTCTCTTTCATTTATTGCTACACACAGCAGCCAATGAAATGTATTATTGTATATAAAAAACTACATTTCCCATGATGCAAACAACACATCACATCCAGTCATAGCCCATAAGAGCCAGTCAATACCGGATATCCTCCTCTTTCTTTGCTTCCGTGGAAGAACAGCCCACTGGAAAGAAACTTCTTTTCAACAGGAAGCATATTTAATCCATCTTCTTCTCAGAACCTGGAAGAATGAGAAATAGAGCCTGTAAATTCTGCTTAAACAGACCATAAAGTCATGGGTGGGCAAAAATTACAATACATGTAATATAACCGGGTGGGATAATCCTCGCCTCCGTGTCCTTAATAGAATTGAAAATTCATGGCGCGATAGCTAGCGAATTTTTTATTCTATTACAGGACCGGAGGCTTCGTTATATGCTAGTTTAAGGCTGCTGAAACACAACAGAGGAAATATCACCCACCGGTTTGTAATAAAACTGTTTGAAAGTAGATTCCGAGGACCAATCAGCAGAATGCAAAATGTCCAGAACAGTACATCCCAACATAAAACTCTTAGAGGCCGTGGCGCCACAAACAGAGTGCGCTCCAAAAACTTGGGTATCAATACCCGCCTCTTGCATAACATATTTCAACCATCTGGCTATAGTAGCCGCAGTAACAGGCTTGAATGGCTTCTGCAAAGCAATCAATAATTGTGTTACACCTGTAGGTCGAATAGACCTCGTACGTTCCTCATAGGCCTTAAGGCATTGCACTACACAAAGCTTAACATTATTTGGAAAAGCATGGTAAGCAACACTTCTAGACATTGTCTTGGTCCTGGCAGTAATATTAAAAGAGACTCCTTCTGGAGTAAATACTCTACCTGTAATGTCCAAAACTTTGACATCCGATGACCGTCTACATGCCGCAAGACATAACAATATAGCCAACTTGGCGGAAAGTTGTTTCCTTGTCAACCTGTCATTTTGGGGCCAAACATTAAACAGGGAAAGAACTAGAGAGACATCCCATAAGGAAGTATACTTAGGTTTGGGCAGATTCGCTAATCTAATACTTTTCAGAAGCTTAAAAACCAGCGGATGCATACTAGAGGTTTACCTTCAATTTGAGAATGACCTGCCGAAATAGCGGAACGGAAATTTTGAACGGAACAATATGCTAAACCCTCCGAAGCTTTCAGAGAAAGAAAGTTCACAATACAGGGTAATCCGGCCCCCACGGGATCCACGTGTTGTTCCATGCACCAACGAACCCAGCCCTTCTAGGCTGAAGTGTATCTCTTTCTCTTTCTGGTGGAAGGAACCCAAGCTTGATTGATAAAGGCTGAAGCTTGCTCCGAAACACTGGCATTTGCCAACGTTGCCGGAAAGCCTCCAGGCCATCAGGGACAGATGCCCCGACATTACCATCGGGTGCATCTCTCCACGAGGGCCCTGGAGCATCATCGGGGATTCCGGAATCTTCCTGGGGAAGTCGCAGCTCACCTCCAGAAGACTCGGGAACCAAGGCTGCGACTTCCAGAGGGGAGTCACCAAGATCACTTCCGCCCTCTGCCGCATTACCTGTGTATACACTCGAGGAATCAATATGAACGGGGGAAAAGCATAATTCAGAGACTGGGACCAGTCCTGAGTGAAGGCATCTGTTCCCAGAGCCAACAATCCGGTCTCCAGCTGAAAAACTGAGACATTTGCCGATTTAACCTGGACGCAAAGAGGTCGGACTGGCATGGCCCCCAGATCTCTTGTAACCAAAGAACTACTTGCGGTTGGATTTGCCAGTCGCTGTAGTCCTTGAGATGGCGCAAGTGCCCATCCGTCACCAAATTCGACTGGCCCGGAATATATTCGGCTATGACCGATATCTGGTGACTTAGGCATTAGTGCCAGAAGTCCTTCGCTATCTCTACTAACATGGAGGATCTTGTACCTCCCAGTTGTTGATGTAGCGACCTGCCCATATGTTGTTCATCTGTAGTAGGATGCAACATGAGACTTTCTTGGGTGACAATGTCCTGATCGCGAATGAGCCGGCGAGCAACTCTAGGCAATTGATGTGGAGGTCTAGTTCTTGAAGGGGCCATCGTCGGCCTGTGGAAATTTATCCGCAGCACGCCCCCCCAGCCCCAACGGGTAGCGTCGGATTTTATGACGATTTCTGTAAGGGAGCCTAAAATGGCCCGACCGTTCCACGCTTCCACGTGGCTTAACCACCACTGAAGTGCAGACCTCCAATGACAGAGGAACCAGGTCCGTGTATGAGATGCTGAATCTTTAATCTCTGAAGGGCCCGATAATGAATTGGACCCGGAAAGCTCTCCTGAATAGAGGACGCCAGGAGACCCACTATCCTGGCAATGGCTCTCAGTGAGACTGTCTGTTTGGTCAACAGAGAGCGTAGTTCCTTCTGTATGTCACGCAGTTTGGAACGGGGGAGGCTCAACTGAGCCACATGAGAATCTATGACAAAACCCAGAAAGTCTATTTTCTGTGATGGACACAGTACGGATTTGGCTTCGTTGACCACAAACCAGAGACCTTGCAGCATACCAATGGTCATGCGCAGGTGTTGTGCCGCCATCTCTGGCGAGTGCACCATGATTAGTATATCGTCTAAATACATTATCATGCGAATCCCTTGCTCTCTGAGGTAGGCTACCACTGGCTTCAACACCTTGGTGAAACACCATGGTGCCGAGGAAAGTCCGAAAGGAAGGACCAAATATTCGTACCACCGGTCTCTCCACTGGAATTGCAGAAACCTCCGATGTGGAGGAAAAATCGTAACAGATAGGTAGGCGTCCTTCAAATCCAAACGGACCATCCAGTCCCCCTGTTTCAGAAGATCCACCAAGAGATGGATACCCTCCATCTTGAAATGTTAGTAGACCATGTAGTGATTGAAATCTTTCAAATTGAGTACCAACCTGTAACCTCCGCCCTTCTTCTGAACCAGAAAAATATTGCTGCAGAAACCATGAGGGCCCTCGTCGCAATGTGCTATCACATGTTTCTGCAGAAAATCTTTGATTTCTGAATCTATGAAAATGCATTCTGTTTAGGAAAAAGACAGCTGCTTGGGCCATCTGTCCTGAAAGGGGACCTAAAAGAAATCTATATGAAAACCCTGAACAGTTTCTAAAATCCAAGCATCCTGAGACAAGTGAGCCCAATAGTGAAAGAAGTATCGAATACAACACCCCAACGGGAGTGGGGAAGTGTCTGGAGCACTCACCTGAAGATTCTGAGGCCTGGAAGCCACCACGGTAGGCTCCCCTGTTGAAACGCTTCTTGTTGAAGCATTGCCTGTTAGGGTAGAACGTCCCCCCATGGGTGAAATCCCAATCGCCTCTACCTCGGCCAAAGTAGCCTCTCTGGGGGTCTTGGAAAGACTGACGGCCAAACGAGCGTCCCAGGCTTCGTCGGGCCCTGTTAAAAACACCAGCCTGAAAGACTCTCTTGATTCCCGACTGGGTTTTGTCGAGAGTCGTGAAGGTGCCCACGTACATATCCACCTCCTTCACAAAACGCTCACGAACGACAGGGGCCCAGGTTCCGCCGGTGCCAGCTCGGTGAGGTTGGAGTCCATCCTCATAGGGAGGGTCTTACGGCGTTCTGTGGATATTGCGCAATTAGTGTTGTCCAAGAGGCATATCGCCCATTGGGTCCAACCTGCCAGAATATGCGGGTCCATCGCCGTACCTGATTCCGGCACCTCCAAAGCCATCTCTAAGATTTTGGCCAGGGACTCCACAACGTCCAGGAGCTTATCCTGGCACCCCCTCCAGGCACGATCAATTCCCTTTTTAGGGTCTTTTGTGAGCTTTTTTAGAAAGGTCAGCATGCTAGAGTCTGTGTCGTGGGTTTCCGCGACCTTATCCGCAATGTCTGGTCTAAGGCACTCTGACCTAAGTCTATTCCTCACCTCTTTGTCAAAACTCATATGGAGGTTGTCATGTAGATAAGCGGCAACCTCCGGCGCTGGAAGCCAATCGAAGGATCTCGAATGAACAATGTCTGCCAGGTTGAAGGTAAAGGGGTGGACACAGGTTGTGCAGGCTCCACATTCTTGGACTTTTTAGTCTTCTTCCTAGGAGGAGACTCGTCAGGGGTGTCAGTAGATGTAGTGTCTGTATCAGTATCAGTGTCCAGAGCCTTGGACTTACTGGAATCAGGAGCAGGCAGTGAGGAAACGTATAGGAATGAGGCCAGGATTCAGTTTGAGAACCAGAGGATGCACCGTCCTTCTTAGGGACTGTAGGTGTAGTGAACCCATGGCGCTTAACCGCATCAATGCAGCGCATATTTGCGCTGTGCGCTAACGCTAAACGGAAACCTATGCGTTCATGACGAGCTCAGCTCATCATGAGCGTACGAGAGGAGTACCTCATGACGAGCTGAGCTCGTCATGAGCGTCGAAGGGGTTAACACATTTCTCTAACTGCTTAGTGATAGGTTTTAAAGCAGTTGCCAATGCTTGTTGAACAGTTCCTGGAACTGTCTTCTCCAGGGCCTTGTTGACGGAATCCTGTTCCGAGGCGTCCAGGGCCTCAACAATATTATCCTCAATGGAAGGATTAATCACTTCCTCTTCATAAACAGCGTCATCCTCCTCATAGGTAACCTAATCCTCCATGGTGGTGCCAAATTTATAAATGGACCTGCTCATGAGGCAATATATTTTGAGAGGAGTAAATGGGGGAGCCAACCCACAGCACAAACAAATCACCAGGTACCTAGCTCCTCAGCAAAAGCTGTAGCCAAGTTCTTGCAGCCCTTAGGGCGTAGATGGGGCACAGAGCAGTGAACGAATACACAGGAGGTGTGCTCCCTCCAGGCCCAGCGTTTTTTTGCAGCCAGCCAGGTGTAGGGGTCCTGCTCAGGAAGAATCCTAGGTGGAATGGCCAGAAAAACTACTAAAATTGGGCAGTAGCGATGTGCGTAGCCCAATCAGACCAAAAACCAGCCCAATTGGGCTACGCACATCGAAACCAAAGGGAAAAGTGAAATAAAATCTCCCAGCGCTTCCGGCCAATGAGGGAGAGCCTCTGCGCTCTAAAATACATAAGTATTACCCCTGCCGTCGGCGGGCCGGTACCGGTGATCTAGAACCTTTGAATCGGCCCACAGCGGCCGCTGTCTGCAAAGCATCCGCTGCGTGGGTAAATCAGTCTGGGGACACGCGAGAGCATCGCGTGCCCCTCCTGCCGAGCGAGAGAGAGATGCGGGCAGGTAAACCTCTGCGCGATGCTCTCGCAGTCCAGCACACCTCCTGCGGCCCCAAGGGACACACCGTCAAGACGCGCGCACACCCCCGTGACAGCGGGGTGCCGCGGTCGGCCGAACCCAAAATAACAGTGCAAAATACAGCAATATATCAACAGCGCGAAATGCAGCGATATGCAAAATACAGCAATATTATCGCGACAACGCGTAGAATGAAAACTCAAGCTGTGCAATCAAACACATTAGCATAAATTGAAAACAACGAGTAAATGCACTTAACTGGCTGCGTGAGCAGCAAAGAAAGAGGAGGATATCCGGTATTGGCTGGCTCTTATGGGCTATGACAATATGTGATGTGTTGTTTGTATCATGGGAAATGTAGTTTTTTGATATACAATACTAAATTTCATTGGCTGCTGTGTGTAGCAATAAATGAAAGAGAAAGCATAATACGTAGCCTTCCGGTCCTGTAATAGAATCCTAAAACCCCTACTCTGCACTAGCAAAACTCACGCAATTCAAACATTTTCTACGCCTACACATAGTTCTTATAAAACAAATTAATCAAGTCAGAGTGAAAAGATACAGTCTTGAATTAATTCGTTTCTGATGATCCTCCACAATACAGCTTCTCTCAGCACCCTTCAAATCTGCATTTATTTCCAACAAGATACATTGGATTAGCCTGTACTCTGCACATGCTTTTTTATATTCAACACCTATCAAAGTATTCTGCAATGATTACAACAAAGGAAAACACGAGAAAGTAAGAAAACAGAACACTGTGATGTCCGCATTGAAATTCAGCTTGCCTAGAAGGAAAAGTTCATACCATGAAACAAGATAGCAACCGTTTGCCATTTTAAACACAGGTCTACATTAGCTATTGTCGATCTAAACATGAATAGTACACCGTTACTAACATTTTAATGTCAATATAATGCAAAAAACATTTAATATGAAAAAAACCTTCAATGGTGGCTGAAACCAGTCATTGCATTTTAGCTAACAATGCCAGGTACCTAGTAGGTCCACACTTTGCAGCTCAATTAAGAAGCATAAAACATTTCAGCCAGACTCATCTATGGATTAAAAGGCTCAGGCCACATCACACTGACCTTTAAAATCACTCCACTAGTCACCCATCAAAGAAATAATTGATTTCAAAATTGTCTGCTGGGACTCAACTACATTTCAACTGGGATAGGATTGTCCTGTGCAACATGAGGAAGCACGTATCTCTGCCCTGATTACCTGATTGCACCCTGACCTGATAGTACCCTGACTTTTATTTTGGTCTTGGCGTCATGCTAATATAGAGAGTGTGCTGAGACCTAGACCCATCCCTGATAATACAATGTGCAGGAACTACCCATTGACGTCTGTGTCAGGAAGAGCATAGTCTATAGGCCCCTCTCATTTAAAGTTCTGCTGGTATGTGAAACCCACAACTTTGCACTCATATTCCATTTGTAAGTTGAATGTGTGTGCATAGTGCATGTGTAGCTCATGTATGGTAGTAGGACTCCTTGTGTTCCATGAGTCTTGGTAATGGAGCCAATGGTATCAATTTTGGATACCCCCGTGTTCAGCATGGCGCAAGACGTAGGGTTAGGATAGCTTCCCCAGATAATGTGAGTGTAATTCCTGTACTGCTGTGTCTGAAGGGTGGAGATCTATACACTGAAGTGACAAGGAGGGAGGCAGGTTTAGCTTTCTAAAATCCACACATTTTCATTCCTGTTAGCAAATTTAGCTATTTACTTCTACCTGAGCACTGGCATTTAGTAGCTGGTAGAGGTGAGGGGTGACAGTGAAGTTTCTGTTGTTCGAGGGGAGGACTTATCTAGGCAGAGCCTGTTCCTTTGTCTATCTCAGATAACTGCTTCAGGAATGTGATGGAAGCCAGGTGTACAAAACTCATTCTTCATTGCGCCCTAGCTTTGAATATTTATACTTGGATCCAGTCCTGTTGCCCTTGCTGTGAAAATCATCACTTTGTAAAAAGGCTATGTCTCCTGAGCAGTTTGGAAATGACCAACTCAAACTGTGTCTAAAGCCTGAGGAAGTGGCTTTATATCCCCTGTATAGAAAATGTATATGAAAGTGGGACCCAAACCATCCCTTTTGTTTCCACTCCAAGTCCTTCATGACCAAGGAAGGGATTGCCCCCCAAAGTACTCGGACGGCTGCTTTGTGACCAAAACTAGTGTCTGCATTAAAACCAATCTCCCAGAGGTGAGGGGAAGTCAGCTAATGTCTGCACCTTGTGGGATAATGCAAAGGTCTACCTGAGAACACAAAAGCCTGACTGCTTGCTGAGAAAGGGAAGTACAGTACCTAGTACTGCAGGAGGGGAGACTGTTCAAGAGGGGAATCTCATCATGTTCCTAGGTTTGCAGAACACCAGAAATAGCTGACTGCTGAGATGGAGCGAAACCAGTTCTGACCCAAAGCCTACAGGGTCCACCAGTCTCCCACTGCAGCTCACAACGAAGTATTCATTAAGTTGACACCATGCAGCCCAGCATTCCCGCAATCCTAGGCCAAGTGCATAATGGTTCTGCTGCCATCCAAGTAACCCACCCAAGAAGAACCACTTCATCGGCTACCAGGGCCACAACTGTTGAAGATAAGCATCCACCTGCACTGGCTTCAATGGCAATACCTCCCAAAATCAAACACCCGCATGTGTTGGCCCAAAGGCAACAACTACCTACAAGTCTACCAAGGGCGATGTATAATGGCTATGATCCCGCTCTATGTGGTTGCCCACGCTGGTGTCAAGCTCCTTAGTGTGAAGACCTGAAATCTCGCAGCCACATGCCTGGGACTCACCAGTGTCATTGAAAAGGTAACACAATACTGTATCTGCACAAACTGAAAGACTGTACCTGAATGCAAGCAGAGAAAAACTGCTGCTGATAACTCTGGCCTTTTTTGGTCCACTACACAGGCTTGTTGGGCTAAATTCAATCTCTACTGAATACTGATGGAAGCTGCACACACATTCTATTTGAAAGTTTAGATACAATCAGGCCAATGAAATGTAATAATTGTGGTTTTAATTTAAACCACAGCCTACCCATTCAAAATATGCATTGGAATAATGGGCCACGTAAGAGCAATAACCCTAAGTACAAACAAATACTCTGAGGCGCACTTTTAAATGTCAGATCAGTTCATAAACATAAATTAGACATTGCCAAGCTAATTGATGCTCAGTGCCTGGATATGCTCTTTATCACTGAAACATGGGCTGATCAGGCATCAGGGCCAGACTTTTGCTCGGCGGTGCCTCCAGGCTATTCCGTCTTCAGATATGACAGGAAGCATAAAAAGGGTGGTGGTCTTGCTGTTATATATCAAGACACCTACTGAGTGGCATTTGAGACTATTCCCTCGACAAACTGTGAGCTATTGTCTTTTAGTTTTAAAATTGCCAATTGTATCTCTTTTAAAGGAATACTAATCTATCGTTCTCCAAGGGAAAAGAAAAACGTGTTCCTTGCCTTTTTTAATACACTGCTGGAAACCTGCACATTGGAAAACAACTTCACTATACTTGGTGATTTTAATTATCGTCTTGAAGCAGATATAGATGTAAATACCACTGCACTAATTGATACTATGATACTTGCTGAACTAAATCAAAGGGTCAAAGGCCCTACTCACCAGGCTGGCAAATTCAACCACAGTGCTGGACTGATCATCGTGCTATCATATTTGAGCTTGAGAACCCAGTCAAAGACCAACTCAGGGAACCTAACAAACCAACAAGATCATATCGGAACTGGAAGCAGGTTGATAGCAACCAGCTTAACAATCAGCTTACCCAAACATCTACAAAGGGTCCACAAGAACATGAACTAGCCTCCATTCATTTTAATAAATGGCTCACAGATACGGCCAATCTGTTAGCTCCCCTCAAAAAGTCCACAGGTAATAGGAATACTCCATCCGCTCCCCTTATGATCCGCTTCCACCCTTGATATTTAAAAAAATCGCCCCGGAGGTACTTGGGTTAAGGTTAACTTCCATTTTTAACTCCATGTTTATAGAAGGCACTTTCCCTTCGATATGGAAGAGAGCCTCAATTCTGCCTCTTCTAAAAAAAGCTAATCTTGATGCTCTGGATCCAGGGATTTACAGACCCATCTTGCGTCTCCCAGTGCCAGCTAAACCGGTCCAAAAAGCAATGAATAACCAACTGACCACATATCTGCTACATCATGACCTACTGGATGAGGCGCAGTTTGAGTACAGATTAGAGCACAGCACTGAAACGGCGCTGATTAAGGCCACCAACTAAATTAGAACAGTCATGGACACAGGGGGTGCTGCCGCCCTGGTGCTGCTTGACTTGTCGGAGGCCTTCGATACAGTGGAGCATAAAGCCCTGCTAAAAACGTTGAATTCGCTGGACATCTCCGTAAAGGCATTGACATTGTTATCTTCCTTTATTGAGGATAGGATACAATCGGTGAGCGTGTGGAAATTGACCTCTTCATCGTCCACACTTACTTGTGGAGTTCCTCAGGGTTCTTCCTTAAGTCGCACTCTTTTTAATGTTTGTGTCTTGGAACTGGCATCCCTTATTAGATCTTTTGGTATGGCACTAACGTCATATGCAGATGATACCCAAATGACAAACGTCAGGCATGCAACAGCAGCCTTTTTTAGGGAGAGGCAAAAGGCCGGGAAGAGGAAAAACCAGAGGCCAACAAGTACAATGGGCACAACCCTTGGAAACAGGCAGAAATCATGCTTCTGGGCAACAAATGGTCCTCTGTCCCTCCCTCAGCCTGGCCAGACTCCTTCGGTGACATCCCTACGCCCAAGACAGAAATTAAAACACTAGGCTTCTGGTTGGAGCAGGACCTCTCCTTGAAGACCCAGGCAGTCAAGACAGCGGGGACCTGCTTTGGTCTTCTCCGCTCAATTCGGAAGATCCTCCCCCTCCTGCCCCCCCTGTCCAGGAAACTTCTAGTGCAAGGGCTCATATTAGCACAACTGGACTACGGCAACGCCGCATACCTCGGGGCTCCTGAAACCACCCTGGCCAAACTCCAGCGCGCACAAAACGCCGCGGCGAGACTCATTCTCAACCTTCCCCCCAGAGCCCATACCACACCGGCCCTCAAATCTCTGCACTGGCTTCCGGTCCGCCAGCGAGTGGAGTTTAAGGCCATGTGCATCACGCACAAACTCATCAATGGGGTTGGACCTGCCACCCTCAAAGATATGATTACACCTTATAAAGCCCACAGAAACCTCCGCTCGGACCACGAACATCTGGCCACAGTCCCAAGATTCAAGAAGTCGCGCACCGGTGGACGCCGCTTCTCGGTTAAGGCCTCCTCCACATGGAACGCCCTTCCTCGCCTGCTGCGTCTGGAACCTAGCCACACACTCTTCCGCAAAAAACTCAAAACCCTCCTCTTCCCCAAATAGTTCCTGGCTTTCGCCTGTCCTGGAGTTTACAGTATTATAGCGCGGGGATGCCCTTGGGTCACCAGGCGCTCTACAAATCTCAAAATAAATAAACAGGCAGAACACACACGAGGAGCCAAGGCCCGGTGAGCGCACCATCAACCAGCAACATCTGAGCCTAGTGGTCAATTTATCTGACAAAGTTCTCACCCAAGACCAAACTAGAGTGCTAGAGAAGGGTCTGGGTTTTGTCCCACCAACAAACTTGGATAAATTCAAGTTATATTGTGAGTTGAAGGAGTTCGTTCGCAGTATAAAATTACAAGTATATTTCAAAGATAAACCACAGCCAGTGGGAACCTGGAGTGATACAGGACTAAAGAAAAAATCTTCCTTTACCCCACCAGCAGCAAGTCTACCAGTGGAGCTGCTGGCTTTTGAGAAAGCAATCCTAAAGGATGTGATGGATTTGGATACTGGGTCATTGAGAACATTTTACAACACCAGCAGATCTGAAAAAGAGGCAATACAAGAATTGGCTAATGATACAAACATTACAATAAAACCGGCTGACAAAGGCGGGGCAACGGTGGTGCAGAACTCAAAAGACTATGATAACGAGTGTCTTAGACTCTTGGCGGACCAACGGAATTATGAAAACCTAACTGTGGATCCAACAGAACGTCTAAGGGTTGAAATTGCTAGAATGGTGGAGGAATGTCTAATAAATGATTGGCTATCTAAGAAAGAAGCAGATTTTCTTGAGAATAAACACCCAAGGACACCATACTTCTACACAATCCCAAAAATCCACAAAAGATTAGAGAATCCACCAGGGAGACTGATCGTATCTGGGATTGGGTCGATTTTGGAGCCTCTGTCAAAGTTCGCAGATGCTTTCCTACGACCCCGAGTACAACAAACTGAGACATATTTACAAGACACTAAAGCAGTACTATGCTTAATCAAGGACCTCGCTTTTGACCCTACCACACAAATACTGGTTGGACTCGATGTAGAGAGTCTTTATACTAGCTTGCCCCATAGAGAAACATTGCAAATCTTGGAGGAGATTCTGTTTGAAAATGAATGGCAATACAAGACACCTAGACACGTTGTTTTGGAATGCTGCCGCCTAGCATTGACTGAAAACTTTTTACTATTCCAACATACCATGTACAGGCAAACCCATGGAACTAGCATGGGAAGCACATTCGCGCCGAGTGTGGCCGGATTATACGTCCACCAGCTAGAGAACAAAAGAATTCTGACTCCCGACAACCCATACTCAACACATATCCAGATGTGGAGGCGTTATATTGACAACGTCTTCCTCATCTGGAATGGTAATGAGATGGAAGTTGACCAATTCCTCACCTGGTTAAATTCACAAGATCCATTTTTGAATTTTACCTCCACAATGAGCAGAGAACAACTGGTCTTTTTAGACCTAAATATCAGAGCAGAAGGTGATAAACTAACCACAACTACACATTTCAAACCCACGTCGAGAAATTGTCTATTAAACTTTGAAACGGACGAATCTACCCTTCGGGCAGTTTTTTACGCCTTAGGCGAAACTGCTCAGAAAAAAGAGATTACGAGGCACAGGCTAATGAACTGAGTACGAAATTACTGCAGAGACAATACCCACACAAGATCGTATCAAAAGCAAAAAAGAGAGCGTCAAATAATAACAGAGAAGCTCTTCTAGAGACAAAGTCTAGAACTGAACCCAAGAATGACACTGATAGGAGGCCTATTTGTGTTACAACCTACACCGTGGCCTCACAAAAAGTGACAAAAATTGTCAAAAAACATTGGAAGACACTTAACAGTGGTGGCCTTAACCTCACCCAACCCATGTTCAGTCACCGCAAAGGTAAAAATCGGAAGGACTTAATAGTCCATACACGCCCCAAAACTATAGAAGGGCCAGTCCGTCGTTTACATCCACTGTCAAGGGGACACTACCCATGTTCCAACTGTAGTGTCAGTCATCTAACGAGTGCAACTAAACAAATCACATGTAACAATGGCCTGATCTGGGATTTGAAATCTTTTTCAAATTGTAACACAGCTGGAGTAGTCTATATGATCACATGTACTTGCGATCTACACTACATCGGCATGACCACCAGGAAAGGCAACACACGGATGGTTGAACACCGTAGTAATTTTAGGTGTAAACATTCCAATACAAAAATGACCACACATTTTCTGGAGAAGGGACATACCCCAAATGACATGCAGTGGGTAGGTTTGGAAATACAACAGCCACATACAGACATGGAGAAAAAACTACTAGAGAAAGAACAACATTGGGTTTTTAAACTCCACTCTCATATTGTGGGTTTGAACGATTACATCCCTTGGGGACAATTCACATAACAAGAAGACTGAACCTAGTGAGCGAAAATACCAATTACACGGCTGTATTCAAAATGACCAAACATGTAGTAAAAAAGTAATTGTTGGAGATGTCTGGGTTGCTCTGATACTTAATACCTAAGAATCATTACATCTTTATACTTTTCATATTTTTCAAAAAATGGTGACAAATCATTTGATAATAATAATGAATTGTAGCAGTATGCCCAAAATTAACTGAAGATGTTAATAGTCACCCCAAAAAAGAAATATCGGTCCTCAAAATATATCTAAAGTGTACTGGATACACCTAAGATGGCCGCCAAGACTGATCGCGCTGGTACTCGACGCGCACTAGCCCTCAACAGAGCGCTGCGTGCAATGCGGAAGTAACCGGTCGAGCTAAGACCTTTAAAACAAACCCCGCGCCTCCGGTCCAACAACATTCGGACCAAAGAGGCGCGAGTAGGTGCTTATAAGAGGGAGGTATCCTGTGAGCAAGTAAGTGTAAATAAACAAATGTCTGGCAAATGAAGTGCCGTTTGTTACCGCTTTGCGGGCAGATCGACAAGCGCACAACCTTGCAGGTCATAAGAAACAAGACAAGCAGATGAATTATACGCCCTGTTTTCCCTCTATCTCTTTTAGATTGCTGGGATATTGAACCCCCTTCGAGTCCATGGGGCACAGTTAGGTCACACTACATGTATGTAAATATGTACGAATGTGTGAGCAAGATGAGTGTTTGGTTTTGTCACAGCAAGGTGCCCATCACGTTTTTATGCATGAGAACTACCACGTTTTATGCATGAAAACAATCACGTTTTATAAATGTGAAAACGTCCTGTTGAGGACCACGGGAAATGTAATTACTTTTTCCACGTGCAATCCAAAATATGTGTTATGTGTGCTCATGTTGGGGGTAACACCCCTTGACTTTTCAAGTTTTTCTTTGTCTTACAGGAACCTCGTGATTCAAATGAATACGTAGGTACTATATGCATGCACTAAATGTCGATTGCAGCATTTTATTAAAAAGCTCATTGCAGCGTTAAGGAGTGGCGAACACAGGGCTGGTCCCTGTGTAGTCCCGAAGAAGTGCTTGAGGTATGCACGAAACATGTTGACAGGAGTTGATAGGTACACCTTAACACATTACGTTTAGGTATCCTAGTTTTTCCACCCCATATTTTAATGTTACCACCTGGAAGCAGGAATAAAGTTTATTGAAAGCTTACTGGGCAGGTATTTTTAAAGACATCACTTAGACCACTCCACTATCACACCCGCACCACACATAGTCAATATAAGTGCTCCTACGTAATTCGCAAGTCGCAGCACGCCCCAGCCCGAGAGGACTGGGATGGCCCCTATGATGAAGCATGTCACCATGGGGCAACCCTGGTGAGTGAGGGGACACCAAGAAAAAGAGCAATTCTCTTTTTCCATCTACTAGACCTTTCAGGCCAACCCCAATGAGTGTTGTGAATGGAAGTATAGTGACCGGCTAGGCTTTCAGGTTTCTGTTTTCAGAAATCTTATGTTGATACCCAAATTGTGATTACCATTACTAAAAACACTTCACCACCAGTAAACAGGTTTAGGGACTCTATGACCGCAGTTAGCTCCTGCATGAGCTCCCACTGTCTTAAACTAAACTCCAGGAAAACGGAGGTGATTCTATTTGGTAAATTCTCCCACTGATGGTTACAAATCTGGTGGCCAAATGATTTAGGGTCAGCACCTACCCGCTTCCCAAAGTGAAAAATCTGGGTGTTATTATAGATTAGAAACTTGATTTTGAAGCTCAAGTCAAATCTGTGTCATCTTCCAGTTTTTTCATCCTTAAAGCCATATAAGAAATCCTACCTCTGATTCCCACAAAAAGCAGGACTACGGGGGTCACATCTCTAATCCTCTCTAGACTAGATTACCACAACAGGCTATATCTCGGCATACCTATTAAACAACTTCAAAGGCTCCAAATGATCCAAACTGCGGCCGCCAGACTTCTTTTGGGGATTCCCAAATTCCAGTCTGTGGGTACTCATCTCCAAAGATTGCATTGGCTGCCAATAATAAAAACAGATCAAGTTTAAAACCCTCTGCATTACGTACAAGGCACTTCAAGTCGCCGGCCCTCAATTCCTAAGATTTTCACTGCACTGGTACTCCCCAGATAGATGCTTGAGATCACAAGGAGCAAAAGTGATACTTCCCAGAGAGTTTTTAAGTCCTACTGGAGCGGCAGAAGATTTATGGTGGGAGCTACCACGCTTTGGAACTCCCTCCCGTTTAGCATCAGAAATCTTCCCTCTCTGACACTGTTCAGGAAAGCCATTAAAACCTGGCTGTTCACTGATTAATCCCTTATGCCTGCCGGTTTGCTAGCGCCAAGACACCTTTTGGTAATTGTGCGCTGTATACATTTATAGCATCACATAACACAAAATTGGACTAGTTTGCAGAGTTATAATGGTGTGGACCTCAGGACACTGGTGGCAAACAACTTCAACCAGCTCATCAGAAGACTTATTGGACGTACTTTAGTGGAGGCCCATGTGTCCAGACGCAGCAGCAGCAGACGTGGTCTTGGTGCAGTTTCAGCAGCCACAGCAGGAGGAGAAGGACACAAGCTAGCCAGGTGTGCAGTGGCAGGAGCAGCAGCAGGAGAAACGGGAGCACTGCTTGTTACTCACAGCCTTCGGTTTCTGGTTAGCATGGCCCCGCTCCGCTTGCCCGCCATTGCCACCCCCTCCCACTTGTGTGCCCACTGACTGTGCTCTTTGCTGATGACTGGTTTCTTTGCCACTGATGCTGTTGTTGCAGGCGATTGGCGGCCGGTTGGAGACATAAGTAGGCAGGGCCAGTAACGGTCCCCCTTGTTGCTGCCCTGCTTTGCCATTCCCTGCCGTCCCTTTGCCCTCCAACATGCCCCCATACCCTCTACCTCCTGCCTATCATTGGGACCTGAGGCAGTGAGGCCTCAGCAGTGACAGACAGAGGGCAAGGCAAAGCGTACATCCACCAGCGGAAGTAGAAGCAGCAGTAAGGCGCAGCAGGCGAAACCAGCAAAGGAAACCACACCAAGACCAAGCTAGGGCTGTGGGCGTAGGTCCCGCCACACCAGGTAGATCCCCAGGCTCATGGAAGTGGCCCGATTAGGATCGGTGCGACTTGCCGACTGGGCATGCTCTATTCCCACAGCGTGCCTGTCTGTGCTAGCTGCACATTCCTCCTCCAGAGACTGTCTGTGCCTCCCATCCTAGTTGCTTCCCGGATCTGCCTTGTTCGGTCAGCCCAATCAATCAAACGCCCTTACACTCTCAAATTAGGCCTTTTATACATTGGAAAAGGCCTTTATTCGGTCACAAGCAGCCCATTTCTGCGAATTGGGTCTTTTGTGAATAAAAAAAACCTTTGCATATCTGGCCCTAAGTCTCCGGTCTAGTGTTTCCACCTGGACAAACTCACTAGTTGCTGTCGCCGCCAGACACGCTTGAAGATTCTGGCAAACTATTGTGACTTCTGCTGCACTGTCTAACAGAGTCAGAGCTCACTCCCAGTTCAGAAGCCTCAAGATGTGTGGCATGTTTGAGTGACATCCCAGCCACTTTATTATTTTTAAATTGAGACTTTTGCTGAGGAAGTATTTCTTCCTTTTATATTATGATTTCAGAACAGCGCCGTGAGTCCTTCTTCGGTGTCACATACTCCTACGATCTGTGCTCTGATTGTCCTCCTTTCTCAGAGCATTTTTTGGATGACTCCTGAAAGGAACGAGAAAGACGTGTATCAATGTACTTATACTTATCAGACTGTTTAATTGTTTCAGGGTTACACAAAATATAGCATTTTAAGAAGACTCCTGCGGATGAGATCCTTCTTGTGGTTTCCCTTTTTCAGTTTTCTTAATATTATCCAAGCGTTTTTAGAAGACTTAGATGCTGCTTTGAGTTATTCTTTTCAGAATTACCCATTAGTTGTGGTTTATGTGGTCTAGCTCACAAATTATGATGACCAATGATGTGTAGGTGTCAGCAAAAAATGTTAGTGGTTTTCGCACCTGATCCCCTAATGGAACTTGTGTAAGACGCTGACATGCCACCAATGCTGCTGCTTCTCTCTTAATATCACTTAAAATAATTGAGACAGCCATGGCGTAATTGCCAAGAGGTTTCATAACCCAATCCAGGGCTGGGACTGCCCCGTATTTATTTTGGGTCTGTTTTAGCACCTCTGGCTATAAAAGAAATATATGGTGCACCATGTGTTTTGGTATAGACTGCAGCAAATACTGTGCAATGATGAACGATCCCTAATAGTAGGCACATTGTGAGAATTTTATGTTTATCTTGAGGGCCCATATGGGAAAATAGTGCTTCAAGCTGGTTTGTTTTATGTGCAATTCAGAACTGAATTTCCTCCTGTCTGGTGGGACCTTTTCCGGTAATTGAGTCAATAGTCAGTGGACTAATTGCCACCATAGGTAAATGCGGTTATGCAGCTTGAGCATTCCTAGGTGATATTATTGTCATTGTTCGCATAATGTATTGTGTCATGCATCTGTATAACCTAACTAGAATTGTACACAGCACTGGGGTTGTAAGGTTTGCTATGTCTGGGTATGGTGTGTAACCAAATAACACTGACCATGTTGCCCCTCATTGCTAAGGGGACTCAGTCTAACTTCTTCTCTTGCATGTGGTAGGGCACCTTGAAACCAATTTATGTATTTCTGGAATGTTAATGGTATTTCTAGTTCTTCATAAACTGTATAGTTGTTGGAAACTACAGCTATAGTGTAATTGTGAAAATGTCTTGATTGAGCGTTTGTGCTGGAAATGTTCCGCAAAAATAGATTACCTCTGCTCTGTATGCTTTGTGAGCCTCTACCATGAAGATAACAGCCCCACCCGTAAGGGCGAGCCCATATTGTTGTAGCATTTGTGTAACTAGATATCTGCAGTTTAGTGGTATGTCTGCTGGTGCTATGTTATCTATTTAAATTATGAATTTTAGAGAAGGTAACTATAGTGGGGCGTTCCTTTAAAAAGTTAAAGCGCGAACAAGCTAGAGACAAAAATAGGGGTTCCCTATTTAGCTGAGGAAGATTTATCCCTAAGACCAAGGGCGTCTCCAGTTAATTGGTGAGTAGGGTCTGTGGGCACAATTAAGAAAAATACTTGGGAGACCCATTAAATAAGTACCCAAACTAGAACGTTGGTGGCGGCATGTCGTACGGTTCCCACTTTCTCAGTAAGACTGTGCGTTTAGGCAACATAAGTCTCAAAACTATGTAGGACTGAGTCAACTCATACCATCAGAATATGTTGACTTAATTGCTGGCTAGCTCATAGTGTGCCATCTGGGCCCTAATCTGAAAGAGCACCGGATGGTGTCTACAACCTCAGAACATGGCAACCCGAATTCCCCAAGGAAATTGTAGAAAACATGTCTTATTCTTTCATTAGCAACTCAGTCATTCCCAAAGGGACAGCAAAAGAAGTACACAAATTGGCATTCCAAACATTTATTGAAACAATTGTACTCTTGTGTAAAATAATTGTGCAACTATGATTATTAGAAAGGGGCAAAACAATGTTACCAGTGTTACAAGAATGGTGACCAGAATGAATAATTCAACCATTGTTGTAGGAAAGTAGGATCTGCTTTCATGAATACCCCCACTTTTTGCTGGAGGTCATTATGTTTTACTGGCTAGTCTGACTGGGATCCTGTTAATCAGAACCCCAGTCTCTGTGCTTCTTACCTAAATTGGACATGGTGAGTACTTAGGTATACTCCAGATTGGCTACTGGTGTACCCTTGTAAGTCTTTGGTATATGTACTAAGGTACCTGGGGAATAGGTCTACTAGGGGTCTCCGATGGGCAGACACATGTATTATGCCTCCCAGGTGGGCCCACTCAAATTGTGACTACCGGCCTGACATTGTAGCCTGTGTAAGCTGGTGCTAGCACCACTTACAACAGATATACATTTCCTTATATCTGAGGTAACTACACTTTAAAAAAGGCAGGCCTTTCAATTCCGAAGGTTGAGTGCTCAGTTATAAGTGTGAGGGTGCCCCTGCATGAGCAGGACACCCCATAAACCCTCAGAGTCCATTCTCCCGGCCTATAAGTCAGCCGTTGCTATACATAGAGTGGCCATGCATCATTACGTGATGGCTACCTCTAAACTGGTTGTAACAAACCATGTTGTGTTTGGTATCAAACAATTTGTAATCATACCTTCACACCATAAATGGTGTAAGAAGTATGATTCCATTCACTGTAAAGCTCCTCCGGGAGGCCCTCAGTGCTCCCCGTACCAGTCTTCTTGACCTGGATAGTAAACTATGGTTGTTGCCAACCAGAGACATCATTCTCCCCTCCTGCTGCTGAGCCAAGCTCGAGCAGGGGAAGGCAGGACAATAGGTTTTCTGTCACAGGGAGGTTTGACCGCATCCCAAACAGGACTTAGTGTACTCGCCCTCGTACCAAGACTGCTTTGAAGGTAACATTTGGTGCCTTACTTGCATTCTCCAGTTTAAACCAGTTTAAGGAGCTGTTGGCTCCCACACTGACTCGATACTGGACAAAGGACATAGAAATATCCTTCCCACTGTCCAGCCCCTTCTCTGGTAGGGACCCCTGAATCATCCCAACCCTTTCCATAGGTTGCTTAAGGGCTTACCTGTGGGTGGGTCCTTAGATTCATCATGGGACAAGCTTCAGATCCGAAACCACTTTAACTTCAACCATCTGGGATTTGCTGGACTTCGCTTTGGGAACCGAGACTGCACATGGGAAGACTCCTGCTGCTCCTGGTCTTGTCGTCCTGCCCGTCTTCTGTAACGTCTGTGCCTGTGCTCCATACAGGTTCTTCACAAGGCATGTGGACATCCAAGACACCCAAAGGAATCTCCCTTGGAGTTAAGGAGTCACTCTCCTGAATCTGCAGGCACCGCAACAAAGCTGACCGGTCTGCTGTTCCTGTGCTCCTACGGACTCCGAAAGGTTAAGTAACACAGGTGGTGGTTCTTCAACTCCCTCGAACCCTGCACTGTCTTCATGGCTAGTTTGAAGCCAGTAGCTGGAGCGCTACCCATGTGCACCACGTCGACTTGCCGTTGCCAAAGCTTGTTGACTCTCTCCTCCAGAGATCTTTGGGCTCCAAGAAGCTCCAGCCTCAAGCATCTCCTGCAGCCAAGACCTTTGACTGAACCGCAACCGTTACACTGTGGGCATTCATCCTTTGGTGAGCTGCTCAACGTCCTCTTGTGACTACTGTGCCTTCGGCCCAGGGGTCCTCTTGAGAGTCTTCTTTGGCTCCATTGGGCTCCCCTGCTTGCTCGGGACTGCTCTGACTTTCCTGCTTGTGGTGAGTCACTTGGACCTTGCTGGTCCCGACACTGCACCTTCTTCGACGACTAGGTTGTTTGCCGCTGTCATGGCTTGTTGGTGCCCCTGCGGGACACTGACCCCCTGGCTTTTGACATCTGATGTTAGACAGCTCATGAATGGCTCCTGGTCTTCTGCTGCATCGCCTGGTCCACACTCAACTTAAATGTATCTTTGGGTTCCACTGGACTCTTTTGTCTTCTTCGCCAGCGACATCTTTCCTGAAGTCTTCCATTGTGGTCTACAGCAGTTTCTGACGTCACTCGCACTTATGCGCCCGGTTTCCCTGGTGTAGGTATCCTGGTTCCTGGGGTATCCACGGATAGGGTGACTCGCCAATCTTCCATCTTCCACGGGGTGTCTTTAGGGTGCACTGAGAAGGGTAATTTTTCTTTAAAACTACACCAGCGACGGTACCAATTGACTTTCATTGAGCACACGTTTGTGTTCGCAGTCTGTACACAACCTCCGTGGGGTTCCTAGACACTCACCTCGGGTGGTTCCTTAGGTACCCAGTTTTTCCAAGTCTTCCGGGTTCGTTTCAGAATTAGGTCATGGTTCGTATTTCATTATTCCACTGGAAACAACTGTGTATTTGTGCTACTCACTTGTTCTATTTTCAAAATATTTGTGTGTATTGTGTTTATATGTCAGGGTAGGAGATATTGCAAAGTGTTAGTGAGTGTTTATAATAAATACATATTTTTATAACTACACTGTGTGGTTCTCTTCCAGGGGATCCTCATCAATAGTCATAAGCATTAGAATATTCCCGCCCATGCGCGGGACCCCGGAAACAATATATTATATGTGCCCCACATATACATATACATATATATATATAAATATATATATATAAAAATAAGCAATTGCAGCCAAATAAAACAGTAGAGCTGGAATATGCTGTGAAGAATTTCCACCATACATTTGTATTAGCATTAGAAACATGAGAAACAACACCAATGCTTGTTTAGAAACTGTTTTAATGCTTAGAAAGCAGTAGAAATTCTTATAACACACTGTAAGCATATACAGCTCCCAGGCTGCATTGCAAATACCCAGTCTAAAAAGACTGAAAAGCTAACCTGTAGCTGCATGTACTAGAACTGACGCTGTGCCTTTAAGGCACCTCTGCCCCTAGCTTCCCATCATGCCTCAGGGGTTACAGTTAGGTCAGTTGTTCTTTACGGCTCCTTCAGGAAGGACCCTGGATACACAGCTCCACATTTTTTCTGCCTTTTTTTTTTCACAACAAGTTTATTGATAAAGATGAGCACATGTGATAGAGTGGCCCCCTACAATCAGGATGGCACCACCAAACATACCGAGACAATCATGAAGATAGGACTAAGCGTCCAGTCAAGAAATCAATGTAATACAAGGATACAGGAAACATTAACCCCGTCTTTATCTTTTCATCTACCCATCAACCCAACTCCCAGAACCCTCCCCTGGATCCCACCCTAACCCCAGGCATGTGCGCATATACAGTATCGACGTAAGTTCCTAGTGCGGCAAGTGGAGGTGTGGGGGAGCGGGGTCACCAGGCCACATGGGGCTAAAGATCTTCCTCCGGTTCAGCAGGTGGGTCCAGTTGCAAGCCCCTGTGGTCTGCCCACCTTTTCCATATTTTAAAGTGTTTACAGGGGCATCCCCGAGCCTCGAAGATCGGGCGTTCCAAACCCATACAGAAGTCAATGCCAGCCTTCCACGCACTCAGGGGGGGGGCCTCACATCCTTCCATGCTCGGGCCAGATCCCTCTTGGCCACCACCAGCCCCAGGAGGAGCAGGTGCCTCTTGTAGATATTTCCACCCACCCCCTCTAGGATGTGCAGCAGGCCCAAACGGTGGGTACGGGGGAGGGTCCAGCCCAATACCTCTGACAAACAGCCCCACACACCTCTCCAGAAGCCAATCAGTCTGGGGCACGACCATACTGTGTGGAGTAGTGTACCTATCTCCGACCCACACCGCAGGCAGTCCGGGGTCCCAATCAGTCCCGCCTTCCACAGACGCTCGCGCGTATAGTAGGCCCTATGGAGAATTTTGAATTGTATGAGTCGAAAACGCATCGCAATAGCCGCACCCCTCGGGGACTCCAGGGCCTCTCGCCAATCATCCTCATCCAACTGACCGACGTCGGCCTCCCAGGCCGCCTTCAGCGGGAGGAGGGTGGAGGAGCAATGGATGACCATAGTCTGGTAGATGCGCGAAAGTTTTCTATCTCCAAGGTCGCCCATGAAGACTTTCGCTTCGATCGGGCTGAAATCAGGGAGTGAGTCAAGGTTGGTAAGACTGGGCAGCAGCGCATGCCGGAGTTGTAGATATCGAAAGAATTGAGTTTGGGGCATATCAAATTCGGTACGAAGGGCCTGGAAAGATTTGAGCGTCGTGCCGGACAGCACATGGCCTAATTGCGAGATACCAATCGCGTCCCAGCCGTCGAAGCCCGATAGCTTAGACAGTTCCGGCAGCATACCGTTATGCCACAGGGGCGTCTCCGCGGTCAGTCTGCCCCACCAGCCCATGCGACGCAAGGCCTGTCGCCACACCGCAAAAACAAGTCGCGTAACCCTCGGCAACGAGCGACGCAGTCTGGGTGAATAGAGGATGGTGTGAAGCGAGTTGTCACCCATCAAGGCACGCTCCAGGGCATAAGCTGGGTCTCCACAATCGCCATACCACCAGTCATTCAGGATGAGAAGATGTGCGGCTTGATAGTATGACAGTAAATCTGAAGTGGCCAAACCCCCACAGTAGGTGGACAAAAAACAAGTACGCAATGCAACTCTGGCAGCACCTCCAGCCCACAGAAAGCGGCCCAGCACCGAGTTGACCTGCCTAAACCACTGAGGCGGGATGGGATACGGATGGTTCTGTAATTGGTATAATAGGCGCGGTAGCGCCACCATTTTAAATATAGCGGAGCGGCCAAAGATTGATAGGGGCATCCGAGACCAGGTTTTAACATCTGACTGTACCCGCTCCCAGACTGGTATGAGATTACGGTCCCATGCAATGTCCGCCGAGTCTGAGAGAAACACGCCCAGGTATTTCAGCCCGGTCGTGGCCACTCGCAGCCCCGAAGCCCAGGGGTCCGTCACCTCGCCCCCTTCCAACACCCACAGCGTGGATTTATGGAGGTTCAGAAACAGGCCTGAAGCCTCCCCAAACAGTTGCATAACCTCTAGGACACGCGGGCCTGAGCGCCGCAGGTCGGTAAGGAAGAAGAGGACGTCATCGGCGTACAGTGCGATTTTGTCGGACAGGGTGGCAGTCCACTGGAAGCCCCGTATCAGCGCGTCCTGGCGCACCCTGGCAGCCAAAGGCTCCATGGCGAGTGCAAATAAATAAGGGGAAAGAGGGCACCCCTGTCTGGTCCCGCGGCCGATATGGAACATCCCCGATACTGCCCCGGCGACCCGCACCGAGGCCGTGATATCTGTATAGAGGAGCCGGACATACGACAGAAAGACCGGGCCCAGGTTGAGACAGCGCAGCAAGGCAAATAGGAACGACCAGCTGACGGAGTCAAACGCCTTATCAATGTCGGCCAGTAACAGTGCCGCCTGGTCCCCTAAGGTCCCAATGGCGTCGATCGCCGCCTGTGCGCGACGGATATAATGCCGCGTCGCCCTGCGAGGCATGAAGCCTGCCTGGTCAGGATGGACCAAGTCCGTGATATGCAGAGCGAGCCTGTTCGCCAGGGCCTTGGCCAAGACCTTGGCCTCAACATTAATCAACGAGATGGGCCTATAAGAGTCATGGCGATCTGGGGGTCTGCCCGGTTTCAAGAAGACCACTATTTCGGCGTGGCGCCAGTCCGGGGGCAACACCCCTCGCTCACGCGCCACCTCAAGCGCCCGACGATACGGAGAACCAAGCTGTACATGAAATTTCTTGAAAAATTCACTCGGGTAGCCGTTAGGGCCAGGGGCCTTGCCAGTGCTGAGTTGCCCCAGTGCATCACCCAACTCCTCTGCTGTGAGAGGCGCCTCTAGGGCCGTCTTGGTCTCATCCGATAACGGCACCGGTGGCAGCTCTGCGAGAAAGCGAGCCAGCTCACTGTCAGACAGGTGGTCGCGCGGGGCGTACTGGGTTGAATAGTACGTAGCAAAGCTCGTCGCCAGTTCGTGCGGGTCGGTCAAGACCTCTCCCTCACCATTTGTAAGGCCTGGCAGCAGGAGGGGTTGGAAAGTTTGGTGGCACAGTCGATGGAGCATGGAACACGACTTGTCCCCCCATTGATACACCCTACTTCTGGTGGCTAGCCATGCCTGTTTGGCTTCATCCATCAGGAGGGACCCGTATGTTTGCTGTGCCTGTAACAGCAGACGTATCCCGACTTCATCGTCACCCTCGCGGCTTTCCTGTTCCAGGGTCGCCACTCGTGCGGCCGCTTCGGTAGTTTGCTCCTGACGCTTCCGCCGAGCTGCCGAGCACCATGCAATATTTTTCTGCCTTTTTCAGTCAGAAAATCTTCAAAAGAACACTTTTTTGATTTACTTTGACTTTTAACATCAGGGTCAAGTAAATAACTGCTTAGCAGTCGAATTTTTGTGAGGTTTTCCTGTCAGGATGCCCTCATTATTTGATGATTGCCCTTCTTGTGGCCACAAGAAGGCAAAAACGGACTCTCATAAGGTCTGTATTTTATGCTTGCCAGAGGATCATGATCCAAAAGGCTGTTCTCATTGTCAAAATCTGTCTGACAGGACTTTAAAAGACAGAGAGAGGAACAGGCTCTATGGTCTGGCCCAGAGATCCATGAGGGGAAGATCTACAGAGAGGAAGAGTTCAAAGAGACCCAGAACTCCCTCCAAAGGCAAGTCAGAGCGTCCATCAACCTCAGCGCCGGGCTCGGCGCTGAAAAAACGACATCTGATGGACAGTTCGAAAGAAAAAGCTCCGTCGACGTCGGGACCGGCGTCGATGAGGAAATCGTCGTCGAAAAGAAGTTCACCGACGTCGAAGAAAGCTCCGCCGTCATCAACTAGGCGACGATCGGCGTCGAGAGAAGCCACGAGATCTCCGTCGACGAGAAGATCGGCGTCAAGACGTAAGTCAACTCCGCCGCCGTCAACCAGGCGACGGTCGGCGTCGAGAGACAGAACACACTCGCCGTCGTCTCAACGTCGACAGGCTTTGAAGAGTGTGACACCTCCGCCGACGTCTCCACGGAGGCGCTCGGCGTCGACGAGCAAGAGCCCCCTCGGACGATCGTCATCGAGGAAGGGATCATCGTCGAAGGCGTGTCGGCGCTCGACGTCGAGGATGTCCGATCCTCCGCCGTCACCACATGCCAGGTCGACATCAAGGGCATCGTCGACGACAGGACACCGTCGATTGCCATCTCCGTCGCCGACAGACAAACGTCGGTCGACGTCGAGACCTCCGTCGACGGCAGGGCAACGCCGTTCAACGTCGAGACCTCCGTCGACGGCAGGGCAACGCCGTTCGACGTCGAGACCTCCGTCGACGGCAGGGCAACACCGTTCGACGTCGAGACCTCCGTCGAAGGCAGGGCGACGCCGTTCGACGTCGAGGGAGAAGACTCCGTCATCGGCTCGACATCACAGGTCGACGTCGAGAGAACACAGGTCGTCGTCGAGGCGTTCGACGTTGAAAGTTATCACTCCGTCGACGCCGCAGAGGCGTTCAACGTCAAGGGAAAGACTTTTAAGACGTCTTCCAACACCGGTGAGACGAAAATCCCCTTCAGTGCCTTCAACTATCTTGGTGACTCAATCGGCTTCTCACCATTCCTCCTCAAGTACCTCTAGCTCGTCGAGGTCCTCTTCCAGGAGTAGAAGTCCGTTGCCCCAGCGAAAGACAACACTCTCGCCAAGATGGAATGCTCCGTTGAGCAAGTGGAAGGATTCGGGAGCGACGGAGAGGCTGCAAAGATATGTAAGCCCACTCCACAGGTCACCTCTTCAGAGACTGATAGAAGAGGCAGACAGACAGAGTCCTATCAGGCACCGATCACGCTCTCGGGAGAGGAGAGCGGAAAGGTCGCATACCCCCAGGGTCTCCCGATCACCACGGAGGGAGCATCCCAGGTCTCGAACACCGAGAAGGGAGGTACGAACAGAGAGATCGAGATCTCCATGAAGGGAGCATCGGAGAGAATCACGTTCTCCTCGAAGGGAAGATCGACCGAGAAGATCGCCAGTGAGGAGGGAAAAATCTCACCACAGGAGAAGGAGAACACCATCATCCTCCTCCTCATCTTCTTCGAGATCTTCTAAAGGGGATTACTCCCCAACGCTGGCAGACAGCCCTCGCTCCAGAGTTTCCCCGCTTGACGACGTCAACACATACCTGGACGTTTTACAAAGGGGCGCTCACAAACTTCAAATAGAAATGGCTGTTCCAGAAGTTTCCACTACTGTGATTTTTGAGACCCTTCGTCACAAATCATATTCACAGCCTTTGCTCCCATTGGTTCCAGGGATAATGGACCCAATCAAAGAGGTTTTCCTCATGCCAGCAGCGATCAGGGCGGTACCGGCACGTATCCAGAAAAAGTATAGGCCGGCCGACTCAGATCCAATCTTTGTTAAAGGAGAGCCTGCGGCGGACTCAGTTATCGTAGCCTCAGCTAAGAAGAATCACACAGTCACACCTTCTTCTTCAGTTCCTCCTGACAAGGACAGCAAGACCCAAGATTCTTGGGGACGCAGAGTGTGCAGCACAGCAGCTTCATCCCTGAAAGTCTCTAGTGCATCAGCACTTCTCGGCAGGGACTCCATGGAACGATTCAAAGAGAAATTGCCCAAGGAGGACCAGAAGGACTTTGAGGAAACAGTGACGGAGGGCTGTTTGGTGGCGAACCAAATGATTAGTTCATCTGCAGATAACGCCCTCCTAGCAGGACATGCCTACTCACATGGGGTATGTGCGAGGAGATCTTCTTGGTTGCGTTTAACTGGTCTCAAACCAGATGCCCAGCAACGCATCCTCAATCTGCCCTTCTCAGGATCTTCACTCTTTGGGGAACATGCCGATCAGGAAATGACCCGCTTGAAAACAGAATTGGACACAGTGAAGGCGGTTGGTCTGGAGAAGAAGAAAGAGCCGTTCAAGCGACGCTTCAAGACCAACAAGAACCGGGGAGGCCAACAGAGGGTTCAAACCCCTCAATGGTCTCAGAACAAGCCACAAGGGAAGACACAATACAGAGGAGGAAAATCGGGCAGAGGCAGAGGCGGACATCATCAGTCCTCTACCACGCCTAGAGGAGGCAAAGCCTGAGCAGTGGCTTCCTCTGGCGCCGTTACCCACTCCAGTGGGAGGAAGTGCTTCGCAACACCTGGCAGAGTGGGTCAGCATCACAAAAGATCAGTGGGTGCTGAATATACTGCGCAATGGATATGCGCTACGTTTCCGGAAGAGACCACAACCGATTCCTCCAAAAAAGACTCGCTCATACCATCTAAACCTCCTCAAAAGAGAGGTGAGCGTCCTCTTAAAGAAAAACGCAATCGAAGAGGTACCCCCACCCCAAAGGGGAAGAGGAGTGTACTCAAGGTATTTTCTAGTCCCCAAAAGAGACCAAGAGGACAAGTTCAGACCGATTTTGGATCTTCGAACCCTCAACAAGGTGGTGGTCAAAGAGAAGTTTTGCATGCTGGCACTTCATCAGATATGTCCTCATCTACAAATTGGAGATTGGATGTGTTTGGTGGATTTACAGGACGCGTACTTCCACATTCCTATAACACCAGGTCATCGGAAGTACTTGAGGTTTCTGGTAGGGAACAAGCATTACCAGTACAAAGTACTTCCCTTCGGACTAAAATCCGCGCCAAGGGTGTTCACCAAGTGCATGGCAGTGGTAGCGGCATGTCTACACAAAAAAGGTCTCTTTGTGTACCCATATCTAGACGACTGGCTCCTGAAGAGTCCGTCCCCTCGTCAAGCCACCAAAGACTGTCATCTGTGTCTTCAACAACTACACAGGCTTGGGCTCCACGTGAACACAGAAAAGTCAGTCCTGCATCCCACACAAACTATCCACTATCTGGGAGCAGTTCTAGACACAAATTTAGGAAGAGCGTTTCCTTCGCAGGAGAGACTATCTTCCATGGGGCAGAAATGCAGAAAGTTACTTCAGTTTCCTCGTCCAAAGGTGCGAGAAGTAGCGTCTCTACTGGGCTCCATGGCGTCCTGCATCTTCCTAATTCCAAACGCCAGGTTGAGGATGCGGCCTCTACAAGAGTCTGTGGAAGATCAGTGGGACCAAGCGACTGGAGATTGGGAGGATCGAATCATACTATCTCAAGCAGCACTGACATCAATACAGTGGTGGACTCGCCCTCGGAATGTCTTGCAGGGAGTCCCTTTTCAGTAACCTCTTCCTTCGCTGTCTGTGGTAACGGACGCATCTCTGGAAGGTTGGGGTGCTCACATGGGTCATCTTCAGATTCAGGGTCGCTGGTCGACCAACCTTCAGACATACCACATCAACATGCTGGAACTTCGAGCAGTTCATCTGGCGCTCAAAGCTTTCCTTCCAGCAATCACAACGGACAAAATCCTGGTTCAGACGGACAACACTACAACTATGTTCTATCTGAACAAGCAGGGAGGAACTCGGTCTCGCCCTCTGTCGCAGGAGGCCCAGACAATCTGGCACTGGCTTCTGGCTCGGGGACTGTCGGTGGTGGCAGTACACCTTCCAGGCGAGCTAAACACAAAAGCGGACGCACTCAGCAGGCACTTCGAAGATCAGCCAGACTGGGTGCTAAACGACGAAGTAGTCGAAGAACTCTTCCGTTGCTGGGGTCGTCCAGACATAGATTTATTCGCGGACGACGAAAACGCCAAATGCCACGCCTTCGCGTCCAGGTTCCACCGGCCAGGGACACAAGGGAACGCTCTCCTGCTGGAGTGGACAGGAATGTTCGCCTATGCGTTTCCTCCTCTGGCACTGATTCCGAAGGTGGTGGCCAAGCTCATCAGATCGAGCATGGACATGATCCTAGTTGCTCCGGATTGGCCGCGACAATGGTGGTATCCAGACCTATTACATCTGTCGCTGTGTCCACACAGACGTCTGCCGTGCAGGCCAGACCTGTTGAGCAAAATGAACGGGAGGATCCTGCATCCCAACCTCCCGTCGCTGAACCTGACTGCATGGCTCCTGAGGTCTTGCAATACGGACACTTAAATCTGCCTCCAGAATGTATGAATATTTTAAGAGAGGCAAAGAGACCTTCCACAAGGGCGTCTTATGCGTTCAAGTGGAAAAGATTTTTCATTTGGTGTAAAGACCATGGCTTTGATCCCACCAAAGGACAAGAAGAGGTAGTCCTCCCATACCTCCTTTACTTAGCGACATCAGGGTTGAAATACGCTTCTATTAGGGTTCACCTATCTGCCATAGTAGCGTACAGAAAATCACCTACACAAACATCGTTTTTTCAGGTCCCAGTGGTTAAGGATTTCCTTCAGGGATTGAAGAAGGTCTATCCCCCTGTGAGAAATCCTTCTCCTCCCTGGGAGTTGAACCTGGTTCTCTCCAGGCTGATGTCTACACCGTTTGAGCCTATACACAAGGCCTCCTTGCAGCATCTCACTTGGAAGGCGGCCTTCTTGGTGGCAATAACCTCTGCGCGCAGGGTTAGCGAGATTCAAGCACTCTGCACCAAGGAACCTTACACTGTGTTTCACCACAACAGAGTGGTAATGAGGGCTCACCCATCTTTCCTTTCAAAAGTGGTATCGGATTTTCATATAAACCAAACGATTACCCTTCCTTCGTTCTTTCCTAACCCATCGACCCCAGCTGAGAGGTCGTTGCACTCGTTGGATCGTAAACGGGTGCTAAAGTTTTACCTAGAAAGAACGAAGGGCACCAGAAAGACAGACCAACTCTTTGTCAATTATGGTTCAATGAGGACCGGGTTTGCAGCAGCCAAAAGGTCCATCTCCAGATGGATTGTCTCATGTATCAAACTAGCATACCAGCTGGCTGGCAAACCTTTGTTACAATCACCCAAAGCTCATTCCACTAGAGGGAAGGCAGCCACAATAGCATTTTTACATGACATTCCTATGTCAGAAATATGCAAGGCTGCGACATGGAAATCAGTCCATACCTTTACAAGGCATTATTGCCTAGAGTCTGATTCCACAGCGGATTCTCAAGTAGGGCAAGCCTCCTTGAGAAACCTATTTGGGTAGAATATGGCCTGCTTTTGGGCCTATGACTATGAATGTTATCTGTTGATTCCTTTGCCCGCAGGGATGAGGTGAGGCTCGCTACTCTATTCTAATGCTTATGACTATTGATGAGGATCCCCTGGAAGAGAAGGATTAGTTACTTACCTGTAATCCTAGTTCTCTTCCAGGGGTATCCTCATCAAAGTCATAAGCAACCCTCCCGCCTCCCCGGGCAAAGGACTTTGTTTATTAAGTAGGAGATGTTTTAACCTGTTATTACCATGGTTTGGTTTTCAGTCTCCGAAAAGAACAACTGACCTAACTGTAACCCCTGAGGCATGATGGGAAGCTAGGGGCAGAGGTGCCTTAAAGGCACAGCGTCAGTTCTAGTACATGCAGCTACAGGTTAGCTTTTCAGTCTTTTTAGACTGGGTATTTGCAATGCAGCCTGGGAGCTGTATATGCTTACAGTGTGTTATAAGAATTTCTACTGCTTTCTAAGCATTAAAACAGTTTCTAAACAAGCATTGGTGTTGTTTCTCATGTTTCTAATGCTAATACAAATGTATGGTGGAAATTCTTCACAGCATATTCCAGCTCTACTGTTTTATTTGGCTGCAATTGCTTATTTTTATATATATATATATTTATATATATATGTATATGTATATGTGGGGCACATATAATATATTGTTTCCGGGGTCCCGCGCATGGGCAGGAATATTCTAATGCTTATGACTTTGATGAGGATACCCCTGGAAGAGAACTAGGATTACAGGTAAGTAACTAATCCTTCTTTTTCACTTAACCTATACCATAAAATTAAGTATTGGTAAAACAAGTTGCTTTACACTCCTTCTGGACTAGCATGAAGGCTGCTCTCCACAGCTACCACTTAGAGCGCTCTCTAAGGTTGTCTAAGCCCACTAAAATCACCATAAGGGTTGTCTGGATTAGTGGGGGTTGCTACACTTACATAAGTGAGCACCATATACAAAGCCAGCCTCCTACAACTGTGCATTTACATTGGATTATATGAATACATATAATTTCACTCCTACCTAGAGCTGCCTATTCTATAAACATAGTGTGTGCGGATCTGCCAGAATACCTTACAGTGGTCACACTCACCATTTTCCTCCAGGCCTGTGTTATCTGGCAACCAGCCATGGTGTAGAACAGACCATCGTCCTCTTCAGGATGGTGTTGGAATTCAGCTGGGCTAGAATTCAGGCATGGAGCGACTTTCGACAATCTATCAAGATGCTCTTCTTTCTAAACAGAGGCAAAGTGCTGTTTATATAATAAACTGGATCCATTCTTACCGTGCCTGGGACCTGGTCCTGTTGTCATTGTTGCTTCTATCCACTCAGAGCTGTCGCCAAATGGAGAATAGCAAACAACCACATTTTGCGCAGTGTACTAAGTCAGGGGAGAGGATGTGACCTAACAGCTGGAGTGGTCAACCTGGAAGCTGGGGAACCAGGTTAGATTCTCAGCAGGGTTACTCAACATCCTGTGATTTTGGGCACATCACGTAACCTCCCTGTGCCTAACAAAATGAATGTGCCAGTCTGTAATGCAACTGGTACTCGTGTAAAGAGCTCTGATACCTTCAGGTCGAGTTTGTGCTATATACAACTCCCCCAAAAAGTCATTGGACAGAATGTTCTAAGGCTAGATGATACGCATACAAATAAATGTAATTGTAAGCAAACAACTTCTGAGAACATTATCTCATGAGGCCTCGCAAGCAAATACATGGTAAAAGTAATTGTCTAAAAAGATGTACATTTTAAATGTGAACCTGTAAAATGGATGTGGTTGTGCCTGGTACCTATGCAACCTCACAACACATGCTGATGATTATGATGGGGCAGTAGATAGACTGGAAACATAGTTTGTGACCAAATCTAGTCCTGACCATGTGAGTTTCATTCTGAGGCTGGTGAAGCAAGTTGTGAAAGGGCCAAGTGATGCCTTTATCATACAACTGCTTAAGATGCTTAGTATCCTTGAGTTTATGACTCACGAAGCGGAAATTCACACTCAGACTATACAAGGCTACCCTTCAGCAAAATTGAGAAACTGTTTAAGAACTCTGATATCCATGCCAAACATGCTCACCCTGTTGGTTGCCTGAGTGTTCTGCACGGATGCATGTAATCTTTAAATTAAGTTAATTTGTTATAATTAGTTAAAATGTATATTACATTACATTACATTTGGTTTGTTAAAAATAATATTAATATTTAATATATTTACTATATATTATTTTATTTTATATACATTTTTAAATCGATATTTTTTACATCTATATTTTTTACCTCGATATTTTTTATTATATAAACCTGTTAAAGTATTGGAGTTGATATTTTTGCAGTCTATTTTCTTTTCGATATTTAGAACATCGATGTTTGTTACATCGATATTCTATCAGTGAACCGCTTGCTAAACCATCAGAGCAGTTGATATGAATGGTAATTTTTTGTATGGACAAAGGACCACAAACAACTGACTATTCTCTTTCAGCGGTCATCCTCCTTGACTGAAATGTGGATTTTCAGTTTCAGAAATAAACACCAACATTGGTCCGCAAGCCATGAGTTGACAACCTAGATGACTAACTGCCACAACATCCAAAACAGGTCGTATTGAAAAGGCAGTCAAGGAGACAATCAGGAGCAGCCGGTGCAGGTAAGAGCAGTGGGGCCAGGTTGGAGGGGGAATTCAACCGATGACCACAAGGGGAAATTAAATAAGTCATTTTCCCCCGTCGTCTTCTGTCGAAATCGCCCCCCCCCCCCCCCCCAACCGGCCCGACTGCACTACGGCTCTTACCTGCACAGGCTGCTGCTGGAGATAATGAGTTAAAATCTATGCGCCTCTGGTTGAATGTCTACAGACCCCACCAATCCTCCATGTCATTGTAAAATTATGGAAAAGTTGCCATTCTTCTTTGTTTTTCTGAAAGAAACACACAATATGAAACTTAGGTCAACAAAACAAAAAAACTGAACTCCCCCCCCTTGCATGAACTTATGTCTATGCTCCTTATGGGATTTTATTTCCTGGGAATGCCATGCTTTGCTCAAAGTCCATGGTCATGGTCACGCAGCAAAACTGTTGAAATATGATTCTGCGGCCACACTGCATCAGGCTTCTGCAGTCACCGACGGCATTAATTGGGGGTGGGTCAGCGGGGAGGGTGGGCGTTAATAAATGTAAAAAACCTACCGTATGCCGTTTCCCCATTTGTCTGCTCTCTGCAGGAACAGGAAGTAGGCAGCCTCCCTCCCTTCTCTAAGCCAATCACAACGCTGCAATGGGAGTGTTGTGATTGGTCAGGACTCCGACCAGCCAGGAACCTCAGGGGAGGCCATTTTCTCTATGTAGGCGTGGAGAAAAGGCAGCGTGTGCATACCTAGTTTGGTCGTCCCTAGAGGCCGACCAAACAGTCAGCGCCCTCAACAGTGGGCAAGCCACTCCTCCCCTGCCCTAGACCAGACCCACCCACCCCAACCAAACCCTTCAGCTTTCTTGCAGTGCGAGAAGCAGACACATAAAATGGTAGTTTTACCATTTTATGTTTCTGTTTCTCGCAGTGCGAGAAAGCAGTGGGGCGATGCTCCCCCAACCTAATGGAGGAGCCGTCCCAGGGCTTCTGAGCTGGCAGGACAAATTACAGCTTCCCAAGGTCTAAATAAGTCCCGCTATTTTCAGGTTACATAACTTTAAAGCCAACAGTGCCCTTTCTTTCTGCCAATATATAATTTCCTTTGATGTGTATTAAAAATAAAAGGGGTTCTGTGTCTCTTCTGCAAAAACACTGCCTTTTAGGGAGCACCTGTAATGTCCTTCTAAACTTCATGGCAAAATAAAATGTATATTTAAAATTTTTGTTGCAAGCATTTGGCAGCCAGGGGCGTAACACAGGCTCTAGCGGTGCAGGTGGCCCCCATCTTTTAAAGGGGCCCCCATCCCCTCAGGGCAGACTAATTGTCGTGATTGGCAGTAGTGTAAGAACCAAGAACACCACTAACCTTATCCTGTGGCCAAGCAGAGACGATATCTGACGCTAAGTCCCTTATTTCCTCACAACACGAAACCCAGCAGAGAATATAAACTACTCTGTCAGACTCCGCGCCCCAGAGGAAAAAAGGGAAAGAGGATGAAGGTGTGTTCCCTCCTTTTCTCGCAGGGACTTGCTTTACTCTCTGGGCTGGGTCTAGTATACCTTCAAGGCTGTAGGTGGGATGACAAAACACACAATTACTCATATACTCAATGACCCCTATTCACTATATAGGGCAGTGCCTTTCCTTCACTCACCAGGATTCCTCTATTCCCTTCCTTTAGAACATCAGAATAAACCCAGTCTTCTTTTCTGTGATGCCAAAATCAGAAACTCCAAAACATGCAGGTTCAGGAGGCTAATACCAAAACACGAGTCTCTCCACAGTACTAGTCTCTTTCACAAAAGACACTTCTCTTTTCTTCTTGCTCCCTAGTATTGTTATTCCCACAATACTGGAACTAAAATTATCCACAACCAGATTCAATGTCTCTGGCACAAAGAGTAAATGGAGGTTTCCTGAGAAAAAGCAAAATGTCTCGTAAAACAAAGAACAGGCGGTTTACTTTCTTATCCCAGTACCGGCTTCTGTCCACAAAAAGAACCTCTCTATTCAAGGAAAGCGTTTATCCATGAACGCGTCCGGAATCCGGTCACGTTATTGAAATTGACACGCTTTACTTTTCTCGCGGGTAGAATAGAAGCGTCTCGCGCCTCACTCTAACACCGCGGCTACAATTACTAAGGAGAGGAAACAAAGTATCCAAGGTTCGTGGTTCACAATGCAGGGAGAGGAAAGGCGCGCGCGCGCTTTCCTAACAAAAACAAACAGAATGGGTTTACGATACCAGCCGGTCTGCAAGCACTCGTAACCCAAGACAAACAGGCTTCCTGAAAACGGTATTCTTCACGCTGGGATCCGGCGGGGAACACCATCCGCCCTTCCTAGAATTCAACAGGTTGATTGGCAAGCACCTTCCCCTTGGAAAGGAAGTGCTTATGTCCCACAAGGAAATCCCAGGGCACTCTGGGACTTGTAGTTAACATGACTCTTCCTGTTTTCTCTGCATTCCTGGAATTCCGCCCTCGGGATTTCAAAATCGCCACAGAACCCCCTCTCGAGGATTGCCGTCCCGGCGGTCGTCCAGGCTTCCCAGGATACTTTTCATGAAATTGCGCGACCAACTCAGGACAATTCAGATTGGCCAAAGGCTCCCACGTTCTCTCCTCAGGTCCGTAACCTTTCCACCCAACCAAGTATTGGATCCTACCCCTAACCATACGAGAGTCAAGGATAGCCTGCACCTCATATTCCTCCTGCCCATCAATGTCAATAGGAAGTGGCCTATCCAGTATTCTCGCACTAGCAGGACAAGGAAGGAGGAGGGAAACATGAAATACGGGATGTATTTTCCAGGAATCAGGGAGGGACAACCTCATAGCTACAGGGTTAATAACCTCCACTATGCTGTAAGGCCCCACATACTTGGGTTTCAGCTTGTTTTCCCCTTTCAAATGTATGTGCCTAGTGGAAAGCCATACCCTGTCTCCCACCCCATAATCAGGTGCTGGTGATCTCTTCCTATCAGCAAAGCGTTTCTGGGAAGACTGAGCACTCGCCAAGCTGTTACGTGCTGCCACCAACACCGCTTTGAGATGGGCATGATGTTCATGAATGCTGGGTACAGGGGAATGCACGGGCACCTCAAAGGGAAGTGCATTAGGATGATAACCATACAAACAAAAGAAAGGAGAACAACCCAAGGTGGAGTGTATGGCATTATTATATGCAAACTCAGCCATCCAAATTACCATAGTCCAGTCCATATCATTTTGCAGAGCAAAGCAGCGAAGATACTGTTTCAACGTCTGGTTCAGACGTTCCGTTTTGCCATCGGTCTGGGGGTGATAGGAGGAAGAGAGTCGAGCATCGACGTCCATGGTCTTACAAAGAGCCTTCCAGAATCGGGAAGTAAATTGAGTTCCTCTATCCGTAATGAGCACGCAAGGAATGCCATGTGCTCGAACGATATGTTGCAGAAACACCTGCGCCAGTTCAGCTGAAGTGGGAAGACTCATCATCGGAATGAAATGACCCATCTTCGTCAAATGGTCGACGACCACTAGGATCACGGTCTTATCATTACAGGGTGGCATTTCAACTATGAAGTCCATAGACAATGTGTGCCAGGGTTTAGGAGGAACAGGCAGAGGCCTCAGAAGTCCCATGGGTTTGACATGGACGGATTTCCCTTGCATGCAAACAGCACAGTTTGTGATATACTGTCTCACATCATCTCTAAGGTTGGACCACCAGAACTCACGTTCCACACCAACAATGGTCTTGTAGATTCCCAAATGGCCTCCTAAGGGGGAGTCGTGGATCCATTTCAAGACTTGCAGCTGCAAGATCTCAGTGGGGACATAGATAGCGGACCCATGGTAGGCAAGATCATCTTTTTCCATTCGATGTTCCGGATCTTCTTGTATCCATGCTTGTACATCCGACTCTGCAAGAGCTACTCGCACGTCGTCCAAAAAGTCCTGTGTAGCCAACAAGGCTATTGCGGATAGGCGACCGCTTGTTTCTTTCAGGATTAGTGGGGGCTCTTCCGCGGTTCCTGCACTTTGGTCTTCAGTTTCACCTATGTGAGACAGGGTGTCCGCTTTACCATTCTGTGGCCCAGGTCTATACTTGATAACAAAATCATAATCTGAGAAGAATAATGTCCATCTCAATTGCCGAGGCGTAAGCGCCTTCGCGGTTTTCAAGAATAGAAGATTTCGATGGTCTGTGTAGATTTCAACCGTGTGAACAGCTCCCAATAGGTAGTGACGCCATTCCTCACATGCCCTTTTTATTGCCAGGAGTTCTTTATCCGAGATGGAATAGTTAATCTCGCAAGGCGTAAGTTTCTTGGAGAAAAAGGCAACAGGATGCAATTGACCAGTGTCAGGATGGCGTTGTGATAGAATACCCCCTATTGCATATTGCGAAGCATCCGTTTCCAGCACAAAGGGTATTTGAGGATACGGATGGCGAAGGATGGGAGCTCGGGTAAACTGATCTTTCAAAAACTGGAAGGAGATAGCAGCTTCCTGGTTCCATACAAACGGAGTATTTTTTCTCAACAAGCTGGAGATTGGATGGATTATCTTTGAGAAATCCTTGATGAACCGTCTATAATAATCGGCAAAGCCAAGGAAACTCTGAACGGATTTAACATTTTGAGGCGTACTCCATCCGATGATCGCCTCGATCTTACTAGAATCCATTTGAAATCCATTTGCATTGATGACATATCCAAGGAATGCAACCTCCGTGACATGAAACAGGCATTTTTCTAGCTTGGCATACAAGGAATGATGTTGCAATTTCCTGAGAACGATCTTCACATGCTCCACATGTTCAGGAAGTGTCGATGAATAGATTAAAATGTCATCGATATACACGATACAAAAGGTTTCCAGACAACCTCTTAACACTTCATCCATGAAATATTGGAAGGCGGCAGGGGCGTTACAAAGCCCGAAGGGCATCACTCTATATTCGAACAACCCAAACTTTGTTCGAAACGCTGTATTCCACTCGTCTCCCTTCTGGACTCGGACCAGATGATACGCCCCTCTCAGATCGAGCTTGGTAAAGAAACGGGCACCCTTCAATTGATCCAAAAGCACCGGTATAAGAGGGAGAGGATATCGATTCTTTATGGTCATTCTATTGATGGATCTGTAATCGATACATGGTCGTAACTCGTCGCAGTCCTTCTTCGGGATGAAAAACATGGGGGATGAGGCAGGAGATGTTGAATGCCGAATAAATCCTGTAGCCAAATTCTCATCGAGGTAGTTCCTCAGATACCGCGTCTCTTTTTCAGTCAGGGCATATACTCGACTACACGGTATGTCTGCTCCCGGAATGAGTTCAATACGGCAATCGTACACTCGATGTGGAGGTAACTCCGTTGCCTTCTGTTTATCGAACAACGATCGATAAGACTTGTATTCTTCAGGAAGAACCGTGGCGCAACAATAATGTCCTCGGGTACACTCTGTTGCCAAACACACAGAAGGCGTGATGTTATTCTTTTCCAGGTCAGGCAAAGCTTGTCTACAATTCTCTTTACAAAAATCCGATGACAGAGTGATGGTACGCGCCGCCCAACTAACCTTAGGATTGTGAAGGGTCAACCATGGCATTCCAAGGATGAGCCGGAACTGTGGCGCATCAATCAGATCGAATTGTATATGTTCCTGGTGATTCTGGTTCGTCTGTATCAATAACGCACGAGTATGATAGGACACAGGGCCCGATGACAAGACAGTCCCATCTACGGCTTTCACTAGCTCCGGTTTGTCCTTCTTCTCGCAGACGATTCCTATCTTCATCGCATATTCTTGATCGATGTAGTTGCCTGTAGCACCGGAATCTAGTAACGCATCGATTTCCATGGCTTCACAAGAATTAACCCACAGGGTGACCTTCAGATTCATATGAGCTACAGCGGGATGCAAGGTGTTCGCAAGTATTGGTGAGATCGTTTGTAATTGACAACCCAAGGCAGAGACCTCTTCCTGTTTTGGGCTTTCTAGTTTTCCGCCGGTCGTCCTGATTGAATCATCGCTTGGTTATTCAGCCCTTGGAATCTTCCCGCCAAGGCATTTCTCGCTCTACAATCCTTAATGAAATGGCCTCCCTTGCCACAATACAGACATTGTTTCAGTCTTCTTCTCTTCTCCTTCTCTTCCTTTGATAGGGGGCCCCGTATACCTCCGATCTGCATAGGCTCTACCCCATCAGGCATTTTCGGATGCTCCTCTGTGGTACTCTTAAACCGGGGATAGAAAAAACGTCCTTCTCCTCTGTTCCGATCAACCCTTCTTTCCAGGAGTCGGTGGTCCAATTGGACTGTCAGGTCGATCAGTTCTTCACAGGTAGAAGGGAGCTGCACTACCTGGGCCAACACGTCTTTAAGCTCTCCTCTTAGTCCTTGATAAAAGATGGATATTCTTTTCGCCGTGGGCCACTCTGTTTCGACCACAAGTCGATTAAACAAGGTGATATAGGAAAGCAAGTCTTGAGACCCTTGGGGCAATGTTAATAATTCTCTATCCAAGGACAACATATGTAGCTTCCTATCGAAAAGTCTTGGTAGTTCTAAACAAAAGTCCTCGAAATTGTGTAGCACAGGATCATTTCTCTCCACCAAGGGAATCAACCAACTTGATGCATTGCCTCCCATATACGACATCATGAACGCCGTTTTTGCTGCATCTTCCTGGAACACCCCCGGTTTACACAGAAAGTGCAACCTACACTGGTTCAGGAAGGTCTCAAACTTACGGGGATCCCCATAGAACCTTTCAGGGGGCGCAAGAGGAATACCCGTGTTTTGTATCACATGAACGGTGGGTACAGTGTCAGAAGGTGAGGGAGTGTCTGAGGAGGACAGAGAAACCCCCCCCTCTTCAGCTCCCTGAGAGACCGTAGATGAAGGGGGTTGTAATATGGCTGGCTTGATGTAAGACGCCCCTCCTGTGTTTTTACGTGCTAACCCTGCCACTTCTTTCCGAAGCACACCCATTTCCTTATATAACACCTGATTCTCAGTTCTAGAAGTAGTGACCTCCTGTTGCAGAGCAGCAAGGCTCTCTACCACAGAATTCAACACACTTTCTATATTCATCGTCTAGGCCGGGCTCATACACTTGGGCTTGTCAATCTGTCGTGATTGGCAGTAGTGTAAGAACCAAGAACACCACTAACCTTATCCTGTGGCCAAGCAGAGACGATATCTGACGCTAAGTCCCTTATTTCCTCACAACACGAAACCCAGCAGAGAATATAAACTACTCTGTCAGACTCCGCGTCCCAGAGGAAAAAAGGGAAAGAGGATGAAGGTGTGTTCCCTCCTTTTCTCGCAGGGACTTGCTTTACTCTCTGGGCTGGGTCTAGTATACCTTCAAGGCTGTCGGTGGGATGACAAAACACACAATTACTCATATACTCAATGACCCCTATTCACTATATAGGGCAGTGCCTTTCCTTCACTCACCAGGATTCCTCTATTCCCTTTCTTTAGAACATCAGAATAAACCCAGTCTTCTTTTCTGTGATGCCAAAATCAGAAACTCCAAAACATGCAGGTTCAGGAGGCTAATACCAAAACACGAGTCTCTCCACAGTACTAGTCTCTTTCACAAAAGACACATCTCTTTTCTTCTTGCTCCCTAGTATTGTTATTCCCACAATACTGGAACTAAAATTATCCACAACCAGATTCAATGTCTCTGGCACAAAGAGTAAATGGAGGTTTCCTGAGAAAAAGCAAAATGTCTCGTAAAACAAAGAACAGGCGGTTTACTTTCTTATCCCAGTACCGGCTTCTGTCCACAAAAAGAACCTCTCTATTCAAGGAAAGCGTTTATCCATGAACGCGTCCGGAATCCGGTCACGTTATTGAAATTGACACGCTTTACTTTTCTCGCGGGTAGAATAGAAGCGTCTCGCGCCTCACTCTAACACCGCGGCTACAATTACTAAGGAGAGGAAACAAAGTATCCAAGGTTCGCGGTTCACAATGCAGGGAGAGGAAAGGCGCGCCCGCGCTTTCTTAACAAAAACAAACAGAATGGGTTTACGATACCAGCCGGTCTGCAAGCACTCGTAACCCAAGACAAACAGGCTTCCTGAAAACGGTATTCTTCACGCTGGGATCCGGCGGGGAACACCATCCGCCCTTCCTAGAATTCAACAGGTTGATTGACAAGCACCTTCCCTTTGGAAAGGAAGTGCTTATGTCCCACAAGGAAATCCCAGGGCAGTCTGGGACTTGTAGTTAACATGACTCTTCCTGTTTTCTCTGCATACCTGGAATTCCGCCCTCGGGATTTCAAAATCGCCACACTAATAAATACAATTGAGATATGGGAGACTCGGGCCCCCTCACCACATTCTGCAGGGAGGTCCCATCATTTTGCTTTACCCCACTGGTTACAACGACCTTTAGGTGACAACATGTTTTTTATTCTTTTATTTTTATGGAATGTGCTTGAAATTTTAAAAATAACTATCAGACCAGCTTCCCAATTCCAGTCTTATTCTCGTTCTGCCAATTCTTGTTAAGTAAATCTATGGAATGCTTTTATTATAGGGTATATTAATTGCATGTGTTTGCCATTTCATAATCATAGTGTCTAACCTTGTGTCCCAGTACCATCAAAAAGTGTTTTAAACAATCAATTTATTTCATCTAAATGAATATTAAGCTATGTTCTTAAATCAATACTATCATTCTTTAGAGATCCCACACGATCAAAGGCTTCGTTTCTGTGACTGTTTATTTAGGACTTTGCACCTTGGGTTGGTAAGTAGCAGACGTTGTTAGGGTTGCATTAGCTATGCGTGCTTTGGAATTAGAGCTGGTGATTAGTGAGATGTTTGGCACCGAATTTTCAGTCAAATTGTTAGAATATTGGTGGGTCCTGCAGGGGCAGCTCCTCCGCTAAGGAGAAGGAGCGTCACCCCAAAGGACAAATAAAATGATAAAAACACCATATTGTTCACATTTACTTTTTCTGTACTGGCTCTGTAGGTGCGGGGCGGGGCTGGGCTGCCTACAGAGCAGAGGGAAGAGTGATGAATGCTTACTAAGTGCGCATGACAGTTTGGCCGGCCAAACAGTAATTCGCACTTAGCATGCTCTCCTCCCGGCCGTATCGCACAGCCGGGTGGAGATCATGCACAGCCTCCCATTCCCTGTCTGAGCGCTGAACCACGGTGCTCAGACCAATCACAACGCTGAGGTCATACTGATGACAGCAGCATCTTAATTTACATGGGGAGTCTGGAAGCCTGTGTGCTTCCTGTTTCCTGTGTCAGACAAAAGAGAAGCAGTGGTTGATGAGTAAGTGGATTTTTATTTTTTTTAACACTCGCCACACCAGTAGCATCTGCTACTGGGGTCCTGTGTTATAAACAGCCACAGGAAGAGGTGGATTTATTTCCACTGATCCCTTCAGTAATTTGGGTAATTAAGTATCAAGGGATGGTAGAGAAATACTACGTTGGATTGCCTTAAATAGTGGTAAATTATTGTTTAGTGCTAATATATGTGATCATTTTATCACAGATCTGAAGCAGATAAAGGTTACTGGGCAGTGTCTCAATATTTCAATTCTTCCGCTTTATTTTGCATTATTTCAATGCATAAAAAGTGAAAATACAGAAAGAAGTTAAAACCATACATAAGTAAAAACATCTAAAACCATGGATCATCTAATATCATCCCCATAACGTCCCAATTTCTTAATTGCCAGACAATTACAGTCTATTAAAACATCTGTAAAGATAGATGTCTACGTCTGGCCACTGCCCATAAATAAGAGGCGAGGGTAAAACACATATAGGGATCTGAGAGCTGTTGTATAAGGAGCAGTGCAGGCTTACACTGGACACAATTGTACTTCCGTAACATTGGAACTAAAAAAGCTTTCCTTTGGGTACCATAAAAGGTACAGAAAAACTGAATATATAACGTTGTTTGAGCTGCTCTCCCATTACAAGGACAAAATGGTAAATTGTTCACCGAATGAGTGTTAACCTGTAACCAAACATTACAGGAATATAATTCAGCCTAAATCTAATGAAGATGTATCTATGCTGAAGGTTCCGTACAAGTGAGAGCTATGAATGTAATATATCTTTGAAAGGAGGGAAGAAACTGTATGTAATTTTTGTAGTTTTGTCTTTGTTTCTTTTCAACCTATCATTTACAGCTTTTTCTAGGAAAATCTTTTTTAATTTCGTCTTTGAGAATAAGGCACAGTTCAATGGCGACTCAAATAGGTCTTGGAGTTTTATCTCAGACAGAGTGTTCTTTACATATTTTAGCCAGAGGTTCCTATCGGCATAATCCAGTTTTAAACAATCCCTTAGGATCCCCTGGTTTATTTGTACACATTGTCTTTTTCATATGGAAAGTCATAACAACAATGGGGCTTCCTTTGGCTAGAGTATATTTACAAATAACATAGTCAGGTTTAGGCACTGGTCAATTGCGCCCTTTCCTATTCTGAAGCCATACTGAGTCTCTGCTAATATGTTTTTCTCTTGAGCCCAATCCTCTATCCTATTTAAAAACACTCTCCAGGGGGGCGTGTCCAAGATGGCAACGGATAAGGACACGACTCACTGAGCTCTGCCGGACGCCTAGGCTGCATACCAGCCTAACCGCAGAGGAGGTCATTTATTAAAGCATCGACCTCCATCCGCATGCAGGGTACGGGCAGCTAACCTGCTGGGGCACCAAGTGACAGCCAGAACACAGGCGGAAGGCGGAAGACACCTGCAGCAGTCGATACTCGCGCAATAAACAGACCACGCAGTGTCAGCGTAAAAGGCCATTTTATTAGACCAGAACTGCGTAATCTGTACATAACAGTAACATAAACAGAATAATAACAACAAACCCCCACTCACACTCCCTTATCATTCGTTTCACTTGTTCCAATTCATCACAAAGCCCTAGAAGCTCCATACCATGCTTTATTCCTGCCCCTCAATCACTTGTCATCCAGCCCACTCCTTGCGTCCTGCAATTCATGCTTCTATCCGCCCTACGAACTCCCCCCCAAGGGATGGGTGTGCCCGCTCTTGACCCCCCTGTCCCTTCAAGTCCCGCCTAAAGCAGATCTGGCCTAAACTGGCACGCTAGAGACCGACCCAAAAACCACCTCCAACAGCCGGGTGGGTGGGTGGCCTTTTTTGCTCCCTCCCGATGGTGCCAGGCGCAGGAAGAGGAAGTTCCCTTCCTCCCCTGCGCCTAAATACCCACCCCCTAACTCCTCCCCTTCCCCTACCTGGCCTATTGTGCGCGAATGTCCCCGGGGGAAGACTAGTCTGCGACTGTGCTTCCCCCGTGGCCCGGCATCGCGCAATAAACAGACCACGCAGTGTCAGCGTAAAAGGCCATTTTATTAGACCAGAACTGCGTAATCTGTACATAGCAGTAACATAAACAGAATAATAACAACAAACCTCCACTCACACTCCCTTCTCATTCGTTTCACTCGTTCCACTTCATCACAAAGTCTCTAGAAGCTCCATACCATGCTTTATTCCTGCCCCTCAGTCACTTGTCATCCAGCCCACTCCTTGCGCCCTGCCATTCATGCTTCTATCCGCCCTACGAACTCCCTCCCCAAGGGATGGGTGTGCCCGCTCTTGACCCCCCTGTCCCTTCAAGTCCCGCCAACCAGTAAACCCCCTGTAGGGCGGTTCACTGCCCCACCCCCCCTCCAGGTCCGCCAGTCCGCAACACCCACAGCAGCATTCACTCCCTGCGACACCAGATAGCCTCATTCCACAACTTGCTCACCACATCTCTCATCTCCATCATGCAGTACGCATTGCCCAGCTGGGACAAGTGCACCCCGTCGTCCCTGAAAACTAAAGGCTCCTCCAGTCGGATCCCGCCATGTGCAATAACTTTAATGTCTTTGTCACCACAGTAAAGTCTCATTGCCCTATTGAGCTTCCTTCGTGCCTTTTCGATTGCCCCATGCTTCATAGCCCCTCTCCACACTTTCCTGGGGACCAACTCTGTCCAGGCAATGCAGGTCCCTGCAAGCCTTGCTTTCAACACATCCAGGTCCCGTTGCATGAGTTGTAAAAGTGCCAATCCGGACAGCTGCACCAGGTCATTTTCCCCCAGATGTATGATCAACAAATCAGGACATCCCCTCTGTGGGATCATCTTCGCGAGCCAGGGCAGTAGTGCCCCCCCATCGCATGCCACTTTTGCCCCACCATTGTACCTCGTGCAAGTGTCCTTTCAGTCCCAGGTTATGGCCGTAAACCTGTTGCTCCGCATATTTAGATGTCCAATGCACCAAGGAGTGCCCAACAATCCATGTCACTTGCTTACCGCCCGGTCCACCCACGCAACCTCCGAAGAAAAAGATATTAGAACAAGAACAACAACATGAATCAACCAACATCCTGCCTGGGACCACCCTACTTCCTCACATACCTCTCGCAACAGCGTGATTTCCAACGCCCAAGCCTCCTAATCCTATCCCGGGACCAACCCAACCTGGCCGCCGCTGTCGCAGCCCCGATTCGGACAGAGTGGGTCCCGAAATTAGACGCATCCATGCCCAACGTCGCAAAGCCTTGCGCAACACAGCCAACAACTGGCCTGCCGTCATTCTTACTCCAGACGCATGACAAAAAATCTCCCCACATGCCACACTCACCGACCCCAGGAAAGTACGCCATTCCAACACAGGGCAAACTGCCCCTCCTGTCTCATTTAGCCATACCCACTTGCCCCTGCCCAACTGATCAGTCTTGGAGCACCGCAGCCAAATACCCAAGCGCCCCCCATCCACTCGAATCTCCTCAAACAACCTGCCAGCCCCTCTCCTCATACCCAACAGCTCAGACACCCTAAATGCCCCAAAAAACATCCACACCATACACAAGCGGAAAAGGCCAACCTCAACCTGGTCGTAACAACATTCCAGCAACACCCCAACCAGCCGGACCAACAACTCAAAAGTTACAGCTTCCCTCAATGTGCCCCCCCCCCCACTCCCCTGCTCCCTGCCCCAACCCCGCAACATCCTGCTCAGGATCACATCCTTTGTTGGGTCAAAACCCAGAAACAGAACACAGTAGAACGATATCCCCGCCAATTTACCGAGTAATTGTAGCCGCAGTCAAACCCCGATCCATATAATCCAACACATAACCTCTCAGCTCCTGTTCCACTGCCAACTCCGTACCCACGACGCCATTCAAGATCCAGCCCATGAAAGCACTAAATTCAGACCATGCCAAACGATACGTCCTCCTTGTGGTCTCTGCCAGTGAACCTTGCACCAGTCCAATCATCCTCACACCCCCAAGGCCCAGATGCCGGCCGGCAGCTCGGTCTTGCATGTATCCGCTCCCGGTGCCAGGTGTCGAAACCGCTGCCACTGCGAACGAGACAAAGCATCCGCAATGTCATTATTCACTCCAGGGACATGCTTAGCCCGAAACACCACATTCAACCGCAGACAAGCCAACATGAACCTCCGCAACAGTCGCAACGCAACCGTCATATTGTCCACATGGAAGAGCACCGACCTGTTACGAAATTCCTCCCCCCACACCTCCAGCGCCACCAGCAAAGGGAAGAATTCCAAGAAAACAATGCTCCTCCCTTGTTTGATCCAGGAGGCCGGCCAGCTCTCCGCACACCACCTGCCGTCCCAGAAAACACCAAACCCTGCTGACCCAGCCGCGTCAGAGTAAATTTGGCATTGCCAGACCGCCCTCTCCTCGTCAAAGTCCAGAGACACACTGTTGAAGTCTTGCAAGAAAGTAATCAATGTCCTCAAGTCCACCCTCACTCCAATAGAAATCCTGACTCTGTGATGTGGAAGCACTGCCCCCGACATGGCCATGCCAAGCCGCCTGCAGAACGTCCGCCCTGCCCGCACTACCCTACAGGCAAAGCTAAGGAAACCCAGAAGTTTCTGCACTGCCCGCAAAGGAATCCGCTTCTCCCCCACCGCCCAGTCCAGACATGCCAGGATCTCCGCCACCTTGGCCGCAGGGAGGCGCGCCGGCCACTGCACTGAGTCCAGTTCGATCCCCATGAAGGTGAGGCAACAGCTGGGACCAGCCGTCTTCTCAGGCGCCAGGGGCACCCCAAACTGAAAAGCCATCTCCTGGAATCGCGACAGGGCCCTGCCGCAATCCCCGGTATCCGACCTCCCCAGGAAGAGGAAATCATCCAAGTAGTGAGTAACCTCACGGCACCCACTAACTCGCACCATGACCCACTGCAGAAAAGTGCTGGATAGCTCGAAAAGAGCACATGAGATGGCGCACCCCATGGGCAAAACCTTGTCCACGTAGATGGCCCCCTCAAACTGCATGCCTAAGAGCGGAAAATCCGCCGGGTGAATGGGCAGTAAACGGAAAGCAGACTTGATGTCACATTTCGCCAATTCCGCACCTGTCCCACATACCCTCACCAGACGGATCGCATCGTCCACCGACGCATAGAGCACTCTAGAATCTTCTTCCACAATAAAGTCGTTCACCGACTGGCCCTCCGGCCATGACAGATGGTGTATCATCCTGAACTCCCCCTCTTCTTTCTTCGGCACCACCCCCAACGGGGAGATTATCAGATCCTTGAAAGGCCAGTCAGTAAACGGGCCAGCCACCCTGCCTTCCTCCACCTCCTTCTTCAACTTTGCAGACACTACACTCGGCAGCTCCTTGGCAGATCTCAAATTGTCGGCCCAACGGCGCTCTCTGGGACCTTGGTAGCCCACTCTAAAACCCTCAGTGAAACCCCAGAAAAGCCACGCCGCTGCCTCCTGATCCAGGTAGCACGAGCGCCACGGGGCCATCGCCTCCACCCTAACCGGTGTAGGCGCCCTTCGGTCCAGGGTGGCCCCGCCCTCTGGCGTTCCTCCATTGCTCCGAGGGTGTGGTGAGCGTGATGCACTGAGTAAGGGCATGTTCCCACCGCACTTTGAACATTCGTGCTTGAACTTACAGGGATACCAGGAACAATACCCCTTATTGTAGCTCCAACAGGCCCCCGTGGAATAACCCCCAGGCTTGGACCCCTCCTTTGCCTGCACCTCCCTGTGTCTCAACTTAAAGACATCCACAAACTCATGCTTCCAGATCCGCTCCTTGAATTTCTCCGAGAGATGTGAACACAATGGCATAGCCAGCCCCATATATGGCAGCTTCTTAGGCACCTTCACTCCCTTCTCCTCTTTACCCTCCCCCTTGTCCGTCTGCACCCCCAACGTCACCGACTTACCGTCCACCTTCTTACCATCCTCGGGTTCTCCGCCTCCCGCACCGAACCATCACCCACACCTACCGACCTACAAGTCCTCTTCCGCCCCTCCCCCCCCGGGAGCATCCTCCCAGGCCGACCACCAGGCTCCCTCACCTGTGAGTGCCGAGCTCGGCTCCCGGGGCCGTCCTCTTGACGCTGTCACCTGGACCGTCGCCGTCCCGGCCTTGGTCTTCGTCGATGCCGTGGCCTGTAAAACACCAAGGTCGCCGTTGTCCGCAGCGCCCCCTACTCCTTCCAAGTCATCCCGCACCTCCCTGTCTTCCAGCTCATCACTCTCCGCACCATAATCTAACTCAAGCACCGGTTCCAGATCCACACGCAAATTGTCCACCTCCTTCACCGCTCTCTTCACACCTTTCTGTACACCACCCCACACACGCACGCCAGTCTACACACGTGCCGCAGGAGCCCGAGCCCTCGGTGGAGGGACAGCCGCCGCGGACTGCCCTACTGCTTCTGTCCTGCGTCTTGGAGCCGTCTTGCGCCCCGCCAGGCACCCCCGGGCTCTGCCGACAGCCGCCGGCTTGGATCCCCTCCCACCCCTCAGGTCGCTCCAACCTGAGCGGGCCCCAGCACCATCGGGCCTCAAAGCCGTCCTGGCCATCCCTACTCCTGCCATACCCCCCTGGGGGTGGTGCTCCTGCACTGACTTCCTGGCCCTGACTCTCCTTAGCTCTTCCTCCAACTCCGCTTCCCTTTCCTCCTCAGAGGTCGGGGTGGGAGGGCCCTCAACCTAATGGCCCCACACAGCACCCACCCTGGCCCTGGTCTGCTCGGCCCACCTGACCTCCTGTATCTGCCCCAAGATCCTCTCACCCCGAGCCCTGTCCTCCCAGGAAGTGGCGCCCCAGATCTGGGGTGGGGGTGGGGGCGGGCAGTATCCAAAGAAATCAGCCCCCGGGGGGAAGAAACCCACCTGAGGCAACCCAGGGACCCAACCAGGCCCCCCTCCCGCTGGAACCAGGGCGGATGGCCCCCCAGTTCCCCCACCGCCGCCTGCCTCGCCGGGGCAGGGGTGCCTGCCCTAGAGCTAGTGGACAGGTCGATGGGGGCCTCTTCCTCCTGCCCCTCGTCCTCCCTCACCGTGTCCCCAGTCAAGCCCGGGCCAAGGGTAATGGGGAAGGCTGCCCGTCCAACTCGGCGCTCACGTGCCCACTTGGGGCCCCCTCTAACACCAAAGAGTGCCTGCCAAGACTATCCCCCTGCCCCTCCCTCTGCACAGCACCGACCGCTATGTGCGCCGGCCCCGGGGGCTGGGGCGCGGGATGCGCTGCCTTCAAAGCAGCCGCCGAGGCCCCAGGAAGAAACTCGATCGGAGGGAAGGCCCGCGGGGCAGGCTCTTGCGTTTCCCGCCCCTCGCCGGGTCTCTGGGCACTCCTCCCCCCCTCCGATCGCTGCCAAGTCCCTGCGCGTCAGCCTCGTCGTCCAAACAGGGCACCACAGCAGCTTTCACCCCCGCCGAGGCAGCGCGTGTGCCCCTGGTGGCCCCCACCCACGCTTGCCCTAAAACTCCTGGTTGGATGAGATCCTCCCGCCCGGCCTGCGCAAGCAGCAGCAAGGCCTCCCGGACCTCCTCTGCAGACACGCCCGACATCGTGCAAAACGTCACACTTTCGGCATTAACAAAGGAACGGCTGTCGTGCAAAAACAGCCCCCGTCGCTATTTAAAAAGAACTGGGAACCCACAGGCTACACTGCAAAACTCAGAAACTACTCGCTAAACTAACCTCCCTTTTTTGCTCCCTCCCGATGGTGCCAGGCGCAGGAAGAGGAAGTTCCCTTCCTCCTCTGCGCCTAAATACCCACCCCCTAACTCCTCCCCTTCCCCTACCTGGCCTATCGTGCGCGAATGACCCCAGGGGAAGACTAGTCTGCGACTGTGCTTCCCCCGGAGCCCGGCAAGGGGCACGAAGAGATCGGTCGACATCGTCCAGGGATTAGGGGCTTCCCTGGGCCATTGGCCCGTGCAGCACGCCAGTCAGTGGATTGTGGCCCACCCCCCCTGCCTGGACACGGTGCAGGTGAGTCTTGATGTCCTCGTGCCCGGTGGGAGTGGAGGGGGCAGTTAGCCACCGCGCCAATGACTGTTCCCGGCAGAAGGTATCCCGCGGAGTGTTTGGGTGGGGAGCCATTATTGCGGTCACGGATCCCCCTGAGCCAACATTGAAGAGGTGTATTTGGGACACCGCTAGGAACCCCCCCAGCTCCCCCCCCCCCCCGTGGCAGGACTGCGGTACAGAGGATCGTAGCTGAAGGATTAGGGGCCAGTGGGGCAGTGAACATGCCCACGAGAAAGGGGCTCTGCTCTAATTCTGGCTGGTGGGTGAGGACGCGGGACGAGGATTGGCAAATGCAATCTTCTGTGGCCTTTAGTAGGCTGGCCCCTCCCAGTGTCCTCCCTACTTTCTATCTTCAACAAGATCCGAATTTGGGGTCTCCAACCAGTAGCTCGTGAGCTACTGTAGCTCTTCAGCTAACTCTGAGTAGCTCACCTGTGTGCAGCCCAGCTTATTAAATTAGAAAGATTTTGCTTGGTTGAATTAATATACATATAAAGAAATTGAAATTATACTGCACTAATAATATTAGTAGCTGTTAATGTGTGTTATTGAACATGAATAGCTCTCAATATAAAAAAGGTTGGAGACCACAAGGTATATAACAGACACCTGACCTCGTCATTGCTGTGACTGGGCAAGACTTTCGGAGGGCACTGTGGCGGCTCGTTTTTAGAAGACATGCAGATTGAGGCCTTTGAATAGTGACTGTATAGGGCCCTGGAAGGAAGCTTGAGAGGCCGACTGTGAGCAGGGGGGAATAAAGGCCTGGCTTAATAGACCCCTGTTCCCATCAATAAACTCCGGGGCTAATACATGATGCGGGCTAGCAATAACTGCCTCCTACGGCACACTGGTGGTGGTCTGGTCCATCCTGGAGGGGCCCCTCCCCCTCTCTTTCTTCTCTCCGCAGAGAACAGTGGAGGTGGCATCCTTGCAGAACACATGCAAAATTAATGGTGGTTGCTTGGTAATTTATCTTGTTGGCCAGGGCACCTATCCGTACTCAGGGGAGATCTTGCAGGGAGGAGTGAGACGTAGAGGCTGTACCTAGCCAATTTGATATATTTCAGCGACCTGGGAGTAGCACTACCACCCTGTGCATACAGTGTCTAACTGCGCCAAAATACTTTATTGCCATAGAGGTTCATGGTGGTACAGTGCTTTTGGCGCCCACAGGACTCCGGTGGACGCAGTCATGTCCTCCCTTTGGGTGACGAAGAAGGACCTATCTGTGAAGGACATGTTCACCAAAACCAACACGAAGAAGGCGGACACACCATCAGAGGTCGTGGCACCCAAAGCGCCCATGAGATGTAGATACCACCAGAGACGAAACTCCTGTCACCAAGACATTCATGGACCACCTATTTGAATGCTTTTGCAACGGTTTTGCGGGACATAAGCGTGACATATCCACTGATATCAAAGGAATCCACAAGATGTCTAAGCGATGGTCCAAAGAATGACATGTTTGGAACAGAATCAGGAGGAACTGGAGATTCATCATCAGGATTTGCTAGTACTGGGTGACCAGACATCAGAGATCCGATATCAGATAGAAGACCTTGAGAATAGGTCCAGACGCTACACTATTCAACTCAAAAGCGTTCAAATGCAGGCCATCACCTGCAGCCTGGAGGACTTTGGTATTCAACTCTTCAAACATGTGGCACCCTCCTTGTGAGACCAGGAGATCATCCTCGAATGCCAGCACCGAGCCGAGACACCAGTTATGACACTTGGCCAGCCTCAAAATATACTCACCTGCTTACACTATTATTGGCAGAAGGAGATAATTATGACAGCAGCACAGGAGTTGAAAGATGTTGAATTTGAGGGGTACCAGTTATGAATATACCACTCTCTATGTTCACGCTACAGTGCCCTAGGGCTCTCAGACCGCTCACAGACTTTCTGCAAACCCAAAAGGTCTGCTGTAGGAAAGTGGAATCTGACTACATGGTTACACCCACTTTTTTCCTGTTTTTTTGCTGGTTTTTGACTTAGTTGGACTGGGATCCTGCTATTCAGGGTCCCAGTCTATCTACTTTCTCTCTAAAAATGGATTCCCTGTACATTAGGTACACTCCAGATTGGTTACTGGGTTACCCTTGTGAGTTCCTAGTATTTGGTACCTTAGGTACCAAGAGCATAGGTACCCCAGAGGCCTACCAGGGGCTGAAGCATGTATTATGCCACCCCTGGGAAGCCTTCCAAAATGGCACCACAGGTATGCACTTGCAGCCTGGGTAAGGTTGTGTAAGCACCCCTTACTGAGATATAGTATACCTATATCAACCATTTAGACCAGACACATATTAACCTATTAGTCACTCCTATGGCAGGCCGTGACAATCCTGATGGCAGAGTGCTTGGTTTTGTGTGAGAGGGTGCCCTAGCATGAACTTAGCCCCTCTGCAGCTTTCGGAATCCCTTCCTTATAGCTATTCTGTGATATGGCCATACCATATATTCTTAAGTGCATTATAATCCTCACGGTTAATGCTAACTTTGGTTTGGCTTTATCAAAACATGTCGTGTTTGGTGTCAAACACTTTGGAATACTACAGCCCCTCTGCCAGTTCTGGCGGCGGGGGTAGCATTCCACCCTTCTAGAGGGAGAAGACGTGTACACACTTACTTTTGCGGTAATAGTTTAAAAGAGCCTCATCATCACAAAATGGATGCTGCTGCCACAGACACGAGTCTGACCTCCTGCTGCTGGATGAAACTCCGCCTTGGAAAACTGGACAATAGGTTTCCTGTCCAGGGAGGTGCCCGCACCTCCCTGGACAGGCTTTAGTGTATTGGGGCAGGGTGGGTTGCATTCAGTGAATGCTTTTCAGACAGTGCCAAGGGCACACAAGGTGCATTCCGCAGTTCAAACCTTTTGCCGGGGCACTGAGCCCCAGCTCTGGCCTGAAACTGGAGAAAGGGGAAGGGGTGTAACCACGCCCTCCCCAGGTCCTCCCATAGATGGGACCCTAGAGTTAGTCCACCCCCTAAACTTAGTATAAGTATGGGAACCCAGTCCCTGTGACTTTAGATTACCCTGGACGAAACTCTGAAGAAGAAATCTTGGACCTTCGACATTCCATAATGACTGGAAGACAGAAGAAATCTCCCTTGGTATCAATTAGTGACTCCCCTGTTCAAACATGCACCAAAGAAGCATCTTGCCAATCTGCATTTTCGAGGCTCCCTCTGGATCCCGAAGAATCTGCTACACAGGACATGGACTTCCAGACATCTCTGAGGCCGACATGAGATCCCAGCAAAGCTGAAACCCACAGCCGACACGAGAGACGAGGGACTGGAACTCCTGGACATCCTGCAATTTTTCAAGTGCACCTACTTCCCGAAGTTGCGCATTGGGCTATTTGTTGCCCCCCCCCCCGAGCACATTTTGCACTGAAGCTTAGAGACATACACTCTACGAGTGTTCCGTGGTTCCCGCTTTTTGCATCGCAGCTCAAGGCTCGTTTGCGATCTCTACTCCGTTGGCTAGTGGGTCCCACGAAAGACAATCCTTGGTTCCTTGGGCTTTCCTAGTTTGTCCAGATGTGCCCTGACTCCCCTCCAAAGCGTGAGTCCCTCAGTCCTTGCTGGTCTGCACCGAAGCCAATCTTGTCATCTTGCGTGGGTTGCTGTTGCCAAGGCTTGTTGGGTCCAATCCGGACACCAATGCTGCAGCACTTGACATCCAACGTGGGGCAGCTCGAATCCAGCTCCTAGTTGTCGTCAACACCTCCTGGTCCTCGTGGCTAAAGAGTCAAGCTTCACCTACTTCACCTTAAAGCACACAACATCGGCTGGCATCTTCCTGTCGCAATCCTTGTCACTGGCTGATGACCCAGACTCTGTCCCCTCTGCTTTCAGGTTCTTCTGATCTCCGATCCACCCTTGGATCCATCTGGACACTTTGCTCCTGGTCGCCTGCAGCACTTCTTTGCAGCTCTCCATAGGAATTGACGACGAAACCCGAGACGAAAAGACACCTATGCACCCGGCTTCCCTGGGTGAGGTAACACAAGTACTTCGCTTCTCCCATGGGTCTTGACTCTCGAAGTGTCCAGTACTGAAGGGGTTCCCTCGCATTCCATTCCTAAGTGTCCTAAATCTTTAACTTTGTAACTTTAACTTTCTCCATAGTAGTCAATGGTGATTTGCGGCTGTGTTTAGACACTGCACGCGTCCCCCGTGGGTCTCCTGCGTCCCTACCTTGGGTGGTTCCTGGTTGCCCCAGCAGTTCTACAGGCCCAAGGCTTCACTTCTAACCCTCACGTGGTTCTTATACCACTTTCTTAGTATATGATTTGTGAGGCCCCTAGGGCGAAATGTATACTGTGCTAGTTTACTGTGTGCTATTTAAGTTCTTGTATTGTACTTTTGCCTCTAGCCTCATAAAGAGACTAGAGGGGTTGTGTTTAGAATACATACATATATGTTATATATATACCTTGTGTGGTGTACTTTCATTTGATCATTCAAGAGATTCTAGACTGGTAAAACAAGCTGCTTTACATTCCTTCAAGGCTTGGCCCGAAGGCTGCTCTCCACAGCTACCACTAGGATAGCTTTGTTTTAAAGGTTGTTTTAAACCTACCACCAATAAGGGTTGTTTGGACTGGTGCAAGGTGCCCACTAGAATAGTGGACATCACATGCCAGGCCAACTTCTCACATCTGCTATAAATGGGGACACCCCTTCCGTCTCGAGTTCGTGTGGTGAAGGGATGTCCGGATGGTATGCACCCTAGAGGGAGCCTGGGAGCTGCCAGACATTCAGACCTTCGATAGGTGGTGCATTCAGGATCGCCGACCCGAGAGCTCGGGAAAGCGAGCTTTGGCTCGCTCTGCTTATCTCAGCAGAAGAAGAACATACTGAGCAAACCCACTGAGGTCGACAGCTGTAAGGAACGTTCACGGCTACTTCAACAATTGCAACAGGAGGCGTTCTAATGGATACAACCAGAGCAGATATTGACCCTTGCTGGCCCACTAGCATTTCCAGATTGACCAGACGGCGGCAGTTATGGGCAGCTTGATCACACACCTCCTCAGCCCCAAGCAGACAGCATATCTATTGGAGCTCCACCTCGATGGTGTTGACCTACAGTGGTACAAGCCTGTGACATAGACCCTCTTCTTGTTTTTTGAGTGTTCTCCGGACAGGAAAGATTTTTGATATATCACGTTTCTCTTATACTATCACTCTTTTCCTCCCTATTTCTTCTTTTTCCTCCTACGTGTTTATCCCAACCCACATCCCCCTCCTGGAAGAATGGGTAGGCTTGTGTTGCAGTTGTTTGACAGGTGTCATCCTGTAGGGGTACCAATGAAAGTGCCCTTGCTTAGCCTCAATATCCGAGGCCTTAACACTCCTGCTAAGAGACTGGCAGTTCTTTCATTCATCAAAGATTCAACGTGTGATATCTGGATATTGCCAGAAAATCACCAGCTCCAAAGTCACTGGCGGAGACTTTGCTCCCATTGGTTTGATCATCAACATTTCTCCTCTGGGGCTACTAAAAAAGGTAGGGTGGCAATTTTGTTCGCTATGCACTTCGCTGTTAAGGTGCAGCGGGTGTTTGTGGAGAACCCAGATTGATTATTAGCATTGCAGGTTTCAATACAGAGAACTAGGTATGTGATAGCCACAGTATATGCCCCGAATGAGAGACAGGACACATTTCTCAAAGACATACTGGGATGACTGCTAACCTTTCAAAACAAGGAAATAGTAGTGGGGGGAGACTTCAACATTACAATAGACTTGGGGAAGGACAGGTCAGCCACATGTGTAGGACAGGATGGGGGACTCACACCAGGCACCAGACAATGGATAAGTGAAGCAGGATTGACTGACATATGGAGGCATACACACCCACAGAGGTGGACTACATGTTCTATTCTGCTGCTCACCATACGTACGCATGTATTGGCTACTTCCTCACAACCCCAAGGGTCACTCGAGGTATACTCTCAGTTGAAATTGGGGTGGCAGCTTTTTCCAATCACCCCACCACCTGTTTTATGATTCAACCCCGGCGGGCAATCATCAGCTCCCTCCTCTAAATGGCGACTTAATACAAAACTTCTCACATTTGAGAAAGTGCGGTCAGACACAAAGACAGCATTACATTCTTTCCTGGAACCTAATGATACCTCTGAAACTAACATCAATACATTGTGTGTGTGAGAAAGTGGCTCTATACATACTGGACCAAAGTAAGGTACAGTGTGTATAGAGACCCCCAACCCCAGAGGTATAACCGAGGTTAAAGTCAGGACTGACCTTACTCTCAAAAGTGGTTGCTTGGTTGAGCAGTAAGGCAGTACCAGAGGACAGTGTAAAGCATTTGTTGTATACACTCAGTCAGCAAAAGTTTCACATACTCAAGGACTGAACTCCAGGCCAATTGTTTTTATATCAAAAGATTTAGTTTTTTTAATAAATTTTGTTTATTGAACTTTACAGGTAGGTACAGTGTATAAGGTCCAACAGAAACAGCAAATACATTTGACAAACAGCTTTGCAATATGTTTGAGTTATACACAGGATATTTCATATTTTCCAGAATAAAAAAAAAACAGGTAGTAGTCAGTACTTACAATTTGGCCGAATTAACATCATGCATCGTATGCGTTAGAAAACACCCAATCTCAGATCAAGCTACATGCAATTACTGTGGGAAATGGGCAGCATGGCACATCCCGCATTATCTAAGATAATCAGTATATGGCATGGGTGTACATGTAACAGCAGCGTATGAGGTTGTACAATTTGTACAAATGATCAGGCTACAGGACATAGCCTCATGCATTCACGGAGGGTATCTCAACCATAATTTCTGGGCTCGGACTACTTCCACCCATCGGTCCACCTTGTCCTACCATTCCAGACTCAATCTGTGCAGCTGCAGGGGAATCTACTCTAGCCTGGGCCCAGTTTACAAATGGTTCCCATATATCACGGGGTCTAGATGCTGTGGGCATCAACTCCTAGTTTGTGCCGAGTTGTGTGTGTCCGTATGTTACATCCAACACCCAGGCTTCAAACTTGGGCAGATCTTTACGGCCCCATCTGACGGCCACTTGACGCCTGGCATATAACAATAAAAGGGCATGTAGTCTGCGTATAGCCGGGACAGTGTCAGTTATCAAACCCAGGAGGCCTAGTTGTGGAGATGGATCATCAGATTGTCCAACTATTTGATTGATGGCATCAAATATTTCAGTCCAGTAATGAGTAAGAAAAGGGCAACTCCAAGCCACATGCAAAAAAGTAGCCTCATCCATGCCACACATCCAGCACCTAGCATCGTCCCTCAAACCCATTCGGTGGAGGCTAACAGGAGTACGATAATACCTATGTAGGTACTTAAAATGTATTAGGCGCAGTTTGTAGTTGGGTGATAGGTCTAGCAGTTGCTTGCATCAGAAGGACCATTGGTCTTCGCGCAACGGTGGGTCCAGTTCTCTATTCCACAGTTGCATTGAGTTTGGTATTACAATCGGGGCTTGGTCTTGCATAGTGGTGTATAAGCGCGTTACTAGTTTTTTCAAGGAAGCTCGAGCCAAAATATTTTGGAGTGCAAGCAGTGTCGGAGGTTCATCCGGAAAGCCCTCCCAGAACGCTTGGCATGATGATTTCAATTTGTGATAAGTGAAAGCGTCTCGGAATGATACCGCCGAACCCTCCACCTCCAACTGCGGATCTTTGAACACCCCATCTGGGTATATATCAGCGAATGTATGTAATGGGGTGCCAGCTAATGATACCTCACCTCCACTTTCCGCCATGCAGGGGATCATTGGGTTATGTTTCAGCGGAATGGCCGGTGCATATAGCAGCGGGAGGCGAGCTCGTTTCTGCAACTCCCACCACGCCCATCGTAAGGTATTGGCTGTGTCCACATCAATGGTGGGCCTTGCCGCTCTATGATAAAGGGCCACACTCAAAGGCAGTGGAGCCACCGAGTCGCGCTCAACCGCCACATGTGGTTGATATGGTGTTGGGAATGACCAGAAGTGCAGGAATTGAGCTTGTGCACATAGGGCGTACAGGTGCATGTCCGGAGCACCCAGGCCCCCCTGTCTTAGCGGTAGGGTCAATGACGCCCAGGAGATTCTGTTTTGAGTGCCAGCCCACACCAATGACAAAAGGTTAGATCTCAAACAAGTAAAAAAAGTGCTTCGTGAGTGGAATCGGATGTTTGTGAACAGATACAGGAATTTAGGCAGGATCACCATTTTCACCAATGCCACTTTTCCAGCAATAGAAAGGGGCAGCTTCGACCAGATCACTACCTTGCCCTTGAGCCAATTTATAGCTCGTCCAAAATTTAATGTCCAAATACTCTGGAGGTTTCGGCTGATCCATACACCTAGGTACTTCACCTCCTCCGCCTCCCAACGCAGTGGAAATTCTGAGTGCACGTCGGGTGTGTTATCAGTTAGGGGAAATTTTACAGATTTAGACCAGTTTATTGATATTCCAGTGAGGCCTCCAAAGGGAATGAACTCCCATAGCAATGGGCTCAAATTTTCAGCTGGGTTAAGGACGTAGAGGGTGACATCATCAGCGTATAAGGATATTAACAAACTGCGCGTGCTGAATCCTATCCCTCTCGCAATATGATGTTGTCTTATCCTGGCTGCGAGTGGTTCCATGGCAATGGCGAATAACAGAGGAGATAAGGGGCAGCCCTGCCTAGTTCCCGGGGATATTTCGAATGGGTCAGATATCATGCCATTTACTCTCACTCGTGCCATCGGCTTGGTGTATAGAAGCCGTATCTGATTAATGAATAGCGGACTGAATCCCATGCGTTTCAATATGCGGAACAAGTAGGGCCATTCAAGAGAGTCAAATGCCTTTGTGGCATCTAAAAAAATTGCCGCAGCATGTACAGTGGGGTTTAGGTAGTGCAGCACTGAGAATATGGTTCTGAGGTTATGTGAGGTGGGGGCCCAGGTATGAATCCCGATTGGTCTGGAAGGGCCACCATTAGGAGTAAGGGTTGCAGCCGGTCAGCTATGATTTTCACGTAGATTTTTACGTCCACATTGATTAGCGAAAGTGGCCTGTATGAGTCTAGAGACTGACTCTCTTTATCTGGCTTTAGCAGCATGATAATCAACACCTCCCGCATGGATGCTGGCAGGACCCCTAGTTCTAGTGCTTCCGCAAACACGGCATGCAATTTTGTCGCTAGTTCCTCCACATAGGTTTTGTAGAACGCTGAGGTGAGGCCACCTGGGCCCGGCGCCTTATTTAACGGTAGGCCTTTAATCACTTTTGCAATGTCTTCAACCGTCACTGGGAAATCCATGTATTTCCTATGGGCATCGTTGAACCAAACTAGTGCTATGGAGTCTAAAAAAATTCGAGGTTTTCTGGAGCCTCAGTGTGTATAGACATGTATAGTGTGGAATACAAATTTCTGAATTCTAGCAGAATTTCACTTTGTCCTACAATTGTAGCGCCTGTTGGGCTAACTATCATGTGGATGTATGCATTAGGTTTGACAGTATTAATGAGCCTTGCTAGTGTGCGGCTCGGTCTATCCCCTTCTCCATAGCGCCTAGCTTCAGCTTGTTTACCTAGGAATTTCAGTTCACGTTGTGCTTCTTCAGCAAAGTCAAGTAACTTTGCTTTCAGTTCCGCCGCTATGACAGGCTTAGGGTCTGCGCAAAACAGATTTTCTAGCTCTTTAATTTCCCCCTCCATGGTACTTAAAGTGCTTCTAATGGCCTTAAGACTCCCGCCTGCCTTGCTATGCAGTGCCCCCGTATGACTGTTTTGAAGGCATCCCATAGCATCGAATCAGTAGATCCAGAGCCTGAGTTTATATCAAAGTAGTCTGTGATGTCTTTTCTTATTGCTTCTTTAAAAGCTTCATCTAGCAGCACGTGGGGATGCAGGCGCCAACTATAGGCACAGGTAGGGGCATCGGGAATATTTAATTCCAACAGACACAGGGCATGGTCTGATAGCGAACGGGCCAGGCCTCTGACATCTGACGTCCAGGTGGCCACATCTGGGGAGACCAGCCAAAAATCTAGGCTTGACCATGCTGCATGGTGACCCGAGATGCATGTGCCTTAACGTGCAAATGGGTGCCTCACTCTCAATCAATCAGTGAATCAATCAATCATAACACTTGTATAGCGCGCTACTCACCCGGAAGGGTCTCAAGGCGCTTAGGGGAAGGGGGCCGCTACTGCTCGAACAGCCAGGTCTTGAGCTGCCTCCTGAAGGCGAGGTGGTCCTGGGTCAGCCGAAGGTGGATGGGGAGGGAGTTCCATGTCTTGGCCGCCAGGTAGGAGAAGGATCTGGCTTCGGCGGTGGCTCTTCGGATGCGTGGTACGGCGGCGAGGGCGAGGCTAGGGGACCGTAGCTGGCGGGTGGGCGTGTGGAAGGTCAGGCGGTCGTTGAGGTACTTGGGGCCCAGGTTGTGGAGAGACTTGTGTGCGTGGGTGAGGAGCCTGAACGTGATCCTCTTGTTGACGGGGAGCCAGTGCAGGTTCCTCAGGTGGCCGGAGATGTGGCTGCGTCGAGGGATGTCCAGGATGAGTCGGGCGGAGGCGTTCCGGATGCGTTGTAGTCTTTTCTGTAGCTTGGCTGTGGTTCCGGCGTAGAGGGTGTTTCCGTAGTCCAGCCGGCTGGTGACGAGGGCTTGGGTGACTGTCTTCCTGGTTTCGATCGGGATCCATCGGAAGATCTTGCGGAGCATGCGGAGGGTGTGGAAGCATGAGGAGGAGACAGTGTTGACTTGTCTGGTCATCGAGAGGGAGGAGTCCAGGATGAAGCCCAGGTTGCGTGCGTGGTCAGTCGGCTTGGGGGCGGTGCCCAGGGCTGGGGGCCACCAGGAGTCATTCCAGGCGGAGGGTGATGGTCCCAGGATGAGGACATCCGTCTTGTCTGAGTTCAGTTTCAGGCGGCTGTTCTTCATCCACTCAGCGACGTCTTTCATCCCTTCGTGGAGGTTGGTTCTGGCGGTGTCGGGGTCTCTGGTGAGGGAGAGGATCAGCTGGGTGTCGTCGGCGTAGAAGATGATGTTGAGGTTGTGTTGGCGTGTGATGGTTGCGAGGGGTCCCATGTAGACGTTGAAGAGGGTGGGGCTGAGTGATGATCCTTGCGGGACGCCACAGATGACTTCAGTGGCCTCGGAGCGAAACGGGGAGAGGCGGACTCTTTGTGTTCTTCCAGCGAGGAACGAGGTGATCCACTTCAGTGCCTTCTCTTGAATGCCGGTGTTGCTGAGGCGTTGGACTAGGGTGCGGTGGCAGACAGTGTCGAACGCGGCGGAGAAGTCCAGGAGGATGAGTGCCGCTGTTTTCCCGTTGTCAAGAAGGGCTCGGATGTCGTCGATGGCTGCGATGAGGGCGGTCTCGGTGCTGTGGTTGGCTCTGAAACTGGACTGCGAGGGGTCGAGGTATCCATTCGTCTCGAGAAAGGCGGCAAGCTGTCTGTTGGCGATCTTCTCGATGACTTTGGCAGGAAAAGAGAGGAGCGAGATGGGGCGGAAGTTCTTGAGGTCGGTGGGGTCCGCTGTAGGTTTCTTCAGTAGGGCGCTGAGCTCGGCATGCTTCCAGCTCTCCGGGAAGGTGGCGGTGTCGAAGGAGGTGTTGATGATGTCTCGGAGATGGGGTGCGATGGTGGAGTCGGCCTTGTTGAAGACGTGGTGTGGGCAGGGGTCAGTCGGAGATCCGGAGTGGATGGTGTTCATCGGGCGGGCTGTGTCTTCGGTGGTCACTGCGTCCAGGTGCGGAGGGTGGCGGTGGGGTGCGTTGGTTCGACAGTTGGGTGTGAGGATGGTGCGCCGAAGCTGTTGTGGATGTCGGCGATCTTGCGGTGGAAGAATGAGGCGAGGGAGTCGCAGAGATCTTGTGAAGGGGTGATGTCGTTGTTGCCGGTGCTGGGGTTGGAGAACTCCTTGACGATGCTGAAGAGTTCCTTGCTGTCGTGGGCGTTGTTGTCCAGTCGATCCTTCAGTGATTTCTTCTTGGTGGTGCGGATGAGCTGGTGGTGCTTGCGGGTCGTGTGTTTGAGGGCAGTCATGTTGTCAGTGGTCCGGTCGAGGAGCCAGGCTTTCTCGAGGGTGCGACAGGTCTTCTTGGAGTCCTTGAGTTTGTCGGTGAACCAGGGGGCCTTATTGCTTCTGGGTTTGCTGGGAGGGTTCTTCAGTGGTGCGAGGTCGTCGGCGCAGGCGGTCAGCCACTGCGCGAAGTTGCGGGCTGCTTCGTTGGGGTCCGGTGTGCTCGCAGGTGAGTTCTGGCTGAGGGAGGTGGTGAGCTGGTCGGTGGTGATCTTGCTCCAGCTTCTGCGAGGAACCTGTTGCGGGTGGTGGTGGGTCGTGGTTTTTCTGAAGCTGAAGTGGACGCAGCTGTGGTCGGTCCAGTGAAGTCCGACAGAGTGGCTGAAGGTGATGTGCTTGCTGGATGAGAAGACGGGGTCAAGCGTGTGGCAGGCGTAGTGGGTGGGGGTGTTGACCAGTTGCTTGAGTCCGAGGTTGGCGAGATTGTCCAGCAGGGTCACGGTGTTGCGGTCCTTTTTGTTCTCCAGGTGGAAGTTGAGGTCCCCTAGGAGGATGTAGTTGGCAGAGGGGAGGGCTTGCGGGCTGATGAAGTCTGCGATGTCTTCGCTGAATTGTGTGCGTGGTCCCGGGGGTCTGTAGATGAGGGTGCCTCTGAGGGTCGTCTTTGGGTCGGCGTGAATCTGAAAGTGGAGGTGTTCGGGGGCGGCGTAGGTGTCATCGGCCTCGGTCGTGATGCGGACGGTGTTCTTGTGGACGATGGCGATGCCTCCCCCAGTCTGGTTGACGCGGTCCCTCCTGATGATCTTGTATCCATCCGGGATGGCGATGGCAATGTCAGAGGCAGAGGAGGCGTTCATCCAAGTTTCAGTGAGGAATGCGACGTCTGGTGATGTAGTGTCAAGCAGATATCTCCAGATATCTGTCAGATCACCCTCCAGCATAATATCATGTAACGCTTGATTAGCGTGTGGGTGTAATGGCCTAGATGTACCTCTGCCATCAAGGGAGTCATTCAAGACCACGTTAAAATCCCCTCCCCAGACAATGGTAGCGCAGTCCATCATACTGATCTTAGCCCAAACATCTCTAAAAAATTCTGCTTCATCTGTGTTCGGGCCATACACAGCTGCCAGCACCACCAGTTTTCCACTTAGCACACAGCTGACCACAACAAATCGCCCATCGGGTCTATGCATATTTTTCGCTGTCTCCAGTCTATTCCCTTTAGAATCAATATCGCCACCCCAGGAGCATAGTTCGAGTATTTGGCAGGGTATGTGGCCCCCCATCTGCTATGTTTGAGTTTCGGTGATGGCTGGGAATGTATGTGAGTTTCTTGTAAGAAACAGACATCTATGTTGTGCCTCTGTAAATATGTATGCATTAACCTTGCCTTCCTGCCGTCGTTCAAACCTCAAATGTTCCACGTCAGTATCTTAGCCATTCCCATCTGGACTGATCATTTTGCATGCGCACGTTACCACAGCGCCCTCCATCACAGTTATTTTGCAGGGTGGCATACAACACATTATATGGGTACTGACAACTTTCCAAACTCCCAACTGTTCCCCGGCTCCCCCCACCCGCACCGACCCCCCAATCAGTTTGTGACTGAACCCCCCAGAAACACGCAGAGCGTGAACCTTTATAGAAAGTGTAACCATTGGGATATGCCCCCGGAGGCGCAGCAGCATGTGCATAGACCCCCGTTTGCACAGGGTGGCCGAGGTTTAATAATACATTTCCGCAAATACCTAACGTTTGTTTACTAAACAATCAACCTGGACTAAATTATAAGGCAAAAGTTACATTGTAAACACCTATAGTAACAGTTAGAAATTGGGCATTTTGGCAATTAGCATTTGACTCTGAGCCGATGCAGAAAAACAATGTACAGGTGTTAATAGTAGGAACAGCACAGGCGCAACAACCTAGAAACTTTTCAACACAGAGTAGACGCCCATTTTCAATCGTTGTCGCTCATGTGGCCCTCTCCACCACCTCCCGCAACCACTTTTCATGACGCCTTAGAACCACAAATGTGCTTGGCAAATTTAAGCGCTGATTTAGCATCAGTAAAATAATGTGCAGTGCCATCATGTGATATTTTAAGTTTCGCAGGATATAGTAAAGAGTATGGATTTTCAGCTTGAAGGAGGAGGAGCTTAGCTGGCAGGAACTCACGGCGAGCAGCCTGTACCAGTGGCGTGAAATCAGGCTAAAAGTATATCGAGTATCCCTTGTGTGTGATTCACCCCTTTTCCCTGGCCAGACGCAGAATTAATTCCCTGTCCTGATAATTCAGTAACTTGGCTAGTATAGGTCTAGGTGTTCCCCCCACCGGGGGTTTCTGGCCAAGTGCTCTGTGTGCATGTTCTACAGTAAATACAGGGGAAAGGTGTGGGTCGAATAGTTTGTGCAATAAATCAGATAGAAATACTTCCATTTTTCCGATGGCTGTCGTCTCCAGAATTCCCGTTATTCTGATGTTGCTCCTCCGGGAGCGCCCTTCCAAATCGTCTGCTTTCATATGCAAGGTCTCCAACTGCTTATCCAAGGCTGAGATGTGCTCTTTGGCTTCCCGATGGAACTCACGTTCTTCAAAATGCCGGTTTTCCAGACCGTCAAGACGTGTTTCGTGCGTTGAGACCTGGGCGGGAACTTCTACCGTCTGGTTGTCAGGGTGTCCAGCTTCGTGTCAATGCTCTTAAGGCTGCTGCGCACCTCCAGCATGAGGGACTTAATGTCGTCATCTTGACTAACCCTTAGCGCAGCATCTTGTTCGATGTCTTGGTTGGCGTCACTTTGCTTTTGTAGGCGCTTGGTTTCCAGTGTGATTTTGGGCTGGCGGTTTTCAGCTTTGCCCATTATGGCCAGAGTGTATGGTGCCACACCCGCTGTCCTCCACGCCCGGTAGTGAAGCACTTACAGGCAGCACATCGCACAATAGGTACGAGACGCAACCACCGAGGTTATTATGATTTGTATCTAGATTGACCATTGACCTGCTAGGTGGGCAGGGCCGTCTCACATAGAGCTAGTAGCTTTACAAGTGTCAGTGCCACCTATTCTCCCATAAGGACGTAGGTGTACTCATACAGGGATATTTAAGGGAAAAGCTGGTCCCGGCTCACCAGACAGCACCCCGGCCTCGCTCTTCACATATGAAAATGATGCGCTGTTTCATGCAATGGTCTCGCAAAGGCCAACTCACACTTGATCAGAGGTTTGTACAGGTCAGTATATAAAGTCACTTAGGCCCAGTCATATGCATGAGCTAGGGGCCTTTCCCCTGCCCCTCGCCCTTACGCTGTGGCTTGTTTCCCCGCTCAGGTCCAATGTTTTGGGGTGGGGGGAGGGCGCCGATATCACCCTCAGCCATAGTCTTAATCGCAATTCATCGGCGGGCGGACCGCGCCGCTCCTGGGAAATCCACCCTTTCCAACTAGCACAAACACAGGCCAACTGCACGAGTCCCTCAGAGCCCCTCTGCGCCGGCTGACCGCCGCCGCCCCACAAGTGGTACAGGTCGCGCGCCCAAAATGGCGCCAAGCTGGAGCGGATTCAAAGTCCACTGTCACGGAGCCCCGCACTCACCAGCCAAGCCCTCGGTATGTCAGGGCGCCGTTTTCTTCGGGCGGTGTCATCTACGGGCAGTTCCGCATGCGTCGCGTAACATCTCCTGCAGTCGCTATGACCCCAGCGAGCCAAATCTCGCTCGGCCCTCGCAGGCTCGTCCTCAGGCCGTAATGTGCATCCGAGCAGGGCACCACCCCCTCCGGCTCTCACAGCATGGCCAGTCCAGCGGCACTTCGGATCAGCACGGCAGGTCTCACAAGTCAATCGAGGTGTTAAGCGTTGCACAGTAGGTGTAATTCAGCCTCCGTTTTCAATTTTTAGCATTGTAGTGGTATGTAGTTGCAGAGAAAGCAGGATTATTGCAGGATAATAGCCTCGGCCGGCGGAGCTCGCTCAGGCAGCGGCCATTTCGCTGCTTGGCTAGCCACGCCCCCCATATCAAAAGATATAGTTGATCTCAAGTAATGACTTTGCAGAGAGAAAATAACCTTGTAAACACAACAGGTACAGGGGTTACAGTAGGCAACACAATGCTAAAAACAATCTAACATTGACCTCAATGGGTTTTTCTAAAAAAAAAGTGCAGTTGATTACTTTGTAAGTTACTTTTGTAATTCCAGGGCTGGACCCTAGATTCAGTCCTGGGGTCTTAGCTGAAAACAGTTTAGTAAAAACGTTTTGGTTATTGCAATGATTTTTGAGGAATATAAAGGTATTTTAAAAGTTCACACTTCGGAATTCGGTATTCGGCTGATTTTATAGGAATATTTTAGAGTTTCAAAACTTCACACTTAGAAGATTTTTTGAGTCAAACCAGTCAATGTTATCCTATGGCTGGAAAGTGACTTATCGGTTTCCAGGTGAGTACTCGACTGGTGAAGTTAAGGTTCTGGGCATAGACTCGGTGGTCCCCCAGGGTCAGGTAGGTACAGTTGGTACACCCTCAACGGCACAGGGGCAGCCAGGTGCAGAGGTAGGTAGGCCCAATGTTATCCAATGGATAGGAGGGGGCCTTCGGTTGGTGGCTGCAAGCAAGCATGCCACGCGGCTGTCGGAGCTGAGCTCCTGGTCACTTACTCAGGGCAAGTGGGGAAGTGGAGTATGGTAGTAGTTTCACTTCCAGCGGCACTCGGGCGGCTGGGTGCAGGGTGCTCTGAGCCGTCAGGCGCCCAATGTTATTCAATGGAAAAGGTAAAAAGGGAACAAAGGCTGCAGACTTGGGGACGGTGATTCTTCAGGTGCGACCACCACTTTGAGAGGTAAGTTGGGATCTTGGAGAAGAGGTAGGTACCCCAAAGGAAGGCCCAGGGGGCTGCAGGGAGCCAGGATGCAAGGGTGTCGTCTGGTGTCGGAAAATCTTACCCTCGGCTGGTCGCGGTTGGGGGGGGTCTCTGGTTCTGAGGCTGCAGGCGTCGTCTGGTTCGTCGAAGAGGGTCTTTGGGCACTGGACTTCGGGTCCCAGTCACCAGGGGGACGTCCTCGTAGTCTTGGTTCACTCGGGCACAGGCTGGACTCGGCGGGTGCAGAGTGGGCTGGATTTGCGGTTCCTGGCTTGCACCAGGGGGGTTGCTGTTGGAGCAGAGCCTCTGCTCATGGGAGTCCCAGTCTCTAAAAGGGTCAAGGCAGGCAGGTCTCTGGGGTTCTCGAGGTTGCTGCCCGCAGGAGACGCCGGGGTTAAGCAGGAGCAGGTTCAAGGATCAACAGGCTGGTGGTGCTGGGGCCAAGTCAGTTGTCACCGTCCTTTTGTTAGCAGCTGCACGGCAGGTCGTCCTTCTTGTTCTTCTTCTTGTTTTTAAAAATGGGATCTAAGGAAGGAAGGTTCAGGGAGCCCCTAAATACTGAATTTAGGGGTGTTACAGGTAGGGCAAGGGCAGGGACCAATTGGTCACTGTCCTGGGGTGGGTACCCCCCTTGTCTGCTCCTCTCCAGTGGGAGGGGGCAGGGACCTAGCTGTGATTAGGCAGGGCTCCCCATCTTCAAGATGGCCGGAGCACGGGGTCTTGATTCACCTCGCCTCTCCCACCTGAGAGGTCGGGTTGGCACAGGCTGGCACACCCCCCCTTCCTGATATAGGGTTTCCCGCCAGTCTTCCCATCAGAGAGGAAGTCCGAACTGGTGGGGGCCAGTTGCTGGGTACAGCAAATGGTCTGGAGAAGCTCACAGAGGCGGCAGGCCTTTGAAGCTTCCCCCTGCCCATCCTGGGGGAGGAGACCTAGCACCTCGCCCAGTATGTGCAGTGTTGCAGGCCCAGGAGAGCGGGGGGGGGGCTTTTCACCCAGGGGCCCAGCAACATGTCTGCTGTGTGGCAGCCTAGGCATCCTCTCAGTCCAGACGTGGATTATAGGTTAGGTTCCATGGGGCATCTCTAAGATGCCCTCTGGTGCATCTTACATTAAACCTCACACTGGCATCTAAAATACACCAGGAGCGCTAGATGGAACAACTCTGAATAACATCAAATATCATAAATATGAAGTAAAAACGAGCGTGAACCAATTGCTAAAAGCTCCATACTCTGAACATGTGCAAAAGTGTAAGAACAGTGATAAAACAGATACAAATCCCCTTCTAAATACTGGTAAATATTGAGTAGTGGGGCTGTGCAAAAGGCACTAACAGTACCATAGAAACACACCCGAAGGTTGTGATAAAAAATGCTAATGCTTAATCAATAAAGTGTCCGGGCCTGAGAAATACAGTATGAATAATATCAGTCAAATACATTTAAAGAATGCAATACAAATTCATAAATGCTGTTTTAAAAAACCAGGAAAATGTAAACATTTGGATAGAATACATGTGAACATTGCATAGAAGAACGGAAGAGGCAGTGAGTCAGAGCCCATAAGAAGATCAAATAGCCAAATGTATGTAGGGAGGCAATGCAACTAATATTACTATAAATAGTTGTGCAAGTCCTCGCTGGTATTTAGCCCGTTAGGCATCTTAGTTTCGAGGGTCAAAATGAAAGTGGACTCTGACTGTCACAGCTTTCTTTCTCTGTTACCCCCTCGCACGGGGGACAGCCCCAATCACAGACTATTTAAGATCACTGACTTTGTTTTGATGAATAGCTTTGAAATGCCGGGCAACTGGATAGTTGGGGTCTGAGTTAATTATAGCTCGCAAGTGCTACAATACCCTATTGAACACCGGGAGCTTGGTGCTGCTGAGGTACTTAAGGTGACATGTGCATTCAAGCAAATACACAGCGTATTCAGTATGACATGTGTAGTGTTCTTTTATCTGTACTGGAATGTCACTGAAAGTTCACTACTCAGACATATTGACCCCAAACTTGCATTCCTGGTAAGAAGAACATTTAAAAAAGCCAGACTTAGAAAGTCAGGTGGATTTGGATGTCAGTTTAGGGCTGGATTTAACCAAGGCATCCCTCATAGAGGGTGCTCTCCTGAAAGTGATTGCAGGGAGAGTAGGCAACAGTAATTTCAATGTTAAGTCTCTAAGCACAATGGGCCAATGTTTGTAAACAATTTTTCAATTTCGATTTTCCAGATTTTTATATGTGGTGATTAGTCTAATGGGCTGTGTTCCACTGTTCACTTCAACAGGTAAAGACTGAATCATCAATTCAGCATTGCGTTCTTTCTTTGTTTTGAAGTAGAGCTCACATGGTAGGGAATTGGCCTTGTCCAAGGCAGACAATAAGTCTGAAAGCTTGTACACGCGAGCCAGGAAAACGGTCAAGAACCTCAGTTTTACACTGTTTTAAATCGGACTCAAGACTGCACATACGGCATAGGCGAAGACATTCGCCATATGTTATGCTGCGGATAAGGTGTGGGGAATGCGAGCTGGTAGCGTGTAGCCTGGAATTACCCATAGTACTTTTTCTGTGCTATTTGGTTTGAATGTGATTGTCATAGATATATACTTCCACATCTAGAAACTCTACACTTTGTTCACTTATAGTGGCGGTAAAATAAATATTCATTAGGTTGTCATTAATAGATGTTACAAACTGTGAAGCTGCCTGCTCGGTGCCCTCCCATATAATAAACACATCATCGATGTATGTGCAATAATATTTGCTATGGGTGTCCAAAGTGTCCTTGTGAGTCACTTTGAGGACATGCTCCTCCAACCATCCCACCAGCAAACAGCGGTAGGTAGGGAAAAAAAGCATGCCCCCATTGCAACCCCTCTCTATTGTTTATACAAAATTTTGCTAAACAGGAACAGATTGTTATTAAGGCAAAGATCAATAATTTTAAGCTGCATACAGTTGTGGTCATGTAGACAAATAACGCGATCATTGAGAAAATATTTGACTGCTTCCAGACCGTGAGTGTGATGTGTGTGTATATATATATATATATATATAAAATCGATTTACAGGCACTCCAAGTGAGGAAGACCGACACAGAGCACATTTCATCAGGATTTATTGGTAGCCTGCCAGCATAGGTAAAACAGCAAACCCCTCCAATTATCATGGAATGCCGGACGCGTTTCGGGAATGGCTTCCCTTCTTCTGCGGCGAGTGTTTGTTAGAAGCTGCTTGCACTGTAGACGCGCACCTGTATTCAAAGCCTGCCTCCTGGGCGTGGCTTGATGCAAAGCCTCCTGGTTCTTGTGGTGCGTGTGTAGTATTCACCCAGTGGGTGTGCAAGTAGTCCAAATGAAACACAGTTTTTCCCCCGTGGGTAGAGGGGGGAACCTTGCTGACGACCTGTGCCCCGCTCTGTGGTCACCATCCTGGTAAACAGGCCTCCTCCCGCAAGATGCCCGCTCACACTCCGTTCCTGTTGACTCAAACACCGTCAGCATAAGGACAGGACCTGCACTTGATGCGGTGAGTCTCCCTCGCGACCAAAGCTGGCCGCATACATTAAATCGATTTGCAGGCACTCCAAGTGAGGAAGACCGACACAGAGCAAATTTCATCAGGATTTATTGGTAGCCTGCCAGCACAGGTAAAACAACAAAACCCTCCAATTATCATGGAACGCCGGACGCATTTCGGGAATGGCTTCCCTTCTTCTGCGGCGAGTGTTTGTTAGAAGCTGCTTGCACTGTAGGCGCGCAACTGTATTCAAAGCCTGCCTCCTGGGCGTGGCTTGATGCAAAGCCTCCTGGATCTTGTGGTGCGTGTGTAGTATTCCCCCAGTTGGTGTGCAAGTAGTCCAAATGAAACACAGTTTTTCCGCCGTGGGTAGAAGGGGGGAACCTTGCTGACGACCTGTGCCTGCTCTGTGGTCACCATCCTGGTCAACAGGCCTCCTCCCTCAAGATGCCCGCTCACACTCCGTTCCTGTTGATCCAAACACCGTCAGCATAAGGACAGGACCTGCACTTGATGCGGTGAATCTCCCTCGCAACCAAAGCTGGCCGCATACATTAAACCGATTTGCAGGCACTCCAAGTGAGGAAGACCGACACGGAGCAAATTTCATCAGGATTTATTGGTAGCCTGCCAGCACAGGTAAAACAGCAAACCCCTCCAATTATCATGGAACGCCGGACGCGTTTCGGGAATGGCTTCCCTTTTCTGCGGCAAGTGTTTGTTAGAAGCTGCTTGCACTGTAGGCACGCACCTGTATTCAAAGCCTGCTTCCTGGGCGTGGCTTGATGCAAAGCCTCCTGGTTCTTGTGGTGCCTCCTGGTTTCAATTGTTCTTATCATGGACGTAGTATCTTTTATATAGGCCTTTTGTATATTCACTAATGGTTGCAGAAAGATGTCAGTATATTTACTTAAAGGTTCAGTCACCGAATTGGTCCTTGACACAATGGGTCTCATCGGTGGGTCGGAAATGTTCTTATGAACCTTCAGGAGACCATATAGAGCAGGTGTAGTCGGATTCTCGTTGTGTAGGAAAGAATATTCGTCTTGGCAGATAATACCATCTTCTTTAGCCAATTGCAAAAGTCTAGTGATCTTCTCTGACAGGGACCTAAGTTCTTCTCTATTTGACGGGCAGTAGTGTTCGGTATTATTGAGCATGGAGTACATTCGGGTATTATAGTCCGAAGTATCCATTATCACAATGCTGCCTCCCTTGTCTGCTGGTTTTACAGTAATTGAAATGTCGTCTTCTAATGATTTTAGTGCTTGTCTTTCACTTTTTGAAAAATTCTGCTCAACCCAGTGCTTTTTATCTAAGAGTTCAGAAATACTCTTCTCTACACAGTGTTCGAATACCTCTATGTCTTTCATTACCATGTTAATTTGTGGGGTCCATTTAGATCTAGGCTTGAGTCCTGACTTATTATCATTAGGGAATCTGGGCTTACTCTCAAAAAAAGCATTTAAGCGAACCTTTCTGAAGAAACTTTGTAAGTCACGTTCCAAACTATATTTATCTTATTTATTTATTTTCTGACACTTATAGAGCGCGAACAATTACCCTTGGGTGTCTCGGCGCTAGACTGCAGTAATGTCATTCCTTAGAGGTGAGGATGCGGTGGGTGTACTGTATTATTGGTTGAATAACCACGTCTTCAGATTTTTTCTGAACTGTAGAAGCGATGGACTGGCTTTGATGTGGTATGGTAGGGTGTTCCAGATTTTGGGGGTCGCAACTAAGAAGCGGCGGTCACCCCATGTGACTGTTCTGCTACGTGGGACCACTAATTGGTTAAGTGATGAAGATCGTAGCTTTCTGGCAGGACTGTAAGGTATTAGGTGATCTTTTAGGAAGCGAGGCCCCTGATCCTGCATTACCTTGTAGACTATGCACATAGCTTTAAACTTTATCCTGTTTTGGATAGACAACCAGTGATAGGACCTCAGAGTATCTGAGATGGGTGCGAATTTTGGTTTTTTTGACAGCAGGCGTGCGGCGGCATTTTGTACCGTCTGCAACTTTTTTGTGACTCTGGATTGTGCATTCAGAAAGAGTCCGTTGCAGTAATCTACTGAACTTAAAACCAATGACGTGACCAGGGTTTTAGCGGCCGTGTCAGGCAGAAAAGGCAAGATTTTCCTTATCATTCTGAGTTTAAAATGGGCCGTAGACGCTACCTTATTGGCATGAGCCATAAAGTTAAGCTTGTTGTCAAAGGTAACTCCTAGATTTCTCACCTTAGGGGTCGGACAAGGTGGGGTGCCAAATTCTGATGGCCACCAGGTAGTAGGCCACGATGGCGAGAGATTGCCAAAAATGACAACCTCCGTTTTCTCGGAATTGAGCTTCAGGCAGTTTCCTGCCATCCACTCACCGATAGCTGTCATGCCTCTTTGGAACCGTTCTGCCACCTCCTGTCCGTCACCCCTGATGGCCAATACCAACTGTGTGTCGTCTGCGTATGAGGTTAGGCTCATCCCATGTGCTTTGATGACACTAGCAAGGTCCGACACATAGATGTTAAAAAGTGTCGGACTAAGGGATGAGCCTTGAGGGACCCCACACGGCAACGACAGTTTGGCAGATTGGAATGGTCCAAGAGTGACCTATGGGGTTGGCGATGGCAAACCCCAGGCCCTTCTCTAATACTTTTTTATCATCATTCGAAATTAGTCTAGATGACAAATTTCTCCTCGTGTTGTAGTGACGTGGTTGGTATTGCTTCTGGGGGATGTATGTACCCCTCCCTCTCCCTCTGCCTCTCTGTGCTCCAAAGTTCTTTTGGCGCTGTTCTAAAAAAGGAAGACTATCTCTTGTGTTATTCGCAGCCGGTTCTATTTCTTTGTTACTACTATCCTGACGTGACTCATTTTCAGATTCTGAGCTGGTATATGAGGTATCAAAAAAACGCACCTTTCTTTTTGGGAAATTTCTATCTGGCTGTACCCATTGTCGCCTGTTATTATATTCTTCCTGTGGTTTTTCATAGAAGTCCTTCTGGAGGTATGGGTAAACTTTTTCTATGTCATATTGTGCCACGTCTTTTCTAAATTTATTAGATTTTTTATTAATCATATATTCTCGATACCCTGATATATCAGCCTGTATCTCTTCTAGCTTACGCTTGGCCTCCTCTAGCGCATCACATTCATTTAGTTTGGCTTCTAAGTCTTCTATTTCAGCTCTTTCTATAATTAGAACTTCCTGTGCTGTCTCAATTATAAGCAGCATCCAGTCTCTGCTGCATCTGTTTGCTATCAGAGTCCAATTCTCTATACATTTTTTGACTTTAACAAAGACTCCAGGTTCATTTGTTATCTGCAATCCCTTAGGGATGATACCTTTTTTGCAGTAGTCAATCAAAAAATCAGCATGTAGTTCTGTCCTTACAATTTTCTTTTTAAGGTTCCATAATTCTCTCCATTTTTCATCTTTGCTGTTATCAATAATCACAGCTGAAGTTTTCCTGGAGGAACCATTGATCAGTTTGTTAAACTGATCATCAGAGAATTCGTACGTCTTAATTCCTTCCATATGTACGCAAAAAAAGCTCCCCAGCTAAAAAGCTGTATTAATACTCACAACACAAGGAGGGAGGTACCCTAAGAACCAATAAAGGACCGGGTCAACAAGTATACAAAAAAGGAAGAGGTCCCTGGGCGTTGAGGATATACCTTATGCCGTAAAATAGCTCCGCCAATGTAGGAAGGGGGAGGCTCCAGTTGGCGCAGTGCAACACTAGCGACAAGCAGGGACTCTCTCTTCCTCGTCAGGGCTGAGGGTTACCTTCCAGACAACCTCTGCTTACCCTCTAGGTAGTGTGGCTTAAGCAGTCGTAGGCTAATCTTTGGGGCACATAGGGTTAAACACTTGCAACAGTACACCTTTACAACCAACCCACCACACAACGAGACCAGACTGTATTCTTGTAAAAATATATCTTTATATAGAATTTAAGCAGGCTTATGAATACAGTCAATAACTTTATGAAGACGGTTGCAGGTTACTTAATTCGGGTTACCACAGTTCTTATGGAAGTTCTCTTGAGGCCCGTAGGCCGGTGTTATTCAAAGTTCTTGTGGAGCCGGCGGCTTCCAAGGGATCTGTCCCACGTCGCTTTGCCTTCCCGGGGTCGCTGATCGTTGCGGCTCTTCGGCCGAGCAGGTCACTGGTCGTCCGGGGCAGCGGTGTTCTGTGGCGGCAGGGTCCTTTCCTCGTCGTCCGCTCCGACCCTGGAGGCGGCGGCTGTGCGGTGGTGACAAGTGGCAGTACGGTCCCCAAGTGCAGGACGTACCCAGCCAAATGTCGGTGCAGCTGTGGGCTCACAGCTGGGCTGTCGGGCAGGCTTACCGACCTTGCGGATTCTCGTAGGGCAATTGTCCGTCTTTGCAGGTGAGTGAGGGCTCGCTATGCCTTCACCTCGATAGCTCGGACCGGACGGGTCCTCCTTTGCTTTGCTCTCGGGCTCCCGGTGCAGTTGCGGTCACGGTGTTCGGGCCAGCGGCGGCTGGTCCTCACTTTGCTTTCGCTGTTGCTTTGGGCCCCGGTCACGGTGGTCGGGAGGATGTCGATGTCCTAGAGGAGATTCCTCCGTCAGTGCTGCGGCGATGGTCAGCACCCGCAGTCGCTTTCCAAGGGGGTAGCGTCCACTGGTCCTGGGACGCTGGTCAGGGGGCAAGTTCAGTTGCAAGCCCTTGGAGATCTCTTTGCAGAGTTTGGCACAAGTAGCACAACAGTCTTTTCGTAGTCTTATTGTCTTCCTCTCCTTCAGCAGCAAGGCACCAGACACAGGCAAGAGTCAGCACCCTTCCTTGTCTCTCACGGTCCTTCTCGTAGGGCAGAGTCTTTCTGTGGCCCAAACCGGATCTAAATTTCAAGGAGCAGGGCTCCGTCTTTTATAGGCCAATTCTTTTGTTCTCGCAGGCCAGGGGGGCCTTTGCATAGCCACTCTCAGTTCTGGAGTACCCCCGCGGGTGTACTCCGGCTTCTGCTTTCAGTGTGAGGGGCAGGCGCATCAGACGCCCCACAGGAGGTGGAGCCAGCATTGTCCGGACAGGAGTGGCCAGAGTACCTTGTTGATGGGGGCTTCGCCCTTCCTGGGCCAGGTGCCGGCAGAGTCATCCGCCGCTCCCCAGGAGGGTGGAGCCAGCATTGTGGAGGTCGAGCACAGTGACAGTTTGAGTCAAGAGGCACTCCTACCTCCCACTAAGGTGTAATCTGCGCATTCACCACCCGTCATCCCTCCAGCCCTGTCACTCACACATCCCAGACAGTCAGATACACACCAGCAGAGGCGGCTGAAATGGTTAAGCAAGCAAATGCTAACTTTCTAAAAGTAGCATTTGCAAACCCAGGATACTGAAATAATCTTGACTACAAGAAATATCTCATTATCCCGAGTTCAGGCATACTAAACATGACTCACTACCAAGCTCCTTGAGCCTGCAGGGATTATAGGGTGTAATAATCCTCGCAGCTCAGTCTGGCCTAATGGAGCCGGTAGCCTTCAGTAGTGAAATACGGTCTTCGTTGTAAGTCACTACTAGGACATGCCACGCACATCAGGGCTTGTCCTACCTTGCACCTACAACGCACCCTGCCCGCAGGCCTACCATAGGGGTGACTAATATGTAGTCAAGGGAAGGGTCGGTGCTGGCAAGTGGGGACACTTGCCCAGCTAGCGTGATAGTACGGGACCACACGCGGGTTCTGCGGTCGCAGTTCCCAGACACATCTTTACGGCTGCTTCGGTGGGTGGCGCAACCAGCGCTGCAGGCCCACCAGCAGTATTGGCATCTACAAGCCCCGGCACTCTCTCGTGCGCTTTACTAGGGACTAACAGTAAATCCAATGCACCAATCATGGATACCAATCGTATGTACAGTTTACAGTAGGGAGCACTTGCACTGCGGCACGGATCAGCCGTGGCGCGGTGCCCTGAGTATCGGAAAACCAGCAAAACATCGGAGGCACATCAGCAAAAAGTGGAAGGGAGACTCACGCCAAGGTGCCAGGTCTAACATGTGTCCCCTCCAGCTGAAATGTGGGGGGAACTACCCTTCCCCAGGGAGTTCCACATCACTAAGGCGGAAAAATCTGGACAGACCGTCAGCGTTGGCGTGATCGGTGCCAGGGCGGTGTTCCACCGTAAAGTCCATACTCTGTAGAGAAATGGACCACCTCAACAGTTTCGGGTTCTCACCCCTCATTTGCATCAACCATCTGAGGGGCCTGTGGTCCGTCTGAACTCGGAAGTGAGACCCAAACAAGTAGGGTCTTAGCTTCTTCAGCGCCCAGACCACAGCAAATGCTTCACGCTCTATCGCACTCCACCTACTTTCCCGTGGAAGTAACCTCCGACTTATGAAGGCTACGGGTTGGTCAAAGCCCTCCTCAGTCATCTGTGAAAGAACAGCCCCTACACCATGCTCTGAAGCGTCTGTTTGCACAATGAACTCCTTGGAGAAATCTGGGGCCAGGAGCACGGGCGCCGTGCACATGGCAGTCTTCAGGGTGTTGAAAGCCTTCTGACAGGTGTCAGTCCAAATCACATTCCTGGGCTGCTTCTTCGAAGTCAGTTCTGTCAAGGGGGTCACGATCGTGCCATAGCCCTTGACAAACCTCCTGTAATACCCAGTGAGCCCCAGGAAGGCTCTCACTGCAGTCTGGGTTTTGGGGGGTTCCCAAGCCAGGATGGTTTCGATTTTGGGCTGCAAGGGGGCTACCTTGCCACTCCCAACTTGGTGTCCCAAGTACACCACTGAACCCTGCCCAATCTGGCACTTGCTTGCCTTGATTGTGAGGCCTGCTCTGCGCAGGGCCATCAACACTTCCCAGAGGTGTCGCAGGTGTTCGGGCCAGGTGCCGCTGAACACCGCGATGTCATCCAGGTAGGCGGCACTGAACTCGTCCAGTCCAGCCAACACCTGGTTGACCAATCTCTGAAAGGTGGCAGGGGCATTCTTCATTCCAAATGGCATAACCCGGAACTGGAAATGCCCATCTGGGGTAGAGAATGCCGACCTCTCCTTTGCCCCATCGGTCAAGGCGATCTGCCAGTACCCAGACGTTAAATCAAACGTGCTGAGGAACCGGGCAGCCCCTAGCCAATCAATGAGCTCGTCAGCTCTGGGGATGGGGTGCGCGTCAGTCTTCGTGACTGAATTGAGTCCTCTGTAGTCCACACAGAACCGGAGTTCGGGTGTGGCTCCCGGCGCAGCAGCCTTCGGCACCAAGACCACGGGGCTGGACCAAGGACTGCTGGAAGACTCAACCACCCCGAGGGCAAGCATCTTGGAGACCTCCTCCTTGATGCAGGCCCGGACCCTGTCAGTTACCCGGTAAGCCTTGTGCTTCACCGGTAAGCTGTCTCCAGTGTCCACATCATGGACGCACCAATCTGTGACACTCGGAACCAGGGAGAACAGGTCTGGAAACTGTCCCAGCAACTGGCGGCAGTCCTCCTGTTGTTCGGCGGTCAGGGAGGGTGAGAGGTTAACTCCATCCACAGACCCATCCTTCTCACAGGCCACCAAGAGGTCAGGAAGAGGCTCCGACTCCTCCTCCATTCCGTCATCGGTGGCCAACAACATGCCCACTTCGGACCTTCGCAAGTGGGGCTTGAGGCGGTTGACATGTAGGACCCGCAAAGGGTTCCTGGGCGTCTTCATGTCCACCAGGTATGTCACGGGGCTCTTGCGCTCCACAACCTCAAATGGTCCTGTCCACTTAGCTTGAAGGGCACAGGGCTCCACTGGGGCCAAGACATACACCTCCTGTCCAGGCTGAAGCTCGACCAGAGTGGCATTCTGATCGTACCACCGCTTCATTTCTTCCTGGCTCGCTTCCAGATTTGCCTCGGCAAGTTGTCTGAAGCGCATGGTCTGGTTTCTGAAGGCCAGCATGTAGCTATATACATTCTGGGGAGGTTTCCTGGGAGATTGCTCCCAGCCTTCCTTTACCAAACTCAGTGGTCCTCTCACGGGGTGACCGTACAGCAGTTCAAAGGGGCTGAACCCTAGGGACTTCTGTGGTACCTCGCGATATGCAAACAGCAGGCATGGCAAGAGGACGTCCCACTTACGCCTCATCGGACCTTCCAGGCCCATTATCATGCCTTTGAGGGTTCGGTTGAATCTTTCAACCAACCCGTTACCTTGGGGATGGTAGGGTGTGGTGAACTTGTACGTTACGCCACACTCCTCCCAAAGGGACTTCATATATTTCGATATGAAATTGGTCCCCCTGTCGCTCACCACCTCTAGAGGGAATCCTACTCGTGAGAAAATTCCCATCAGTGCACGCCCCACCACGGGAGCCATCACTGTCCTCAGAGGGATGGCTTCAGGGTACCGGGTGGCATGGTCCACCAAGACCAGGATGAACCTGTTGCCCATGGCTGTCTTGGGGTCCAGAGGCCCAACGATGTCAATACCCACTCGCTGGAATGGCGTACCGACCACAGGGAAGGGTTGGAGGGGAGCCTTGTTCTTCCCTCCCGTCTTCCCACTTGCCTGGCAAGTCGGACAGGTCCTGCAATAAGCGTCTGAGCTTTTATGCATTTGGGGCCAGTAGAAGTGGGTGACAAGCCTGTCATAGGTCTTGTCCATCCCTAGATGTCCTGCTAAAGGCACATCGTGAGCCAGACCCAGTAGGAAGGCTCTGAACTTCTGGGGTACCACCAGCACACGGGCTGACCCAGGTTCAGCAGCCTTAGGCTCCGAATACAGGAGGTCGTTCTCCCAGTACACGTAATGTGTTTTGGCCTGAACACCATTGGCCTGGTCTGCAGCCTGCTGCCGCATACCCATGAGAGAAGGGCATTCTTTCTGCTCCTTGCAGAATTCCTCCCTGGAGGGTCCTCCTTCTTGCTGCCAATGGGTCAGCTCAGGCAGGTCCCCCAGTTCGGCGATCTGTTCCCCTGTAGGCTCCAGGGCATCCCCCTCAAGGTCTGCCTCCTCCTGGACCGTAGGAACTTCAGGGGCCGGTTTCCCGCGCCCCCTGCGCCTTCTCCCTAAAGCCGGTTCCTGGGCCTCTCCATCAGGCCCCAGGACCTCTCGATCACCCTTACTGGCTGCCATCGACCGGGTGGTCACGCACGCCCAGTCAGGCAGGCCCACCATCCGCAGGTGAGTCGCTTTCTCCACCTTTTCCCAAGGGGAGTGCTCCAAGTCGTTCCCTAGCAAACAGTCAACAGGCATGGTTTTTCTCACACAGACCTGCAGAGTACCAGAGACCCCCCCCCACTCGAAGGGAACTTGAGCCATCGGACACTGACTCTCAGAATTATCAGCATTGATAACCCTACAGTAGGCATGGGGTACCACCTGCTCTTGAGACACCAGGTGCTGCCTCACTGCAGTCACACTGGCTCCTGTGTCTCTAAGAGCCTCAGCTTCTTTACCATTGATGATCACCACCTGCCCATATTTTTTAGTGTTAGAGGGCAGGTAGTTCGTCGGGATCATCTCACTGTCTCCTAGCGAGACCAGGGTCATGTGAACGGGATCTCCACCCCCGGGACCATCATTTCTTCTCCCAGGTGAACGCTAGTCACTTGTCGGGGCGGAGCACCAGTGGGTGCGGGTTTTCCAAATAGGCGACACTTGGGGTCACTGGATATGTGCCCAGGCTCGCCACATTTGAAACAATTGAAGGGCCCCTTTGGAACAGGTTTACCTGTCGGGGCTCCATTCTGCTTCGGGGGTGGGGGAGGCTGAGAACCCTGCTGCAGATTCCCTTGGGAACTACTTTGGGGGCCTTTTTGGAACCCTTTCTGTTTTCCCCCTTTGTCCCCCCCACTCTTCTGCTGGGGACCCTGCCCACTCTTGGCGGAATCTCCCACGGGACCCTTGTGGACCCTGGTGCTGAGCCAGCGGTCCGCCTCCTCAGCAAGCTTCCTCGGGTTGGACAGCTTGCTATCGATCAGGTGTTGGCGTAACTCAGGAAAACAGTGATCAGACAAGTGCTCCCATGCAATTAAATCAAAGAGACCTTGAAAATCATTCACTTTGTTACCTTTCACCCAACCATCCAGTGCTCTGCAAAAGTAAGTCACATACTCCACATACGTATTCCCAGGCCGCTTAGTACATCCCCTAAACTTCTGTCTATACATTTCAGGGGTAAGCCCGTACCTGTTTAATAAAGCTTCTTTCATGTGGGCATAGGATCTCTGATTCTCAACGGGCAAATCTAGCAAGGTATCTCTCCCTTCGCTAAGGAACCTTCCCCACAACCCCGCTCCCCAATCCTTGTCAGGGACCCGGTGGGAGGACATGGCTACCTCGTAGGCCCTAAACCACTGTCCTATGTCATCCCCCTTAAAGAACTCCTTAACTACGTCCTTCGGGATGTGCACTCTTGACTCTACCTGCACTGGCGATGTGCTGCCACCAGAGGGAGGCCGATCCAAGTCTCTCTCCTTGAGACTTATCTCCCTCATCTTGATTTCATAATCCATCTGATGCTTTCGCTCTTCCAGCGCCATTCTTTTGGTTTCCAGCTCCAGCTGGATTTTCAATTCTGCCAACTTTCTTTCGTGATTCCGGGTTTCCTTCCTGTCTGCCAGCTCCTCTGGCGACAGGCCTTTCCCAAAGCTGTGCTCGCTGTCTTGCCTCTCGAGATCGATCAGATCCCCAAGTGCATTCTGCTCCTCCGTCGTATTCTGCTCGGCGAGGACGTCTTGCTCTTCCGGGGTCTTTCTGGACTCCACCCAGGCTTTCAGGGCCTTGTAGAGCTCCGGCTTGTTTTTGCAGCCAGCGTGCGGAACTTTGAGTTTCCTACAGAAAAACTTCAGTTCAACTCTGGTGTACTTATCCAGCTTTGCGGCGTCCCACTCCACCTCCAACACCTCAGAGGTCGTGGACTCTGCTCCATCCAGGCTCTTTGTGCCCGGCATAGTTTCTGCACGCGGAATCTTCTTTCAAAAAGCAAAGTCTGTGGTTTCGTAACTGTACCGTAATCTTTGTGTAGTGGTCAGAAGCTCGGGTATAACTATCGCAAGTGTAAATTCGAAAATCCTCACCGCTGCGTCCAATGTAGGAAGGGGGAAGCTCTAGTTGGCGCAGTGCAACACTAGCGACAAGCAGGGACTCTCTCTTCCTCGTCAGGGCTGAGGGTTACCTTCCAGACAACCTCTGCTTACCCTCTAGGTAGTGTGGCTTAAGCAGTCGTAGGCTAATCTTTGGGGCACATAGGGTTAAACACTTGCAACAGTACACCTTTACAACCAACCCACCACACAACGAGACCAGACTGTATTCTTGTAAAAATATATCTTTATATAGAATTTAAGCAGGCTTATGAATACAGTCAATAACTTTATGAAGACGGTTGCAGGTTACTTAATTCGGGTTACCACAGTTCTTATGGAAGTTCTCTTGAGGCCCGTAGGCCGGTGTTATTCAAAGTTCTTGTGGAGCCGGCGGCTTCCAAGGGATCTGTCCCACGTCGCTTTGCCTTCCCGGGGTCGCTGATCGTTGCGGCTCTTCGGCCGAGCAGGTCACTGGTCGTCCGGGGCAGCGGTGTTCTGTGGCGGCAGGGTCCTTTCCTCGTCGTCCGCTCCGACCCTGGAGGCGGCGGCTGTGCGGTGGTGACAAGTGGCAGTACGGTCCCCAAGTGCAGGACGTACCCAGCCAAATGTCGGTGCAGCTGTGGGCTCACAGCTGGGCTGTCGGGCAGGCTTACCGACCTTGCGGATTCTCGTAGGGCAATTGTCCGTCTTTGCAGGTTGTTGATGGGGGCTTCGCCCTTCCTGGGCCAGGTGCCGGCAGAGTCATCCGCCGCTCCCCAGGAGGGTGGAGCCAGCATTGTGGAGGTCGAGCACAGTGACAGTTTGAGTCAAGAGGCACTCCTACCTCCCACTAAGGTGTAATCTGCGCATTCACCACCCGTCATCCCTCCAGCCCTGTCACTCACACATCCCAGACAGTCAGATACACACCAGCAGAGGCGGCTGAAATGGTTAAGCAAGCAAATGCTAACTTTCTAAAAGTAGCATTTGCAAACCCAGGATACTGAAATAATCTTGACTACAAGAAATATCTCATTATCCCGAGTTCAGGCATACTAAACATGACTCACTACCAAGCTCCTTGAGCCTGCAGGGATTATAGGGTGTAATAATCCTCGCAGCTCAGTCTGGCCTAATGGAGCCGGTAGCCTTCAGTAGTGAAATACGGTCTTCGTTGTAAGTCACTACTAGGACATGCCACGCACATCAGGGCTTGTCCTACCTTGCACCTACAACGCACCCTGCCCGCAGGCCTACCATAGGGGTGACTAATATGTAGTCAAGGGAAGGGTCGGTGCTGGCAAGTGGGGACACTTGCCCAGCTAGCGTGATAGTACGGGACCACACGCGGGTTCTGCGGTCGCAGTTCCCAGACACATCTTTACGGCTGCTTCGGTGGGTGGCGCAACCAGCGCTGCAGGCCCACCAGCAGTATTGGCATCTACAAGCCCCGGCACTCTCTCGTGCGCTTTACTAGGGACTAACAGTAAATCCAATGCACCAATCATGGATACCAATCGTATGTACAGTTTACAGTAGGGAGCACTTGCACTGCGGCACGGATCAGCCGTGGCGCGGTGCCCTGAGTATCGGAAAACCAGCAAAACATCGGAGGCACATCAGCAAAAAGTGGAAGGGAGACTCACGCCAAGGTGCCAGGTCTAACAGCCAAGATGTCTATGGGGGCTATATTCGACCTAACAGAGAAAACTATCTCTGAAATTCTACATACACACTATCACTAAATGGTGGCTAACAGTCAGTAAAGGAACTCTGTGTACAATCCTTCAAACATTAAAAACACTCTAGTATTCACCAATATTTAAAATCATCAATTTATTATTCAAGATTAATAACATTATGAGATCTAACAATGCATAAAAAATACAATCAATCACAAATTAAAAAACCAAAAGTTGACGCAGCGTTTCGGTGTCTTGTGTCGATGGCAACACCTTCTTCAGGACGGTTTTTAAAAAAAAAATCTCTAGAAAAATAAAATTACATAATTACAATCAACAGAGGCCTATTGTACACTGACGTTAGCTCAACCATAGAATCACATTTTGCTTGCAATTACACATTTACCTAAGCATTTGTTATGTCTACACTCGGAATTGTATCCAAATATGCAGTTCATATCCTACAATGAGGGGTTCTTCTCAAAGGGCGGTCCCTATTGGAAGCGTCTAACTCAAGGATCGGTTTATGTTTCTGAAGGCATAGTAAAAACATACTGCCTATCCTTGATTAACCTGGTTTTGGTCATTGTGGTGTTAACAATCTTTATACACATAAATGTAACAAGCTTTTCTCAGATTACTGTAGACTTTAGCTTACGAAACCTTCATATGCTTTTACAACAAGCCTCATTAGCATGCATTTTATTCACCTTGCCCTTATTAATTCAATAGTTGAACCTTAAGTTGGCGGTGGTCACGTTTTTACACAAGGATATTACCAACCTACCTCAAACTTTTTGAGGGATTCAGACCATAAAAGATATCTTGAAGGTGCAGTTTTTCATTCATTAATCTGCATCTCTTATTGTTTCTTCATTACATGGAATTTAAAGACAATTATTCCACCTGGAGAATAGATTTCATAATGTAATTTGTTCAAACACCCCAAACATTGTATATTTACTGTGCTTCTTACTGTGTTATATATACAAAAGATTATTACCTGAACATCAATTCATGTATGTATTCAGTGTTGTATCAGGGGTGACCACCGTATGTATACTAGGATCCGATACAATTTTCTGCAGATGGACAAAAATACATGGAATTTGTTTTTAAAAAAAAAATCTTATTGCCTGATTAGTAAACAAATGAGCTTGAGTCTTTGGGATCAAAGCCAAAAAATTATTTTCTATTTAGATACCTTTTTATGTATCACAGATTAAATGCAATCCTATCTTGAAGTGGAAGGGAGCTTGGGGCTCATGTGCCGTTGTGTAAGCTTGCTTCCTTCTACAGTCTTGCTTATTATTCTTCCGATTTTTTGGATAACAACGTCTATTCATGAAAACAAAGGATGTATTAAAAATAATTTACTCTCGTCATCTTTTACTAAATGACATTGTGCTAGGGTAACTTTATTATAATCATAGACCAACGGTCAGACCCTCATTGCGGATTGACTTTAGCAAAGGCATCTTTACCGGGATCTAAAATTTGAGTACTATCTATACATAGGGTTAACGCCCTACTCTGTCCTGGACTCAGTGTCGGTAAAGTTGATCTATATAGGCTTGGATAAGCTAATTTGAATACCGATAGAGGGTAAACTTGATAGAGGAGTCCTACCGATGTTTACGGTATTTAAAAAAGATTTTTTTTAAAAAAGGGTTTTTTTTGAAAACTTGGAGTTGGTTACAACGCTATATGCGTATGCACTACCGTAATTGTTGTGCTATTATACAAAATAGTGTTCTGACCAGATCGCCGGTGCATCGGGTTTGCAAGTATGCTTAAATACGTGCATACGGCGGTCTTTCAGAGAATACAAGTTAATCTCCCTGGTGTTTAAAGTGTAATGACCGGTCTGAGATTCAAGGTCAGTCAGTAGCGTTTTCATAGTTTACTCTCAATAGACTACCACTAACTAAGCTTTAGGAAGAGACCCTCTGGGGTCTCATGTAGACGTTGAAGAGGGTTGGACTGAGAGAGGACCCTTGAGGAACGCCGCAGATGACTTCGGTGGCTTCAGATCTGAACGGGGGGAGGCGGACTCTCTGTGTCCTTCCGGCGAGGAAGGAGATGATCCATTCCAGTGCCTTCTCCTGGATTCCGACGTTGCTGAGTCGCTGCACTAGTGTACGGTGGCAGACAGTGTCGAAGGCCGCGGAGGGGTCTAGGAGGATGACGGCCGCTGTTTCTCCGTTGTCAAGCAGAGCTCGGATGTCATCGGTGGCTGCGATCAGGGAGATCTCGGTGCTGTGGTTGGCTCGGAAGCCAGACTGCGAGAGGTCGAGGAATCCGTTCGTCTCGAGGAAGGCGGCCAGCTGCTTGTTGACGGTCTTCTCGATGACTTTTGCAGGGAACGGGAGCAGCGAGATGGGGCGGTAGTTTTTGAGGTCGGTGGGGTCGGCTGATGGCTTCTTTAGTAGAGCGCTGAGTTCGGCGTGCTTCCAGCTCTCCGGGAAGGTTGCGGTGTAGAAGGAGGTGTTGATGATGTCCCGCAGGTGGGGTGCGATGACAACGTCGGCCTTGTTGAAGACGTGGTGAGGGCAGGGGTCGGTCGGAGATCCGGAGTGGATGGAGTTCATCGTGCGGACGGTATCTTCGGTGCTGATCGGGGTCCAGGGACGGAGGGTGGTGGTGGGGGGCGGTGGTTCGGTCGTGGCGTGTGTCGGTTGAGTGCTGAAGCTGTTGTGTATGTCCGCGATCTTGTTGTGGAAGTAGGAGGCGAGGGAGTTGCAGAGGTCTTGCGAAGGGGTGATGTCGTTGTTTCCGGCGTTGGGGTTGGAGAGCTCTTTGACAATGTTGAAGAGTTCCTTGCTGTTGTGTGCGTTGTTGTCCAGTCGTTCCTTGAATGCAGTTTTCTTGGTTGCGTGGATGAGTTGGTGGTGTTTTCGGGTGGCGAGCTTGAGGGCAGTCATGTTGTCAGGTGTTGGGTCTCTGCGCCAGGTTCTCTCGAGGGCTCGGCAGTTCTTCTTGGAGCTCTTGAGTTCGTTGGTGAACCATGGGGCTTTCTTGCTGCCGGGTCTGCTAGGCGGGGTCCTCAGGGGGGCAAGGTTGTCTGCGCAGTCGCTGATCCATTTCGTGAAGTTGGTGGCCGCTTGGCTGGGGTTCGTTGCGCTGGTGGGTGGGTTCTTGCTCAGGGAAGTCGCGAGCTGGTCGGGTGTGATCTTGTTCCAGCTTCTGCGTGCAACCTGTTGCTGGTGGTGGTGGATCGTGGTCCTTTTGAAGCCGAAGTGGACGCAGCTGTGGTCCGTCCAGTGGAGTCCGGTGGCGTGGCTGAAGGCGATGTCCTTGCTGGATGAGAAGACTGGGTCGAGTGTGTGTCCGGCGTAGTGGGTGGGGGTGGTCACCAGCTGCTTGAGTCCGAGGTTTGTGAGGTTGTCCAGCAGGGTGGTGGTGTTGCGGTCGTTGTTGTTCTCCAGGTGGAAGTTGAGGTCCCCGAGGAGGATGGAGTCAGAGGAGGGGAGGGCGTGCGGGCTGATGAAGTCGGCGATGTCTTCGCTGAATTGTGTGCGTGGTCCCGGGGGTCTGTAGATGAGGGTGCCTCTGAGGGTGGTCATGGGGTTGATGTGGACCTGGAAGTGCAGGTGCTCGGCGGGTGCGAGGGTGTAGTCGGTGTTGGTCGTGATGCGGACGGAGTTCCTGTGGATGATGGCGATGCCTCCTCCGGTCTGGTTGATGCGGTCCCTTCAGATGATCTTATAGCCGTCTGGGATGGCGATGGCGATGTCGGGCGCTGAAGAGGCGTTCATCCAGGTTTCCGTGAGGAAGGCGACGTCTGGTGAAGTAGTGTCGAGCAGGTTCCAGAGCTCGATGGCGTGTCTGTGGACGGAGCGGGTGTTGAGCAGGATGCACTTTAGGTGGCTGCTGCTGTTGCTCGTCTTGGTCTTGGTCGGTGCAGGAGTAGTACAGGTCCGGATGCAGGTGAACTTGCAGGAGTGGCAACAGAAGGGTCCGTGGGTGCGTCTCGGGGTGGCTCGGTAGCAACCCGGGGTTCGGCCGGCGTTGAGTGCGTAGAGTTCGGTGGCATCGTAGGTCCGGCGGGAGGGCTGGAGTCTGCGGGGGCCAGGGGTCCTGGCACTGGGCGCGGTCCAGGCGCGGACAGGCGCAGACGGGCTTACCTTTGGCGCACCTTCGGCTCTCAGTCGGTGCTCCCGCTGCGCGGTCGCTGAGGGGGCGTCATAAGAAGGGAGCTGGGAGGGCGGGTCAGCTGGGAGGCGGGATCATGGTAGCCAATCGTCTGGCGTGGGGGCGGGGCCGCAGGCAGGCAGCAGCGGGAAAAAAACGGGAGCAGGCTAAGCGGGCGGCCCAGCGGTGGCTGGGGCGCTGCAATCGGCTCTCAGCGGCGATGTGCTCAGGCAGCAGGAGGCTCAGGAGCAGGAAAGGTGAGGAGCGTGGGGGCGACCAGGCCGAAGGCGCAGTGGTCGACCCTATGGAGTCGAATTAACATATTCAAAAGGGGAAGGAATGCCCAATTCCAGAAGCACAGTCCAAAGTTTACCGCGCGGAACTAGATTGAAAGCCGCACGGAGGTCCACGAAAACAGTGTACAGTGAACCGCCCTCGATCTTAATGGTTTTCCAAAAGAGCAGGGTCAGACAAAAATCTGATCCGTAGTGGATACATTCTTTCTAAACCCTGCCTGATAAGGGCTTAAGATGGAAAACTCCTCAGTCCATTCTAAAAGGCGGTCTAAGATCAGCCTCGCAAAGATCTTTTGCGGCACATCAATGAGGCTGATAGGCCTGTAGTTGCTGGGAGCAGAGGAGAACCCTTCTTGAAGATAGGGACTATCTCAGCTCCCAGCCAAGTACTAGGGACCGCCATACCCCTTTGGATTGCATTGAATGAAAACCGTTAAGTAAGGGGCCCAGACCATGGGTTCGTGCTTAAAGCGGTCTCCGGGTAGTTTATCCAACCCTGGCGCTTTGCCGGCTCAAGTTTGAAAATAGCAGCACGGACCTCTCCCTCTGTAAAATCAACCTCATTCATTTGACCAATAGAACTAGGTGCTAGTCCCCCTTGTTCCATATCTTTGGTAGAATTGTCCCCTCCATACAGGGTGCGGAAATGATCTTCCCACACATCTACAGCAATATTAGGAGCTACTGCCGATACTGGGTCAGCCGACCCGGGCTTGACAATTAGCCAAAACCTCCGGGCATCTCTTATTTTAAGCGCAGACATAAAATTGGCCCAGTTCTCGTTGTCCCACTCGACCTTGGCATGATAGATTAACTGCCTATATTCTAACCTCCTGTCTTTTATCAGTGCCCTATTGTTATTTTGTTTCAGGGCACAGAGGAGTGCTACTTTCGCCTTTCTACAGGCAGTATTATACCATGTAGGTTTATTGCCCGTTCTTCTCCCTGTTGGCCCTGGGGGATTTAGAATCTCTGCTAGGGTATTGACTAGTTCCTTGTTAAGATCCCCTAGCCTTAGGTATACTTCAGGTGAGGGATGCTGTGAAATTAAGGCACCGACTGCTTCCAGTACTGGAATTACCCGAGCATATAGCTCTGCCACTAGCTCTGGATGCGTAGCAAATTTGGCCCATCTAACCCTGCGCCTGTTATTTGATAGAAGCGCCCTGTCATCTAGGCCACCATCTAGGTTGCAGGTATCTTTGGAGATACCAGGGGATAAAAAGTTCAAAATCAACGCGTTGTGGTCACTTTCACCCCTAGTTTCCACCCTAAAGTCAAGGACCTTATGCCAAGCACAGCATTCAACAAAAATTTAGTCCAGCCGTGACTCCTGACCAGGCCTATTAAAAGTACATTTTGAGGGGATATCCGATTTTACACAGCCATTACAGGCCCTAATTGAGTGTTTAAGCGTCAGGGCCATGATTTGGACAGCCAATGGCGCCCATGACACCCCCCCTGGGGACCCACCACTTGAGGTATTTTCCAGTGGTCGTTCTCCTCCTGGTTTACACCATCCACAGGCCCAAGAGTGGCTCGAAGTGAGAGTTAAAATCTCCCCCTACCACAGACGTGGTGCCCTGAGGAATCACATTTAGAAAAGAGGAGAGCTCCTCAATGGTTCTCGACTCAGATGTAATGCTCACAGGTCGAGAGTAGATATTAACCAGAGTGAGTCTAGGAGCATTCGGCCACTCCAGCACCACACATTGAACATCCTCCATTGCAGTATGCATAACCTTGGCACTACAACCCAAATGGATTCTCACCCAAATTGTTAAACCCCCCGACGGTCTGACTGCAGGGACTGAAAATGAGGCAAAACTGCTCCGCAGTTGCTCTTCCCTTGCCCAGGTGTCCTGGAAGAGGCAAACATCGTTCTTATCTATATAACGGCCGCACTCGGGGCAGGCCATTTTGTTACATAGACATACCACATTCCAGGACAATATTTTCAGTGAGCTAAGATCAGTTGAAGTTCTTCGGGTTGGCAAGCTGGATTCTATACTAGTAGTTAGGATTCCCAAAGTATGAAAATTAACTAGATCCTTAACCTGATTGTCGCAGGTATTGGGGTCAGGTTGAACGCCCCTCGATATCCCTGGATGATTATTTATCACGCTAGCAGCTTCCTGCATCCTGCCCTGATTCATACATAGGACTGTTCCTCCCAGACGGGTTTGATTATGTATTGTAGCACCCGTCCCCCCATCTCGGCCCATAGCTCTACATCTATAGTGTAGTCAGTCTACCTGGTCTAAGCAGCTATACCTATTTCTATGGAGATATTGAATGGGCATGTGAGTATCATAAGAAGTGGTCCTGAACCCTCTGGTCTGTCTCCTAGGTCCCAACCTTGTCCAACCATCTTCTAACCTTAGTTCAGGTTGAACAGTATCAAGTGGGTAGAAGATGGACAGTGGGAAAGTCTGAATAACAGTATCTGCCTCACTGCCTGACCAGTTACAGATATGCGAGACTATCCCGGGGTTCCTAAAATTAACCAGGATATAGTCACCACTGATGTTTTTACTAGTATATCCCACCCAAGAAACACTTCTAACCATTAGAATTTCGCTAGTAATATGGGGTGGGAGGGGTCTGTGTGTGTTCAGCCAATTTGTCGCTTTGTTCTTAAGAGAGGCAAACGATTCAACTGCTGAATTACTGAGCTCGGGTACACTGGTTAAGACAACTACAAGAGGTGCTGCCTCTAGGGGTAGATTAACTACCTTTTTCATTCTCACTGTATTACCCTCACGTGTTTTTCGCTCGTCATTCTCGTTGGATTTTTTTGCCATCCTGGAAGGACTACCAGGGACAGTAGTCTCTGCGCCCTGTGCTATCACAGGGGGGATTACTGGGGCAGGGAAATTTGCTGGATGGGAGATGTTGGCTGGAAGTACACCCCCCAAATTAGCATCAGACTCTCTCTGTATGGTTTCTATAGATTTCAAGTGATACACCATAGCCCCGGTGGCCTTTTCTATTTTTTTCAGCCTGAGGTCGATTTGATCAAGTCTATCAACCAGGGGGTCAAGCAAAGATTTCAGAATACTGCTTAGGTCAGAAGTCAGCTGGTCTCCCCTGGCCTGTGCTGTATCCTCAAAGCTAAATGTGGTAGACTGCACTACAGGAGGAATTGGAGGGGAGGAGGGTTGGTAGTGCTGCCTGCTGCTAGAGGAGCCTCCCTACCTTTTGTATGACCTTTGGGTTCATTATAGGAGGAACATTTGTCTAGCTTCGCCTTTTTTCCACCCCTTACCTGTGCCCCACGTTTTCTTTTTGGGACAGCACCTTCCCTATTTCCCTGAGGCTGGAAGGTATTAAAATCAGGCCTACTAACGACATCACACCAATATCGGGGGAGGGGACTCCAATAGCCTCAGGGATAATTGAAAGAGAATCACTATGCATTCCAGGGCTACTCCTGGGCTCTGGCAAGACAGTTGTTCTTGATTGGTCATTGCTATTTAACAGAGCAACAGGGGAATCCACGCACCTTTCAGGAGTTATGGCATTAGCTAAGTGACCCAAAGAGGACCTTTTGACATTATCGATTCCCTGGGAAAGACGTCTTTCCAAAATAGTTATTTCATTAGATAAGAGAGAGTTTACTCTAACCAGGAAGTTGTCCAGTGTACCTGCCACCATTGTACTCGATGATAGAGCTTTACTTAGAGTATCTCGGCTCATCATAGTCCTAGGTCCGCAGTGATGGACCAACCGATAAGTGTTAAGTGCCTAGTAGACACTCCCTCAGTCACTCAAAAACCATGGGGGGTGGCCCGGCCGGTCTTGCACGGTCTGTAACGGGCTAGAACGGGCCTGCCCTTGGCCCGGGCTTCGCCCGGCACGTGCCCGCGCGCGATCCGCGACACGGGAAATGCGGAGCAAGAAATAGGGCGTTTAGGGGGCAGGAAGAGGAACCAGCCTCAGGGCTGCTGGTCGTCGCAAACCCACACCAGTCCAGGGAACGTCCACAAACCGCCACAGACCACCAACACACTTGCTGCATCACGAGCGCAAGGTAAATAGTTTTATTTATTTATTTACTTACTTTACTCATGGCCGTCATATGTCCGACTCCACTACCCCGCCGCACCCTGCTGCTCCCCCGCCCCCGCCCCACAGCTCTCTCTCTGCGAGCCGCCATTGTTTCTTTGTGTTGGAAATTATTCTCCAAGCGCTGGAATTTTTTTTAAAGAATTCTTTATTATAAGCCAGTTTCAAATAATTTTATGGCAGACTCAGCCAACGGTTTTCATCTCTATTCGATTCGAACAAGAAGCAGGAGTGAGCTTTTGCCCGAGACGTGAGCAACTTTGCATGTTTTTAATTGGTTGAAATTGATGAGAGTCAGATAGGATGTATGTCATTACAACGCATACTTTCACAACGCATGTCATTACAACGCAACTTTTACAACGCAGGATCCATTACAACGAATACCTTTACAACGCATGACATTAGATAGCAGATGCTATTACAACGAAAAAAAAGGTAAGTATACTATTTTTAAAAAAATATAAAAAAATATTTAATAAATTAATATTAAAATTACTTAAATTAATTTATTTAATTTTTAATAAGTACTATTTTTAAAACTAAACCCTTAAAATACCCTTGTACCCCAAAACCCAAACCTAGCCCTAAACCCTAAAAATACCCCTGTACCCCAAAACCCAAACCTAGCCCTAAAAATACCCCTGTACCCCAAAACCCAAACCTACCCCTGAACCCTAAAAATACCCCTGTACCCCAAAACCCAAACCTAGCCCTGAACCCTAAAAATACCCCTGTACCCTAAAAATACCCTTGTACCCCAAAACCCAAACCTAGCCCTAAACCCTAAAAATACCCCTGTACCCCAAAACCCAAACCTAGCCCTAAAAATACCCCTGTACCCCAAAACCCAAACTTACCCCTGAACCCTAAAAATACCCCTGTACCCCAAAACCCAAACCTAGCCCTGAACCCTAAAAATACCCCTGTACCCTAAAAATACCCCTGTACCCCATAACCCAAACCTAGCCCTAAACCCTAAAAATACCCCTATACCCCATAACCCAAACCTAGCCCTGAACCCTAAAAATACCCCTGTACCCCAAAACCCAAACCTAGCCCTGAACCCTAAAAATACCCCTGTATCCCATAACCCAAACCTAGCCCTGAACCCTAAAAATACCCCTGTACCCCATAACCCAAACCTAGCCCTGAACCCTAAAACCTAGCCCTGAACCCTAAAAATACCCCTTCACCCCAAAACCCAAACCTATCCCTGAACCCTAAAAATACCCCTGTGCCCCATAACCCCAAAACCTAGCCCAGAACCCTAAATTTAGCCAAACACCCCAATACATATACCTCAGTACCCCAAAACATATACTCAAATAGTCATACTTATTTTTAAAAATTACTTAAATTAATATATTAAATATATTTTAAAAATACATAAATTAAATTTTTTTAGTATTAATATTAATAAAATAAATTAAATAATGTTATAAATGAAATAAAAGAAAAAATAAAATTAAATACTTACCTAGACTTACGTTGTAATGGCATGCGTTGTAATAGCATCTGCTATGTAATGCCATGTGATGTAAAGGCATGTGTTGTAATGGATCATGCGTTGTAAAAGTTGCGTTGTAATGGTAGTGCGTTGTAAAATTGCGTTGTGATGGCTGTTTCTCGTCAGATAGATGAAAACACAATAATAAGCTATTTGTTGCCCTGATGAAGTCCCAATAAGGGATGAAACTTTTTGCTGGGTCTCCCAAAAAATGATTGATCGCATGTAGTAGTCCCTTCAATAGGAGGATCAACTCATGCAATAACATACCTCATAAAAAGCTAATGCTGAGACCACCAGCAACATTGTTAGCAAGTGTGGATTGAACTCTGTGATGAAGCATGCCAACGAGTGTGGGAGAGAGGTTAGCAGCCTTTTAAGGAAAAATAGAGCAGTTGAGTCCAAACAGACTCAAGTCAGAGGCAAAGGGATTTCAAGTCTCTTAAAGAGGTTAGCAGTGCCACTTTATATTTACATCATATTGGATGCATGAATTTAAGTCTGCCTTCTGTCTTACAGGCACTACAACTAGTCACAACCATTTTATTCAAAATATTCCTTTCAAGCATGAGCAAAAGTGAAACTGAGATATTCCAGCACCAGGATCATCAGAAATCATATACTCACTCATATCACATCTTATTTCAATGTTACCAAAGGCAGAAATGAGACGGCACCTGTTATTGCTAATCAGAGGTCAGCTGGTTTTCTGGTCTCCCCCCCAAATCTGTGTTCTGCCTTCCTTCGACGTCAAAAGACTCATGGGAAGCATTTTGGGCCGCTTCTCAGCCAACCTTATTCCCCTGAACTACGTGAACATAAACACATTTTAAAGGACCATGTTTTCACTTCATTTACCAGTCATCTGCGAATCTTTGGGCATATTATCAAGGGGGTTTATCTCCGCTTTTTTGGCTTTAAAAGCCAAGAAAGCGGAGATAAAATTATCTCCCTATTACCTAGCTGTCGCTAACACCAGTTAGCGACAGCTAGTAGGAGATAGCGACCATCTTGGGCCCCACTTTGCATGTCAGTGATATTTATCACTAATGACATGCAAAGTGGGCGTGCCAAGATGTTAGCGACTGGAAACAGTCGCTAACATCACTATCTCCTATTACCAACTTTTGGAGATATTCGCGCTAAGCGCAAATATCTCCAAAAGCTAACACCTGCCCTGAGCAGTTCTTAGCCATGTTATCCAATGGGAGGTGGATAACATGGCTAAGAGCATTAGCTCGGTAATGCATGAATATCGCTGACTTTTCAGCGATATTCATGCATTACGGCCGATTTTTATCGCATTTGCGATAAACCTTGGTAATACCGAGGTTTATCTGCGATAAAAATCGCCGCAGCTCAGCGGTAGATTTTTGTCTCTAACCAAGCAATCGCGATGATTATCGCTATTGCTTGGTAATATGCCCCCTTGGGGCATATTATCAAGGGGGTTTATCTCCGCTTTTTTGGCTTTAAAAGCCAAGAAAGCGGAGATAAAATTATCTCCCTATTACCTAGCTATCGCTAACACCAGTTAGCGACAGCTAGTAGGAGATAGCAACCATCTTGGGCCCCACTTTGCATGTCAGTGATATTTATCACTAATGACATGCAAAGTGGGCGTGCCAAGATGTTAGCGACTGGAAACAGTCGCTAACATCGCTATCTCCTATTACCAACTTTTGGAGATATTCACGCTAAGCGCGAATATCTCCAAAAGCTAAAACCTGCCCTGAGCAGTTCTTAGCCATGCTATCCAATGGGAGGTGGATAACATGGCTAAGGATTTAGAAAAGGGGGTGGTGATGAACAGAGTGTCTGAGTTAAACAGACCACTCTTACCCAGTCCAAAGATCAGGGCTTGATCCATCACCGTTATTTATCTCACTGCCCCATCCCAGCTCAGAACCTGGCTATATGCAAATCAGTCTGTCCCTGGCCCAGTGCATCATGGGAACAGGGCAGACTAAACTACCAAGCCAATTCTTCACCAGAAAGGAGACAAGCTACCGGGGACCGGTTTCTGGCATTTCAGCCTTCTTCGGCCCGGCTTGCTTGAATCCTGATGGAGCAGTGAGAAAGGGACTCATGTCTGAGTATACCCTGCCACACCTATAGTGGCCAAAAACGATTTAGAAAAGGGGGTGGTGATGAACAGAGTGTCTGAGTTAAACAGACCACTCTTACCCAGTCCAAAGATCAGGGCTTGATCCATCACCGTTATTTATCTCACTGCCCCATCCCAGCTCAGAACCTGGCTATATGCAAATCAGTCTGTCCCTGGCCCAGTGCATCATGGGAACAGGGCAGACTAAACTACCAAGCCAATTCTTCACCAGAAAGGAGACAAGCTACCGGGGAGCATTAGCTCGGTAATGCATGAATATCGCGGACTTTTCAGCGATATTCATGCATTGCTGCCGATTTTTATCGCATTTGCGATAAACCTTGGTAATACCAAGGTTTATTTGCGATAAAAAACGCCGCAGCTCAGCGGTAAAGTTTTGTCTCTAACCAAGCAATAGCGATAAATATCGCTGTTGCTTGGTAATATGCCCCCTTGCCTCTTAAGGTTTTTAGAACCTGGACCTGGTCACTTGGTTGAATATTTGACGGCAGGCCCCACACGTCTGCTTATGTTGTTCTGCTTTCTTTCACTTTCTGTCTCAACCGGGTCAAGCGTTCTGGGAGTCCAGAACCTGTGGCAATGAGTGGTGTCTGCCACCAAGCAACCCAGCAGCAGGTTTGTCACTGCGAACCTGCCTAGTTATGATAAATGGTGCTGCTCTCAAATAGCTTTGTGGCTTGTTCTATATTTATTCCGAGGTGGACCATAATATTTCCTTGTTTGGATCACTGGAGAACTCATCACCAAACCTAGGAGATTATACCCATTCCGGAAAATGCATATGTCTGATCTGATGCCTCTTGGCTTAGAGCTGTGTTCTTTCGTGACCACTGGTGCCGGCTGGTATCCTTGGACAGATGACTGATATGGCCATCATTAGAACTTCCACACCTTCGAAATGACTTTTCTTCCTAGTCTGGTCTTGGTTTTCAATACCTCAATTGCATGCTTGTCTCTATTAGGGATTTCATTATTGAAATCCAGCAGCCTGTTAACAGGCAGTTAGAATGGAGATATATAGTTCTTGAAGAAAGTTCATGAGGGCCTGTAGATTGTTCTTAGTTTACACTGAATTATGTTTATATTAATACTTATTACGTTCATGTACACATTTAAAAAGCTCATGGCACTAAGGGGTAGCAATATGTAATGACTACAGCAAGTGCAAATAACAGCCATAAATAACTGCGGATTTAGAATTTGCCAAGTATCTCGCCCCTCCGCCATATGTAGAGATCACTGCCAGCGCCCAGAAGTGACTTGTGTGTCCTCAGAGGAACGGTCATCATGGCGGATCCTCTGAAAGCACTACAAATTTGGTGCATGGCCGCTTCCCAGTACCAAACCATTTGTTTTGCAAAAACAGACTTCCAAAGCAGGAGTTTGTTATTGAAAAACAAATAATGACCCCCAAACACTGGGAGTTTTCTCCCAGATTGTAAGGTAATTTTATAAATGTTTCTGTTCGGTACTGCACGGGATTTTCCAGGTAGTGATGAAAAAAACAAGAATGCATAAGTCCATCTGCTCTAAATAGGGTGGGTGATCTCATGCTCCTACTCTGATGGTCCCTGCTCCTTTAGATGACTGGAGAAATCTTTATGAAAGTGAAGCCAGTGGGGGCACTGCTGTCGAAAAGATGACGGTTCACACAATTCATAATAGAGAGTTTGGACTGAGAGTTTGATGGAAAGAGTACACCTTTATGTTTGTGGAAGAAGACCCTGTCCTCCAAACTCTAAATCAGCCTCCAAGTTTACAAAGAGTTTCAGAAATATGAAAGATGTGTGAAAGATTGAAGGCTCAATGGGACAGAGTTAGAAGTTCAAGTTCAAGTTCAATTTATTTGATTCAGTTTTCTACTGAGAACAACACATTTCATATAAAACAGTTTCTGTTACTATACACATAAAACAATCAATAGAAATTTTAAAAAGATTTTAAAAATTTAAACAAATTATGATATACAAATTCGTCTGGGGGAGAGTTTAACAGCGTGATCAAATTTTGCACAGATGCGGTATAATATCTAAATCGTATTGGTTTTAAATAGCTCCTTCTTGCCTCAACTATTATTGGGTTTGGGCAAACCGACAATACATGCTTCAGATTTTGTACACCCCCATTGCAAAGATCACAATTGCTGGAGACCTGTTCTTTATGGGACCATTTAAAAATGAGTGATTTAAGAGGGAGTAACCCAAGCCGCAGTAAAATAATGCACCACCAACAGAGTTACAAAGGACGGACCTGCCCTGATGAACTTTTTTCCCCCATATTGGACATGGAAGAAAATGATTGACAGTCAGTCCAGACTCAGCCCGTCTTGTCTAGTCTCCCCAACTCTGATGACGCATCTGGTTGTAAAAACATTAGTTGGAACGTAGCGGCACTAGAGCTAAGAGGGCTGATTTTGCCTGGGTGGACTTCATCGCTAGCCATGACATAATTGCCATACAATCAATCAATCAGGAGTTTGTTAAAGCGCAACTACTCACCCGTAAGGGTCTCAAGGCGCATGGGGTGGGGTGGGGGGTGCAGGTTCCATTCCATCAAGGAGGGGGTCTGTCGAAGTGCCAGGTTTTGAGGTTTCTTGCGAAGATGGGGAGCGATGTTGTCTGTCTGAGGTGGAGCGGAAGGGCGTTCCATGCTTTGGCCGCGAGGAAGGAGAAGGAGCGGCCTCCCGATCTGGTCTTTCTGGTGCGGGGGACCTCGGCGTAGGAGAGCTGGGATGATCGTAGGGTCCTTTGGGGTGCCTGGAATTTGAGCCGGCTGTTCAGGTATGCTGGTCCGGTGCCGTGGAGGGCCTTGTGTGCGTGGGTGAGCATCTTAAAGGTGATTCTCGCCTCGACGGGGAACCAGTGGAGTGTGCGCAGGTCCTGGGAGATGTGGCAGTGTTATGGCAGGTTGAGGACCAGTCTTGCGGCGGCGTTCTGGATGTTCTGTAGCTTGCGGATGAGGTTTTTGTTTATTCCGGCGTAGAGTGCGTTGCCGTAGTCGAGTCTGCTGGTGACCAGGGCGTGAGTGATTTTTTGTCGGTGTTCGAGGGGGATCCATTTGAAGGTCTTACGAAGGAGGCGGAGGGTGTGGAAGTAGGAAGATGAGACAGAGTTGATCTGGCGGTCCATTTTGAGCTCGGAGTCCAGGATGATTTCCAGGTTGCGTGCGTGGTCTGTGGGGGTTGGCGGGTTTCCGAGGGCGGTGGGCCACCAGGTGTCGCTCCAGGCATCGGGGTTTGGGCCCATGATGAGTACTTCTGTTTTGTTGGTGTTTAGTTGTAGGCAGCTGTTTTTCATCCATTTGGCGATGGCTTCCATGCTTTCTCGAAAGTTGCCTCTGGCGGTTGTAACAGAGTTGACAGTCTAGTAGTTGGGGTGGGCGGAGCTAGGTGGGCAGAGGGGAAGAGGTGGGGACAGGACAGGAAGGGGCCAGTTAGAGTAGGGACGGGGACCTGTGTAGAAGCAATAATAAAGGGCTTCAAGATATACCAGTCGTGTCCGTGTGTTACTGTTGTGGGACAAGACAGCTGGCGACGAGGGTGGGATCCAGCAGTAGACCCACCAGAACGAGCCCCGTCCCGCAGCGTGGAGCGCCCAGAGCTCCGCTGCAACCGCGGTCCTGAGGTGTCACAGGAGAAGCCCAGGAGTGACCCAGCGGCCCTCGGAGAGAGCCGAGAGAAGCGGATAGTGCGCCAGGTGAAAGCGCCAAAAAGAGAGAGCCGGTCGCGCTGGACGCGCGAAACCCGCCAGGATCGAAGACAGAGCGCTGAGTGCGAGCGCCGGAAGAAAAGAGCCGGTCGCGCTGGACGCGCGAGACCCGCCAAACCGTGAGTGAAAGTCGGGAGCCCACTCCGACATTGCCCCAGCACATTGCAAGACGCTGCGCAGGCGAGAGAAGCATTTTGCCGCTTGACGCGCGAGAGTCAACGCCAGGTCGGCGCGCGCGCAATAAGGAGTCCGCGCTGAGCAGCTAAAAGCCTCACAACACGAACCTACCTGAGAGACAGGAACCAGTAACCGCCTGCATATGTGAGCCCAACAGCGCAACGCACGTGTGTCCAGAGCGAGAGAGAAAACCTCGTGCACTACAGACAGGGGCGGCCATCTTAAGGTCAGGCAGCATCAGAGACAGACCCTATCTAAACAGAGGGCGGCCATCTTTGGGTCAGGCGAAAACCCAAAACAAGCACCGGCAGCGCTAAACTAATGTACTGGATCCTGGTAACCAAGCAAATACTATCAAGTGAGTGCCAGTGACAGGAAACAAACAAGCATTGGTGGCTACAGTGAACGGTGGTGAAAGGAGACGTCAGTAACCGCGACCAGAGTCAAGCGCAAGCCCTGAAGGCCCACCGCCAAGATGTCCAATCCTCCCGCGCAAAACGCACAAAACCCTCCCGCGCAAAAGGACGTCAAAGGAGGCACACACCTGCGAGCGCCGGAACCCTTAACGATCACGACAGGAAGCAGCATGGGCCTAAAATGGCAAGAATGGCTAGAGGACTTTGAGGACTATATTGAAGGCTCCAGAATTGAAACAGACAAAGACAAGATAATAACCCTTCGCAACTTAGGAGGGCGTGAGATCAGCAAAATAGTGCGAGAAATCCCAACTGATGACGGCGACACATATGCCAAAGTGAGAGACGTATTGAACAACCGTTTCCTGCACAAAAGAAATGTTGACTACGAGCGACACAAGTTCCACCAACAGCGCCAAGACAAAGATGAGCCACTAACCTCCTTTATACATCGACTGCGACGTCAGTCCCAATACTGTGACTTTACAAATTTCTCACCGGATGCAGCCATCAAGTCCCAAATAATCTCCGGGTGCCACTCGGAGTCGCTGAGACGACGACTACTGAGGAAACCGCAAGAGCTTGAGGAAATTGAAGAGAACTCCCGGCTGTATGACCAGGCCGAAGAAAATGCGGCGGATATCGAAGTCAAGCCTACCACTAGCCGCGAACATGCCAACCGTGTCTCTGACCGACGACATGGAAGACAGGAATACAGAGGCAACCCGCGTGACAGATCACGCAGATCCAGATTCTCACCCAGACGTCGAACGGACCACCGACCAAAGGATTCGGAGAGGAGAGATCGACGGCCTGAACGCACGAGGCGGTGCTTCAGATGCGGGCACGACTACCCTCACATTGACTCTTGCCCCGCTATGGGCCAACGCTGCCGAAAATGTGGGCGATCTAATCATTTTGAGGCTATGTGCAGTGATTACCACAGAGAGAAACGCGGCAGCAATGACCGGCGTGCCAGCCAACAAAGACCCTCGAGACCTGAAACCAAACGGCACCATGTCAGAGCCGTTCAGGATGAACCTGCCCGGTCCCCTGCGTCTTCCCACTCCAGTCACGAATCTAGACGTTCCAGATGGGATCGTCGCTCTCCTTCAAGAGACTCCAGATCTTCATCATCCAGGCGATCTTCCTACACCACAGAATACATCAATATCGCTGACAACGATCAGCTCAAGCGCTACCCACGACTCGACATCATGGTGGGTAATCATGCAGCAAAATTCGTAATGGACAGTGGCGCATCCCTCAACTACATCTCCGTTGCCGAACACGATCGAATGGTTCCCAAGCCTCATTTGCGTTTTGCACCCGTCCGGGTGTACACCTGGATGTCAAGAAAACCACTCCCGTGCCTAGGCAAATTCGACACTACCCTCACGCATGGCGGTATCACTGTCCCAGCAGTCATCCATGTCATCAAAGGGCCCGATGCTGACTGCCTACTGAGCCTCCCCACTGCTGAACGCCTGCGCCTGGTGCATATCCTATTCAGGGACTCCCGACAAGGTCCGTCTTTGTGTGGACATGCGCCTGCCGAACACGGCAATCGAAAGGGAGAGACACCCCGGTCCACACCTGAGCGACATGATTACGGCACTCAATGGAGCTACAGTATTTTCCAAGCTGGACCTCAACAAGGGCTACCATCAGCTCGAGCTGGATGACAGCTCTCGTCCCATCACCACCTTTGCCACGCACCTTGGTCTCTTCCGCTATAAACGGCTCAGTTTTGGCGTCTCCTCAGCCGCCGAAATCTTCCAGGAGGCGATACGCTTGATCATCCACCACATTCCAAATTCCCTTAACTACAGTGATGACATTCTGGTATATGGCACGGACCTCCAAGAGCACGACATCGCCCTTGACCGTGTCTGCCATGCTCTAATGGACGCAAACCTAACTCTCAACAAAAACAAATGTGAATTTCATCAGTCAACACTGAAATTCTTCGGTCACATCTTCTCATCGAGTGGTATGAAACCAGAAGCCGACAAGGTAGCTGTGCTCAACAACACCAAGAGCCCGGCCGATGTGAACGATCTGCGTTCCTTTCTCGGAATGGCGAGTTATTGCGCTCGTTACATTCGTGACTATGCCACAATCAGCCACCCACTGAGACTCCTCATGAAGGCTAACCAGCCTTTTGACTGGACCCCGGAATGCGAGCGCGCCTTCAGAGATATCAAACATGCCGTGGAATCGTCTGATTGCCTTTCGTACTTCAATCCCAGAAGGAAAACGGAGATCACTGTAGACGGCAGTCCAGTGGGCTTAGGGGCGATCCTGGCTCAGTATGACGACGACTCGGAACAACGGAGAATCATCGCCTACGCCAGTCGAAGCCTCACTGATCCAGAAAGGAAGTATTCCCAGCCTGAGAAGGAGAGCCTGGCCGTCGTGTGGGCGTGCGAGCACTTCCACATCTTCATCTATGGGAAACACTTCACGCTCATAACCGACCACCAAGCGCTCGTCACGATTTATGGCAATCCGAAGTGCAAGATGCCCCCCAGGATCGAGCGGTGGGGCCTCCGTCTGCAGGAGTACACGTTTACAATTGTCCACAAACCGGGGAAGGGGGAGAACCCTGCCGATTACATGTCCCGCCACCCCCGGGACTCTGCAGAGACAACTCCTTCCATCGCGGAGGAATACATTCATTTCGTGGCAAGTCACGCTCGCCCACCAGCCATACCCATGCACACCATCAAGGAAGCAACCAACCAAGACGCCACTCTACAGATTGTAATGAAACGCATACAATCCAACAGGTGGAGACATCACCCACAAGACGAAGAAGAGAATCCTGACACCAAGAAAGAACTCCAGGCCTTCCGACACGTCTCTGACGAACTCTCAATAACCGAGGACGGCCTCCTTCTAAGAGATCACAGAATAGTCATCCCAGCCATCCTGAGACAAGGAGTAGTCGACCTAGCGCATGAGGGTCATCGAGGGGTCGTGTCCACCAAGAGAGCACTAAGAGAGCGTGTCTGGTTTCCCGCTCTAGACCAGATGGTCGAGGACACTTTGAAAGACTGTCACCCCTGTCAACTGACCAGCCACAACAATCCGCCTGCACCACTACAGATGACCCCATTACCCGACGGGGTGTTGCAAGAAGTTGCAATGGATTTCTATGGGCCCCTACAATCAGGGAAATACATAGTTGTCATCGTGGATGAGTACTCCCGGTTCCCGGTAGCGCAGTTTATCTCTTCCACTAGTGCCACCTGCACCCTCAAGGTACTTGAGGAAGTCTTCGCAACCTGGGGTGTCCCCAAAATCATCAAAACAGACAATGGGCCCCCGTTCAACGGGCACGAATTCGGCGACTTTGCGAAACAAATGGATTTCCAACACCGCAGAGTCACCCCACTCTGGCCGCAAGCCAACGGCACAGTTGAAAGGTTCATGTCCACCATCAAGAGAACTTTCCAACAGGCCACAGCCGAGAAGAAGGATCTACAGTCGGCACTGAACGAAGTCCTCTGTGCCTACAGAACCACTCCTCACTCCACGACGGGCATATGCCCTGCCACTCTCATGCTCGGGAGGACAATGAGAAACCGGATCCCAACATGGGAAGGAGCGCTGAAGAAATCCCTCTCAGATCAGCAGCTCAAAGACATGGCTGCAACGGATCAGTATCGCAAAGAGAAGATGAAGGGACATGCTGACCACAAACGGAGGGCACGGTCACCCTCCCTCAAGGAAGGCGACAAGGTTTTCGTCAAACAAGAACAGCGCCAGAAGACCGACTGTCGCTTCAAGGACGAGCCTCTCACAATTGTGCAACAAAAGGGCACCATGGTGACCGCAGAATCAGAAAATCGGCGAGTCACCCGCAATGCATCCCACTTTAAGAAATGCCCTCCTGAAAAACATGACTGCATACCAGCAGCTTCCACACTTGAGGATCACGATGACCCAGAGGCTGGCGCACCCGACTCTGCACCCTCCATGGTGCGTGAACCGGTAGTGGAGAACATTGTGTCTACACCGGCTCGACCCAGACGTCAAGTGCAGCCTCCAAAGAGACTAATTGTAGAAATGGATTAATTTCCACGTTCACTGCTATTTTGTTAAGAAAGGGGGAGATGTAACAGAGTTGACAGTCCAGTAGTTGGGGTGGGCGGAGCTAGGTGGGCAGAGGGAAAGAGGTGGGGACAGGACAGGAAGGGGCCAGTTAGAGTAGGGACGGGGACCTGTGTAGAAGCAATAATAAAGGGCTTCAAGATATACCAGTCGTGTCCGTGTGTTACTGTTGTGGGACACGACAGCGGTGTTGGGCCCGTTGGATAGGGAGAGGATGAGCTGGGTGTTGTCTGCGTATGACACGATGTTGAGTCCTTAGGTTCCGACGATGGGGGCAAGTGGAGCCATGTAGACGTTGAAGAGCGTCGGGCTGAGGGAGGAGCCCTGGGGGACTCCGCAGGTGGTAGGTGTGGGGTCTGAGAGGAAAGGGGGGAGTCTGACCCGTTGCGTCCTGCCGGCAGGAATCTTGGGACCTGTCTGTTAGCTTTTGGCTGGATGGCTTCACTAGTTTTGTTGTACCAGCCATTCCTAGTATTGCAGGCAGAGCGAAGGGGGGGTCTTATCTCCCTTTTTTCCTTAAATCTTATGGGGACCTTAAGATTGGTGGACGCAGGCTCGCCAAATCTCTTAATAGTGGAATGGGTAATTTCATCTACTTGTAAAATTATTTTCATTAATGTTTCTAATTCCTGGGAGAGAGACGATGGAACTCAACATATTGCCTCCCTGGAAAAAATGTTGTGCAATTATGGTCATAATCAAAACACTATTTTCGAGTTTATTTTAACGGGCGATTTTAATATACACCCCTGCAGTGACATATGTTATGCAGGGGCGCAGGAGGGCCCGCCTGGCTCTGTGGCACCACATTTTGAGCACACAAGGCAAGGAGAAGCACTCGAAGAGTTGTTGGCCAATTTTAATATATTTGAATCAAGCCACATCGAGGGGGAGGTAAGGGTTGCTACTTATAAGGGTACTGACCCTGGCACAGTGATAGATTATATATTTATATCAACTGGAATCTTACACAGGGTGGTGGCCTATAAAGTAATTGCATCAATATTTAGTGACCACATTCCGGTGTTGCTTGAGCTGCGACTGGGTGATTTAACGGGCATAAAGAACTGTCCTTTCCAGTTGGGGCTCGCAACAATTCCTAAAGATCAAGGACGTAGGCTTAAGTGGGCAAAGGTAGTCCCCGAAACTTTTCTCGAGGATTTGTTTCCTAAGATCGAGGGTAACATGGCGACATGCATGGACTGCAATGCAGCTAACCAAGAAACCATTGGTGCCTTCGAGATAATATGTTCTCAGATTTCTGAAGATTTGACCACTAAAATACATCATGTCGGCAATTCTCAATGTAGATGGTTTGATTCTAGCTGTTCTAGGGCTCATAGGGCTCGCCTACAAGTTTTGAAGGTCATCCCAAGAAACAAGGCGCTTGTTGCCGATCTGAGGAGGGTAAATAAACAAACAATCGCTAGACGAAAAAATGAAATAAAAAAGGCAGCTTGGGAAAAGTTACTGTCAACTGACGTCCAGTGGACAGTTTTGGGCAACGATAAATCATCCATTTTTCTCTGACTCAGAGAACACTATCTTGGATTGTGTCATTCCCGATGACAAATGGCTTCACCATTTTAAAGAGGTTTATGGGGATTCAGGTTCTGGTTCCCAGACTGCCTTACTAGTGGTACCTGAGTCTTCACCCTTACTTTTTAACTCTGATGAAGTAGAGAGAGCGATTCGGGAGACCTCAAAATATTAGGCTCCGGGCCCGGATGGAGTCCCTGCTGATCTTTATCACCACTCTCCTAAACATTGGGCCAAGATTTTAACAAACGTTTTTAATGCTTCCAGTGCCAAAACTTTCCCTGCCTCGTGGGCTACCTCTATTATTGTACCGATTTTTATAAAGGGGCAGAGAGGGGACCCCTCTTGTTACAGACCCATTTCCCTGTTAGACTCTGCGGTTACAATTTTGGGCAGAGTCTTATTGTATAAATTAAGGGAAAACATAGATCGTTGTGGAGTTTTGTCTAATCTACAATATGGGTTTAGAGAAAAGAGAGGTACTCTGGATCAGTGTTCGAACCTTCATCTTTTAATTGCTAAATACACAGTTGCTAAGAATGGGTCCTTATTTATGGCTTTTATGGACCTCTCCTCGGCCTTCGACCTGGTGAATAGGTCCAAGCTGTGGTCGATGCTCTTGGAGATTGGCATCGACCCTCCGCTTGTTAGTTTCATGGCATCCCTTCACCAGGAGCTTTTTGCCTCAGTCAGGGTTACTAAAGAGGGCAGGTGCACGAGCCACTTTAGATCAGAGAGGGGAGTCAGGCAGGGCTGCATTCTGGCCCCTCTCCTTTTTACCATTTACATTAATGGTTTGGGTAACTACTTAGACGTACCGGGGGTGGATGCACCGCGTGTAGGAGACGTAACAATACCGGTTCTCCTATACGCGGATGACGCTGTTTTATTGGCTCGCACTGGGGTGGGTTTACAGAAACTGCTGGATTTATTTGGTGTTTTTATGGATCGGCTGGATTTGAAGATCAACACAAATAAATCCCACTCTGTGGTAGTTGGTAAACATCGAAATAAGCTTAAATCCAAAGTTTTCTTTTGCAAGGGAGAGGTGGTCACCAGGGTTCCCGTATTTTCTTATTTAGGGGTTCTCTTTGACGAGAAGGGTATGTGGGGCCCTCAAATTAAGCTCAAGAGCATTTCTGTGGCAAGGTCCATGTCAGCTCTTATGGGCTTCTCAAAACGGTTGGGGGCACGTCCCGTGGAGGCCGTTTTGAAGATATACAATACAAAATGCATTCCAATCGCCACATATGGTTCCTCTTTATGGGCTACGTATCCCAGGACAAGATACAATCAGCGGAAAATAGGTTCCTGAGATAGTTTTTGAGAGTCTCTCAGTCTACTCCTACTTTTTCAGTACATTCAGAGGCAGGCTTGGAATATGTCACAGATAAACTGAAAACGGCCCCACTAATCTTCTGTTTTAAAACTTGCCTTAACCAAGAAATAACTTTGAACCATGCTATCTTTAGCGATGCTGTTTTACTGGATCATGCTAAAAGGGTACCCTGGCTGGAATACCTGAGAACAACATTTGAATGGTTAGGCCGCCCTGAGCTTTATTTAACTCCATCTTGTATCAGGAAAGAGGATGTAAATTGGATTAAGTTGCACTTTGGAGATATGACTAGATTGGTTCGTGAGGAGCAGGGATAACTAAAACCTACAGTAAGATCCCATAATATGTTATTGATTTCCCCCTCACTTGACCCTTATCTAAAAATTGTGACTAAACTCTACCATAGAGTTTTATTGACAACATTTAGATTTAATCAGATGCATTATTCCCTGGGTACTTATCAAACATGGGGGAACCCAGAATGCTGCCCACCCTGCAACTGTGAAAACTTCTCATCACAGGATGCAATGCATTTCATTATGTTTTGTGGGTTTTATCCAGAAATAAGGAAAAAATATCTGCTACAGATTCTGGCTTTATTCAAGTCAGACCTGCTCTTATTTATCTCCAGATGCTAGGCAGTACCTAAAACATTTTTTATGTGGCTAGTTTTTTTAGTGGCAGCAATAAGAATGAAAATGAAAAATGTGATGATAAATGTATAAACCTGACTGATTTTTAAATGAATTGTATTTTCTCCATTTTATATGGGTATGCGCTGAGATTGTAAATATATGAAATGCTCAAATTTCTGTCTGTATGAATTGTTGTCTTTTATGATTTTAACGAATCGAATAAAGTGTTTTTGACTGACTGACTGACTGACATACCGAGTGGTATGCAATGGTTTCTAAACTGTAAAAACCACTGCATATTACTTTCCGCACACCTCTTACATGCTGATTAAACGTTCTAATCACTGCAGACTATTACATACGCAGAAGAGTGGGATATGCAGTGGTTTTAAAAGTTTAGAAAGCACTGCATGTATCCCTCAGTGCCCTTACAGTACTCTGCAGTGATTAAAAGTTAATTATTGCAGAGTATTCAAGGGCACCAAGAACAAAGCAGTGGTTTCTAAACTTTAGAAACAACGGCATACCTTATTTCGGCTGGCGGAGAGGTCGAATTTAATTAACCAAGTAATTCCCCGTTACAAGAGTACTAATTATCAAAAACATCTGCCGGGCCTATCTGGGGTCTTTCTGGAGGAGAAGAGAGGATGATCTGAGGGAACTTGCTGGAATGTTATAGCATACCATGTCCTGAAAAAGAGCAGAGACACGGCCTTGGATGAATTTATGGACTATGTACAAGCCCATAAAATAATCCTGCTTTTAATGGAAAAACCACGAAAACATGACACCAAGGGCTTGGAATTACTAAACCTTGGACCCAATCAGATACAGATTTCTTTTTGTTTAGAGTACACTGTAATGGGAACTGGGGTAAATAGAGCAAATAACGTTATCCAATTAATAGCTAATAGTGGTGGACACTGCGATCTGCTTGCTACTGTTGGTGAGAAAGGTGTATTTTTGAAGCTGTGAAGGTGGTAAGTGCAGCTGGAGACCTCTGCAGGACTACGAGGCATAGTAGAGAGGTATGAGTCAAACTGAATCCGCAGGTTATGGACCAATTATTTAGGGGTAAGGCAAAACCCCTTCTATTGAGGGCAGAAGGTGACCGATAAAGAAACATAATTTTACGTATCATGAGACATTCAGGGGGATGTTCTCAAGAACGTGTGATAATCAGTGCAAAATACACATCACACAACATTGTACATCGCAGTCTATTAGGGGAAAACAACGCTGCGTTAACGGCTAATTCACAACACGGCGGTACCATGCAATAGGCTCACGAAAACGTGTCAAATGTCTGCATTAAAACCAACACGATGCTGAAAAAATGCGAAACACCAACGCGACAATAGTAGCAATGAGGCCAATCGCGATAAAAACATCAGCGATAACCAGAGACATGCCTGCGATTCCCAAGCGTCATGAGGGAAAATGCTCCATAAAAGCAGAGTAAAAAATACAGTGAGATGACAGCGTACGAGCACAACCCCACAGCCATGACGTAGAACAAATGACCATTGTACTGTATCAGATAGGCATCTCCTCACAAACAGTCACAATGTACATTGACATGCATTCTACATGTAACCTAAGCCAATGCGGAAACATGCATGGAACACACTGTGAAACCACACCTCCTCTTCACATTGGAGAGGGACAATCAACACCCCCTGCACACAGACGTGCCATGTCCATGACCAAACAATAATGAAAGCATGGACTAATGTAGGGGCAGTGACTCCCCCTTACATACATGTGGCCCATGTCGTGGGACTTGAGTCACAAGGAGCATCCTTGCATCATGGCAGCACATATCAGAGCCCAAAAGAAGCCCTGTTGTCACTTGTAGGCCACAAATGACAGCCAAAATGAAATGAGTTGGGACACATGTGAAATGCCGAAGAGTGCAATACCGTTCCACCTGTGACACACAGAACTAGCAGTTCGAATATGTGACACCCTAAACAGTCTCACTGCACAGAGGTGACACACCCACCATCCATTAACAAATTCCAAAATTGCTAGCACTACATGTCGCACCCACACTTGTCTGAGTGATGTGCCTGTACAGATGAGTGACATGCAAGCGGTGAATGTGTTGTGGAATGCATTTATTTGCACATGCTGTGCCTGTGGTCATTCATCGTACTGTCCCATGATTGCCAAGGACTGTCACAATGTGACGTCAACATGAGTAGAAATTGTCAATGATGGTGTTCCTACGGGCAGATCCTGCTGCGGCTGCAGTGGGGTGTGGTCCACCTGCCTCATCTTCATAATCATCGTCCAGTGCATCTGGCACTCGTATCAATGGGGCATTTTTCTGCGTACACATATGTTGTGCAACACACAACATGCAATGATCATCTTGCAAACGATGTCTGTGCTGTACAGGAGCCTTCCACCTGTGACATCAAAGCACCTGAAACATGACTTCAACATGCCAAATGTGCGCTCCACGATGCCCCTGGTGCGTGTGTGGGCAAAATTGTACTGCCTCTGGGCCTGTGTGTTCGGGGCTCAGAGGCAAGTCCAAGTGCAGAGTGCATATCCTGGATCACCTGTGTCAGTGCAGAGAGACATGAGTTAAGACTACGCACTGCATGATGTGTTGGCAGGCTCACTGGTCCATTGGTGTGTGATATGTGTGACTTTGTGATTCCTGTATGACATGAACTGCCTGTTGCAAATGAGCGGCATCAATGTGTATTACGTAGCCTCACTGCTGCTCCTCCCTCCCCCCGAGCATAGTCACTAGTGTGCGCATTGCAGTTGCATCACTTGCACCCCTACGGCTGCCCCCTGCCTGTCTGTGCATGTCTACAAGCCCGACTACGACGTGGTGATGATGTGCGCTGAAGGTGGCCGGCCACGTCCGTGTAGGCCCATTGTAAGGACAGGGCTGACACAGATGTAGAGCACCTGCCTGGCTGAACTCACCATGCGGTTGAGGGTAGACATTTGGCGCATGCTGCGCTAATAGCGACACACACAACAGTTGGCATGTGTGATCCCTGACCCCGAACGGCTATGCCCTCCCTCATGTACCCCTTTGGCCGAGCCCGCATTCCGGGGGCATGCCACATGGCAATATTGTCCATTGCGGGACGGGTGGCGCAGACACTAGAACAGAGACACATATATTAGTCATGTCCTTGGCAAGGCCTAAACTTAACCACACCCAGATCCACGTTTGGAAGAGCTGTTGCAAGGATTTCTGCTCATACACAGAACTGTGCACAGAGACCTAGGACATTAGTGCATTGTGGTGTACCAGAAACTCACCTCAGTACCCAGAAACCCCAACCAGCTAGCAATCAGTGTCTCATTAGCTCTTCGTCCTATAGCAAAGTAACCAATGATTAGACAACCTAGAACATGTGACTTAGGACCATCTCAGGAATGGTGGGAAGTGAGAACACTCTTTTGTTATACTCTCATTCCAGTCCACAACAGGAGTAAAATAGAGACACGGTAAGGTTAAAATATTTATTTTAACGATGTGATCTCATGCGCAGTATCTTAGCTAACATAAGCAGACATATGATTAAAAATAATATGGTCAGCATGGTTAAAACTCCATAAAATACAAAAGGAGCAATCATATTACAATGATAGTGCAAACAGGTGATAAAAGCGCCTAGTTTAAACATCCTCCCTATATAGGAACTATGTATTATAAAACTATAGAAGGTCTCTTGAGCTTGCTTTGGGGGACCCCATTACCTGTCCGCTCAGTAAGTGTAAATTACATCTGCATCGGCTAGTCTCTCTGCATCCCTGGAATCTTTCAAGTGTTTGAAATTATGGCAAGTGTGCTATGATAAAGGCGCCAAAATCCTACTTGGCTAGCAGCTGCCAAAATGTTGTGTCTAGAATGTGTTACACGGACACGCCGATAAACAGGCTCACATGTTATGATAACCTTGACGGCTCAGCACTCACTGTACAGACTGGGGGCACGATGTATGTCTAGAGATGTCGTAAAACAAACCCTTTCTCATGTATAGACCTTTGTGAAAGCTAGCTTTGGAAAAACAGCTAAGCAGTGTTGTGTGAAAAAAGCAGCAAAAGGTAAAATGGCGTTTAAACTTCTGATAAGCCATGCTAACTTAACATGCACGCAAAAAGAGGCCCATAAACCATATGACACCATCCCTTGTTCGGGGAACACACAGCAATCTGGGCAAACTCCATCGAACGCAGAATTCAAGTTTGAATGAGACAGAAACAAGTTCAGAAATGTTGCCAAACTTGAAAATAGGGAATGGAATTTTGAATTCAAATAACCAAGACAGTGAAAACAACACACGTGGCCATGATGTGAAAAAAGACCTCAAACATGTAAGGAAAAACAAGACATTGAAAGGAATAATATTCATGAGTTCAGTACATGTCTATGAAGCAGAAAAAAAATCTGTACTTCTGTCCAACAACGTGTAAGCACCATATGTTGCAACTGCCTCCAATAGGAAATCGTTGTTATCATCCATGAACATTTCTGCCATCCTATTTAGTAAAGAGAAAGAACATACATGTTCCTCGATTGCCGGAGCCTCTAGCACCATCAGAGGACAACTTGGGCTTATTTCAAGATAACTGCGATCCAGAAAGTCATTTGCCGCAGTCCAAATGTTCCAATTGCCTAGAACCCCATGTGCCACTGCACAGGCCATAATCCCGGTACTAAAACAGTCTATTTCATGAGCAACTAAGGGAGGGACTCATTAGTAGATTAAAATCCAGGTCAGGAGACACCGTGTTGCAGAGACACAAATCCAGGGCCCATTCAAATCCACAATCCAGGCAATGGAAAACAGGCTGCATGCTAATGAAGAATGAGAACCAGAAAGATAAACCATACGCCACACTTAGAGTCGCCAGAGGCAGCGATCCATAGTATTCTAGCATCAAGTTACGAAGGTGGAGCAGCCGGGACAGATCGTCTTGGGGCAGACTGTGCATCCATTTTGTATTAAAATAACAGCAGTATGCCGGCGCCTAAAGCCAGGAGCAAGGGGTAACCGCCAAGGACACTCGAAAAAATCGAATGAAAAAATGCAAGGATCACACCAAATATAGTCTGAAATTAGGTCACACGGCCAGAGCATGCTACTTAATAAAAAATGTTCCAGGCCTGTCGTCAACGAGACATTTAAGATTGTGTGAATCAAAGCACCGAAATCAGGGGCAGGTCTGTGTTTCATAAGGCATTTACCTCAGTACGAATATTTGCAACGTGAAGGACGAATGTATCACGTGCATATTTAAGGGGGACTTCCTTCTGGGACAAAAGAGCTCTTATTTGACTCATCTTGTTGAACTCTGCTTTCAAGGTCGGAATCGAGGGCCAGATGGAAACATCAAGCCTCCCATTCGGCATGTTAAAGAATGATCTGGTGCCGTTGTGCAATCTTCTCAATTTAAAAAAAACTTCCTTTCCATCCCTCAAACACCTATATGTGAACGGGAGATTCCAGACTTCATGAGAATAAGCTCCACCCAGGGGCTCAAACCTGTCTAAGGCATAATGTTTCATGCAGGACTCAAATTTGAAAAGGGAAAAAGGTAGAGCTATTATCCCATGGATGAGCCAAACTGCCGAATTGGATTCCGCTACTTAAAAGGGTTAAGGTTCTAACTTTGCAATATGCAACAGTGAAAACGTGGCATCCTTCATTGACATAAATTGCTGTTTAACAGTCAAATTGAAAGGCAGAAATAATAAACTGGTGTTCATGTAATCCCATTGAACTCGACCATTTTTTAATGTTTGCAGAGTCCAGGCAAACTGCATAACAGAACGCAATTGATTTTGCCCATGGTAGAGTACGGCAACATCTTCTTGTACAATATCAACTACAGATGACACAATATTATCTAGAGTGTAAATTCGGGAAGAAAGGGTGTTAATGCTATTATCTACAACAGCAAGCACTTTTTCTAAATTGGCCTGATCAATAGCTCTAAGCCTAGAAGCAGATTCAATTTGTGACAGTTTCCAGACCTCATTGTGAGCAGCATATATCCATCTTTTTGATCTGCCTGCTGCAGGACCTTTCACAAAATCATGTAAATCGAGAGTGTCGGTGAGTTTTGACAAATGTAGCTTAACAGAAGCTAAGGATGAATGTCTGAGCCAACTCTGGCAAAATTTGCCTACAGAATTGGTGGTTACTGAATGTTGAGTCTGAAAACGGGGATCAACTCTAACCTCTGTATAGCCAGGGGTCAGACCCAGAAAACGGGTCTGGCAGGAATCTGCACCTTTGTGCCATAGCAGCCAGCCTTCTGGATTAATGCTGGAAACATTAAAAGAGGAATTTCTTAACATGGCCTGTAAGTCACTCAGGGAAGTACTAGTATAATTATTCCAATGGGGAAATTTACCCAAACTATAGAAGGTCTCTTGAGCTTGCTTTGGGGGACCCCATTACCTGTCCGCTCAGTAAGTGTAAATTACATCTGAATCGGCTAGTCTTTCTGCATCCCTGGAATCTTCCAAGTGTTTGAAATTATGGCAAGTGTGCTATGATAAAGGCGCCAGAATTCTACTCGGCTTGCAGCTGCCAAAGTGTTGTGTCTAGAATGTGTTGCACGGACACGCCGATAAACAGGCTCACATGTTATGATAACCTTGACGGCTCAGCACTCACTGTACAGACTGGGTCCCTATGTATGTCTAGAGATGTCGAAAAACAAACCCTTTCTCATGCATAGACCTTTGTGAAAGCTAGCTTTGCAAAAACAACTAAGCAGTGTTGTGTGCAAAAAGCAGCAAAAGGTAAAATGGCGTTTAAACTTCTAATAAGCCATGCTAACTTAACATGCACGCAAAAAGAGGCCCATAAACCATACTACAGAGCCACACCCCTATGCTGTACTATCGTATGCCTGTCCACTCTCCGCTTACGCTCACATGGATGTACTACACAGCTACATGTCCCAGGTCTACCCCACTGCCTGTGGTGACATGGTTGCGCCCGCTGTACTCAACACAATGCAATGTAGTATGGACCGGGGCCCTCATGCATACATAATGACCACACGGAGACACTGAGTTAGTTTGTAAAATTGACTACGGGCACGTGCGCCGACCCCTTTTATTGGCAGGGTCACATGTCCAGTGACGCCTGTGCTGGATGGGTGTTTTCGGTAGTGTAAGCCACCCCTTAGGGGTTGGTTGGTGCTGGAAACCCCCACAACAGTGATCAGACAATCAGCAGTACAAGCTTCAAATGGCAAGGGTCCATTACTTGAGCTGCAAAGAGTTAGTGGCCCCGGATGCACTGTGGCCTCCACAGGCACACCGCCACGGAGCGGTGACTTGCGCTGGATTGGAAGAAGACAAATAAACAAGAAGGTAATATGCCAGTGCCTAGCCAGCTGTGAAATACTCCAAGAGATTATTCCACTTTTTTTCTCAAGTAGGCAGTCACAACAACCGGGATGAAATCATATGAGTAAGTAGTATGAGTGATTTCTTTAATCACCTCAACATTGTCTTTGGCAAGGTTTGGCAATCACCAATATACATGTTCCTCTTCTTAATATTCCCTTTCTTGTTCACCATCACGATAGACTGACAAGTCATCAGCTGGGTTGTCTGTTAGAGGCAGGCCCACTTCCTCCGATTGTTACTCCTAAATCTTTAGAGTCCATTTTTGGTATGCAGTGGAAATGAGGGTGCAGATCTTTGAAACAAAAGTTTTCGTAGCTTGTGATAAGTGATGTCCTTGAATGGGTGTCAATACATGTAAAGATCAAATGATAACTTTTTAATTGTAGGAACACATTAGACGAGCTGATGCGCTCTATCACACATCTTCGATCAAATAACACACACTTTGATGGGATGCTGGAATGTTTACTTTTGTTTTGCAGTCCAGGAAGGTCCACTCAAACCTTTCATTGAGCGTCTCTCTCGATGATGTCATTAGTGTTGCAAGAAAGTGAACACACCTCTAACAGAAGGTCGCCAAGATCAAGAAACTTTTTACTTCCAGAACATTTTGTGGAGTTGAGAGAAGAAGAATTCTAGGCTGCATTTGTTTCTGTGCAGCACGAGCCCCTTAGCTTGCAACTCCACCATGGCTGCGCACAGGTGCTCAGGTTCCTTTGTCTGGGGTTGGGTAAATACGAATAGCATTGTTCAAAGTGATCATCCCTTGCACTGATAATTTCGGAACAGCTCCATTCAGAATGATATACTAAATATCCACTGTTTGTATCATCATAGATCAAAATGCGTGGAAAGAAGGTAAAGCACTGAGGTCCAATTTGGACAGCCAACAGGCTCCAGTGAGAACATTGGTGGGCTGTCCTTAAGAGCCCGTTTTCACTATTCCCCGTTGATGGCTTTGTTGGAGGTTCACACATATTCTCATGACTGCTGATTGTTTTGGATCTTGGGGGCATATGTATCACCCAAATTTTTAGTCGCAAACGTTGCGAATCGCAAAAAACACCGTTTGCGGTTAAAAATGAGCTATTACAGATGTATGAGGCACAATCGCATTGCATAATAAGAAATCACAAAAATTGCGATTTCTTACGTTGCGATAACATGAAATCTGCGAATTTTCTAGCCATTTCTCAATTTGCGATTTTCTCTGTGTGCAAAATTCGTAAAGTGGATATCGCAAAATAAGAAATCGCAATGAAATGTAACAAAAAAACGCAAATTGCGAATATGAGAAAATCGCAAATTAAGAAATTGCAATTTCCACCAAGTGCATGCAGGTGGTAACCAGGTGCTAGGTATAAAAAGCAGGCCACAATGCAACTGGAACTTCCACAATGGCAGCACTATATGTGATAGCCAGGAGGCTGCATATCGGTGCCCTCGCACAGAGGAGACTGATACAGGAGCGTATTTTCAGGTTGCGCATCACGCTGTTCCAGCAGACTGAAGAGGACATCCATGAGAAGAACAGACTGCACCCACAGACCATCTTGGACCTGATTGAGGAGCTGAAACCCTTTTTGGAACACCCAACACGCAGGACACAAACAATTCCCACCCATGTGCAGGTCCTATGCTCACTGCACCTCCTGGCCTCAGGGAGTTTTCAAGGAGTCATAGCAGAGGTTGGCGGGGTGTCATAGAGTGCACTATCTCGCTTTTTCCATGCCTTTTTGGAAGCAAAGCTGAAGAGGCTAGCACATCATATATACTTCCCAGGCACCCAACAGGCATTACAGCAAACCAAACTTGACTTTAATCAAATGGCACGTTTCCCCATGTCATTGGTTGCATTGATGGGACCCATGTGGCCCTCACACCCCCAGAAGCAACAGAATATGTGTTCAGGAACCGAAAATGCTACCATTCTCTGAATATACAGATTGTGTGCAATGCTAAGTAGATTATCAACTTAATTGTAGCAAAATACCGTGGCAGCACACACGCCTCTTTCATCTTCAGATATAGTGGGATACACAGACGTCTGAGTGCTGGAGACTTTGGAGAGGGATACCTGCTAGGTAAATCACTAGCACAGATACATCCATCCACTGCTTCTTTGGGGGGGGGGAATTGACTTACCTATTATTTGTATCCATGCAGGTGACAGTGCCTACACGGTGCGAGACTTCATCCTAACACCGTATCTGGATCCAGCAAATGCAAGGGAGAGGAGGTATAACAGGGCACACAGATCAACGCACAGCGTCATAGAACGTACCTTTGGAATACTAAAGAGCAGGTTCAGATGCCTACATAAAAGTGGAGGGAACTTCAATACAGCCCTCAGATATGCTGTAAAATCGTAATGCTCAACATGGCTATGAGGAAAGGCACCGCAATTGATGTGAGCGACACAGACACATCGGATGATGATTGCCCCCCTCCCCCTGGCAGGGCAGCAGGGCAGCAGCAGGAGTCAGGGAAGCTGCTGGACGTCAGAGACGGTCTGAGATCACGCAAAACTACTTTTAGGTAAGAAATAAAGGTGATGAGCCAAAATGCTTTTTGTTACATGTGATGTATTTATTCACACTTCACACTTAATAATTTTAGCAGTACCCAACACATATTTTGTACACAGTGATGGTACTGATCAATAATGTGCTATAATCTGTTTAGGTGGGTTGCTTCACCCCTTTTCACAAAAGTGTTAATGTTTAGTTCACCTCCTCCACTGTTGGTTTGGTTCAGGGCGGTGTTCTGCCTGGGTGCCTTCCGTTGTCTGCCTAGCTGCAGCACCTTGTCTCCCACTGCGACATCGTGCATCAGGCAATGTAGGAGTGATGCTCCTCCTACTGGAGGCCTCTTCGCGCTCCGCAGAGACCATGAATGAGGTGCCACCAGAGTTTGCAGTTTGCATTTGTTCCATTGCGTTTTTTACCTGTTCCAGCCCTCTCGCAATGTCCTGGCAGCAGTGTGCCATTTGCAGCTGCATAGTAATGCTGCGATGGGTAAAGTTGCTGGTAGTGGTGCAGAGGCGGTTCACCGCCTTTGTATAATTGTGCAGTCGTGCATTGGCACGTTGGGCAGCCCTGTCCCTGGCAATTTCATTACGTTGTAGTGTGGCGCATAAGTTTGTAAGGCACCTGCCATGGCCATGATGCCCTCCCCCATGTTTCGCTGATTTTTGTTGAGGGTGCTCAGCTGCCTGTTAATTGAACGTAATGATTTGTGTTGCAGGCGCTGATCTTCAAGCATTTTCTGCTCAAGTCCAGCAAAAAGAGTATGTTCCTGTTAAGTGCCAGTGCTGCTCCTGGGCCTTGACCTCCATGCTTTATTTGCTTCAACACTTTTTTTGTGGTCTTTCATGTCCACAACTGTCAGACACTCCCTGCCTTTCCACTCTATCCTCACTTGCCTCCCCTGTGGCGTCTAAGTCGTCCTCCAATGGAGCCAGTGGGGGCACATATGTGCGCTTCCTGCGCATAATGGGTGTCTGATGAGAGTCATCACTTGTGTCCCTATCATCGGAGTGCTCCAAATTATTTGGGATGTCTTCTCCCTCTGCATTGTCCTCAAGTGCCCTGGATTGTGCTGTGGATGTAAAGGGGGACATATGAGTTTGTGTTTTGTCTGCATTTTGGACTCAATAACGTTTACAACTTTTAAGTTGTCTGACTCCTGACACTGTCATTTTTCCTTAACTGCAACCCACATTTTAGGCATGATTTCCTATGTCTTCTAGTCAATGGGTTGTGCACCTCTCCTGGATATTTATGTGCTTTTTAGACTGTGCTCTGGGGTATCACCTCCCTCATGAGGTGTATTTGATAGCTCCACTGGTCGCACGCCTGTTACATCACAGGTGTGTCACCCTAGGCACAAGCTTCAAGTGCTGGATACCAGCTCTGATAAATGATATAGTTCATATAGTGGTTCAATTCATCAAAGTTCTTTAATTCTTATTTCCACCAGTTAGTTCACATTAAATTCAAATTCGATGATGTTAGGCGTAAACATAAATCATTCCAATGCATTTCGGTGCAATAGGCACCTTCATCAGGGAACGCCTGAAAGTTAAACAAAAAACATACTTTGTAATCAAAAGCTTCATCTCTGTCTCACTAAATCATATTAAACAAGCATATGCAACTTGGATGTTATACTTTCCACCTCGGTATCTCTATATAAACTCCTTTTGTTAAAGGGCACTGCTTCCTATGTAACATCATCAAATTTGAATTTAATGTGAATTAACTGGTGGAAATAAGAATTAAAGAAATTTGATGAATTGAACCACTGTATGAACTATATCATTTATCAGAGCTGGTATCCAGCACTTGAAGCTTGTGCCTAGGGTGACACACCTGTGTTGATTTCCTATGTCTCATTCAAAAACTATCCTACATCCAACTAAAACTCCTATGATGCATTGCTGTGTGTGTTGTAAGGAGTGCACCGGAGTAACAAGTGTTGTCTTTATGTTACACATTCTACACAGTGTACATGATATAGGGAGGTGTGCAAAAATGATTTGCCATGCATCCTACCTTGACTGCTGGATGCAGGGTCGGAGCTGTCAATGTCAGCTACACCACTTACACTCTCAGGAAGGAGAGTGGACTCCACCAGCTCTTCATGGGGTGTTGGCTGTCCTGCTGTGGATGTTCCTCCCCCGGTCTTCTGTGACTCCTTCAATCTGGCTGCCACCCTCTCCTTGAACCTTTGGCGCATATCATACCACCTCTTGCGCAGTTCTTCGATGGTACGATTGGTCACACCCACAGCATTCACCTTCTCCTGTATTTGCAGCCATATCTTCCTTTTTCTTCTTTCTGGTACTTTCAGGGCGTTCTTACCAAACAGGAGCTCATGGCTGCAGACCATCTCCTCTATGAAGACCTCCTGGTCTTTCTCTGAAAATGTGTGTTTTCATTTCCTCTTCTCACCCTCCATGCCCTCCTGTAGCCTCTGAGACTCCATTGGGGTTCTTGATGTGCTGTGCAGATTCCAAACACACTCTAAACTGCCTCTGACTGTGGCTCAGGCAAACAGGTGCAGATAATTACTCCCACTTCCTTGTTGTGATGTAATCAAGCTGCACCTGTATTGCAGATTCCTGGATTTGCAATTTCTTAATTTGCAAATTTTGCTATTAAGGAATCGCAAAACAAAATTCTGAGAATGTTTGTTGCAATATTTATGAAATCCTAAACCTTTAGCGATTTTTTTATATACATCGCATTTTGCGAGTCTAAAACTGTGAATTGCAAATTCTCGCAATTTGAAATTCGCAAAACGGGATATTGATACATATGCCCCTTGGTGATTACATTTGGCAATACCAACAGTTTTGAGCACTCAACATTGTAAATAATTACTGCCGCCTCCAGCTTTTCAAGCTTGGCTTGTATCTGACTCGAGTTTTGGCAGTACAGCAGCAATACATTTCCATCAGTATATAATCACATGCCCTTACACATAAGACAGTCAGTGCTATAGAAATCCACTTCAGTGGGTTTCCACCACCTCAAGCTGATGGCGCCAGCTTTTCCATTTCCATTTCCTTTTTTAAGGCATTTCAGGAAAGGAATTCAGCAGTGCAGCACAGTGTTACATGCTGCAACCTTTCATGTATACTTAATATGTCCTTGTGCTTGAGGCATTTGATGTCTTTTAAGGACCCCCCTGTATTTCTTCAGAAAAAAGCACAAAAAGAATGAGCAGCAGCACTTTAGCCGTGTTGCAACTGGAAAGCTTATAGTGTCATACCATTTCACCTACAAATATGTTGCCATTCACCAGAGTGTCCGTTCGTGAACATGGACCTTGCAGATGTCTCGCACGTTTAGCAGTGAAACACCATATTTTGCAAGTGCTTACTCTGTGTTGGAGTCAACCAACACCTCTGACCACTCCACAGACATGACACGAAGTGTATGAAGTATATGAGTCTCCTACTTCTCTTAACCTTAGCTAGTCCTTATTGATACAAACATGAAGTATATGAGAAACAGTATTCCAAAGGTATTCTCACTCGCAGTGCTTCTTACCTTAGTACCGTTTATTTATGTGCCGGTATTTGCATGAAGGCATTTCTTGTTGGGTTCTTGATGTCCTTGCGTATCTTCCATGTTTTCTTCTTCTCAGTCGATCTGCAGAGCGTCATTGATTTCAGGCTTCTTCTCTTTCTGTGGTGAATAGAACCATAACACTGAATCTTTTACAGGTTGTTTATTTTCTTTTGCACTTACAGAAACTTTTGTTGCAGTTTCTGTTTATCTAAACCAATTATGACAGTTAGGGCAATCTAACCTATCAAAATAAGGTTTGGATATTTCTCCAGTCTTCTCAGTTTTTAGAGTGTCAGTCCCACAGGTTTTTACTTAAATTTTGTTTTGCTGTTCCTCGCATTCTTGGATTCGCTGTTTTATTTCTGCAAATTTACTGCCCTCTCTAGATTGAGATACGCATTCAAATACACATCATATTTGTGAACACAAAACGAAAAGACAGATCATCAAAAATTTGAAAACGATTTTCACAATGGAATTTTAATTTGCCAAGCCGCATTCGTTGCAATTAACATTCAAAACATTAAATGGGTACTTGTATCTTTTCAAGATAAATAGTGCTCTTGGGTGTGAGAAGTGCTAAGGCTAGGACATGGTGAAGTGGTAGTGAGGGACAGGGTAAAGGTGTTTGTGACTTAGATACAATACACACAATATACAAATGAACTTTTCCAGCCTGTCACGGTCAAATTGTTCCAAAATACATTGCTCATTGGTATATCCTCAATTAGTACATTCTGATCAATGAGCATGTGAAGGTTGAGACAAGACGGTCTATGTTTCGACCCCCATAGAGCGGAGGGTTAATAATGGCCTCACAGTGGATCTCCATCAGGACAGTAGGGCACCTAAGAGTAATTAATACAGTTCAGTACCTAGTCTATTAGGAGAGGTGAAAAGTGTGAAGTAGGGAGTAATGAATAATACCTACTATGCTGTAGGATGGACCTGAAAAGGTAGAATCCTGTGCGGGCTCCAAAAGGGCTCCTGGGATTCTGTGGAAAAGACATGGGGGTAAATATTCATGTCCGAAGCGTAATTTTTAATAGATTATAATATGCTGGTGGATGGGTACTCACATAATTCAAAACGTGCGAGGGTATGAGGAATAAATCTCCCAAAACCTGCGATGAATAATCCGAATCAATAGTTCTGAAAAAGGAAGAGTGGATATGCTGTCAGGAAATGGATTGCTGAATCCATAGCAAAGTCGATAAGTAACTGGTTAGTGAAAACTCAATGAAGAACAGAGTTTGTTGGCTAGAAAGTGGGGACAGGTCATGAAATGCACAAGGTATAGGACATGACTAAGTAAGTGGCCACATATGTCAAAGGAATCACTTGAGCAGAACAGTGGTGGCGTGGGTATAGGATTCATCTAAGTTAGAGACATTACGATCTATGTGAAGGGACTTGAAAATGCCATATTAGTCTAAAAAATTCTGTTCAGGAATAGCGTGGAATTTCATTGAAAGCGTGAATCCCCGACAAAGTACGCGGCGGTAGCGTGCCTCGGTACTTTGCGGTGGATTAATGGCCGCGAAATGGTGTATTATTGAAACACCAAAAGGGGCCCTGCTTACCTGACTAAAACTGCGGCTGCAACGCAGAGTGCGGCTCGCCTGTCTCCTCATGGTAAAAGCACTGCAGACCATCCAGTGCGTGTGCTCCGCGAGGTGCAGCCGCTGGATGAGTGCAAGGGACTCGTCGGGCCTGCAGCCAATAGGTGTACGGCAGGGCGCATCAGATTACTCTCAGCAAACCGCAGAGTAAACGCGGTTGGGGGCATGGAGGCATTACTATATGTGCGAAGGGATTAGAAAATGTCATATTATTCTAAACTATAAAAAGGATTAACATGGAAGTTGGTTGGTGAGATAGAATTAAAACGTGAATCCCCGACAAAGAACATGGCAGGAACGTGCCTCTGTGCTTTGCGGCGGATTGATGGCCTTGCAAGGGGGGATTGATGAAGAAATGAAGGAACGGCAACAGAGGCCGTGTTTACCTGACTCAATCTGCGGCTGCAATGAAGAATGTGGCTCGCCTGTCTCCTCCCGGTAAAAATAGACAATCCAGCGCGCGTGCACCACGAGGTGCAGCCGCTGGATGAGTACAAGGGGCACGTCCAGCCTGCAGCCAATGGGTGCATGGCAGGGCGTGTCAGATTACTCTCAGCAAACCGCGATGAAAACGCGGTGTGGGCCAGCCCGCAGTTGGGTCATGGCAGCGTGTTACTAATTACGGAAAGCCTAGAACAGAGCCCTGTAGGGATCGTGTGTTTGGAAAAAAGGGGTTTAAGTATCATATTGACAATAACGTTACGGCTGAGTATGCAATACAGAAAAAATCAAGGCTGTCCTACATTAAAGTCTGTATAATACCAGTGGGAATCGAGTTGACAGCTTTAACTTAATTGTACATTGACAAGAGGGTATTGTCACATTAATCAAAAGAACACAAAGTTCCGCCGCTATGGAGTAAGGAAACATTGGAAAACAAGATTTTTGTGTAAGTCCTCAAAATAAACAGAATTGTACATGGACTTATATCATAGCATTAATGTAAACAATACACAAGATGTTATCAAGTGACAGGTGCATATACATACATGTATAAAGCACATAGCATCCTACTTGTGAAACAGGGAATAGGGACATACAGGTCATATTGTATTACAAATCCTGTATGTATACTGTCTAGGCAGTGGATCCTGCATTTAGGGTGTATGCATGCAGTTAGAGGTTCAAATTACATCAGATTATAAAACACCTGAGTCTATCGTGTAGTGTGTTATTCGGTATGTAGACTAGCCATTTGTGCATAGATAGCGTCTTGTTCATTTAGACTATTCAGGACACTATTGAATCGCTGCATCCACTTGCATTCTCTGATATTGAGGATTAGACGAGGATCCTACTCGTTGGCCCATCGAGACCTTCTCTAATATCACCCATTTGAGAGATTCAGGGGTGTGGGTGGCATTTACGAAGTGTTCCACTAATGGGGCTCCAGCTGTTTTACAACGTATCCTGCTACAGTGTTGTAGGATCCGCATTTTGGCTTTTTGTCTAGTCTGGCCCACAAATATTTTGTTGCATGGGCATACAATAGCATAAATTACATTCTCTGTATTGCAATGTGTATGTTCTTGGAGGGTGATGGAATGTTCTCCATGTGTGAAGATCTTGGTTTCGATGCACATAGGGCAAGCCTTGCATCTACTGCACTTGTAATGTCCCAGTATTTGAGGTAGATACCACATTGTCTGGATAGTCTGTTGAGGTGGGGTATCTAGTAGAGAGCGTACGACTTGATCCTTGATATTTTTGGCTTTTTTGAAAGCATGCATGGGGGGTTCCTGTACTTCCAGTGTGTCAGAAATCAACCCCCAATGGCCATTGATGATCCGTTTGATGTCATTGTAAATGTAAGAAACTTATATAAAACGTCGTAACGCATATCATCCTGTCAAGGGTGGTAGCACGGTTTTTGGGAATAAGGAGAGTTTCCCTGTCATTGTACCATTCTCTCTTTCTTGATCTCTTGATGAGTCTTTTGGGATAGCCACTATCTACTAGGCGATTAATCAAGTATTCTGATTCCCTGAAAAAATCTTCTTTGCGCGAGCAATTTCTTCTGATTCTCAGAAACTGGCCAAAGGGGAGATTATCCCGAAGTCCTCTGGTACGGTGACTGGTGTACCCTAGCAGAGTGTTCCATTCTGCCGGTTTCCTAAAGAGGGTAGTGTAAAGGTGGTTATCTTGGACTTTGATGCTGATATCAAGAAAGTCAATCGTCTTTTTGTCGTATTGCATGGTAAATTTGATGTCATCGGACCTTGTATTCAACCAAGTGAAGAAATTGGTGAGGTCGCCTGTATCTCCTGTCCAGATCAGGAGAACATCATCTATATATCTTCGCCATTCAGTGATGTTGTTTCTGAAAGGGTTATTGAGTGATAGGATGTTGGTAGATTTAAAATCGTCCATATTGAGAATAGCCAAATCAGGGGTGAAGGCCGCCCCCATTGCTAAGCCTTTGCTCTGTACGAAGTAATCATTTTGAAAGATAGAAAAGTTCTTAGTCATGGATATTTCCAGTAGATTGATTATGAATTCAGTTGAGATGTAGGTGGGTTTGGGTCTCCTCTGCAGTGCTTTCGTCATGGACTCTAAAGCAGGTGTCTGCAGAATGCTGGTGTATAGAGAGGCAATGTTCATGGTCACCAGTAGTTGTTTGTTCTCTTCACAAATCATGTTGTCTACTAAGTTCAAGATTTGCATGGTATCTCGTATGTAAGTGTTAGCAGATTCAGCCAGGGGTTTAAGGAAAAAATCAACATACTTGCAAATAGGTTCTAAGAGTGACCCGCATCCCAATATAATGGGTCTTCCTGGTGGTTTAAGTGAATTCTTATGCACCTTGGGCAACGTATACATGGTAGGTGTGCTGGGTTGTTTGACATTCAGGAACTCAAACTCCTTTTGTGATAGAAAGCCCAAATCTCTGGACAGTCTGTTGAGGTGGGGTATCTAGTAGAGAGCGTACGACTTGATCCTTGATATTTTTGGCATTTTTGAAAGCTTGCATGGGGGGTTCCTGTATTTGTAAATTATTCATTGAAAGCGTGAATCCCTGACAAAGTATGCAGCGGTAGCGTGCCTCGGTACTTTGTGATGGATAAATGGCCGCAAAATGGGGTATTAATGAAATGGCAAAAGGGGCCGTGCATACCTGACTAAAACTGCGGCAGCAAACCTCGGAGTAAACGCGGTTGGGGGCATGGAGGCATTACGATATGTGCGAAGGCCATCATTAACCCTCCGCTCTATGGGGTTCGAAACGTAGACCGTACTGGAAATAGCCATGACTAGGAACTTTTTTATCTTTCAAAATGATTACTTCGTACAGAGCAAAGGCTTAGCAATGGGGGCGGCCTTCGCCCCTGATTTGGCTATTCTCTATATGGACGATTTTGAAACCACCAACATCCTATCACCCAATACCCCCTTCAGAAACAACATCACTGAATGGCGAAGATATATAGATGATGTTCTCCTGATCTGGACAGGAGATACCAGCGACCTCACCAATTTCTTCACTTGGTTGAACACACGGTCCGATGACATCAAATTTACCATGCAATACGACAAAAAGACGATTGATTTTCTTGATATCAGCATCAAAGTCCAAGATAACCACCTTTACACTACCCTCTTTAGGAAACCGGCAGAACGGAACACTCTGCTACGGTACACCAGTCACCATACCAGAGGACTTCTGGATAATCCCCCCTTTGGCCAGTTTCTGAGAATCAGAAGAAATTGTTCGCGCAAAGAAGATTTTTTCAGGGAATCAGAATACTTGATTAATCGCCTAGTGGAAAGTGGCTATCCCAAAAGACTCATCAAGAGATTAAGAAAGAGAGAATGGTACAATGACAGGGAAACTCTCCTTATTCCCGAAAAACCGTGCTACCACCCTTGACAGGATGATATGCGTTACAACGTTTTGCACAAGAAGCAATGACATCAAACAGATCATCAATGGCCATTGGGGGTTGATTTCTGACACACTGGAAGTACAGGACCCCCCATGCATGCTTTCAAAAAAGCCGAAAATATCAACGATCAAGTCGTACGCTCTCTACTAGATAGCCCACCTCAACAGACTATCCAGACAATGTGGTATCTACCTCAAATACTGGGACATTACAAGTGCAGTAGATGCAAGGCCTGACCTATGTGTATCGAAACCAAGATCTTCACACATGGAGAACATTCCATCACCCTCCAAGAACATACAAATTGCAATCCAGAGAATGTAATTTATACTATTGTATGCCCATGCAACAAAATATATGTGGGCCAGACTAGACAAAAAGCCAAAACGCGGATCCTACAACACTGTAGCAGGATACGTTGTAAAACAGCTGGAGCCCCATTAGTGGAACACTTCGTAAATGCCACCCACACCCCTGAATCTCTCAAATGGGTGATATTAGAGAAGATCTCAATGGGCCAACGAGGAGGGGATCTCTGTCGAATCCTCAATATCAGAGAATGCAAGTGGATGCAGCGATTCAATAGTGTCCTGAATGGTCTAAATGAAAAAGACGCTACCTATGCGCAAATGGCTAGGCTACATACCGAATAATACACTACACGATAGACTCAGGTGTTTTATAATCTGATGTAATTTGACACTCTAACTGCATGCATACACCCTAAATGCAGGATCCACTGCCTAGACCATATACATTCAGGATATGTAATACAGTATGACCTGTATGTCCCTATTCCCTGTTTCACAAGTAGGATGCTATGTGCATTATACATGTATATATATGCACCTGTGACTTGATAACATCTTGTGTATTGTTTACATTAATGCTATAAGTACATGTGCAATTCTGTTTATTTTGAAGACTTCCACAAATATCCTGTTTTCCAATGTTTCCTTACTCCATAGCAGCAGAACTTTGTGTTCTTTTGATTAATGTGACAATACCCTCTTGTCAATGTACAATTAAGTTAAAGCTGTCAAATCGATTCCCACTGTTGTTATACAGACTTTAATGTAAGACAGCCTTGATTTTTCTGTATTGCATACTCAGCCATACCGTTATTGTCAATATGATACTTAACCTCCTTTTTTCCAAACACACGATCCCTACAGGGCTCTGTTCTAGGTTTTCCGTAATTAGTAAAACGCTGCCATGACCCAACTGCGGGCTGGCCCACACCGCGTTTTCATTGCGGTTTGCTGAGAGTAATCTGACACTCCCTGCCATGCACCCATTGGCTGCCGGCCGGACGAGTCCCTTGTACACATCCAGCAGCTGCACCTCGTGGTGCACGCACACTGGATTGTCTATTTTTACAGGGAGGAGACAGGCGAGCCGCATTTTTCATTGCAGCCGCAGATTGAGTCAGGTAAGCACGGCCTCTTTTGCCGTTCCTTCATTTCTTCATCAATCCCCCCTTGCACGGCCATCAATCCGCCGCAAAGCACAGAGGCACGTTCCTGCCATGTTCTTTGTCAGGGATTCACGTTTTAATTCTATCTCACCAACCAACTTCCATGTTAATCCTTTTTATAGTTTAGAGTAATATGACATTTTCTAATCCCTTCGCACATATCGTAATGCCTCCATGCCCCCAACCGCGTTTACTTCGCGGTTTGCTGAGAGTAATCTGACACGCCCTGCCATACACCCATTGGCTTCAGGCCGGATGAGCCCCTTGCACTCATCCAGCGGTTGCACCTCGCGGTGCACGCGCACTGGATGGTCTGCTTTTACCATGAGGAGACAGGCGAGCCGCACTCTGCATTGCAGCCGCAGTTTTAGTCAGGTATGCATGCCCACTTTTGTCGTTTCATTAATACCCCATTTTGCGGCCATTAATCCACCGCAAAGTACCGAGGCGCGCTACCGCCGCGTACTTTGTCAGGGATTCACGCTTTGAATGACATTCCACGCTATTCCTGAACAGAATTTTTTAGACTAATATGGCATATTCAAGTCCCTTCACATAGATCGTAATGCCTCTAACTTAGATAAATCCTATACCCACGCCACCACTGTTCTGATTAAGTGATTCTTTTGACATATGTGGCCACTTAGTCATGTCCTATACCTTGTGCATTTTATGACCTGCCCCCACTTTCTAGCCAACAAACTCTGTTCTTCATCGAGTTTTCTCTAACCATTTAATTATCGAGTTTGCTATGGATTCAGCAATTCATTTCCTGACAACATACCCACCCCTTCCTCTTTCAGACCAATTGATTTGGATTATTCATCGCAGGGTTTGGGGGATTTATTCCTCATACCCTCGCACATTTTGAATTATGTGAGTACCCATCCACCAGCATATTACTATCTATTAGTAATTACGCTTCAGACATGAATATTTACCCCCATGTCTTTTCCACAGAAACCCAGGAGCCCTTTTGGAGCCCGCACAGGATTCTACCTTTTCAGGTCCATCCTACAGCCTAGTAGGTATTATTCATTACTCCCTACTTCAGACTTTTCACCTCTCCTAATAGAGTAGGCACTGAACTGCATTCATTACTCTTAGGTGCCCTACTGTCCTGCTGAAGACCCTACTGTGAGGCCATCATTAACCCTCCGCTCTATGGGGGTCGAAACGTAGACCGTCTGGTCTCAACCTTCACATGCTCATTGATCAGAATGTACTAATTGAGGATATACCAATGAGCAATGTATTTTGGAACAATTTGACCTTGACAGGCTGGAAAGGTTCATTTGTATATTGTGTGTATTGTATCTATGTCACAAACACCTTTACCCTGTCCCTCACTACCACTTCCCCATTTCCTCGCCTTAGCACTTCTCACACCCAAGAGCACTATTTATCTTGAAAAGACACAAGTACCCATTTAATGCTTTGAATGGTAATTGCATCGAATGCAGCGTGGCAAATTAAAATTCCATTGTGAAAATCTTTTTCAAACTTTTGGTGATCTGTCTTTTGGTTTGTGTTCACAAATTTGATGTGTATTTGAATGCTTATTTAACTACTCCGACCATCTGCATAAACGTACCGTAATTGTGACCCAGGCCGGGTAGTTTTTATTTGGGCATAACCCCATAAAAACACAACACTCTCTAGATACAGAAGCATTTTTATGTGTGTGATCTAAATCAGGATTTTCCACTGAGGTCTCCTTGCTTCTGTGTAAATTCAATTTGTCTGGTCCACTCTTGCCAGCCAATTGGAAATAGACAGCTGCCCCCATCTGTATCAGCAGAATCCAACACTAACTCATTCGGTGGTGTTTGTAAAAGAATACGTTTCAGGCCCAAAGTGTTACTCAGAAGCCTGCTGCATAACAGTTTGGTATAGACTGTTTCCATTAAAGGCATCCTCATGGAGGGACCAACACCCTGGTGAACTTCTAGGTGCTTTATCCATTACCTAACAGAGGGAGTCAGATGTTTCGTGCCAACAAATTCTCGTTTTAACGTTTAAGAAACATCATATGTTTCAAGAAAGAACCAGATTATGTAACAGCATAATATTGAACTTAACTAAAGGGATCATAGACATCAATATATGCTATTCATAAGCACCATTAGCGTTCAACAGCACTACAGTCTTAACTACATAGAAGTATTAGTATCTCCATGTTTAGACACTGGATCATTCAGCTCATCTACTACGATATAATGACTGTCATCATTTCCCTCCGTTTACCTCTTTATCACTTGGATTAGATAGAAGTCAGTGCACTCCCTTGCGATTATGCTCTTTACAAGTGGTACTTCGTGACCCCGTTCTCTCAATCAGTAGGATCTCTCTAGACATCTTACAGACCAGTCACATACAGTGAATTCTGAGACGGAACCCTGATGACAGCATGTGCCGAAACACGCACAGAAAAACAACCTACCACCGGCTTCTACATATTGTGTTCATCCATCATTACATTGCTGAATTGTTATCATGGATTTGATATTACTATACTGTTGAACTGTTATCATGGATTCGATCATTGAATTACCCATTGTATATCTCTAGGTCTCTTGTCCTCTGTACATTTAATTGTGCAATTTTGTTTTATATTAGCACAAGACTAAATGATTGTAATTGATTTTAACATCAAATGTTCGATTAGATTATTGATACACATATATATAAAAAATATAGAAACATATTTTTATATGACTTTATTTAATACATATTTATTTTCGAATATACTTTCGATTTATTAGTATTGTCTCATGATTGATTTGAAATTGTTATGCCTGCATACATTTTAATTCACCTTGCCCAGGTGTTCTCTTACCATTTATTACCCAAGAAAAGCAGAGTCAGTCCTAATTTGCTTAAGGTAGGACTTTGTCTAGAGTAGCATGGTGGATAATAAATGATGGACTGCAACATGGCACTGAGAAATTGACAGTGGCCGAGATTAATTCAAGTGTTCCATCCATCACTTTGTTACTGTTGTAGTTGACGCCCTAAGTGTGACGGGTATGTCCAGACATGGATCCTGTGCTCACTGGGCCATTGGACTCAAGCTGCACTCTTCTGATGAGCCCAAGTAGGATGAAACCAGTCTGGTGTTGCTTGTGGCCCCTTCTTAAAGAGGCCTTGCTTCTAATGGATAGTTCCCATGAGTAGCAGGTGGGTGAAAAATTATGGACTGGAATGTGATCCCAAGCAGATTGCCAATGGCTAATGCTCCAAGTGAGAAATTACTGAACTATAACTTTAAAATCCCATGCGATTTTATTAATTATCAAAAGTCCTATTCAATTGTGAAGTTGGATTTTTAATTTTTAATTTTTAATAACTATTAGGGAAAAGTAACTTATTGAAACTTACATTACCCAGCCTGAACAACCTGGAGGCTAAATTTGCATTTGCTTGCCATCTTCTCCCAGTCAATAATTAACATTTGAATAGGTGTGAGAAAGCGGTGAAATGCCTCTCAGAAGCCAACAACAGGCTGACCTGAATGGGCAGAAATGAATCTCTGATCTTCACAAAATATGCAGGTTGGTGGCTGTTAGCATCTTCTTTAACTCTTTTTGGAAAACAGGGGACCCCTACAAATAATTAGTTTGCTAAATGTAGGGAATAGGTAACCAATTTTGAAAAAATAGAGAGTGAAACACCCTCAATCCTTGACTTGACAGGTCTGCTGGTTTTACATATAACACTGGGTGTACATATAACACTGGGCGTGCACTTGAAGTGTAAAAAACAGGATGCCAAGACAATTTTGTGTATCCACTGTCTGGTAGTTGGAAACCCCTGATTTTGTCTACCAGACATCTTTCTCTGGAACTACAGAGGCTGCTACAAGCAGGATTTCGGTGTTAGATGTGGGGAAGATGCTAGGATAACCACAGTACTCTATCCAAACAAACCCAGTGCCCGGTTTAGAGTGGCTGAAGATTGTTACCATCTTAAAAATACCCACAGTGTGTAGGGTTGGCCCCAGGAACTTTTACCCCATTAGTTGGGGCATATCCAGGAGCTAGCTAGTAGCAGGTATGAATGCGGCACTTGCAGGCACCCACTTCAGAACACTCCTGGACCCGAGGAAGAACAGAAGCAGACTGGACCTGCTGTCTGTGACCTGAGAAGAGCCCTGAAAACCTGGACCTGCACCCTCGTGTAACGAGAATAAAGAAGTGGACTTGAAGGGTTATAAGGCAGACCTCCAGTTCAAAATACAAGCTACAAGAGGCCTTTCCTGAAACTGCCCAGCTGACCACTGGCAACTGGATCTGGACCCTACTGTTGGTCTCTGCCTGACACCCTGTGATGTGAGTCTCTAAGTGCCTCCCCTGAGGATCTGGTGGGCTTTACAAGTGTACTCTTGTGGTGGATTGGGATGTAAAGAACGAAGGGCTCCAATTATATGTTGGCGGTAAGTATACTATGTTTATCACCAACATAATGGTCCATTCGCCAAATTAGATATGGGCGGATCATTGGTTTTATCACTGTGGAGAGTACTCCGTTTCTGCCATGATTAAGCACATCTTATGGCCCTGTGGACTAAGAGACATTGGAGGCAGACCTCTAATTGCTCCTACCTAATACAGATGGTTGGAATTTGAGGAAAAACCCTGCCGGAACGGGGCAGTCAAATCTGCTAAATGCTCTCCTCACCATGGAAGAGGACTCCCATGTTGAGGGGAGCATTTTCTTTTTTGTTTAAAAAATAATCCCGCTTTCGGATTTTATTTTTGAAAATAAAATAATTTAATGGTTTAGTGTAGTGCTTTTGAGCCATGTAGTAAACTGAAAAAAGCATTGACAGGAAATGCCATGACTGCAGTTCTTGGTAATGCTTTAAGAAATGACCCCCTGATGGGCGGTCATTTTATAAATCTAGTAGAAAGTATCTCTGTCAGATCGATGGAGTAATTTACTCCGTCGCTCTGGCAGAGAAACGGACTGTCCACCAGATTATAAAACTGGCTCTAAGTCTTCGTCCAAGATTAACCTCGTTGGGGTTTCTTACTCTGGCTTAATTGAAGCCAACGTCAATTTGCACAAATTCGGTCTTCTGTGACCATTGACTATATTGACACTTTGTGCTTCTTGGTGCTATTCGTACTCAAAAATTTTGAAATTCATATATCTGGCTCCCCTTATTGGGTTTTTGTCAATTTGATTTCATTTTGTTCATTAAATTTCACTCTATTTTCTATTGTTTTGCATGTTGACTTTATTAATGTTTTGGTACTGCATAGATACTTTACACATTGCCCTAAATTAAGCCTGTATGCTCTATGCCACAGCCACTAAGGGGTTGAGCTCAGGTTCAGTTCAAATATTCTTTATTCAATTTCAATTAAAATCATAAAAACAGGATACAATACAACCAAAGGTATACTTAAAATCATAAAACAATTATGCATGCTTAAAGTAGAAAGCATCATGTCAATTCATATAGATATAAAATCACAACTCACATGCATAAATCGTTTGGAAAAATAACCATGCAGATAAAAACAATACAAAACAGTATTGCACATAGTGCCTTTTCCTTGCAATGATCACTGCAGACAAGAAACTTGCCAAACGTCAACATATGTCCAAGCTGGGTATGTGAGACGACATTGTGTATAATTAAAAGACTTTAACATTGGGGCAATGTATAATTTCCTCTGTTTAGTATACTTGTTACACCACATGCATAGTGCTCTGGTTTGGCACTTGGTCACAGGGACAGTTGACTAATGTTTGGGACCAATCATTCATTACGGGGAAACAAGTTAAACGGTGAAAAATATTCATTCTGAAGTGGGTTAAAACAAACCGATGCCTTGAATTAATTACAAACATAAGATAGGGTTGCATATCAAATGCACTCAACATAAATAGATTTTTTTAATACACCTGGCTTTGGCAATTCTATAGGCAGCCTAAGTTCCTCAAGGTGCCCCATGCACTTGGTTTTCAAATCTTTTATGCTTATTTTTCCCATGGTTTCAGGCTTCTCGAAAAATAATGTATGTCCCAGATCGCACGAAAGTTGTTTAATGTAAGACAGCCACGGAAAACACAATGCAGAACTCAAGTTAAGACAGTCCCTAGAAATGTCTCTGTTTAAATCTGTAAATTTTGATATCCAAATTGTGTGACAGAAAAGATAATCCTAACTCTGCATGACGGATGAAGGACGAAGTAGCTCTTCGTTACAGCAAGAAGGCACCTCAAGAACTAATTTTCCGCTGTCTGAAGCTCCATACAATTATCTTTTCCCCACACACCTGCCCCGTAAGTGGCTATAAACAAACATTTGACCTTGTAAATCTTTAACATTTCATTAGGGGGATTCATACCTAACTTCCTTGCAAAGGTTAATCAGGCCATGACTGATTTCCTAAACAGAAGAATCTCAGCCTTGGTGGATTGTGTCCACGTGCACTCCTTATCAAAAACTATAACCAGGTAAGAGAAGGTCGCTGTGATATTAATCTTTATGTTATCATTTTTTATATCACAGCACTTCGTTGTCCTTTTTCCACGTTGCATAATAAATGTTTTACTTTGGTTTACTAGAAGACCTAAGTTCTGCATGTTTATAAGAAAATGAGTCCACAGACTCTGCATGGCCAGATGGGTTCGAGCCATGAGTACAGCGTTGTCGCGTAAAGAAGGGCTGGAATGGAATGGTGGCCAATTTATGGGAGATCCACACACTTGCTAGCTAACTCGCTCCCTGGACCATTTATATATAAAGAGAATATAAAAAGGAGCGAGTACACAGTCCTGTCTTACGCCTCGCTCTATACTGAAGGGCTGAGTGCACTCTCCCCTGATGCCACATGGGACCATGGGCTTACTTCCTGAATATAGCTCCCTTAGGAACTGAATGATGGTTATCTCGACCCCAAGTTCTGCAAGGATATTCCATAACTTGATGATAATCAAAAAGAGCTAGCTGCGCTAGTAAGGCTCATGTAGTGCGAGTCAGAAAAACATATTCATTTTTATAAAGGCCCTCACCCAACAACCTAGTTGGTGGCATGCTTCATCATCGGACCCCACCCAAGGCACAGAGTGTGCCTCGGATGTCCTGCGACATCTGTTTACAGCGGAGCAGATAGTGTTAAGTAAGTGTGCAGTGATAGTGTTAAGTGTGTAAGTAAAAAACTGTCCTAAGGGTCCCAGGATCCACAGGATAATTTATTGGTGGGCCCTTAGCAGTATTAAAAGCACGGCTAGTGGATGTGGTTGGAGAGACTTATGGGCTCCCATATCCGGTGTGGTCAACTAGTTTCAGCCAGTCCTCATGTTAATTCTGGCTTTCGTCAGGACCTATGTGTGAAAGTGAGTTAAAAGGGGTTTACAAAGTATGTATACGCTCCTAAGTGACACACTCGCTAAGGTATGGTTTACTCTAGATTTGTACATGCGAAAATAAAGGGACAAAACAACATAAAGACACACACATATAGTTTAGAATCTGGCTAGGCACGATTATTTTGGTGACTTCTTTGCTTTGTGCCTTAGTGATTTGTCGGATAAAGCCGGAGGTGTTTGGAGGTTTGTGTTGCCTTGTGATTTAAACTGCTGAGATGCGCAATTATGTGTTACTCTGCTACAGATTACAAACAGATTGATAATACACTTGTTGTGACCAAGGTGCTGACCGAGACTATAAGAGGTAGTGTGCTTACTCTTATGTTCCAGACAAACTCAATGAGTCCCTGGAGGGGGTCCAGTTTAAGAGTAGCACTCTGGTGATGCGTAAAGGAAAATTAAAGAGAAAACAGTAAGGCGTCGCCCTGCCATGATCGGGGGCACCATTCACACGCTAAGTAGAGGAAAGCGGCCCAGACCGAGTCATGGGGCGGTTCACAAGGACATGTCAAATGCCCAGAAATTCCCCTGTACCTCACTTACTTGGTGCTTGCTCAGGACCCACTACTCAACCTAACGCGGCCAAACAGGAGCTCCGTCGATGGTTTCAGGCCTTTCAGTGAGCGTCTATGTAACATTTTGACGCCACAGCTGTTGCGAGTTCAGTGCACATAGCGTCTCTATGGCATGAGTAGCATCTATAGAGGAATGAATCAATACAGACAACAGACTACACAACCGTGTTGTGTCATATGTGTTTATGTGTCTGTATTGAAGAAATATTCATAGTGAATATTAGACGTCGTTTTTACAGAAATGTGGAGATGGCAATTTCGGCAAGATTGTGTTTTTAGGATTGTGTAATCGCTAAAAATAGAGCCAATTGAAGTGAGTGTTTCCTGACCAGTTGGTGAGGAAAATGTGAGTCTGGGCAGAGTACAGACTAACCGGTAGTGTTTTAGAGCAGCTATGTGGGCAAGAGTTACATTGATGTTATCAATGAGAAAGAGGCAGTTGGGGCCGGTATTTCCCAACCAGTTGGTATGGGGAGTGTGAGCCTTGATAAGAGGCAGACTAACAGGAAGCAGTTACATAGCAGCTGTGTGTGGCATTCGGACATCACATTTATGGGTGTGATTTATCTTTTGCATGAAAGTAGGTAAAGATGTGATGTATCTCATGATGGTATATATTGTATGGTACTGGAAGCTGATACAGCTATTCAGTAGGACAGTGTCATTTCTCATGTACCGTCAAGGGTGTTGTCGTGATCCCCAGTGAAATGTATAGTTTGGACGGTTATGTCATGAGCCCACGCAACTAGGTTGGTGGGTGAGGACCTTCATAAAAACGAATATGTTTTTCTGACACACACTACATGAGCCTTACTAGCACAGCTAGCTCTTTTTGATTATCATTATAATCCTACTGGGAAGGGGGCATGGCTAAGAGGCCGATGGAGAGGGACGGGTGAGCTGCGAGCTCCGCGCCGAGCCCGGTCATTATCCTGTACTGGAAGCAGCCGGGATTGAACCGAGGGCCAGTGACCCTGCCACTTAGCCTCGGGAACAGTGGGTGAGGGCGCTGACGGAAGTAGGGCCCACACAACCGCCCGGGGCCGCGTCCTAAGAGGAGCCCCACCGCGCGTGTACAATGGCGCCGGTGGTGGACTGGAGATCGCGACCGGAGCAAAGCTGAAATTTCGGCAGCGAAGGAGAGCTGCGGGCTGCGTGAGGTTGACCCCCCTACTGCATTACCAGCAATTTTAGAAAAATAAACCCCGGGACCAAAGCGAAGCAGGGCACGGGTGTGCCTGCCTAGTTATGGGAGTGATGCATTGAGGAGCGGACAGGGGTGCGATGAGCAGCGGATGACCGCACGGCGAGGGCGCGCTACACTGCGAATGGCCTTGCGATGGATCTGATCAGGTTGTGCACCTGTGATAAGACATAACAAGAAAAGTGATTGGGAGAGACCCGTCATTTTGGAGGCACTGGGAACTGCGTCACTACGTCCTGCCGGCGGGGTGAATATGGAGAGACCTGCTTACTGGACCCTGAGACATCGGGTCCTCTTGGAGCTGGTGCGACCGCTCCTGGGACTACAACAGGGTAAGGAGAGCGGGGGCCCCTGAAATACATTAGCAGCATGTAATGGCTTGAATGCGGTGAGGCTTGTGAGTCTAAGGGAGCACGACGGAGATTCAAGGAGTGGAGAGCCCAGGGAGGGCAGCGCTGAGTGGCCCAGACAGGCGGGGAACCCTGTGTCTTCCCCCGGCATGTCATTCATAGACTACCTGGAAGGCTAGAGTTTAGCCTAGACTTTCATTGTGGGCTGCAGCATGATTGGAGGACATTGCATTAGGGGCTCGGAGCAGGAATGTATCTCGAGGTGAGGTCCCTTCGAGTCAGGAAAGTGGGTGAACCCACCCAGTGAAGTGCATGGACCTGGAGAAGAGCTGGGATATTACTGACCCCCCTGGATGCCCGTGACTGGGTGGGAACTGTGACAGGAGTGACACCAGGGTATGAGACCTTGACCAGGCAGAGGCCCAGCCAGAGGTGTGGGACTGGAGCACGGTACGGGGAATCCACGAAAAAAACCACCTGGCAGAGATCTCCTGTGAGCTGCGCACACGCAGGAGGCCCCGATTGGTGGCTGAGAATGGAAAGACCTTAGGGGCTGTAGGTGTTTTGGAAAAGGCAAAGAGTACTTCCCCCAAATGCACAGAGGACTGGGGATCTTCCCGGGGGTCTACTGAGAAGGTGCGCTGCCGAATCAAACACACCTGGTGCCTCAGAGTCTCACGTATTGGGTGCCTTCAATTTGACACTCTCTTAAATCGGAGGCCTGGGGCATAGTGGGGAATGGGGAAACCACGGGGAAAACAGGGAGGTGCCTCACCAGATCACAAAGACGTGGCAATGGATCAGGGGAAGCAGGATACCACACCCTGAGAACCTACTGCATCAACAAGTGGAACAAATACTGCAAGCCATCGCTGACACAAGGACAGCCCTCCTACAGGACATTGCACAAGTGACATCGGGCTTGGGTCTCCTCCGGGCGGACATGCTAAATTGTCGGATAGAGTGAAACAGACAGAAGCAAAACTCGAAGTTGTGGAACCAGCGCAGAGGACGTTAGAGGCCAAGATCGGGGACACCATGGACCGGATACAGGCTCTAGAACGGAGAGAGCAGAGGACACTGAAGGCTGAAATCGCCAGAACAATATAAGGGTGGTGGGGCTGCCGGAAGGAGTGGAAGGGACTAACATGGTGAAATATTTGGGCATTGGTTGACAGAGGAGGTAGCACTGGAGGGCCTCTCCCAATTCTACACTTTGCTCATAGAGTGCTGGCGTGCCCGCTAGCCCCTGGGAGGCCCACTAGGCTGGTAGTAGCGTGCCCGCTTCATTATTAAGACAGGGATCTATTGTTGCAAAGAGCCCGGTGGTTCTTGGCGCCTTCTAGTATATATGCTCCCAATGTGGAACAGGTGACTTTTTTGCCCACATGTCGGGGAAGCTGGCAGCATATCTGACTGGCTAGGTCATCATGGGAGGGGATTTCAACAGTATAGTGGATGTTGACATGGACAGATCCCACCCCCCACTACCCGACATGCCCACATATAGACTGTCTAAGATCAGGACTGGCAGGACAAATGGGGACTCATAGATGTGTGGCGTGCGCAGCATCCGCAGGAGAGGGACTACTCCTTCTTTTCAGCGCTACACGAGTTGCATGTACGGCTGGATGTGATCTTATGCTCACCGGACATATACCCTATGGTTGGCAGCAGTGAATATCTAGTGAGGACTATTTCAGATCATAACCCATTACTGTCGTGACTACCATGGGCTCAAGAGAGACCTGCGATCCCGGCATGGCGGCTACGGCCAGAGGCCTTGGAGGACGCTGTTTTCCAAGCCGAGCTCGAGACGGGAATTGAGCAGTATTTTGCAGAGAATGGGGGTACTGCGTCGACTTTGGCAATGGAGTGGGATGCTTTCAAAGTAGTGGTGCGGGGATATGCAAAACAAAAATGGTAGGAGTGCGGAAAACATTATTGCAAGATGTACAGGGGGGCAGAACAGTGGTTACGGACGGATGAGAGAGCCCGCCCTGAGAACCCAGATGAACAAGAGAAGGTCTCAGGTGCTAAAGAGAATATGGCCGTATAGGTAGAACGGTTGCTGTGCTTCGACCATAAGAATTATTTAGCATGCGCCCACGCGAAACGTGATAAAGCAGGCACATTGCATGCCTGGCTGGCAAATCTGGCTCAGAGAGGGACTCCAATACTACACTTAGCTGCCTCAACTGGGATACTGGTATATACACAGCACAGGATTAATGACCTGTTCCTCAATATTACCAGGAGCTATACAGGAGCACATCATGGGTCACTAGAGAGGATATAAGGAAGTTCCTGACTACTATTGCCTTGCCGCAGCTTGACGAAGAACAGGCGGACCTGCTTAGCCAAGAGAATACATTGGGGGAGGTTAGGAGCGCGGTTAAACATATGGCCCGCAATAAGACACTGGGTTCCGATGGACTGCCCATAGAGTTTTATTTGACCTATATAGACGTCTTGGTACCTAGGTTGCTAGAGGTCTTCAGAGAAGGGATGGAGACTGGAGTACTGCCCGCCTCCACCCGAGAGGCGGGTATAGTTCCCTTGCTCAAACCTGGGAAGGACGCAACAGATATAAAGGCTTATCGTCCCCTATCTATGCTGACCCATCATAAAATTCTGAGTCGAATACTTGCGGCGCGACTCTTACCATATATGGTACACTTAATCCACCGAGATCATGCGGGGTTTATACCAACCCAGAATGCGGCCATTAGTATTCGTCTATTGCTCCGTATATTAGAGGAAGAGCATTTAGACTTGGGGTGGCTTTTGTGAAGAGGACTGAAATCCTTTATAAGTCAGCGACAGCCCGGGTTAGGACGGGCGCAGTGATCTCCTCCACGTGCCCAATGGGAAGAGGTACGCGGCAGGGCTGTCCATTGTCTCCATTACTGTTTGCATTGGCTATGGAACCGTTGGCAGCACACACCAGATTGGGATGAGCCGACCCCGGCTTAGCTATACGAGGGGTTGAACAATATATTTCAGTCTATGCCGATGATCTGCTTATGTTTCTGGCTAATGCGAAAGATGTGGTGGAGGGGGCAAAGACGTTGCTCAATGAATTTGGTAAGGTGTCAGAACTCAGGGTAAATTGGGCTAAGACCTGCTTGTTCCTGGTAACTCCATCGGGTGCTCATCCCACCCAGGTCAAGGGCATTCGATGGGAGCCCAGTTGTCTGCCCTATTTGGGAACCAACGTTTATCATGCACAGGAGGATTTGTTGGAAGGGAATATTAACAGAGCAGTGAGGGGACTCAAGGTCAGCATGGCATTTTGGAGTACCCTGCCACTATCGGTTTGCCGGCCGGGTTGCCCTACTAAAGATGGTGGCACTTCCCTGACTATTGTGTTACTTCCAGACGCTGCTGATGTAGATACCAGGCCCCACCTTTAGATTACTATGCTCAATGATTGGGGGGTTCTTGTGGTGGACTGGCAGGCGGCGGGTGGCTTTAGACACGATGTTGTGCCCGAGAACCGAGGGAGGGCTGGCGGTGCCGGACCTTGAGCTGTATTATCTAGCCGCACAGTTGCAGTGGCGTACACAGGCAGTTGTGTTGGAGTTTCAGGGCGGAGGGCCGTTGGATCCCGTGCCACGTGTTCTCCTTTATAGTGCTCCAGCAGAAGTTACACTTGCGGACGCTTTCTAACGAAGAACGGACATTGAGGCTGTGCTGGAATAGGAGTCAACGCCGAGCTGGCATTGCACGTCCTTATGCACTGGAGATTCCACTAGGTATGTGTACAGCTCTCCCGCACGGGGAGACTGGACTGCATTTGCAGAATGGGAGACACGGGGAGTCCAGGTACTCGGGGACCGATATGAGGATGGAGCACTGCTGCCCTGTCAGACCCTAATGGATAGATTTGGGCTTCCCCGCGGAGATTATTTATTGCATTTGACCCTGATCTCAGCGGTGCGGCGGCATTGGCGGGAGGGCCTTTCGGAACTACGGACGGCCATGGCCTGTCAATACGTAGAGATGGCGGGTGGGACCTTTAAGGCAGTCACATGTTTATAAAGGTGCTTACTAGGAGAGGGAATGAAACCTCTGAGGGCATTACAGCAGAGGTGGGAGGCAGATTTAGGCATGGAGATCCCTGAGAAGGCGTCGGCACAAATCATTCAGAGAGCTTGGAAAAGTACGAGAAACGCCAGGTTCCAACTGGTTAATTTTTTTCATTTTGCATAGTGCCTACCTCACTCCAGCAAAGATTAAAAAATACTTTGCAACAGAGACTGCTCAATGTCTGCAGTGTAAATACAGAGGGAGCAGAGTTTATTCACATGATGTGGGATTGCCCGCAAATAGGCACATATTGGGAGGAGGTAGTAGATCTGCTCTGTGATATCACGGAGCGGCGAATTGAGGCTAACAAAGGTACCTGTTTGTTGGACTGGTTTCCCCACACCCCAAATACGAAAGTGACAAGTAAATTTCTGGACCTAGGACTGCTACTAGCAAAACGAGAGATCACAGTGCGCTGGAAGGCAAAGGGTGGACCTAACAAAGTGAGATGGAAAGCGGAGCTAGTCAAATGGGCAACAAGTGAAAGTATGGTTCGATTACAGCAGGCTGCGTGGCTTAGCAATGATAAGGCATTAGAGAGCGCGAGTGCATGGGAAGCGTTAGTAGCGTCGCTGCGGGGACCAGAGGAAAAATCAGAGGTAGACTCAGTCGGGAGGGAGCAGGTGGGGCCCACATGAAGAACATGGGCAACGGTGCATCCATTGATGCTTTCAAGCCGTGCATCACCACAGAAGGTTGATCCGTGATCAGGCTTTATAATGATAACATTCATCCGACGGGAGCTGTTGGGGAAACTAGTGATGTTGGAAAGGGTAGATGACATGTTAAAAACAATATAGTTAATCAAAACATACCAGAGTCTTTTACTTTCATTAATTTTGTAATACATGAGCTAGTCTCCTTTTGATTAACTATATATAAACCCAGGGGATAAGGACTAGCTTTCTGGTCCTCTCTCTCTCTCTTGATCCGCAATCATGTTAAAAAAAATAAAATCATAATCCAACTGGGAAGTGAACTAGCCATTTCTGTTTCTCACTCTCCTTTTGATACTTATCATATTCCATAATTTGCAATGGCTGACACAATCAAAAGGAGACAAGAGGTCTACAAAAGCCAAATATATGCTCTCCTTCATAATCTTGGTGTATTTGTCAATTTGAAAGCTTAGGTTCAGTCCCTGTTCAAAAGTCCTTATCCCAGGGCAAAAACCGTACTGTAAATCCGAAAGGATTTAATTTGATTCAGCCCAATCCTGGAGTCTATTCAAAATGATATGACCGACTATTTTTACTAGTAAGTCAAGCAAAGAAATCAGCAGATAAGACTCAGGATTAAGGCGGTTGCCTCTTTTTTATGCATAGAACTATGATTAACTCTGCCCATGTAGGTAGGAAACCTATACTGCAGCATGAGCCTAATACCAGGGTTAGTATGGGTCCCCACAATGAAATATTAACTTTGAACAAATCCACCGGAATACAATCGGGCAGGTCACTTTCCCCGCTTTACTATCATTTATTGCCCTGAAGACTTCTTCCAAACTAAAGGAAAAGTTAGCATTACCATAAAGTCAGCGATCTGCTGTGGTGTTCACAGTAATCTGTTTATACCAAAAGAAGGAGGGAAAGAGAAGCAGAGATTCATTCAGCTTCCATTATTGATAGACTCGTAATCAAAAACAATGAATCACTTGTGTCAGTTTTGCCAGAGTCTCTATGTATCTTTCACAGAGACCCTCATTCACACTAGCAAAGAGCACAGTAAATGTTGATTCTCCACTCCCACGGTTAGGGTCACAGCATCATCATTGGGTCTGTACCACCTGAGTGTTCAGTTCTCCAGGTGGTCTTCTGTCCTCCACCAGGAAGGAGACTATCGGGTTTGTGACAGTCGTGAGTGGTAGATGGATCGTGAAGAAGGGATGAGACATAAAATTACCTCTGTTCCTGTAAATACTTTTTTGATAGTCAGGAAAGGGATAATATTAAAAAAATTCAAGAGTGGTGCTGTTGTGGATGTGTTATTGATCCTCAGCACCTCGTGGTTGGTTGTGGTAGGTCGCCATGTTTCAGCCCTATGTTGCCCTAGTGGGTCGTGGGGCCTTCATAAGGACCGTTGTAAGAGCAATTGCGATATAGGGTCGAACAACATGAGTAAATAGATTCACTTACCACTCTTCGTCAGAGAGCTCAATTACTCAAACACTGATGTTGCTTTATAGGCGCAGACTCTGCCTATAACTATAACGAGATAAACCAACAGAAAAAAAGACAATGCATACTGATGACATACAGTGGTAACTTCTGTCTTGCCCAGTGAGGTCTTTTAATTTTAAAAAAATGGAGGAGCAGGAATGGGATTAGCCAACTACTGCACATTCAGAGTCTACTGATCTCAAAAAGAATATGTACAACTGTTCATGATGTGTCGATTTGTGAATTGAAATGAAGTAATTGTATATTTTACGGAAGAATATTAGACAAGACAATGCAGAGCGGTAGTGCTCATTAAACTGTACTAGCGTGTTAGCCCAAAGTCTATTTTTTTAATGGTGCAGAGACAGAATATCAATGTCGAAATATCGTACTGCATGAATATCGAGTAAGGAATATCAATGGTGGAAAATTGCAAGGTAAGTTTTTTAGTTTTTAAAAATATCGATTTTTGTGTAATATAGAAATATTGATTTTGTAAATATCGATGGCAAATATATTGTAAATACTATCGACTGTGTTTTTTTGTTTTTGTTTAATGTTGTTTTTTTAAAATTAATGTGGTAGTAGTTATTCTCTATGTTTTAATTTATATTGTTAGGAGCGGGATGTTGGGTTTATAGGGGATAAGGGTGGGGAGTAATTGAAAAATATTAATTTGTATATATATATATTTTTTTATTTAATGTATAAATTTGGATGTGAGCTGTTGGGTTTATAGGGGATAAGGTGGGGAGCAATTTAAGAATGTTGGTTAATAATGTTTTGTATGAAAAAAGTATTGAAAAATCTAAACATAAAAAAAATTTTTTTTTTAAAAACACTTTGAAGGTTTTCTAGGCTGCTAATATTTTGATGTAAATTGCATAAAAACCTTTCTAAATATTTTTTATAATAAAAAAAGAATTAAATACATATATGATTGGTTTATTATTTGAAAATGTATTTTTACATACATTGTTATTGTTTGTTTAATTTTTGTTGTAGTATTAATAAACATTTTTTTTAATTTGGATACTTAAGCATTTTTTAATTTAAAAAATGATAATTGTAATTTAGAATTCAATATTTTTATTATTTATTTTTGTGAGAAGGGGTATTTCAAATGTTTAATAATATTTATTTTTATTATTGCATTTTATATAAATTTTGTTTTACATTTTTAATTTTGATAAAAAGGTACATTTTTATAAAATAAAATTCATAGTTTTTAAATGTTTTATATCTTTACATATTTATAATTCTTAAATTCTTTGGCATTTTCCTTTATGTTTTTGGGGCGGGGGTTTATTTTCCAGCACTTTCCCTGAGTTTAGTTGGTTTTGGAGGTGGAATAGTAATTTATTATAGTTTATTATCCAGCACTTTCCCCGAGTTTAGTTGATTTTGGAGTTGGAATAGTAATTATTTAGGGTTTATTATCCAGGCTTTGCCTGAGTTTAGTTCGTTTTGGAATTGGAATAGTAAATGTTTATGGGTTATTATATAGTTTTTTTAGATTTTATATGTACATTCAAATAAAAGAGGAGACTTATGTTAGTTTTTATTGTTAACGTTTTTATGTGCAAACAGATGTATTTTTGTTGTTCATAATTAAATTGTTTTTATTTGGTTTTGTTATCCAATTTTTGAAAATATTAAAATCATGACTCAGAAATATTGATGTTGATCAGAATTTATTATAACGTATAATATATTTGTAACATATATTCTCCAGTATTAGGGGTGTCTTTCATAGATTCACATGCCTGAATCATTCCCCGTCGTCGGAGTGGGAGCCCACGGTACATAAAAAAGTAGTGAAATATACCCTTAGTACATAAGAGATAACAATATACCCAACCAGGAAGTAAAGTAGCCCTAGCTACAGTAAAAGAAACTTCCACATTAGAACCTGTCCATGTCATTATGTATGGACCAAACTGCAGCCAATCAGGCCACAGCTCCCACCAGCAAGCTCTCCCCAGAGACCCAGGCTCTCAGATTTTTTACCGCACGTCGTGTGATAGGGAGTCCTTCTGAGCTCTGCTCAATTCTTCTCTTGGATAAAGTTTCTTCTTCAAGGAAATGTCTTCTTCAAAATCCCTTTTTAGGGCCTGCGACTCGTGTGGAAAGGCGAGACGGTTTAAGGAAGATCCACACACTCGCTGCATCTACTGTTTATACCCTGACCATCAGGTTAAGGACTGCAGCATCTGTCGAAAATTCTCTCCTAAAACCCTCAGGGACAGAGAGGGTCGCCTGTTGCTGTGGCTGCAGAAAATGAAAAATAAAGATGAGCCACTTTCTGAGGTAGGAAGTTTTGCCTCAGAATCTACCAAGGGGTCGAAAAAACGGAGAGCTGAGAGTACTGTGCCTACTCCGAAAGCTAAGGTGTCTAAACACCAGCTCGCCTCACAGGAGCCTTCTACTTCAAAGGCACAGAAATCCTCTGAGAAATCTGTGAAGGTCCCGAGCTCTAAAAGAACGGAGTCTTTGGTGTCCCCCGTGAGACCTATGACTAAGGCACCAACAACGTTGCCAAATTCCAGTCAGGCTGCCTCTGCCATGACTTCTACATTGACTTTCTCCTCACCTAAATCGACCATGGTGATGTCCTCAGCTTCCTCTCCAACTTTTGTTCATGTGCAGGTTCGACCCATCTCGTCGACGAAGGTTTTCACACCTCTCGTCGACGATCAGACATCGACGGCACTGAAGCAGTCGACGAAGAAATCCTCGTCGTCGTCGACGATTGCTCCGTCGACAAAGAAGACCTCACTGTCGTCGACACCATCGTCGATGAAGATGTCGTCGACGGACCCATCGGCGACGAAGAAGACCCCGTCGACGGACACGTCGACGAAGACGTCGTCGACGAAGGTGAGGATTGTCCCGTCGACGGCCCCGTCGACGACCTCGTCGACGATGAAGACTGCTCCGTCGACGGTTCCCTCGTCGACGACGAAATCCAACACGTCGACGAAGGTGACGCCATCTCTAACAACGAGAGAACCATCAGCTTCTTCGTCAAAAGCGACGACACAGAGCTTGATTTTGCCAGGCAATCCATCTACGCCAAAATTGTCGTCTTGTACTGACCTACAGGTATGGTCGGCAAAGACCACTGCCATACCTCTTCCTTCTCCAGCCACTACTACGGCTTTGCTGCAAAAGAGGTCCTCTCAAACAACGCCATTATCGCCGCTCCAGATGCCAGATAGGCTGTTAGATTCTGAAGTAGAATCTGGAGATGAACTGTTTCAAGCGGCGGAAAGTCCCTCTGACTTATTAATACATGTAAAGGATCAGGAGGAAGACGAACAGCAAATCCAGGTACCTACATCGGTACCCACTTCTGCGACAGGAATGCAGATGCCGATGGAACTTTACGAGAATCTGCAGTATATGCTGAGCGATTATTATCGCCGATTCCCGCCTTCGGAATCGGGCGATTCGCATATTACCTCCCCTCAGCCTCGCGTGAGTAGAGGTCCAAGGCCTAATAGGCCGGAAGAGGCACAGGCTACCCGACCTGCCACGCCAGTATCTCCCCATCAACAGGAGGTTGGCGATTCTGATGAGGACACCCATGAGGAGGGGGAGTTGATTAGATCGGACTCGTCGGAGTATGAGGACTACCAGGCTGAATCGCCATCCCCAGAGGAACAACCGAAGGCTGACTCACCGCCGGTGGATATAGCGAACTTCCATAGACTTATGGACAAAGCCACTAAAAGATTTCTGGTTTCCATGGAAGCGAAACAAGATGACTGCTTTCTTTATGATTTCAAGACTTTGTCTCAGAAGCAGAGTTGGTCTATTCCCATTATAGACTTTATCTGGAAGGAAGGGCTTAAGATAATGGCCACGCCAAATTCTGCTCCCGCAGTATTGCCGAGAGTCGACAAAAAATATAGGGCGCCAGCCTCTTCACCTGCCTGTCTCATCGGCCAAGCTAAAACGTACTCAGTCATTGCGCAGGCAGCGCAAAAAAGAGCTAGGAACCCCTCAACTCAGGTCTCCATTCCAACGGACAGAGATGGCAGACGCCTCGATTCCATTGGTAAAAAGGTCTCCACTATCGCGGCCACCACGGTTAGAGCTGCTAATTCTTTAGCAATTCTTGGTAGGTATGACAGACAAATGTGGTCTGACATATCCCCATACATCCAAAAATTACCTGAGCCAGACCGCTCTGAGGCCATCAAAATCCTACAAGACGGCGAATGTGCGTCGTCGGAAATTATCGACGCTGCAGTGGACGTAGCGGCCACAGGTTTTAGACAGTTGGCAGGAGCTGCAGTGCTCAGACGAGAAGGATGGTTAAAATCTACGTCTTTTCGCCAGGAGGTACAGGCCAAAGTTTTAAATATGGCTTATGACGGCGAATTCCTGTTTGGCTCGCATGTGGACGAAGCCTTACAGTCCATTAAGAAGGATACAGAAACGGCACGTTCGTTGGGTACTCTGCAGTACCGTAAGTCTTCCTTTCGTGGGGCAAAAGGAAGGGGTAACTTCTCCAACAGAGGGGGCTATTACCAGCAACGCCCATATCAGACCAATCAAAACAACCAAAGGTACCAACCTTACAAACAACAGCCTTATGGCCAAAGGCGGAGCACCTTTACACAATCCAGAGGAAAATCCACTTATCGAGGTAGAGACAACGCCAACAAAAAGTGAGGAAAACATCCTGCCGCCACTCTGCCTATGCCAGCCACGAATTGGAGGAAGAATATCCCTGCATTACTCTCAATGGTCCAAAATTACAACAGACAGATGGGTCTTGGATGTAATCTCAAAGGGTCACGTATTGGAATTTGTAAAAGCCCCTCCAAATTCGCCCCCAAAAGGACCACCCCCAGCACATCTCAAGGAGCTGTTCCTCCAAATCAATGCAATGATTCGGAAAGGGGCAATCGAGAAGGTACCTCAACATCAGAGGGGTCAAGGGTTTTACTCTCGTTTCTTCTTGATACGCAAAAAGTCGGGGGAGTGGCGCCCCATCCTCGACTTGCGTGCCCTCAACAAATTTATCAAGCAATTGACATTCAGAATGTTGTCACTGCAGGAGATCCTCCAGTTTCTGACGGAAGGCGAACATATGGCAACCCTGGACCTACAGGATGCTTACTTCCACGTACCCATCTTCCCCAGGCACAGGAAGTTCCTAAGATTCAGAGTGGCCGGCAGGGACTTTCAGTTCAAGGTCCTTCCCTTCGGGCTACGTTCAGCCCCGAGAGTATTCACCAAGATGTTGGCACCGGTGGCGGCCCACTTACGGTTGCAAGGTATCCAGATTTATCCTTATTTGGACGACTGCCTTATCAAGGCCAATTCCTATGCCACCGCAAGCAGTCACGTCCAAACATGCCTGTCTCTATTTCAAGACTTGGGTTTTTCAATAAATTTCGAGAAATCATACCTGACACCGTCTCAGAAGACGTCTTTCCTGGGAGCGACTCTGGATTCCAGGAAAGCTCAGGTTTTCATTTCAAACGAAAGGCAAGCCAAGATCCAGGACCTGGCGAGAGCACTCCTCAGAAGAGAGTGCGTTTCAGTTCGACGATTAAAATCTTTCCTGGGGATGTTGTCATCATGCATTCTCCTGTCTCCGAACTGTCGTCTGAGAATGAGACCACTGCAAGAGGAACTCGGCCACCAGTGGGTGCAAGTATCCGGTTCCTTCGAAGATGTCATCGTCTTAACACCTCGAATGAAACACGCAATTCGGTGGTGGGCTCTGGCACGCAACCTGCAAGTCGGCCGCGCCTTTCTAGAAGAAGTCCCCAGTTTCGTCGTCACCACGGATGCCTCGCTGGAAGGTTGGGGCGCTCACCTTCAAGGGATGACAATCAGTGGCAAATGGAACGCACAACAAAGGACATGGCACATCAATTTGTTGGAGTTGAGGGCCATTTTCCTCGCCCTGACATCATTTCAAGTGACTCTGTCAAACTCGTCCGTGTTGATCCGAACAGACAACACGACGAGCATGCACTACCTGAACAAGCAGGGGGGCACAAGATCGGCCCGTTTGTCTCAGCAAGCTCAGGAAATCTGGAATTGGGCCCTGGAACACAATATCAACCTGACGGCAGTTCATGTCCCGGGAGTAGCCAATGTCCTGGCAGACTCCCTAAGCAGATCCAAAAGCAGCACTCACGAGTGGGAACTGCATCAGCCAGCTCTGGACCACATTTTCCTGAGATGGGGTCGCCCCGAGATAGACCTATTCGCGACCTACCACAACAAGAAATGCACCCATTTCGCGAGCTGGACTCCTCACAAGGAGTCGTGTGGGGACGCTCTCTCTCTGAACTGGAAACAAATCTTTGCCTACGCCTTCCCTCCGATCCCTCTGATCCCCAAGGTCATCAACAAAATGAGGAGACAACCGTGTCGTCTGATTCTAATTGCCCCACGGTGGCCCAGACAATACTGGTTCACGCAGCTTCTTCTCCTCTCAGAGTGCGATCCAGTTCAGCTGCCTCAAATTCCGGATCTTCTGACTCTACAAGGCGGAAAAATATATCATCCAGACCCTCATTCTCTAAAATTGTCAGCTTGGCTCCTCAACACCATGAGTTCGCGCATTTGAACATTCCTCAAGACTGTCAGGAGGTCCTGGACAATGCTAGGGCGCCTTCCACGAATAAAACTTACAGGCTCAAGTGGAAGCGGTTTTGTGCTTGGTGCAGGACTGTGGGTTTACATCCTATCCATGCTGAACCAGACAAGATTTTGCCCTTCTTTTTACATCTTGCTAAATCGGGCTTGGCACACTCTACACTCAAGGTGTTCTTAGCGGCAATATCGAGATACCGACAGGACGGTCAAACTTCGCTGTACTCTGCAAGGATTGTCCAGCAATTCTTTAAGGGTTTATTCCGCATGTTTCCACCAGTCCGTAGACCGCCTCCATCCTGGCACTTGAATATTGTATTAGCTCAACTCATGCGCCATCCTTTTGAGCCAATTCATAAAGCTGATCTAAAATTCGTCACCTGGAAGGTGGCTTTGCTACTGGCCTTGACATCTGCCAGAAGGGTCAGTGACATACAGGCATTTTCCTCTAAACCACCTTTCTTGCAATTCACAAATGATTCAGTGATACTGCGCACCAACCCGAGGTACATACCCAAGGTGCCATCGGATTTCCACCTGAATGAGCCAGTCATCCTTAAAACGTTTTTTCCAAGTCCGCAATCTCCAGCGGAACGAACTCTACACACGCTGGACATCAAGCGGTGTCTCAAGTTCTATCTCTCCAGGACAGCTGCCATCAGGAAAACTGATCAGTTATTTGTTGCGCATGGCAAACCACGTCAAGGCAGTGCAGTCACTAAACAAACTATCGCTAGATGGGTCTCTTCAGCGATTGGACTCTGCCATCTACAGGCGGGTAAACCCTTGCCAACCTTGCCCAGAGCACATTCTACGAGAGCAGTTGCTTCCTCAACTGCTTTGTTTGCTGGTGTGCCTCTCCTGCATATCTGCAGAGCTGCTACCTGGTCCAGCAGGCACACATTCACGAGGCATTACTGTCTGGAAGCTTCGAGCGACACCGATGCCTCGGTGGGGAGAGCAGTCCTGCGTAATCTTTTCCAATAAGGTGAGCCTCTGCTATTTCTCTCCCACCTCCTCTTGCTCTTTTACGCCTATTTTATTATTCCTTTGTGGTTTCTGCATTACTGCTATGTGCCTTGGCGTCCAAGAGCTGTATATAATGCTATGACTATTACTGCTCACTACTCTGATTCAGGCATGTGAATCTATGAAAGACACCCCTAATACTGGAGAAGAACAATAGTTACTTACCTGTAATCTGTGGTTCTCCAGTATTGGTGTCTTTCATAGATTCACATGCACCCACCCACCTCCCCTCAGAGGCTCACTTGGCTTTTTTCTTCTATACTTATTCCGGTACACTCCGGTGCTACAAAAATCTGAGAGCCTGGGTCTCTGGGGAGAGCTTGCTGGTGGGAGCTGTGGCCTGATTGGCTGCAGTTTGGTCCATACATAATGACATGGACAGGTTCTAATGTGGAAGTTTCTTTTACTGTAGCTAGGGCTACTTTACTTCCTGGTTGGGTATATTGTTATCTCTTATGTACTAAGGGTATATTTCACTACTTTTTTATGTACCGTGGGCTCCCACTCCGACGACGGGGAATGATTCAGGCATGTGAATCTATGAAAGACACCAATACTGGAGAACCACAGATTACAGGTAAGTAACTATTGTTCTTTTTCCTGTTCATTTGCAAAATTAAAAATATATTTTTACATATTTTTTTAACAGTTTTGAATAATATTACATTTTTCTGAAGTATAGTTATGTAATAGTAAAGTAAATATATTTCCAGTTCTTTAAATATAAACGTTGTGATTTTTCATTACTTATCACTTTTTATGGAAAAAGTAAACATTTTAGCACATTTCATTTTACATTTAAAAAATACATTTTAGAGGGGCGTGGCTTCGAGGGCGAAGATGGCGGACGCGGCTCTGTAGAGCTCCTGCCAGCCCGTTCATTATCCGATAACTTATCCTGGCCCTACCTCTTCTTCCCCCATCTCAGCTAGTGCAGGAGTTTCCTGGAGTCCAGAGGATCCCGGTGGTGTGCTTCATTGAGCTCTGGGCGCCCGCTGGCGCGACCATCGAGGGCCGCCCATTCTGGGCCTACTTGCCGCGTGGCGAGCCGGGGCCTCGATTTTTCATCCTCCCGCTGGTGGCGCCACGGGACCGGCGGGGCCTCAGTCAACTTGGCCCGCGCTGTCGGGGCGGAGTCACTGGAGCCGGAGTCAGGGGCTCGTGACCGTGCCCGGCAGAGAGTGGTCCCGGCTCGTCGATGGAGGGGACCTCCAGCTTATCCTGATTGCCCCGTCTTGTCTCTAGCGGGGCTGCGACGGGCCCGGGGACGGAGGATCCGGCGGTGGACCCTGGCCTGGTGGCCCCGGCGCCTCGGTGGACGGAGGAGTCCCCTCCCTCGCTCCAGGGTCTGCTTTCTCTCCCGACGACGTGGGACGGCCTGCACCGGTAGCCGTCCCTCCAGTGACCCGTAGCGGATTCTTTCCATCGGCCCACCCCGTCGGCGGCCATGACGAGGGGCAGAGGCGGCCACACCGCGGCCACGACGGGGCCTATGGACAGGTTTGCTGGCCCGGGGAATGGTGCCGGAGCGGCCGGGGGGAGCCAGACGGCCGGCCCGGACAATGCAGCGTTGCTCACGGCCATCACGCAATCCCGGGACATGCTGGACGCGAAGATCGGCGCGGTGGGCGCCGACGTGATGTTGCTGCGCCAGGACCTCCGCAATGCGGTGGCCCGCATCACAGAGACAGAAACCCGGGTCACGACGGTGGAAGGCGATGTGGGTGCCCTGAAGAAGAGGGTCGCCGATCTGGAACAGACGCAGCGGGGCCTAGCGCTCCGGGTGGAGGACGCCGAAGGGCGGGCACGGCGAAACAACCTCCGCTTTGTGGGCTTTCCGGAGGGGTGCGAGAAGGGGCCTATGGACGTCTTCCTTTCCCGGTGGCTGGAGAGCTGGCTGCCCCCGGACGTCCTATCGAACTGTTTTGTGGTGGAACGAGCCCATCGGGCCCTGACACAGAAGCCTCCGGCTGGAGAGCGGCCTCGCCCGATCATAGCCCGGATCCTGAACTACCACGACAGAGATGTCATCCTCCGGGAGGCGAGGCTCAAGGACACCCTGCAGTTCGATAATTGCAAAATCATGATTTTCCCTGACTATACAAAGTTGGTTCAACAGCAGCGACACTCCTTTCTGGCGGCCAAGGCCAGACTCCGGGGCCTGAAACTCCAGTACTCCCTGCTGTACCCGGCCCGCCTTCGGGTCATTTTCAACTCAAGGACCCACTTCTTTGATACCCCGGAAGCCGTCTTTGCTTGGACCGACGAGGCGGTCCGGCTTCGCCCACATGCTCAGCCGGGGCTCCACGCCGGCTCTTCCCGCAGTTCTTCTCAGGAGCGGGGCGAACAGCCGGCCAAAGGGAAGCGGCACCGCAAGTCCCGATCGAGGCGGAGATCCCTGTCTCGGGACCCTCTTTTGGGCGACACGCAGCCGGAGACAGATCATTCTGGCGGGGGGTCGTGACTTCCAACGGCCGACCCTTCTACTGATATCTACTTCTCACTTGGGGTCACCTGCTGACACGGCGGAGCGCTGTTCAACGATCCAGGCTGGATCTGGTGCAGTATTACTTGGCCTTTACGGGCCTCAGCGGGACTCATGTGGACCAATGCACTATATATGCGATGTTATTGCTAATGCTTATTGATGGAGGTGGGGGGGGGTGGGCATGTTTGGTGGGCTGCCTCCTGCTGTTGGGGTTGGGGAGGTTCGTGTTTTGGGGTGTGTGCTTGGTTAGTACTTGAGGGGTAAGTGGGATCCATTGGTATGCCTAACTTTTGGTGCTCTGTTTTGTGCCTTAACTACCGTATGCCGCGACAGGTACTTCATTGTTTCTTGAGGTATTGGGGTGGGGGTGGGGGGACGGGGTTGGTTTGGTGGTGTGTCGGGGGGGTTGGCTGTGTGGGGGATGTGGGAATTGGGGTACCGTTCGTTGGGGTGCACGTGATCTTTCTGACCTATGCTACTGTGGGGGTTGGGGCCTGGGCCGGGGGCTGGGGTGTGTGGGGTTTGCTGTATCGAGATGATGGCTGACGTCCCTTGCTTGGCGCCTTCTGGCGCCGCTATGCACATTCTTAGCTGGAATGTCCGGGGTCTCTTGGATAAGATAAAACGGGGGGCGGTGCTACGCTGGGCCAAAAGGGATCTTGCAGACGTGCTCATGCTCCAAGAAACGCACATGCTTGGTACGAAGGCCCTAAGTCTCCAGCGCTTTGGTTTCCACCAGGTGTTCCATGCCGGGTTTGCCAGGGGCTCCAGGGGGGTGGCTATTCTTGTTCATAGGCGCCTGGCGTACACACACGAGCGCCAGTGGCTGGACCCCCAGGGGCGCTTCGTGTTCATCCAGGGGAGAGTTGGTGTGGAGCCGGTGGTGTTTGGGTGTGTGTATGCTCCCCCCCCTCTGCAATGGGCTCTGGCTGAACGGTTATTCGCTTTATGGGCTGAACTCCCCGATTCTTTGGCGGTGATTGGCGGCGATTGGAATGATGTGGTGAATGTGGCTGTGGACCGGCAGCGGAGTCTTGGGGTGGCGCCTGTCCCCACTCCTACGCGTCTGGGCGCTATGTTGGATGTGTTGGGTTGGGCTGATGTATGGCGGCATTTACACGCGGAGCGCCGCGAGTACACTTACGTCTCAGCGGTTCATGGCTCCCTTTCGCGCCTAGATTATGTCTTCGTCCCACGGGCCTACCTTGCCAGAGTGAAAGGGGCGGCGATTCGGCCTCGCGGGCTCTCCGACCATTCCCCGGTGGCGGTCCAGATAGACCTACATAGACCGCGCCAGCCCTTCCGATGGCGAATGTCCACGTGGCATCTGCAGCGACCCGACTACTCCCAGCATATTCGTGGCGCTATTGCCCAGTACTGGCAGGATAACCTTGATGTGGGGGTGGACGCGGTGACAGTTTGGGAGGCCATGAAACCCACGCTGCGGGGTGTCGATCTAGCATGGTGCTCGTCGGCTCGCCGGGCGCGGTTAGAGGGCATAGCCGCGGCGGCGGAACGGGTGGAGGAACTGGAGGCGCGCCACAGAACTGCGGCGGATGACATCTCCCTGCGACAACTCCTGCAGGCGCAGCAGACGCACTCTGCAATCCTATTGAATAAGGCTCGACAAGCGTGGCTGGCCACCCGTAGCCGGGTATATCAGTGGGGCGACAAATCGTGCAAGATGCTTCATCGTCTATGTCAACAAACCTTGCAGCCTCTTACGCTCCCAGGCCTTGTCGACGCTGCGGGTGTGGCTATCACGGACCCGGCTACTCTGGCCGCAAGCTTTGCGCATTACTATAGGGGTCAGTACGCCTCCCGGGAGGCTCTTGCTCCCGCTGCCATCGCCGACTATCTTGCCTCGGTCCCCCCGGCTGCGGTGCCGGATGAGGTGCGGGACGCTCTTGACCTCCCCCTGACGGCGGAGGAACTTGGAGATGCGCTAGGTCAATTGAATGTGGGCAAAGCGCCTGCACCAAGCGGCTTCCCCAGTGAGTTCTATCGAAAATTCCATCTGCAGCTAGGGCCGCATTACTTGCGTGCACTGGAGGCAGCGCGTGGGCAGGGCCGCCTCCCGCCGGACTGGCGGCATGCTGAGATCGTTGTGTTCCAGAAGCCGGGGCGACCCCCGGACCGCCACGACTCCTACCGACCTATCTCCCTTATTAATTTCGAGGCCAAGCTCTTGGCCAAAGCACTCGCGAACCGCCTGCTTCCACACATCACTGCCCTCGTGCATCCTGATCAAGCTGGCTTTATGCCGCGCCGGGCGACGCGGCACAACATTCGGCGGGCGCAGGCGGCGATTGATGCTATCGGTGCCTCGGAGGACCAGGCGGCGTTGTTGCTGGCCGACATAGACAGCGCCTTTGACTCCGTCAGTTGGACCTTCCTATTCACTCTTCTACCGCTGTTGAACCTTGGCCCGACCTTCATCTCCTACGTCCGCTTGCTCTACACGGAGGTTACTGCCTCGGTGCGGATATCGGGGGCGGCCTCAGCGCGATTCCCGGTTACCCGAGGCACACGTCAGGGGTGTCCACTCTCTCCCTACCTATTTGCGCTGGCCATGGAGCCGCTGGCGGCTAGGGTCCGCGCTGACGCGCTGTATCGGGGCTTCGTCTGGGGCTCGGACCACACTGACCGCATTGCTTTATATGCAGACGACGTGCTCTTCTTTATGACCGACCTCCGAGTTACTGGCCCCCGGGTTCTAGAGTTGATGCAGGGCTTCGGCCAGGCGTCGGGACTCTATCTTAACCCGCGCAAATCGACTCTCTGGGTGCTGGGTGATGGCGCGATGGACTTTCCATGGGCAGCCTCCCTTCGGATGGCAGTGGAGGGGGTGAAGTACTTGGGAGTCTTTCTCTCTGCCTCGCCTACGGTGGCATGGGGCCGGAACATTCAGCCGGTCTGGGACCGGGTCCAGCTGGACATCAAAACGTGGACACGTATGCCCCTTAACATATATGGCCGGTCGGCCATCTTCAAAATGGTGGCCTTGCCTCATCTTCTTTACCAGCTGCAGAACCATCCATACCCGATTGACCCGCAGTGGTTTCGCAGTGTTGACTCGGTGTTAGGCAGGTTCTTGTGGGCTGGAGGTGCCTCTAGAGTGGCGCTCCGTACGTGTTTCCTCTCTACCTACTGCGGTGGCTTGGCTACCGCGGATATGCTGTCCTACTATCAGGCCTCCCATCTCCTGGTGCTCAACGAGTGGTGGTATGGGGACCGTGGTGACCCGGCCTATGCCCTGGAGCACATTCTGATGGACGGCGCCTCTCTCCACACTCTGCTGTACTCGGCCAGGAGGAGGCGGCTGCTCCCCCGCGTGACCCAGTTAGTGTTTGCCGTTTGGCGGAGGGCTCTACACCGCATGGGGTGGTGGGGCAAACTTACGGCGGAGACTCCGCTGTGGCGTAACGGCCTGCTGCCAGCGCTGGCGTCGCTGCAGGGCTTTGACGGCTGGGACACAATCGGGATTTCGTCCCTGGGGCATGTTCTCTCCGGCACCACTCTTAAATCCTTTCAGGAGCTCAGCACTGAGTTCGACATGCCCAGGTCCCAATTCTTTCGCTACCTCCAATTCCGCCACGCCCTTACTCCTAGCCTGGTGGGGCTGGAGCAGCTCCCAGACTTCAGTCCCATAGAAGCGAAGCTGTTTATGGGTGACTTAGGTGATAAAAAAGTCTCCCAGATCTACCGATCCCTGGTCACGCACTGCTCCCCCTCACTCCTGACACTGAAGGCCCTATGGGAAGCCGATGTCGGCCCCTTGGACGAAGACGATTGGCGCGAAGCCCTGGAATCCCCCCGGGGGACGGCCATTGCAGTCCGCCTCCGCTTTATACAATTTAAATATCTGCACCGAGCTTATTTTACGAGGGAGCGACTGTGGCGGGCGGGTCTGATTGCCAACCCGGAGTGTCTGCGGTGTGGTTCAGAGAGGGGCACCCTCCTTCATACTGTATGGTCTTGTGAGCGGTTGACTCGGTTTTGGGCTGGGGTTTGGGGTTGCCTGTCTGAAGTGCTGGGATGGGACTTGCCCCGTACACCCCGGTTGGGCCTTTTGCATGTATTGGAAAACATTGGGGGCAACGTCTACAAGCGCCACCTGCTGCTGTTGGGACTGGTGGTGGCAAAGAGGGACCTGGCGCAGGCCTGGAAAAGCGAACGAGCCCCTCCCCTTAGTGCATGGAAGGCAGGCCTGGACTTCATCATGGGACTGGAGCAGCCTGTTTTTGAGGCTCGGGGGTGCCCCCGCAAGCATTTCAAAATATGGAAGCGGTGGGCGGACTATAGGGGCCTCCCCCTTGACCCTCCCATGGACATGGACGATGCATTGCCTCAGGATGTGGACCCTGCACCTTAGGCCGCTGGCCGACCCCACATATGTCCCTCTTCTATTCTGGTTGCTTAATGATCACGTGCACAGGGTTAGGGTGGGATAAGGGGTGGGCAGTAGTTGGGGATTGGGGGGAGTTCTGGGGGGTTGGTGGGTGGCTGTGTGTTCTGAATATTTTGAAAATTGCTGTATACGAGGGGTTCGATGCTATGCCATAAATGGGCCTTTTTATACTTGCTGTTGACAGTCTCCTCCTGATTGTGGAGGGCTGTGCCTGCATTTGCTTGACCCTCTAATAAAAATGGTTTTGAAAAAAAAAAAATACATTTTATATAATTGTATTTTTGTTGTAAATTGATATATTATGTATTTTAATATATTATATTTTTTGTCTTTGATAATATAATATTTAACATATATTTTATAAATTGTTGAATATTTGTTGAACATTTTCTTTTTTACAATAAACAATAAAATACATTTAGGGCACATTACGTTGGTGGACGGATACAGATTTGGGACTGGCCACCAATGAGGCGGCTTACCCACACTCCTAATAACAATGCGAACGCCACCATTGCAGTCAGATCACCTATATTTTGCATTGTGGCAGGGATGCAGTCAGCAGCCCCCACCACAATGCAAAATAGAGGGTGCAGACTCATCCCTGCACTATGTGACAGGCACCCTGCGGTGCCTGCCACATGGGGCAGGGATATGTAGGGATTCCATGCCCCTGCACCTGGGATTGAGGGGGCCCGCTATGGGCCCCCAAATCTGTTTCCACCATTCGTTTTGCGGCGGGTTGTCGCAGCAAAAAGAACAGAGGAAAGGGATATCAGCAATGTGGGCCAATTTAATTTTCCCGACAGGCGGTCGGAAAAGGACCACTTGTCGGAAGCGTGGCGGGCGGTCTTTATGACCGCCACGCTTCACCAACGATTCCCCCCGCCACCATAATATGGCAGGGGGGAAAACAGCAGTTCGATGGTGGAGGGCCCACCACCGACCGGCTGGAGGTGGCGGGCCCTCTGCCATCCTAAGGAGGCCCTTCATTTTTGGGACTTTTAAATTATTTTTCCATTCTTGTCTATGGGGAGTCAGTCTTTTTAAAAATTTTATTACGCGCCCATTTTTTCCCTTTTTCTCACTTTTCTATCTGTTTTGTTTTTAGTCATTTTGCAAGACGGAACCTCGCGTTTGGGGGCTGTGTTTCGTCGGTTATTGTAAGTTTGATTTCATTTACTTTTCAGTTAGTTTTAGGATAGGGGCGAGGTAGTAGTAGTGTAGTTAGATTTGTTACGGCATTAATTGTTCATTTTTGTTGTAGTTAGGTGTTTTTTTGGTAGTTTAGTGTTTTATGTGTTTGACGTAGTGTTGAAGAGAAGTAGAGTGTTATGTAGTGTTAGTTATGTATTGTTTAATTATGTTATGTTGTATTTAATGTTGAGATTAATGTGTGTGGGTTTGTACATGTTATTGTGGGAGGGTATTCTTTTTTTTTCTTCACAGGTTTCCAAATTTGTGAATGGGCATTTCTTTTAAAAAAAAAAAAGGAAAATGTATTTTGTTTCTTTAAAACAAGTTACTTTTTTACATTTCCGTTTGTTTTTCAGGTTTGTTGGAGGGTTTTGTTTTTCAAGCTAATTTTCGGGTTTTTGAGGGTTTCGTTATTGAGAGGATTGCGTCATTGGAATATTTTTTCTACAGTTGATTTTTTGCATTTTTCTGGGCTTTCTTTTCGGATGGATTTGTCTTTCTATTTATCTACTATGAATTTGTTTGTTTTCGAGGACCGTCTACTGCGACATAACTGTAAGTTATTTTTTATTATTATGGCTGAGAAATGTTTTATGTTACATTTTGTTTGTTTCTTTTTTATTTTATTAATTATATAATGTCATGTATATGTACTTTTTAAGTTTAAAATGACATATTTTAATTATTAATTTAAAAAAGAGTAGAATTATATTGCTTAAATGTTTTGTGATTTTAAAATGCGTATGATGTTTAGCATTGTTTTTTGTTTAAAGTATAGATTTAGCAATCATGTCTAGGTATTCTAGCTCCTTGGTGTTTGCAAATAATTGTGTTTTGTGTTGTAGGTATTCATACATTGTCTTTGTTTGCTTACAGAGTTTAGGGCCTATTTTAGTTAGGGATTGCTCTAGCCTTAGTTTTTGATAGCTCTGTCCTTTTTTTGGCTTCTATTAGTTTGTGTAAGGTTGGTTGTCCTTTTTCTATTGTGGCTTGGAAGGCATTATACCACCCTTCCACCGAGTTATTAGTTTTAGCTTTTTGAGCTAGAGAGTTATCATAGACGTTCCACCAGGAGATTTGGAACTTTGGTTGTCTACGGTGCCCTGACCTATATAGCCTTCCCATCCAAGGGGCCCATTAGGATGTCGGGCGGATTGCCTCGGCCAGGGTAGCGGTGGCCACCGCCACCCTGGCAGAGGCAATCCTTCCCTGCATTCCCCCCGCCATATTACGATGGTGGAGGGGACCGCAGCGGTGGGAAACACCGCCCGCCTGTTTTCCGCCCCGGTCGCCTTGTGGCCGGGGCGGAAAAGGGATAACATGGTGGCGGTGTCTATCAGACCCCGTCAGCCGTATTAGAATAGGCATTTTTCAATGCCTGTCCGTGGCGGCAATGCCGCCATGGAAAGGCATGCGGTGTTCACTCTGGGGGGCCCCTGTGGGCCCCCAGAGTGACGGCCAAAGGGGGGTGGCACACAGGGGGTACCTATGGTACCCCCTTGCATTTGCATAATCGCTGCGGCAGGCACCGCGCGGTGCCTGCCGCTTCGATTATGCAAATGCATGCATTTGTTATTAACATTGTGGCGGGCGGTGCAGTGAGCACCGCCCGCCACAATGTTAATTTGAGGAATGCGCCCGCCACTGTGGCGGGCGCATCCTAATGCCAATGTCGGGATCCCCGCCCTTTAGGCGGGCGGTCCCGATCTCCGTTAGGGTGGCGGGCGGACTTTTTCCGCCCGCCATCCTAATGGACCCCCAAGTGTCTTCAAAGTAGCCTAGGAAGGGAGTTTATTTTGTTTTGTTTGCTTGGTAGAAAGGCCTTTCAGGAAGTATATTATAGTGGTTGGCATTTCAGTTGTTGGTACATGGGTCAGGGGTATTCATTTTTAGATTTGATAGGCAAAGTTGCTATTGGTCGCATAATCTATACTTAGGGCCCGATTACGATCTCGTTCGGAAGGGCTCCGAATCGTATGCAGAATTGCCTAAACTAATCCGGAGCCCTAGTTCCCGACCGCACCGTTCACAGTTCCGAACGACCAAGTACGATGCCTTGAAAGCCTTAGGGCTCATCGAATCAATTCTGCAAGGCATTCCAAGAGATAGAGCCTTCCGGATCACAATTGTAAAGCTCTATGGACTAGGTTTTCCAATTGAGCAAGTACGATGAACGATTCAGACAGCCTTCACAAGTTGCTTTGCACGGATCGAAAAAGCTGCTGGAATTGGTCTTTGGGGCCCGTAGCAGGCCCGTGGCAGGCCCACCTTCACCCTTGGCCCTCTGCATTGGGACCGTGGGGGTTCCCTCTTCCTACCTTTTTGTGGAAAGTAGTTGTTGGTGTGTTGTTTTATTATTGTAAGGAGCTCCATGTAGGTTTTGCTTATTGGGGTGTAGTGTTTTTGTGAAGGGGATGTTAGTGTCTTCATATTTGCTGTGGCTAGTATATAGTTGGTAAAAATTCTTGGGGCAAACTTTTGAATGTGTAATCCATCATCCACATTTTGCACTTTTTTTATTTTTGTATGTTGTTGTTGGTGGCAAAGATAATAATTCATTTTTCATGACTGTTATTGTCATGAAGAATGAATTTCTCATTTTTCTGAACTGATGTCGTAGGTCTGAATGTATGTTTATTATACATTTGTAAAAAGAAGACATGTAACTTGTACTATGCTGCAATGTAACATAAGTGAACTGCTGAATACTGAGCACGTTAATAAAGAGAGTTAAACAAAAGATTTCTATTTCTGCATACGTTTGGGGGAGGGTGGTGTTTGAGCAGTAGCTCTATTAGTTCTGGCTATTAAACTTTTTAGAGTGGGGGTGGATGGTAATTGTCCTCTGACATATTCAGGAACCCTAGTTAATACGTTTTTTAGTATTTGGGCACTAGTCTGTTGGGAGCCGGTGCTTGCTTCTCTGATTGTTTCTAGAGCATCTCTTACCTCGATTTCTGACACATTGGGGGGATGGTTGTGTTCCCTGACATAACTACATTTGTCTCTACTGTTGTGGCTCTCCCACAGCAAGAATTGGAGTAGTATTTACAACATTTCCAATGGGTTTTGTTTCCTGTGATTTTTTCTTGCGTGTAAGTGTAGCCCATGTAGCACAGAAGTAGTTTTCCCTTTTGTGATGTCATGAATTTTGTTCCTTCTGCCATTTTTTCAGTAAACATGTTTGTATAATTATTATATTTGAAAATAAACTTACATTTGTCTGAATTTTCTAGTTGGATATTTTATCAATGGTCGGGGTTGATTCACTAGTTTCTAAATGTTATTTTTATTAAAGTGTTACATTTAATTTGATTATTTCGTTTATTTGGTTTCTATTTTTTAGTTGAGAAAAATATACTTACTATGTTCAGTTGATGAAGTTTATTTCGTTGATGTTGTTTTATTGAAGTTTGAAGAAGCTGTGAAGAGAAAAGTATTTGTTATATTCAATTCAATTAATAACTTTATTTCGGTCGAAGACCATAAAAGTGCACATAAAATACATACAAGCACAAAATATTAAAACAATAAATAATCATCAAATGTTAAGAAGAAAATTAAACAACGAGTTATCAAGAGCTGGAAAATAGACAGTGTCATATTTACTACAGTTAGGTTAAGAAAGTGTGTCTTCTACGCCACATACTAAATAAATAACGGAATACAGCAAACACAATAGGGGGATGGGTATCATAGGTTAGCATCCTGCAAGCCTGATTGAAATTCAGGAGTTTAAAGTTCTTGCAAATTGTAGTCAGCCAATAGTTTCTAATTGTAGAATAGGCAGGGCAAAAAAACAGTACATGTGGAACATTTTCGATTTTAAAATCACATGCAGGGCAAGCTTCATTGTTAGATTTTAACCATTTACATGTAAATGACCTAATAGGTAAAATGCCATGCCTTAGCTGAAGATACAACTTTCTAGCAAGCGGAGGTTCCATTACATCCAGGAATTCCTCAATTTTAGATTCCGATTTTACTAAGAGGAACTCTGTCGTTAGCCTGCCCATAGTTGCAGAGCTCTGTAATATTAGAAAATTCTGCCTCTGTATCTGAGTGTGGAGTTCAATTTTTGATATCCCAAGGCAATAGGTCTCGGGTGTTTCCCAAAGTTCTGGAAGGCCTATCCGGGTACTAACAGCCCTTATGTGCTGCAGCCATGGGATTTTTTTACATTTAAGGGAGGTCCAAACCTCAGATAATTCTGCTCTGTAGTCGGCCAGTTCCGGGACTGACCAGAACCTCTTCCAATACATAATTGGTCTTGATCTTGTAATCTCCTCTATAGGCCCCATCCCAAGGTCTAGTCTAAGAGGGATCAATGGAGTACTTGCCGGTAATCCAACTAGATTCCTCATGAAGCTTTGTTCCACCCTTTTGAGGTTCAATATCTCTTTATGCCCCCAAAGTTCGGCACCATAAATTGCAGCAGTTCTGGCCTGATGACAATATATTTCCAGAGCCGGAGACACCTGCTTAAAGACTGACCCCCTAAATACTTTACTTATACCCCCCGCTATCTGCGATAATTTGAGTGCCGACTTGGCAATCTGCGTGTTCCACTCAAGGCTCTCTGTCAAGGTAACACCCAAATATAAAAAAGTCTTGACCCTCTCGAGGGAAATACCGTTTAAGACCGGGTTTGGGCGTGTCCGCTTCAGGGGGTTGAGAATCATGAACTTTGTTTTTTCCAAGTTGATTTCCAATCCCCGCAGCGCGCAAAATGCTACAAATCCGTCCAGTGTCTTTTGAATGGCCGTTGATGTTCTAGACAACAGGAGAGTGTCGTCTGTGAACATCAGAGTGGGCACTCACACTGTGGCCAATTTTGGGGCATCATTGTCCACCACACCATTCAGATAGTCCACAAGTCCATTAATATAGAGACTGAATAGTGTGGGCGCCAAGACGCACCCTTGGCGCACACCTTTCTGGACAGAAAATTGATCCGTGAGGTCGCCGTACCTTCCACACCTGACCTGCACATAATTGTTTGTGTGGAGCCTGGATAGAATAGCAAATAGATAGGGCAGGAGTCCCAAGTCTGCCAACACCTTCCACAATTTTGCTCGAGGGACTAGGTCAAATGCTGCCCGCAGGTCCACAAACACAAGGTAGAGGCTGCCACTCTCTACACTTTCTATTTTCCATTACAGGACCTGCAAGCAAAATATTTGATCTAGGGTAGAGGTGCCAGACCTAAAGCCTGCTTGGAGTGTGCTTAAAATCCCGTTCTCATTAATCCACCTAAGGATCCTATCGAGAACGATTCTCCCCATTATCTTTTGTGATGTGTCTATTAGGCTAATGGGTCTATAATTTGAGGGGGTAAGTGGGCAGCCCTTTTTAAAAATTGCACAATCTCAGCTCCCAACCAAGTTGAGGGCAGATCGGCTCCCAGCAAGATCTCATTGAATAAAACAGCCAGGTAAGGTGGCCAAATTTTGGGTTGTGTATGAAACAAATCCCCTGGAATTTTATCCAGTCCGGGGGCTTTATTGGGGAGCAATGTTCCTATTGCTACCTTGACCTCTCTCAGTGTGATAGGTTCAACCTGGGGGAGACAGATAGGAACTACGATCATCTTTTCACAATCTGCAACCCCGGGGACGCTTTGGGTTTGTTGGGGTCCAGAGGTTTCATGAGTTAAGATGTCAATCTCAGGAATACCGTATAATACACCAAAGTACTTTTCCCATATTGCAGGAGCAATATTAGGGGCAAACACAGGGGTGAGCCCACTGAGGCCAGTTGCAACAATGGACCAAAATTGTTTAGAATCCCTACACCTTAATGCAGTTCCTAGCTCCTCCCACAACATGACCTCCCATTCCTTCTAAGCATCATAGATTGCCTTTTTGTACAGAGAGCGTTGGACCCTAGTAGCTCCAGTGTTCTTTATTTTTACTGCTGACAACAAAGCCTTTTTGGACTTTCGGCAGGCGGCATTGAACCATGGATGCGTCTTCATCCGGGGCAAATTTACCCATCTCACGGGATAAAGGGCGTCCTTTAAAACGGCAACCAATTGGTTATGTATATCAGTGGCCCTTCCCCTGGAAACAAGATTCCCCATTTCTACAATAAATGGAATAATGATCTCATATAATTCAGCAAGTTTGGTTGGGGAGTCTTGGAAATCTGGCCATTTCACCCTTCTCCTACAATTAGCTAATATTAGTGGTTGCAAGGCACTTTTTTGGGCAGGCGGTGGATTTGTCAGCCCAAAACTCCCCATGTTTGTATAATTATTACATTTGAAAATAAACTTACATTTGTCTTGTTGAATTTTCTAGTTGAATATTTTATCAATGGTTGAGGTTGATTCACTGGTTTCTAAATGTTATTTTTATTAAAGTGTTACATTTAATTTGATTATTTCGTTTATTTGGTTTTTATATTTTTTAGTTGAGAAAAATATACTTACTATTTTCAGTTGATGAAGTTTATTTCGTTGATGTTGTTTTATTGAAGTTTGTAGAAGCTGTGAAGAGACAAGTATTTGTTATATTGCTTTATATTTAATGTATTGTTTTTTATTAGTTTGCTCTATTTGTTGGTTAATTTATATACTTACTTAGCTTTATATTGTTCTTTAATATTGATTTTGTCCTTTTTTCAAAGTTAATAGTTGTTTTGAGTTTTTTAGGTGGAGATTTAGTGAAGTGTGATCTTTGAAACATAAAGGAGAATGTTATAGTTTTAGTTAATTTGATTATTTCACTTATTTAGTCTCTATTTTTATTTAGTTGTAATAAAAAATATCCTTACTATTTTTAGTTGATGAAATTTCTTTTGTTGATGTTGTTTTATTGACTTCTGTAGAAGCTGTTAAAAGAAAAGTATTTCTTAGCTATGTTTTTGCTTTTTTAATAAATTAATTAATTAGTTTTAAATTGCCTACTTTATTTGTTGTTTAAGTCATATACTTACTTTGTTTTATACTGTTTTGTAATGTTGATTGTAATGTTGTTTTGGAAGTAAATCTTTGTTTTGAATTTTCTATGTGTTTTTTTAGTGAAGTTTAATCTGTGACATGAAGGAAAACACGTTATAGTTTAAAAAAATGTATTTAAGCTAATTTTATTTATTTAGTTACAAAGTTTTGTTCTTATCTTTCATGAGAGATTTTCTTAATAGTTGATTGTGTAGTTCTTTTTCGTTCTGTTTTCTGTCTCACAAAGGTTTATGCTTCCTTCGTGTTTGTCCGTTATACAGTAACTTTTGTGTCGATCTCTGAAGCTGGAAGCTGCCGGTGAAGATGCAACCGGTGAGGTAAGCCCGTACTGGCGCCGTTGCGGAGTCAGGCGGCACCTGTGCTTTGTCCTCTGAGTGACCACTGGCTTCTACTTATGAGACGGGCAGCTCCAACATGAGGCGCGAGACCGTGGGGGCTGCTGGCTCCCTTACCCCGCCTTCATGCCTAACAGGGGCCTGGAGAAGTGGTGATGGAGTCCCGGCCGGATCACGCTGGGAGGCAGAAACGGTGATCTCCATGCAGCCCAAAATTGGCAAGACTGGAAGGAGGCGGGTCGTCGCTGGGAGGCCGCAATCCTGGGGCTCGGTGCTGCAACGCCAGAGGACCAGAAGACCAGAAGAGGCACTGCTGATTTTATACGCCCAAGAGGGCATGCTGCTGCTGATCTAACCTGAAACATCAGTGTGCAGCTACACTGCTGTGGTTGTTTGCGGGCCCAGGCCTCCATCAGTGTCACCAGAGTGGGGAGGAAGGAAGAGGCCTGAGCCAAAGAAAGGCGACACCCTGACTAGATAGCCACACAGGGACATACACTGGCACCTGGTGGCTGAGGAGAGCCTACACACCCTGAAATGCAGGCAGAACGATCCACTACGCCCCAGCCTTCCCAAGGAGCACATCACGACCGCACGTAATACACAGAGGGGCGCACCATGGGCTGCACGGATGGCAAACATGCAAAATTACAATTCTCAGCCTGAAAAATACTACTAATGCTGCTGAGGACACAGACTCATGCCGGGAAGAGTAGGACCCTCCCTCAACTGCCCCACAGGACGCAGATATTAAAACACTAATCCTTATGAGGTGCCAAAACCTCACTTGCATTGAGACCAAAATGGAGGCCATGAATATGCACATGGGCTTCATTACACAAAGGTTGGAAAAGCATGATGGCCGCAAACCGAAACGGAGCCACGCATATCCACCCTTGAAGACTCCTCCTCTGATATTCGTGAATGATTCTAAGGTATGCAAAAACTGTTAAAAACTATTGCTGCCAAGAATGAGGACCTGGAGGGACGCTTGCTCAAAAACAACGTGCGCATAGTGGTAGGTTCCGGAGTCTACAGCAACAGGCCGCGTGGAGGACTACGTGGAACAACTGCTGCTGGGTTCTTTTTTTTTTAAAAAAAAAACCTTTATTGACAAGTATGGTTATACAGTAGCAAGCATGTAGCCACCCCGAGTCGGCTGTCACCATTGTCAGCAAGTATACAGGATGAGTCAGTTACACAGCACTTCAGCCGACAACCCGGGGGTCCGGCGGCAATTAAGCAAACATGTCGTAGCCATATATTTTAATCTCAGGAGAAATAAGGTCTTTTTCTTTTATGTTTTTTTAAGAAAACCAAACAAACCAATAAAAAAGGAAAAAAGTAAATAACTGTTGAGGCAAAACAAGAAGCTTATATAAAAGTGATCCTTCGGGAGAGGGAGAACCGCATCTAAGGATCTCACACGGCAACAATTGAAGCTAAAAAGCTATAGGGAAAGCAAGGGGGAAAGGGGGAAGAGAGCAAGCAAGCAGTATATTGACGAAAATCAAGACCAGAAGGAACATCTGGCTAAGGGGAGTGCAACACCTCCGGTGGATTCACAAAGGGGGGAGTACAGATCTCTCCACGATACTGGTTCCACTGATTCCATACCCTCCCCCACTTCTTGGGCCTGCCCCGGGCGACATAGACCGTTTTTTCTCGAAACATGCACCAGTCCATGTTTCTTGACCAGGCTGACAGACTAGGTGCCCTCGATGATCCCCACAGTTGTGCAATATCACGCTTGGCGACCATATTCCCTAAGGTGGCCCACTGTATCTGAGCCACGTTGTAGTCGTTGGGCTCCCACACATTCAGAAGACACCTTCGGGCCTCAGGGCTGCTGGGGTTCTTTGGTTCGAGGGCTTTTCTCCGAAGTTCAATTGGTGTAGAAGGCTCACTGTTTCCTTGCAGCCAGGCAGCCACCAGGTGCACCCCCTCGCTCTATATTGGACGACTACTCAATTACAAGGACCACGACACGGTTTTGAGACTAGCAAGGAAAAAACAAGAATTGGTATAGGAAGGGAACAAACTCTCAATATACCCGAACTTCACCATGGCAGTACAAGAAACGCGCAAGAAGTTCCTTCCGGTCAAGCGGAAGCTCCAGCAAGCCAACATACAATATTCGATGCTCTACCCTGTCAGACTGCGAATCCCATACAGAGGGAAGACACACACCTTTAATACCCCGCACCAAACTCAAGACTTCCTAAAAACCATTGGGAGAGGGTCGCTCACAACTTGAGAAGGAGATCCTGGCTCCAGACGAACATCACCTGCTCCTGACGAGGATTAAAGACAGGCATTTTCATGGTAACGGTTGCCTAAGCAACTGGTAAGACTATGCATTTTATTTTACTGCACGTCAGTTGAGAATATGTGCGGGCCAATACGGAACTGGCCAATTACAGAGCCCGAAGGAGCCTGTGAAGGCGTCACTGCTGGGACTAATGGGCTCGCCATGCAATAATGATTTCCCAGCAGCCTTGCTTATGCGAGGTGTGCTGATGGCCTCTCTAGTGCATATCCCCAGCGGGAATCCTCTGAATAATGTACTATGTTGATGTAATTTTATTTTTTGGCTTACTTTCCTGTATAATGTTTTTACTAGTCCTAACCTTTTATAAGACACACCTTTATCTTATTTTTCTATTGTCGCTAATGAGTGTATCTATCTGGAGGTGCCAGCATCTATATTTGAATTGCATGCTAGACTTGATAAATAATGGGATGTTTGTGGGGGACACTATCCACCCATGGAATTGGGCCTTAGGCATGGTTGAGGGGGTGGGTTGGGTTCATTATGGTTATACACAGCAGCCCTGCATGGACAAACCGTGAACCTCTACAGGTACGAACGCACATAAAACGCTCCACACAGACTCAACATGACAGATTTCACAGACACCTCCAGCCCCAGCGACAACAAGACAGATATGGCAGCGGTGAGATCAGATAAAGACCCCTGACTGGGAATGTGCGGAACTCCGGAACCCTCGTAAGCGCAGGCAGATCCTAGGATATCTAGATAGACATCAAGTACAGGTGGCTATGTAACAAGACACGCATCTAGATGCTAAAATAACAATCATTTTTGGGAAGAGATGGGCAGCTCCTAGCTGCTTCTCCTCCTACTCGACATATGGTAGAGGCACAGCAAACCTTATCAAGGCCTGCATAAGATACTGTCCGCTGGGGTGCTACAAGATCCACAGGGCAGATTTAGCATGATGTGTGGCAGACTGGCAGGTCACACGGTATCCTTGGTGTGCTGCTACGCCCCCAACATCAATGACGCCAGTTACTTCCCCAAGCTATGAGGTTGCATTTGGGAAATAGGCTCCAACTTCATTATACGCAGAGGGGATTTCACTGTAGCGCTAGACCCACTTGCTGACCTCTTGCAGGGTATCTCATCCTCATATCTGCAAGCAACCAAGCATCTCACAGGCATCATGACATATCACCAGCTCTTTGACACTTGGAGGTCTCTCCATCCAACACGGAGAGAAGGCACCTTCAATTCTAGCGTACATTCCAGCTGGTACAGAATAGACCTATGGCTGCTTTCGAAAGGACTGAACACGTAGCTCCGGGAGGTGTCACGTCTGGAGTGAACCTTCTCAGAACATTCCCCCATCCTAATGAGGCTGCCCCGCCGGGTAACGAATCCCCATATTGTTCCTAGAGACTCCAGCCCACAACCTTGCTAGACAGAGCCTTCTGTGAAGAGATAAACCAGAAAATTCTTGAATTTTTCACTCGCAATAAAGACAGAGTCTCACCACTTTCTTGTGTATGGGAAAGTTTCAAAGTTACTATACGGGGGCTGTGTATGGCCAAAAGCGGAGGGATCCTACGTTCCATCAGGGGAACTCTAAATAGACCTGAAAGAGACATCAAACAAGCTGGGGAGCTCCTGGCTTCCACCCCTACCCATAGCAGAGGGCTCTGCTTAAAGAACCGCTACTTGAATACTCAAACAAGGCGGAACGTAAATCTAAGTTCCGCTCTAAATACTATGTGGCCAGATCTTATGGTGAGAGTGAGGTAACCAGACCCCCCAGATTCGCAATCAGATTTTAGAAATACTAGACGAGGAAGGTACTAGGCATATTGAATTGCGGGAGATCATTAATGTTTTCACTAACTACCATGCAAAACTTTATCATACGCACAGAAGAGCCCCACCTGACATAGCTTCATACTCTCGCAGAGAGTTTCTGGCTGCTGATATCGAAGAGGACGAAATTCGAGCTGCAATAATGGGCTTGCGCTCTGGCAAGACCCCGGGGCTCGATGGGCTGCCTGTGGATTTCTATAAATGCTACATAAATCAAATAGCTCCCTTCCTTAGACAGGTCTTTGAAGAAGCCAGGGAGATTTATTCTTCCCATGACCATGCGGCAAGCCATGATCATATCCCTGCTCAAGGCGGGAAAAGATGCCAACAGCTGCGAGGCCTACAGACCCCTGTCACTGATTAATTGTGACAACCCGAACCCCTTTATGTGAGGCACACGTCTGGGTTGCCCTTTATCCCCGCTACTTTTTGCCGTGGCCACAAGCCCTCCTCGCCAAAATACGGCAATACCATAGGGCAGTGGTTCCCAAACTGTTTCAACCCATGGCTCCCTTGACCTACTGGTCGCTGGCAGCGGCTCCCCATTATGTTACTTTATTTTGTTGGGTGGGGGTCTCGGGAGTACTACCATTTTCTCCCTGAAAATAATTGGGATGAAGCAGATGAAGGAATTATAATCATATATCGCTTGCAAGCATGGAAACACGCCCGTTACCCCAGAATTACTCTACAAAATCGAAGACCACACCCACAGGGAACTGGCGTCTAGTCGTGTGCAGTTCCAGCCCTCATGCCAAAGAAATAGAAGTCAACAGTGCCCCATTCCGTGGCTTTTCAGATAGCCATCCAGAAATGAAAAGGAGATTTATAGAGTGCGAACATTCATCCAAGGGTGTCAAGGCACTACACCTCCCCTTAAATGTGCCGTCTTCTCAAAGTCATGGAGTGTTCTAGATTTGTTTGTGTTGCCTGCATTTCTATGACTAAGCATGCCAGAAGTATTTCTGTGGGAGAACCTGAACATCTAGAATTGCTGGAAGGAGGTAGTTGTGTACAGTTTAAAATGCACAGATGTTACTGCAACCAAAGTAGCCATGGTCATTTTCTCTTTAGTCTGCCAAAGCCCTGAATAAATACATGCATTTATTCAACATCTGTCCTATTGTCCATGTCATGCTGGTCACATTGTGAGGCTCATGAATGAAGCCCTGGGAATAATTTCTCCATCTTCGTTCACATCAGTTTTAGGAATGGCAAGTACCAAATATAAAGAATATATGACTTCCAAGAAAGCCAGTGTTGTGAGTATGGTACATACAGTTTGCCTTTTGGAGCTTTCTTTTCCCTCCAAATAAAGGCAATTGTATTTAAAATTACTATAACTGAATCCCAATTACATGTATGATTGAAATTGTGAATTTGCATGTCAATCGTTTTTAAAGGCCTCGAGGCAGATTAACACACATATTGTAGTTTTCTTTTCTTTTAATATTTATTTTAAATGTTAAAGCCGTTTCCATTGTTTCTGTCTGCCTTAGTGGTTATTGTCTGTTGTCCCAGTAAATAGAGCAGGTAGCTTTGTCCCCACTGCAAGGAACATATTTCTAAAAAAGGGTATTTTAGGTCCAGCAGCTGCTTCAATAATCATGTCTGCAGTACATCGTTATCAGCTGCTTGCACTCACAGCAGGATGGGCCCAGCTGATCTGTGTGCTCAATTAGCTAGAAAGTGAGCGGTATCTAGTCTGCATGCACGACAATTGATGGGGCCTTGCATGTACTTCATTTTCTTCCTTTAGAAAACTTCACTATAGAAGTTACACACAGGAACTAGACAACAATTGGTAGATTTAATTTTTACTCACCCACTCTCAATAACAATAACTTACCAGCTATGTTTGATACTTCATACTTCTTAGAGTGGTACAGGGCCGGAATAGTTAAACTTGGGGACTTGATTACAGCCGAGGGAATCAAACCCTTCTCAAGTCTGCAAGCTAAATTTAACCTGAGAAGCCAAGACTCCTTCAAATATCTGTCCATTCATGGTTTTCTTTCTAGGAAAGTTGGAGGAACCTCGGGATTCACAGAAGTCGAACTCTTACACACATTACGCAACACTGTCACCCCTCGCATCGGTTGTTTATACAATGTGCTCAATAGACAAACCCCTGATGACCTAGAGGCTATTGCCTCAAAATGGCACCACAAACTTAACTCATCTGAAAGTATTTTTTACAACTCTCTAGCTTTATCACAACAGATTTTAATCTCCGCCAAATTGCAAGCGCAACATTTCAAAACTATTTTCTTCCTTTAGAGGACACCCAGCAGGATTATTAAATGGGGAACTGGCAAGGGAACTCTATGCCCTCGCTGTTCTGAAGTGGGGGCCGACTCAGTGCATATCTTTGCAACCTGTCCAATATTAGCCCCGATTCTACTTAAGATACAGAACTTACTTAGCGAAATAGCAAAACATCCAATTTCTCTAAATCCCACAATCATGCTCTGGGTACTCAATCTGACTCACCAAGAATTAAGGAAGAAGGCTGGTTTTCATTGCTATGACTGTATGGAGAATATGTATTTCCTCTGGCTGGTTAGACTTAGACTCCCCTTCCTTCGCTCAATGGCTGGCTAGGCTGGCTGCTACTTTCCACCTAGAAAAAGCAGTCTACGCTAAGAAAGGACGATGGAAAAAGAAAATAGGGTCTGAAATTTGGAGGAAATTCTCTCTCTGGATTGAACAACGGGGACAACTGGGCCTAGAAGATCCCTAGGGGATTCCTTTTTGCAAACTTGATTGAAACATGACTGCTTCTTATCTTTCTTCCTACACGCTGTCCTTCTTCTCTTCTTTTTCTCTCTTTTAACTATTTCCATACATTGTCTTGTTTAGGTCAATCACGATATCTCCTGTGCTTCTTTTCTCTTTACTTTCGAAACTGACTTCTTTTTCTTTTTCATCTGCACCGATTTTTCTGTTTGTAAAGGCAATTCTTTGTTGTTTCACTAAAAAAAAAAAAAAAAAAAGAAGGAACTAGACAACTAAAGCAATGTGCAAATAGTGAGCCGCAAAAGATATCGGACCCCCTAACACAACTCTATCATTTGCTTTGGGAAACAAACAGCACAGAATAAAAAGCTCAATTTTCTTTTCTGTTATCAAGAACAGCGATATTGTTTGTGTAGAATTAAAGGCTTCTTAGAAATTGTCTGACATGAAACTGTTCCCAGTATTAGTGCAACACTCTTTAAACACTGTAAAAAAGCCACAGTGTGTTGCATTCTCATGTGGTGGTTTCACGGGTTTTGCAGCCTGGGTAAAAGGCTTAGCTGGCTCCCTGTATCCTCAGATTTATCAGCTAACTCTGGTAACAGCTGTAGTAAGCCAGAGCAAAGCAAGCCTAACAGTTGGCACCCTAATTAGCTACCGGTTGTTCCCAAACTCTGTGCACGGCGCCCCTGACTGGTTTTGATGGCGCACCAGGGTGCCGCGGCGCACAGATTGGGAACCACTGCCATAGGGAATATGCTATACAATACCTCTTGTAACAGATATTAATATCATTGTATGCCGATGATATTACCCTTTTTATTTACATGAACCACATATTAGACTCAACCTGATCCTAAAAGATTTGGAACCTTCTCTGGGATAGGGATCAACTGGAGTACATTGCAGATCTTTCTGCTCACGCCTAACACTGCTCAGTTTACTCTAGAATTTTCACTGAGATAGTGTGTAACAGAAATAAAATATCTAGGCATGATAATAACGAGAGACAAAGAGGAAACACTCCGCGCAAACTATGGCACTGCCGTTGAAACTATTACTAACTGGGTGGCTCGCTGGATCACGCTGCCACTTTCATAGGCTGGCAGAGTGGCATTGATGAAAATGGTCATATTACCCAAACTATTATATTTATTTGCCAACATACCCTATAACCCGGAACGTCCCTTATTTGACACCCTCCAATCGTTACTCATCAGACTAGGATGGGGTGGGAAACTGCACCAAGTGGGATGGTGGACCATGACGCAACCATTCTCCAGTGGGGGTTTTCAGGCCCAAGACATGGAACTATATTTCCTTAGTGCCCAAGCCCACTACGCAATATACTGGCTCCATCCGCCACCTTTTATGCCACATCTGGCCATCGATCAGGGGTATATGGCGCCTACGCCCATGACCTTCTTTTTGGGAACGCGGGTCCCCGGAGAGGGAGTAGCCCACCACAAGGTAACCTGCACCAACCACGCTTGGGAGCGCCTCCTAGCTAGAATAGTGAGCAAACCAGTACTATACTTCCGGCTTGTGCCTCTTCCGTACCTCCCGTGTGCACCAGTCGGTAACTAGTCAAAATATCGAGTTTTTAATTTCGACTAGACATAATATCGAGTTAAAAATATAGAATAGACATAATATCGACTAGACATAATATAGACTACAAAAATATCGACTAAAAAAAAATAATATTGATTAGAATAGCAAAAATATCGAATCATAAATATAGAATGGACATAATATCGACTAGACAGAATATAGACAACAAAAATATCGAATTTAATGTAAGTTAATATTAATATTTAATTTTTGTGTAATATAATTCTGTAGCGGGTTGTGGGTTTATAGGGGAATAGGGTGGGAAGTAATTCTATTTATTTACAATTAATTGTTAAATTATTATTAATTGGCAATTAATTAAAATATATTTGATACTTAATTTTAATTGATTAATTGATAAATATTTTATTTTTAGTAATTTATTTTTTGTAGCGGGTTGTGGGTTTATAGGGGAATAGGGTGGGAAGTAATTTAATTATAATAAATTAAATATGTTATTTTAGTTATTGGTATTTATTTAGAATTATTTGTTAATTAATAAAAAATTGGCAATTCATTAAAACATAATTGGTAATTAATTTTAATTAATTAATTGATAAATATGTTAATGTTATTCATTTTTTTCTATAGCGGGTTGTGAGTTTATAGGGGAATAGGGTGGGAAGTAATTTTATTATAATAAATTAAATATGTAATTTAATTTGTGGGTATTTATTTAGACTTAATTGATATTTAATAACTGATTGGCAATTAATTAAAAAATAATTGGTAATTAAATGTAATTGAATAATTGATAAATATGTTAATTTGAGTAATTTATTTTCTGTAGCGGGTTGTGGGTTTATAGGGGAATAGGGTGGGAAGTAATTTCATTATAATTAATTAATTATGTTATTTTAATTATTGGTATTTATTTAGAATTAATTGTAAATTAATTATTAATTTGTAATTAATTAAAATATATTTTGTAATTTATTGTAATTGATTAATTGATAATGATGTTACTTTTATTAAAATAATTTCTGTAGTGGGTTGTGTGTTTTTAGGGGAATAGCTTGTGAAGTAATTTAATTGTAAGTAATTACATTTTTGAATAAAAAATGTATTGAGTTAATTTTTTTAAATACTTTTAAATTGTTAATTATTTTATTATTAATAGGTAAATAATTAGTATTAGTAGGTAATTGTTATTATTAAATAATTTTTATTTGTATTTAAAATTGATTATTTAATATATTTAACACAATTGTAAAATATTTTAATTAATTTGTAATTGGTGTTACTATTTATATTATTTATATTTAAATAAGAAGTATCTACTTGCCCTACTATTGCACTCACTGTAGTTGGAATAGTAATTTTACCCCTACACTATCCAACGTTTTCCCTACTGTTGCACTCACTGGAGTTGGAATAGTAATTTCTACCCCTACACTATCCAACGCTTTCCCTACTTTTGCACTCAGTGGAGTGGGAATTGTAATTTTTACCCCTACGCTTTCCAACATTTTCCCTACTGTTCCACTCTCTTATTATTATTATTATTATTATTATTTATTTTTATAAAGCGCATAGTCACCCGGAAGTATCCCAGCGCTGAGGAACCTAAGAGACATGACTGAGGACTGAGTTAACGGGAGGAGCATAAGGGCTAGGGGAAAAGATGTGTTTTTAATCGTTTCCTGAAACGGAGGTAGTGGGGTTCCAGACGAAGATCTCGTGGGAGGGAGTTCCAAAGACGGGCCGCATGAACCGCGAACCGTCTTCCTCCTGATCGTGCTTTCCTAAACCTTGGGGCATTGATAAGGTTTTCTGCATTAGAGCGAAGGGTTCTTGTGGCTATGTAAGGGGTAATGAAGTTTCGGAGAATTGGAGGGCCTTGGTTATTCAGGGTTTTGTGCACCAAACACAGGGCTTTAAATTTAATTCTCTCCCTTATGGGGAGCCAATGCAGGAGTTTGAGGGCAGGCTTGGCCGAAGATCTGGCCGGGGTGTTGGTAATGATCCGAGCAGCGGTGTTCTGGATCCTCTGCAATTTAGTCAATGTTGCTTCCGGTGCACCCAAATAGATCGCATTACTATAGTCCAGTCTAGATATAATAAGACCCTGGACTAAAAGTTTTTGCGATTTCGGAGGAAGAAGGGGCAGGACTTTCCTCAAGGATTTAAGCAGACCGAAACAGGTCCCTACGACCTTTTTTGCTTGTGGGGCGAAGGAGAGCTCCGAGTCGATCCAGACACCCAAGCTTTTTACCTCTGTCTTTGGGTCTGGGGGGGGACCTAGACATGTTGGCCACATGTCCAACGGAAATGAGGTTCCTTTTGGGCCGAGTACAAGGACCTCGGTTTTTGCCCCGTTTAATTTTAGCGCTGATGTATTCATCCAGTGATGGACCTGCGTGAGGCAGTTAAGGAGATCGGCTTTCTGTTGTTGAGGGTGGGACAACGACACCACTAATTGGGTGTCATCAGCGTAGTTGATGACACTCACTCCGAAAGGGGTAATGACTTCCTCCAATGTGGACATATATATGTTAAATAATGTAGGGCTCAGGGAGGAGCCCTGAGGCACACCACATTGGAGGGGCATTTCGGAGGAGCGGGCGTCTTTCTCCCAGATCTGATAGGATCGTTGTGTCAAGAAGGATGAGAGCCAGGATATGGCTGTGCCTTCTAGACCAACTTTTGCCAGCCTTTCGATGAGGAGCTGGTGGTCCACGGTGTCGAACGCTGCACTAAGGTCGAGGAGGATCACTGCCACTGATCCTCCACCATCTAGCAGCGTTCTGGCTTCCTCTACCGCCGCCAGGAGGGCGATGTCCGTGCCCTGTCCTGGTCGAAAGCCCGTCTGGGAGTTTTTTAGCTTGTTGTTGGCTTCTAAATACTCTGAGAGTTTCTTATTGATGAGTTTTTCCGCAATTTTGCTTACTCCTGGGAGTAAGGAAATGGGCCGATAATTTGCCAGGTTATCAGGTTCCAGAGTGGGTTTCTTTAATAAGGCCTTTACCACTGCCTTCTTCCAACTCTGGGGCACAACTCCCTGTTGAAGTGACGTATTAATCAACTGGGTGAGGGCGGGGATGATGGAAGGGGCTACCTCTTTAAGCATCCGAAGAGGAGCAGGGTCTCTAGGGGAGCCACTTTTCATAGAGTTAAGCGTTGTTTGCACTTCATCTGAGGTGACCTGGCCCCATGTGGATAGGCCGGTGAGAGAAGTCGAATGAGGAGAAACGGTTTCTTCCCTCGGGTGCAAGGGGGGAATTGAATCCAGGATTAATTGTATTTTGTCCTGAAAAAAGTTAGCCAGTTGTTGGCATCTCTCTTGATCGGCTATAGGGTCAGAGGGGGGTCCATGATCTTGTACTGGTGGTTTTGAAAGTTCTTTCAGGATAGCGAATGATTCCTTCCCGGAGCCACCTGCTCTCTCTATTCTCTCCTGGAAGAACACGCTTTTGGTAATCCGGATAGCGGTTTTATAATTGAGAAGAGAAATGGAGTAGATTTTTTTATTCGCTCCTGTTTTCTCACGTCTCCATGAACGTTCGGTCTTTTTACATTCTTGCCGTAAGATTTTAAGTTCCGGAGTGTACCACGGAGCAGGGGATATCTTTTTTGGTTGCTTGAAAGTGGTGATTTTTGGAAGCAGAGTGTCCAGAGACGACGTAATCCAGTCACTGAATTGTTTATCTGCCAAATTTGGGTCCGAGGAAAGCTTAGGAGTGGACTCGGTCAGAGAACGGGCCCAAATATCCAGTGGCAATTTATGCCATTGGCGATCAGTAACCTGGGTTTTAGGCATAGAGTAATTAGACCTGGGGGTTTCCCAGAAAAAGGGGACGAGGAAATGGTCAGTCCATGGAAGGGTCACCGGAGGCTCGGTGGTCATCGTTGGAATATTGGAGAAGATAGGATCCAATAAATGGCCCTTCTCGTGGGTGGGCTCGTTGTTCATCAGACCTACCTCTAAGGCTGTGAGGTCATGTCTAATGTCCGCGGCCACACGATCCGTTGGGTCAAGGAAGTGGAAATTGAGATCACCTAATAACAGGAGTGGGAATAGTAATTTTTATCCCTACGCTATCCAATGCTTACCCTACTGTTACACTCACTGGAGTTGGAATAGTAATTTAAACCCCTACGCTATCCAACGCTTTCCCTACTGTTGCACTCACTGGAGTGGGAATAGTAATTTTTACCCCTACGCTATCCAACACTTTACCTTCTGTTGCACTCTCTGGAGTGGGAATAGTAATTTTTACCCCTGCGCTATCCAACGCTTTCCCTACAGTTGCAGTCTCTGGAGTGGGAATAGTAATTCTTACCCTTATGCTATCCAACGCTTTCCCTACTGTTGCACTCGCTGGAGTGGGAATAGTACATTTTTACCCCTACGCTATCCAATGCTTTCCCTACTGTTGCACTCACTGGAGTCGTTACAGTAAATTTAACCCTTTTGATATCCTACGGTAAAAATATTGTATATGTTTGTAAATAATATGTGTATGTATATATATATATATTTAAAATATATATATTTTTTTAGTTACATTAATTATTTCTCAATGTTATGTTTATTTAAGTATTTTAAATATGTTTAAATTAATTTAATGTATTATCATATTACTTTTAATTTACTTTTAAGACATTTAAAAAATCGATATTTTGACAGTCTATATTTTTTACACTCGATATTTTGGAGTCGATATTTTTATACTTACCTGTTTGAAGATAGGAAGTTGATATTTTTGCAGTCGATATTTTTACTTCGATATTTTGTCCTCTCGATATTTTGACTGTTGATGTTGTGTCAGTGATCCGCACCAGTCACCCATGAGGCTGGGTGCCTTGAGATGCTCCATAGGAGAAACCTACACGTTTGGGATGACCTTTACCAGGGGGGTACGTTCAAAGAGAGACAGGAGATTTTGACCAGGGATAATGTCCCTTGCGCTGGAGGTATTTCTATATATAAGATTGAAACACAAACTTGGGGCCAATGTCCCAGGATTCCCTCAGGAACCCTCCACTCTAGGTACACTGCACACCTTATTAACAAGCATTGGCATAGCCAATAGGTCTTGCCTTTGGGACCTTATAAGTGTTTAGCCATGCAGCACATTTTCCTGGGTGTTGTGCAGCCAGGAATTGAAGAGCTATTCAACTGCTACACACTAGTTCAAGTAGTCTGATTTAGAAGTATATATATATAAGAGAGTTACGTGCCACTTCTACATGGTACAGCTATGTGTGGTAACAGCTGCTTTGTAATGTCCGTTTCCCCTCCAGTATGCAGTAGCTAAGCCACACAGTTTCAAATGTTTTCCCTCCAAAACAGCTTTTCAATTGCTCTAAACTCACCCCTTATTTCAACTTATAATGTAAAAACAATGTAAACAGTTATTGTACACTTCCAATTGAAAGTTCTGAAAGTTTCCTTCTGCATAATCAATTGTTTCCAGCCGCATGCCAGGCTACAAAGCTTACTCCCTTCAGTCCCCAAATCACGTACATGATACCAATTTGCTATGACATGATTCACAACATTTAAATCGTAGGCTCCTTAAATAATTAAGCCCAATGTATCCACAGGATTACTTCAACATTAGTAAACAGTTTTTCAAATAAATCTATTCAATATAGTAAAAATGGAGCAAGAAGAGAAGAAGCACACAGCCAGGAAGAGTTATGTTTAAAGTAAATTGTATGAGAGTAAATCACAAAGAACAAATCATGGGGACAAATAATAGAACAAAACTTTGAATAAAAGTCATGAAAAGCAGTATAACTACATTCACTAATCAATTCATAACATTTCATCAGCTCCTGAAAAAATTTGATGAAGAAAACCAAAATCAAAGAACCGGGCGAGGAACACTCTCACTGTTAGATGTACCGACCCTTATGGAGGATCTATGTGTCTGTATAGATAGATAGTTTGATAACCCCAGAGAAAATATTGGGTCTGCTACATTACCCAGTATCTTGACCAAGGTCTCATGGGCAAGTAAACACTAGGGAAAGGTTGTGTCTCATTAATATGTTAAGTGGATGGCCAAGTAGTTTGCAGAAATGTTTCACAACTGGGTGTTATAGTAGACTCAGCAGGTTTAATCTTTAGTAAATCCAGGCAGGAAGTAGTAAGATTTTCTACTTGCTTGAGCCTATTAGCCATACTTTCTAGTTTAGATTTAACAAATGACTCCAGTGATTTACCCACATCACTTAGGTCTTATGGTTATTACTCAAGGATTTAGGAGCAGTCATTTTGGTAACAAGCCTACAGGTAACTGTTTTAGTATTTAATGAATTCATGGGCTGGGCATTCTCTAAATTTGAGGCAAGGTTTACAATATGAGGCCTAGGTTTTCTAGAGCATTTAAGTGGTGGTTTGGAATCAGTGGAGAGGAGTGGAATGAGGAGATGGATTATAACACATTTTGTACACACCCATTACAACTATTGTCAGTTAAAATGAGCTCATCACTATTAGTTACAACAACAGGAGCTGAGTTATTGAGTTGAGACTGGATTTCTGTGTCAGAGACCAATAACCCCTCCCCACAAGTTAATGGACTTTCTTCCACACTTATTATTTGTTTATCGATTGCCCCCATAGCACCAGGTATGTTTTTCAATACAGATGTATGAGTGTTAGTTGAAACCTAGTTGTATCAATTGTGACAGAATGCTTTCTTTTTCCATCCCCAGTGCCTAAACAATTTACAATCGATGTTATGAAAAAAGATTCTCTATGGCAATCTAGTATCCTACATGAGATGCCTTCTTATTCGCAATACCATATACACAAATACACATAAATATAAAAACACAGCATTTAAAAACTTATTACTATGCAAAACCCCCTCGTTTAGCAAAATCAAAAATAGCTAATCAAATGGGGGTGACCCAGCACTGTTTCTTTCTGTCTTTGACTGTCGTCAGCGGCGTCACTAGGGTTGGTGTCGCCCAGTGCGGGTAACTCATGGTGTCACCCCCTCACGACTTACCCCAGGAATCCATGATGGACCTCCTCTGAGTCCGCCAGTGCCAAATAACAGGACCATACAGAATGGTTTCAGTGCTAACTCCCACATTGACCCATCCCTTGTCACCCTCAGTCCCCGCCTCTCGGGACCTGACAGCTTCATTACGGAAATGCTCTGCAGTCTGCGCAGAAACCCCTTCCCTCCTCTCATAAACAAACAGCCTCGCAAGTCGCAACCTCTGACCCGTCTATGGCTCGCTTTCTGATCTCTTTTAGAAAACGAACAAGAGCACCGGGTTCAGTGCAGGATATACATAAAAAATATTCCCATGTGTTAACACTTCTAAAAAGACAATATATCAAGCAAGCTATTGAAAAAATATATATATATATTTATTTTTTATTGTTGATCTCTTTTTTCTTTTATTTCCTCTTTTATCAAAAATATATATCTCTATGTAGTGATCATATACAAAACGTATACATTTAATATACACATTTCATCTGATGAGCTAGCACATGAAAGCTCATACTTGTTCTAAATGTTCATATTGAATATTATTTTAGTTTCATCAGTGTTTGAACAAAGTGATACATTATTAACAAGAAGTAAAATAAATAACATAATTACTAGTAGTATCCAGCCTAATCAAGAGACACAAATAGTCGATTCAATGATAATAATGTAAAAGACAAGAATTGATAACGTCACTGGTAATGATGTGCAGAACAAATCACCAACGTGTTTCGGCCACTGCCTTCCTCAGGAATTCTGTATTACCAGTAAGTGCTAAGAAATACAAATTGTGTATACATTTTCTAAAGTGAAAACACATGGATTTATAATACAACTAATATCTGCAACAATGGCTGATACATAAGGGACATCAATCTAAAGCTCAATGGGACTATCATGTAACATCCACTCGTACTTGTTTATGACTGGTTACATGTATCTTCTCTATCTGTATATATCCAAATTTCTTCAATTTTTTTTAGCATTATCGTTTCAAACATTCCTCATTATTTACAGTTTTGGAATGCTATGTCAGTCATAAAGATAAACTGTGAAGTACACGAGAACCAGAGTTCTAAGTAATAAATGATGAAATTCAACAGAGTACTTGGGTTTAAACTACTGAGTTTACCAACATTTAGGTGATAAGTATATACTTCATATTACCTGTTTTGTCTAATCTTGTAGGATTTTTCTTGTGGTACAAGTGTGTAAATGACTTGTTCCGGATATTGTGTGGACCTATAGTTCAAAAGTAGGTATATTTATATGTACTTATTAAAATAACCATATTTTCCTAATTGTTATCTACGTTAGTTTATCTTCCTCTATTTTGGTGGTAAATATATACATGTAGTTACCTGTTTTATCTAATTTTGTTGAGTTTTCATGCAGTTCAGCTATTATAGAGAACATGTCTTCCTATTTAAAATCTTCGACAATTGACATGATCCATGGACTAAAGAATAAGCAGCAGGGGGGAAAAACAAAGGGGTCTAAGGTTAAACGGTCCTATAAATTCACTGTTAAAAGTTATGTTCAATTCCTTGTGAATAGGTTACACAAAGATGTGGGTGGTGCAAGATGGTCTGTTGTCGTTTTAAATGCAGCACTACGGTAATGACAAAGCAATTACAATGTGAACACGAGGATGCAGTCTTAACTATGCTTAGGAGTCATCTGTCAAATCTACTTCTACTTCCATGAGTTACTGGTACTAGCTAGTTCCTTCAGCGGGCAACAAAGAATATAGCAATCCTGCTGCCCTAAAACAACCCTATTGAGAGGTCATGACTTTCGCGTCTCAGTGGTTGTAATTTCTATGCAACTAAGAAAGGGGACATTTGTAATCAGTTCCGTTACCAAAAGAGACGGAATCTTTTAGCAGATTCCAACACTTGAAGACAACCCACCTGAAAGCAGGAAGATAATGCACTCTTAGCTGAATTCATCTTTCCCCACTATTTCCCCACTATTTGTTTACTACCGCTAGAGACAAAAACATGTAAATCAGGCTATTTTTCTCTGGGTAGAGTGCGAAGGTCAGCTTTGGTGAGGTGATGTATGGAATTGTTAGTAGCCTCGGGTGATTATGGGTTGGCGGATGACGCCGCTGAGACAGTATGTAATATTTTGCATTTTATTTTGGTATCAGGTGTTACCCCATGTGATGTGTCATCCGGTGCGGTCCGCACCCCGCGCAACTAAGTCCCCAGCAGCTGGGATCTACAGCGGTGCAACCCACGTACTGCAGTTGATATCTTGGGAAATGTAAAAGTCAGTTGCCCAGCAGAGCCAGATTGCAATAGTGCCAGATGTTCCCAAACACTGATTTACAGTCTCTGGCAAAGTCTTGGCATAGAAGAGCAGGGAAGCAGAACTAAAGATGGTCTTCGTAGAAAGTGTTTGGGCAGAAAAACAATGTGCTGGCTCAGGGATAAGAAGCGGCACTCACTGCCCTAATTTATCATACAAGGCACACCTTCGATACATCATGGTGGACCAAACGAAAGAGTGATTGCCCAGTCCAGCCTTGTCCAGCTGTGCATGGGCGCAGATGGGCCCGCCATGGCCTGGGCTTTGCCCTTGTGCATCTCTCGGCCCAAACAGCAGCAGCTATCGTGTCCCGCGCAATGGGATGAATGAATGCGCTTTATAGTGCTGGAGGCGAAAGTGGGGTATGACGGTGGTAGCTATTGCGTGCCAGGTTCAGGTTAATTAAGTGACTGTGAGGGTTCAGCCTGGCAATGGTTGTGATTATTTCTTCAGGTGGGTAGTCACCCACCTCAAATAATAATCCAGTTACTTACAGTGGCCTAGTTGCAAATTCCTGCTGCTGGGCCCTTTGGAAAAAAAATAGAATAAAATTGGCCAGGGAAATATGGTGGCACAATGCAAGAGCAACATGGGGGGAGTGGTCGGGTGGGTGTGGGCGTGCGGCACATGAACTCAACTGAGCAGAGTGAAGCATTATTAATTAAGGAGAACTGGTGCGCAGTTAAGAAGTCTTAAATGAAAAAAAACAGACCCATACAGAGAGGAACGGTGGATACAATTAACACACTTGGGTCTGTAGTGTTGTGGGCCCTAAGCTCGCATGCTATTAAATGATTGGCACAGACACAGTCCTAATGCTTAATCAACTGGCCACAAGCACGTGCACCTGGGCCCTTATATTGGCAGGGACAAACCACTCATGATGCCTGTGGTGGATGGGTGTGGAGTGCAAGTGTGTCCAGCCCTTGAGGGAGTGGCTGGCAATACAAGTGCCTGCTGAGACACTAGAATGTGTCCAGCACAACACTACATTCCTCCCAAATTTGATTAATATCACTCAGTCTCTTGGTCTTGAGAATCAGTCCGCAGGACAACAGTGGGCAAGTGCAGCTGGGAGCACCCAGTCGTCTCGGCACATGTCCATAATTTAACTAGCTACTGATGGGCACAAACGATGCGTCAATGGAGTCCGGATTCCATGTCAGCCTGTCATCAGATCAATGTCCATTTACACACTGTTGAATGGACCTGTGTGCTCTGGTGTTGATGTGGTTGGTGTCAGACAACGTAAACATGGTGCATCAGGAGCATTGGTGGAGTCCTGCTATAGAGTCTTCTCTTGAGGGCATCTGGGCAATAAGATGACCAACCTGCCAGGACTGGAATGGCATTGATGATGCTTAGGATTTCATCCTCCAAAGCCTTGGTGCCTCCTGGTACATTTTCAGTGGAGCCGCTTCCAGACCATCTCTTGTGCCAAGATCCCTGAGTGCAGGAGTGTCCTTGAGGCGGGACTGCCACAGTCCCACATGGACTGTGCACAGCTGCTTGGGGGCAACCTTAGGACTGCTGCAGGATCACTGTCAGGATCTTATGACCTTGTGTGTGCAACACCAGGGTAGGTTGCCCCCGAACACTTGGTTTCTCACTTTGATGGGGGTGCCTCAGTCTCTTGGTGCTTTGCAGGTGCAAAGCTCCACCTTGGTGACGATTTGCTCCTTTGCTGGATTGGGTGATGCACATGGCAATGATGTTGTAGTTGCAATTGGACCTGGATGACAGGTGGTGATGATCCGCCTGGAATGAAGATGACTGGAGAGACTCCATAGCCACGTAACACAGTGACTTTCTGAGGCTGTTCTTCACCTGTGGCATCTGCAGTCGTGTGCAGGAATGCCATCCGACTTAGACCACCGACGCTCGGGAGTTGACGGTCGCACTGGAAAGTGTTGTGGAGAGATGCGATTCGCGCTTGCTGTGGCTTACTTTTGATTCTCCCGTTGAGCTGTCTCCATTGGTAGCTGTCTTGTGTCTGCGGAGGAACTCTTGGCTTGTCGTGGTATGAGTCCTCGTTCTTTTCCTCTTGTTGGTCTTTCCAGTGCACCTATGTTCATCCAGTTCTTCATGGTGATGGGATTGTCACTCTTCTTCTCCATTCTTCCTCTGGGTGCAGTGGTGTGCACCATAGTTCAAACAGGCCAACAGGACCTATCAACATTCCATGGTTTCTGCACTATGCGGGCAAGACTTCCTTTGCTCTTCTCCCTTCTTCCTCCTAGGTGCTGGCTGGGGCCAGCCACATGTCTCATGCGTTCCCTCTTCATGGAGCTTCTTGAAGCTCCTATTCCAGGTGTTTCTTCTTCTAGGAATGGCTTCAACATGCAGTAGGGAGCTGAGGCGGTGGTATGCCACTTCTTGGAGTGTGCAACTCTCCTCTTGCCTGTATTGGGCTACTTATGACTTCATCTTGAGGCAGTGTGGGGAGGACACTCTTCTCTTCGTTCATGATGTGGTGCCATGCCACATTCTCTTCTCTGTGTTGAGGTGGTGGCAGCTTACCACTTAGGGATGTGCGGCTCTCTTCCTGCTTGTAATGGGCCGATGTACAACGTAGTCTTACAGCAGTGTTGGGGCACTCCCTTGATTGTCTCTGGCTCACTGGGGGTGGTGCTGGTGCAGTGGAGATGTTGAGGCTCTCTTGCTGTATTCAGGCCACGCTAGACCTTTACTCCCCTCTCTTCTCTGAGGGAGCGCTGGGTGCCTGGCCGGCAACCATGCTCTCTGTGAAACTTGCTTAGCGTCTGTGAGTATCCCTGCTCTTCTCACTTGCAGTGGTGGCAGAGGGACCCTCTCTCGGGCATTCATCCATGAGGGCGCACCTAGTTTGGCCGTTGTGTCTCCTGTGAGTGCAGTCTGGATTGTACAAGCAGTCTTTATTCTAGGGGCACACCGCACTCTTGGACCTGGTGACTGTTGTAATATGCTGTTCTAGACTTTCAATATTGTATAACTGTAGTTTTTGTGTGGATATCTTGTCTGAGCCAAGGCAGCTGCAATCTGTCATGGCAGACTTTGTCATGTATTTCAGCAAACACAGTCGCCATCTCTAACATTCAGTATTGGACATTTGAAACTGACTTTAAATATTGTTTATTAGTGGCTTGGCCATTCTCCAGAGTTTTTTGAGTTTTCGGCAGCCCCGCAATACATGTACAATGGTACCATTTAAACCATGTCCTCTTCTTCAACATTTATGCAAAAACGAGACAAGTGGACTCTCCATCAACCAGTTTCACAGGTAGTGCTATTATTTAATTGCCCAGCATCCACCTTTACAGGAAGTGATATTAAGACACTTCCCCACTTAGACCACTTCAATAAGTGACATGATTGGTTGACTCCAAAACTATCTTTAAAAGAAGTTGGATATCCTACATTCATTCTCCATCACCCGTCTCCACAGGAAGGACAACAATGCATTCTCCAGTATCCACCTGTTTATGAAGTGACATAAGTTCTTGCCTTCTGCACACTTCAATCAGCTCCTCTTTGAGTCCCACTGCCCGGAGGACCTCATAAAAGGATGACACAGAGAAGGCATTGTCTGTTTAGGCCTGTTAGGGTCAGGAAGGGCCGTGGGCCAGAAGCACTGTTCCTCTGCAACATACATGGTAAAGAAAGACTCATGTTGCTCATCCAGCACCCCACACTGCCTCTCCTCACATTCACACCAGACCTGGACCACACAAACACATAGGGCATCATTACGATGGCAGGCGGACACCGCAACAGCAAACGGGACCGCACGCCATAGGTGCGGCGGTCCCGCCATGCCAATCCCGCTTTTTTTACATTGCAGCTGGCGGTGCTGTAAGCAGCACCTGCCGCAATGTAAAAAATGCATGTTGTTCATTTGCATGCACAATGCGACAGGCACCGTGCGGGCCTGCCACCTTGTGCATGGAAATGTAGAGGGGTACCATAGGTACCCCCCATGTGCACCCCCCAACACCCAGGGGCCTGCAACAGGCCCCCTTTCCAAAAGAACGCATGCCTTTCCATGGCAGCATTGCCACCATGGAAAGGCTCAAATCCGCACATGTCATAATATGGCTGGCGGGGCCTGCTAGGCACCGCCACCATATTATGGGCCAGGACTGCACGGCAGGCAATCGTAACAAATGCCTCCCTGCGATAAAGCGGCGGACGGTCTTTCCGTCTGCCGCTGTGACCCCCGCCTTTCTAATAGGGCGGGGGGGTAAATGACTGGCGGTCGGGGAAAGATGTCGAGCGGATCGCCACTGCTGGTAGAGCGGTGACGATCCGCCCGACATCATAATGGCCCCCATAGTATCCCCCCAACACATAAATCCAATCTCATACACATCTGAATAACTACCCCGCACTCTCAAACTAGTGTACACACATTCCAACCCATGTTTATTAAAGCACGTCCTGCAATACTCGATAGTCAGGACATTGCAGACCTCATCGCCTATCACAAGCTGAATGCACTTTTCATCACAGGAACATAGTTCGCTCCAACATCTTTGCACATCTAAGGCGTCACATAGTACAAAACGAAAACTTGCAGCCAGTGCACCGCACCCTTTAAAAGTATCACCCTGTGCATTGTAGTTGTGCCCACCCTCAAGAGCTGGTTCTCCTCAGCCCGACTTTCACAGTAATATACCAAGGAGGACCACTTTGAGAGTTTCATGAAAGTGCATGTGATTCTACAAACGACTCTAGACTCTCGTTCTGACCATATCTGGCCTATGGGACATTACCAATGTTAACAGATATGCATGCATCTCATCTCATAAAATGACACCTGTTGAGCAAATGACATATGATGTGCTCCCTTTGGACCCTATAGGAATGCTATCAATATAAATATAACAGAAGCATCCTACAATACAATTTAGCTCTGAAGAAGTTGTTCTTGGAAACAGCAAGATGTGTTGTCTGTAATAATTTGTTGCTTGCTCAGGCTTGTAGGATGCAAATAAAGAAAAAATGTCATAAGGAGTCACCTAGAGGCTATTGTGGAATTACCTGAACGTACATGAAATACTTTAAGTGAACTTTATATTTGCCAGTTATTGTAGCTTTTTCTATACCCAAGTTCTCAATGGCTACAGCTTCCACAGGCATAGAAGAGAGGAGGCCTTGCCGTGATCCATAAGTGCACCTGGTCATGAACCTTAGGCCACTTATTACTCTGCGCACCTCACTTACCATCTCATCTACAGGCCTCCTAAGCAGAACACAGACTTCACTGAGGAGTTCTTAGCTTTCCTCACTACCTCATCCATCCTACATGCACACAATATCCTTTTCGGAAACTTCAACCCCCTGGACAATGATGGTTCATTAATAATACAAGAGATACCCTCCTCAACCTCATAGACTTACTCAACGTAGTACAGCACATCAGCCAATCAACACCTTTTGAAGGCCACATCTTTAACCTCGTCTTCTTAATATCACCAAAATCCAGTGCAAACCACCTATACCTCTGGACTAGGCCGACTGCCTTGCCATTCCTATTTCCCTGCTTAGCATCTGGCCAACAAACTGAAGTCAACCCTGAACAGACCATAACATATTCAGATCCTTAAAAGACTTCTCCATTGACAACCTAAAGCCAGGCACATTACGTCCGGCCAATCCCATTCAAAACAAACTCCTTTCAAAAGGTCTTCAACACTTTTCTTGAAAACCAAGTGAACACTCATGCTCCAACTGAAAAATTCAAGTACAAACTGCACTCTTCAGCACCCTTGCATTCCAGGGACTCTTCAGACAATAAACTGCTCTATCTGCTGCCAAGAAAGAAAATGGAATTAAAACAGAACTCCTGATGATCCTCTGCCTAACACGCAGACAACTCATAACATCAGCCAAAGCATTTAACTATACCAGCACCATCAAAGAAGCTGCTAACGGAACCCCAAAGCCCTTCAAGACGAGCACTGATTCAGCCCTCTGCTTGACACTCATATCCCACACACCAGAGACAAGTGCAATGCCATCAACCTCTTTTTCAAAGCGATAATCTTGGAAGACATTCTAAAGTCGATCAAACAAGATGAGTATAGAGGACAGTCTTTGCCTTTCAGGACTTCAGGTGGAAAACATTCTTAATAGGGGCCCAGTCCAAAAACTTGTCCAGTCACAATATGCAGTCCTCCCTTTGGAGAGAGTGACATGAGCTAAGTGTCACAGAGGATGGTCTGGTATTAAGTGATTACAACATTGTGGTTCCTGCCATACTGAGGAGCAAAGTGGCTCAGTGCATCAAGGCCAACAAGGAATAGAAAATACAAAGGCTTAACTTTGAAACAATGTAGGATTCACAGAGACGAATGCCATGGTCGAGGACACTGTCAATAGCTGATACATGTGTCAAGCCACTGAGAAGACAACTGCAACATTTCACAGTAGTGAACATGGATTACTGCAGTCTAATGGAAGGGCAATACCTGTTAGTTTTGGTGCATCAGCATACCAAATTCCTTGTAGTGGAGACTGTCATTAACATTATCTGACAATGTGAAGCCTAAGCTGGAGAAGATCCTGGCTGCTTATGGCCTGCTGCAGGCATTGAAAATAGGCAATGCCCCCTCACATCAGGGAGCTATGCACGTGCATCCAGCTCCAGAGATCTGTCTCTAACTGTCTTGTCAATCATGCCTTAACTGTACATGTTCCCTGACCTTTGAAAGCTTGCACTGATCCGACCTGCTGATTCGATTCTGCTGGGAATGGAAGACTACAATTCTTAGCTTCTGTGAGAGTGGAAAGCTTGCTTTGTCACTGCTATCCTGTACCAATACTGCGTGGAAGCAGTACTTCTGCTGCTGCTGCCTGATTTGTATATGTCATGTGAGGGGGAATGTTAGACCTGGCATCCTTGGGGTGGTTTTCCCTGTCTTTTTGCTTCTATATCCTGTATTTTAGACCATGTGCCAAACTTCATGGGGTGCTGGTTTAAGTACTTTGGGCACTTTACCACTGCTGATCATTGCTAAAGTGCAAGTGCTCTCGGTCTAAATTGGGATTCTGATAGACTATCTATGATTGGCATATTTGATTTACTGGTAAGTCCTAGAAAAGTGCACTATGTGTGCCCAGGGCCTGTAAATCAAATGGTACTAGTGGGCCTTCAGCACTGGTGGTGCCACCCACAGGAGTAGCCCTGTAAACGTATCTCAGGCCTGCCATTGCATTGTCTGTGAGTACAGTTTTAAACTGCCATATCGACCTTCCCTTGTACTACATGTAAGGCACCCCTCAGGTAGACCTAAAGTACTCGCAGGGTGCAGTGTGTGTGAAAGGTAGGACATGTTCTGATGTGCTTTGCATGTCCTGATAGTGAAATACTGCCAATTTCTTTTTTCACTATTGCAAGGACTAACTCTCCCATAGGTTATCATTGGAGCAGTCTTGAAAATGTTTACAAGTGTAACTTTGAAATGGGAACAGCTAGAGATTTGGAGTTGGGCTTTGGGAGCCTAGAATTTAAAAACACATCTTTCAGTAAAGTTGTTTTTTAAATTGGGTGTTTTTGGATACCACTTTTAGAACATGGGCATTTTCTTCTGTAACCATACTGTGCCTCTGCCTGCCTGTGGAATCAGCGTCTGGTTTAAACTGACAGGGGCCTGTTTGTGCATTCAATCTAGACACAAAGGGAGTTGACGTGCGCCCTGCATATGCTGATAGCCCATCATAGGACTGATAGGTCTTCCTGAGCTAGAGTGGTAGGAGGAGCTGTCACATGCACCTGAATAGGGTTGTGTCTGTCCCTATGTTGTCTCCACTTCCCTGAAGTGTGTCTGGAGCCAAGGCTAGGCAAGGCAGGAACGTATAAACTACAAAGAACTCAAAGACCAAAAGGGGTATAAGTATTGAACCTAAAACCTAAAACTGGTAGAACACTTCTGGATCAAGAGGAACCTCCGAAAAGAAGAAGAGTTGAAGATATGTGAGGAGCAGTACAGCCCCTTTGCTGTGTGTTGCTTTGCTGGGTTGGCCTGTAGTTGCTATTTCTGTTGTGGTGAGGAGAAGGACTAGTATTTAGCTGTGTATCCTGCTTGTGAAGTTTCTTCAAGGGATTGAATGTCCTTGCCTCCTGTTGGAAGTCTCAAGCCCACTAAATACTTAATCTGTAGCATCTCTGAACACCACAGCTTGGAGTTCTGACCTGCACTGTGGTGCCAGTTCTAGTTCTTGGCCACTGGAGGTGTTTGCTGGGCTGCAAACCTCAAGAAAAGGATTACCAACACCACTGCTAATGCCACTGCCTGCTCCAACGCCATGGTCACCGCTCAACCGGTAAGCACGGCACCGACTGTGATGACAATGCAGCCTTGACGCCCACCCCATATTGACTCCGATGTCATTACTGAGGGTGCTGCTGACACCCGGACCGAGGGCACTGCTCGTGGAGCGCACAAAGCACTGCCCCAACACCTTTTGATACCAGAGCCTCCCTCGCACCATTGCAGAGTCGATAACCGACGTGGGTGACTTCCAGAACTCATCAACACCGTACCATCGTACAGAACCGCGGCCTCACAACCTATGCCGCCTCACCTTCCCTGCACAGCCAGGACACAATGCCTCACCTCTCCTGTAAGGACTTGATACCTTGCCTCCCCTGTGGCAGTGAGGGACCAACAACGCCTCTGGCCATTGACGCCTCTCCTCCCTGATGTTGTGCAACGTCTTTTGACTCCATAATTTTCCAAGGTATTGCTTTGGGAGTTCGTGTGACTCTATGGCTGGCCCGCACACCTCGTGGTCCATGCCGTACTGTGGATCTGTACCTGTTACAACATTGAGAAAGCCCCAGTTGGAGCTATTGGGAACGCTCCACGATCTGGAACTCTCTACCCAAAGATCTTCGATGCAACCCCTCCTACCCTCTCTTCAAAAAAAGACTGAAAATACTCCTTCTCAACAAATATTGGGGAACCTAACCTCACTGATGTCTGACTCTCTACACTCCTTGCTCCCTGTAAAGCGCTCTGATACCCCCGGGTCCAGTAGCGCTATATAAAACCTTGGAAATAAATAAATAAATAGGAGCTATTTTTTACCATAAACTTTTTTAAATGATCTCTTGAGTTATGTTTATTGGATTTTTGTCGTTTTGATCTTGTTTAGTTTACATAAAGATACCTTCTTTTTCTAAACTGGTGAGGTGTTTGTTTGTGGTGTTTTAACTGTGTTACTGTATGTGTTACGTACAAATTCTTGAAACATTACCTCTGAGATAGGCCTGCCTGCTCGTGCCAAGTTACCAAGGGGGTGAGCAGGGGTCATCTTGAGTGTGTAACTCCCTTATCCTGACTAGAAAGAAAGGGGCCCTATTGGAAAGGGTGTAAGCCATATCCAACTAGAGTTTCTAACAGGGAAAGTGTGCACTGCTGCTTCCCTACCTATCCTTGTCCTTTGAAGGAGGGACGTATGTACTATTTCTGCTCAAGGTGAACCTGTTCTATGAAGAAGGGGTGTTTCCTCTGCTGCATGAAGGTGTCCTCACTGCTTATGAAGAAAAAAAGATATATAGGATGTACTTGCATAATATAGCATGTTCTAAGGACAGGAAATTTTCCACAGTATTTGATGAAGATGCCTGTAGTCCTAAGGAAGTTCCTATCCCCAAAGGGGCAATATATGAGAGCCAAAACATGTTAACAGAAAAGAGTAACAGTTCATTGCTCTACCCTCTATTTTTAATCTTGTGGCATGGAGACACCAATAAAACATTTTCAGCTCACCCACACACAATGTTTATATAGGTCTGAGAGTTTAACAAAGGAAGAAAATAAATGTTGACATAAGGGTTACAAAGTTATTAAAAATATGAAATCCATAATTAGAAGGCTGTACACCAGGTGAACAGTAGTACTCTTAGATGATTATAGTAACAGTTATGGAACTCACTGATGAACCATACCATGCTAAGTAGGTGGGTCATTCTCTTAGAGATCTGTCTCTTCCTTCCAAGTGTATTGTACTTCTTGTGTGTGTTTGTACGTTTAGTGAGAATGTAAAACATTCCTTTAACTACTCTCACTCCCTCTTTAATGTCTTAAATACCTGTGTTGTACCCATCCTGTATCAGTGACATAATCCTGTGATGTTCCTCCTACGATGGCCACCTGCCCGTCACATAATATTTGCATGAGGGAAAAATGCACTGCTGCTGTCCATGTTGTACCTTTGTTGTGTTGTGAAGCGTGGCATAAAACATTCTACTACGCAAAAGACAAGACAATGTGTATAGTCAATGCTCATTTTAATGCATAACTTGATTAAAAGAGTGAAACCTCACAAAATATGTTTGCAGAGTTTACTTTTGGGTTTATGTGTGAAACAAGCAGACTTTTAAATGGACCAGATGACTTTGTAAAATGTAAAACAAAAAAAAACACCTGAGAAGTGGTGCCAAGTCAGGTATAACACCTTTGCCCACATATGGTACTTTAGCCACCATCACTGCATTCTAAGTCTTTGAACCCATAAACAAAGTGTTACAGCAAAAATACACGCCCCACAATGCAGTATGCTGTTGGTTGAAAAACAAGGAATGGCGCCTAGGCCATAGTGCACTTGACATGGCAGTGAAATGCAAAATAAAATGTAATGCCTGTTGTCTTCAGGGTTAAATAGCCCAGTGGATCAGAGGGCAGAGGTAGCCTTTTCAGTGCAAATAGGAACACCTCTCAGCTAATGTGCTAACATTAACACTCCTTGTGGAAACACAGCATGCTAAATATACATTGTTTCCCAGAACAATGCGAGCAGCAGATCCACTATAGAAGGAAAACCAATGTGTTGGCACCCCCCTTCCCAGGCGACTGTCTCGAAGTGGAGCTGGCAGCACGTGCTGCAGGTGCCGCCCCATGAGGGCTGTCAGCGCTGCATCACTTTCCTCAGTACACAGTACGCCCAGCTACCTGTTTGTGGAAACTACCCACCTAGACCAGCTGCCAAGAAAACAACACAGTAAGATTCAACTGTTCTTGCGCAGACCATAACAAGGAAATGGCAAATAAATGCTCTCTGCTGATGCCTAGCAGGAGTAAGTGCACATATGCGGCCTGCCAGGCACCATGGAACCACAAATATATAGGCCCTTATTTATGAGGCCTTGCGTCAGTTTTGCGCCGCCGGTGCGCACCTGCGGCGTACAAAATGCGCCTAGTTGCGCCATATTTAAAAAGTGACGCATCTAGGTAGTTGCGTCACTTTTCATAAATGAGGCCCTATAGCCTCTTACTAAGCTACTCACATTTGATTTTGCTCCCTTAGGCTGCTCCTCGTTCCCTAGGTATACTTTATATGCTATTGTGTATTTGCTTGCCTGATGTGTGTACAGGGCTTCAACATGAAAGGTAAGTGTTTTAGTCTCGCTCTTGTTAAGGATTTCATTTTGAATTCTAGATTTCTAACTGTACTAAATTGTGTGATCGTGGGCAAATTTGTTTTTTCCACTGCAAACAGGCAATTTGGTCTGCTCTATACTTTTTTCCCAAGTATAGATTAATGTCGTACAATTCAGAAAAGAAACTGAACTGTACACTGGTCCTCATTTCACTAATTTTAACACGTTTAACAGTACTCGTCGGCTCCTACTCGGGCTGACAGAGATCCCAGAATGATATCTTTGAGAGTGCATTCGCCTATTCACTGTTCTGTTTCGATCATCAGATGAGATACCATGCAGCTAGTCTGTGTTCACCTGTTGCCTCGGTTGAAAACCCGTGAGCCTGGATCTTGAGTTTTTTAGGAGAATTTGGCAGTCTGTCACCCTGTAGTATTTACAGATTGATAGGTTTGAGTAAGGGTATTTGCATTTTAGGAACCAATACGTATAGGGATTTATACTCCTTCTTACCCCATCATCATCGCCTGTGCCCATGTGATTGCTTCCGCGGAAACCATGTATATATACTATACTGTATACAGAAACAATTGACAGGGAAAGGAAGTGCATATTGTGAGGTATCTGATTAGGTAAGCGCCTTGTTACCTTCACTCACCCTGGGCTCTAGCTGTGACTAGCGTCAGGTGGGTCGGTCGCCTGTGATAATTTGCAGATGTCGTTTGCTGCCCCGAATTGTTAACTTTGAAGCTGAGTCACACGCACACGCATGTTGTAAATTGATTTGGTTGAATAAAATGATTTGCTTGAAAAAACACACACTAACTGCGTCATACCTGCAGGGATGGAAAAATGAAATCAGGCATCCCGTGACGGAAAGCAGCCTTGTTATGTACAGCCCTGCTGATTCCTGTCAGTAAACACTATGGGGCAGATTTATGTTAACTGGCGCATCCCGAGGGATGCGCCAGTTAACATGCGCCACAGTGCGCCACAGCTACGCCACCCATGGTGCGCCGCATTTATGATGCGACGCACCATGGGGCAAAAACGGCACAGATGCGTGACGCATCTGTGCCAGAAATGTGGCGCATTGCTAGAGTTGCGTCGCAAGCGCGACGCAGCTCCAGCAATGCTCTGGGGGGGGGGGGGGCTATTCTTTCAATGCTGCCTCAAGCCTTACGCCTGCTTCAAGCAGGCGCAGGGTTTTGACGCAGCATTGCCCTGAAATTGACTGAGTGAAATCTCATAGATTTCACTCAGCCACTTTCAGGAGGCGTTCCTGCGCAGGAACGCCCCCCCTGCGCAGGAACGCCTCCTCGTGGCGCAGTGCTGTACAACGTGACGCATCTCCTAGATGCGTCACATTGTAAATAGGGTGCAGGGATGCGCCACGTTTCCGTGCCGTTGCGTCACGCAACGGCGGCGTAAACGTGGCGCAAGCCCTTCATAAATCTGCCCCTTCTTTTTTCACTTTCTGTTTTTCGTACCAGGCCCGTCTGAAATAAATCCCTGGCTCCCTGTGTGAGGCCCTTGTTTGCCTCTATTTCATCGCAGAGGCAAGCGGCGCTTCCCAGCTACGTCTGCGGAGGGCTGCCTCTTACGTGTACAAAAACATCATTAATGAACTCGTACGTAAGAGAACTTTGGTACCATAATACTTATGTAAATTACAATTTACCCACGAGAGGGAGCTAGAGGACCATTTAAAGAACGTGGAGCAGTCATATTATATATTACAAGCTGTTTGGCGAAGTATGTAGGTTGTAATGTAAGGGGTAGGACGTAGGAGCAATCGTTTTACAGTTCAGAAGGCGAACTAACCACATATTCCAGTACCCCGGCATGTTAGGTATTAAAGAAAGTTCAGGATTGCACACGCAGTCATGCCATTTTCTACAGTGCTCGCTAGAAAATGACCTCCAGTAGGCCATTAGGCGTAGCCACCAAACCAGCTTCCAAAGGCTAGCATCGAAAAAGTTCCTGTCAGTAAAGCATGACCCTTAGGCTAGTATCTGCAGCGCCCCACTAATCAATGCACCATCTCCAGACGCCAGGCGCAGTGCGTCCATTGGGGCGTAGCCCCCACCCCCTCTCCCCCGCCCGGCCGCAGCGCTGGCGTCTTTGAACTTAAGTAAACTGAATCAGTTTACTTAAGTTCAAAGACGCCGGCCCGAGGGAGAACAACAGACAATCATGTCAGTCAGCATGACGTCGGACCCCACCGGTCCAACCAGGGCCGGCGCTAGCCATGGGCAGCATGGGCGGCCGCACAGGGCCCCGCGCTCATCAACAGGGGGCCTCAAAAAAGTGTTTCCCGAACCCACCACATCTTAAGCCTAGCGCCTGTGGTGAGCACTGCATGGCCCAGGGAAGTGTTGCCTCCCCCCTGGGCTTAGCAGGCATGTGTAGGAATAGCGGAAGAGGCCCCCTCCGTGTGCCTCGCAGCAATAGGCAATCATGGCTGTTAACCCCCGGGAGGGGGCCCCTTTCGCCTTGCAGCCCCACATGTCCCGCGAGGCCCGTCTGCATTTGCAGGTTCGACCTGTGATTGGGGATGCCACCCACTTCCCACTCCAGTGCCAATCAGCACGCATTTTGGGGCCTGATAGTTTTAACGATCTATAAAGACAAGCAACGCTCACTCTTTCAGATGCTGATGAGCTGTGAAAGAGAAGCTTGTCAGTGGCAGGCAGGGAGGCGTTGAGGCACACCAGGGGGGCATGCACCACAGAGGGTCAGGAGCACCTTCCATAATTTAGATGTGTAAATGAAACCAGTTTTCTTCTGCACTTTTTATATAGCGCAAACTTGACCGAAAAGTACTGGAGCGCTTTACGTGAGCACCAGTTACGTTAAACATAGACATATTCCTTTTTAAGGCACAGTGTGCTTAAGTGATTTGCGAGAATAACAGGATAAGACAAGGTCAAAACTCGAGCCTGATTCCTCAGTTCCAAAGGCAGCAGCTCTAAAGGAACACCAAATTTCCCCCCCACCTCTACCTCTCAAGGGAGTCATCTTTTAATGTCTATTTCTTACATGAAAGCGGTTTCAAAGTGCTGCCCTGCTGTCAAATCAGTGGAGGGGACACAGGGAGAAAATTATTTACCCAGAATCAAACAGTTGGTTAAATCAGTTGAGCCAGGACAGCATATATTTTTCACTGTACTGCATTTAGGTGACATACCATGTAAGCGGGAACCTCACTGCTCCAAGGTAATATTCAGTCAATTTATTAAATCACACTGACTAGTAGTTTTTACTCAGACTCAAAATACTCCCAATCTTCCCATAAAGGGAGCAGCAGAGCAATAAATTCAGAAAAGTGATTGATTGCCCAAGAGCATGCAATTTGGGGCCGGGATAAAAAAACTTCTCCTGCTGGTTCCACATTTCCAACTAGTCAACCCGGCCACAACTGGGGTGTCAGTGATTCTGAAGGCACGCATTGTGTGGGCCCCCACCCCTGGGTCCATTTTTCTCACAGTGCTGGACCCTGGTCTTGTGCATTTGTCTCTAACAGAGGAATAGCAATCGGTAGTGCAGCAAGTGGCATGGCACCAGGCTCAGGCATATTAAAAGCTCAATGTTCCCATATTATGCCTTACTGTAATGTGCAGTCAGTGGACGAGGGTGAGAGATGCTTTCACTTTGCACCATGGCACCACGGATGTGCTACAGCCCTCTCTTTCATGGGACTCACAGCCATTTTACAGAGCTGTGAGGCCAGCGAGAGGCCCTGCCTCCCATGGGCATCACAGCCATGGTTGGACACTCACAAGAGGAGGCACCCTCCTATGAGATAAGCAGCACTGGAAAATGGCTATGAGGCCCATGGGTCCCCTCTCGGGGGGTGTAGTTAACAATAGTGCAGCAGGTGCAGTGGCACCAGGGCTCTTTCTTGCATCACGGTCCATGGCAACATTACTATATCACTGGTTCCTTCTACCATGCACCTCACTGCCATGATCCAGAACTGCTGTGCCGCTCGCGCAAGGTCCACCCCGCCCCCCTAGGCCTCACTGTCATCGTCCAATGCTGAAAGACAGCACAGATTCATGAATTCCATGCTTAGGACAAGAGGCAACATCTGAAGGGCATAGCTATCAATAGTGTAGAAAGTGTAATGGGACCATGGTCTTGTGGGGTTATGTGTTAAATTCACCCAAATTATGGCTGTATTTTACTGCTCAGTCAGTGACAAGAGGGTAGTAGGAATCACAATTTGCCTTGCTTGCACGACGGCTGGCCTGCTCTCCTACACCTTGCATCCACAATCCTGTTCTGTGATGTCCAAATGTCATTCTCTCCCTTGGGCCTTATGTTTTTTACTATATGTGTTGTGTTTTACACTTAACATAGTTCTGGCGAGTAAAGAGCCTACACACAAAAAAGATTGTCCTACGTCTCTTAGCATGTGCCTGTGGCATACTGGTGAGAGGATTTATGTTAAAACAAATTACGAAGTATTAATGTCATCCTAAGGTAGCACAATAATGGCACAGAAAGATAAGGGAGCCTTTTGAAATTTGCAATTATATCCATGGTGTGAGAGGTTTTCTCTTGTGCCATGTTATATTTTGAATGATCCCGCCCCTCATTACCTCACAGGATCTCCCCCCTGTATGAGGCAGAACTGGAAATTGTATCATGCACTCTTCTGGAAACAATCAGTTAACGAGGAGTAAATAATATACATCTATGTGGTTCTGCACCTAGCTTTTCCATCCAATGTGACAAATGTAATCCAATTAATACAGTTTTAAAATATATGGACTTATTTCATTTGTATATTTATATTTTTGTCAATGTTACTGTTATATATGTTAGGTCTCTTCAGGGATGCCAAATAAGATCAATAGTCCTGCGATGTCACTTTCTGTGATGTCACTTCTTGTGATGTTACCAAGGGCGGCTCATCCACTAGGGCGGAGGAGCGTTTCCCCACTGCTTTCTGCAGTGCGAGAAGCAAAAACTCAAAGTGCTTTAAAACTACCATTTTATGTTTCTGCTACTCGCACTGCGAGAAAGCAGAAATGTTTGGTTGGGGGCGGGCGGAAGAGTGCCTTGCCCACTGCTAAGGGCTCCGACTGTTTGGTCGGCCCTTCGGGGCCGACCAAACCACTCATGCACACTCTGGCCTTTCTCCATGTAGGCACCAATGCACCCTAAATGGAGAAAATGGCATCCCCATAGGCACCTGGCTGGTCGGCCTCCCAACCAATCAAAATGGCGTAGGGGAGGGAGGCTGCCTGCTTCCTGTTCATGCCGGAAGCGAACCCCAGCAAGACCTCCCACCCGCGAGTCATGCTGGCCGCGACTGGATTTTACATGCAAATTAGAGGGGCCTCACATCTTCCCTTTTGCCCAGGGCCCCAGAAGTTCTAGGACCGGCCCTGGGTCCAACGTCATGTTGACTGACATGATGGTCACACCAGGAGTAACAGGCAGCAGCACATGTGCGCATGAGAGGGGACGGAGGGCACCCTGCCCATTCATGCGCACTACTGTCTGCTCTGCTGGCGCATGCCCATTAGGAGAGCGAGGGTTGAGCAAAGGCACAAACCTCGTTCTCCTAATGGGCAGGCGGGCGAGTAGTAACCGTGCCTGGCATTCAGGTAGGTTTTGATTTGTGTTTGTAGTTTTATTCCCCCTCCCTCCCTCGAGCATGCAGGCCGCCGCTGGGAAGGAAAGCAGTGCCTCGAAAAGGCCATTTCCTGTTGCTACTATGCCTACCCACACAAGTGAGGTACCATTTTTATTGGAAGACCTTGGGGAATGCTGGGTGGTAGGAAATTTGTGTCAGCCCAGTTATCCCACAACTTTCCCACACAGAAATGTGAGAAAACATTGATTTTTTCAACAATATTTGAGGTTTGCAGGGAATTGTGGGTGAGAAAATGTTGGGGGCCCACGAAAATCATACCTTTATGGACTCCCCCGGGTGTCTAGTTTTTAGAAATGTATGGGTTTAGTAGGTTTCCCTAGATGGCCGCCGAGCCCGGGGCCAAAAACCCAGGTGACCCCCCCTTGCAAAACCAGGTTGTTTTGTGATAGGTCATTTTGATGTTTCCTCAATATGTTTTGAGCCCTTGCCTGTCACGGGTACTTGACCCACCCACACAAGTGAGGTACCATTTCTATCGGGAGACCAGGGGAAATGCTGTGTAGAAGGAAATTCGTGGATCCATGCAGATTCCAGAACTTTCCCACACAGAAATCTAAGAAAAAAAATATTTTTCAGCTAAATTTGAGGTTTGCAGGGGATTGTGAGTAGAGAAATGCTGGGGGACGCACGCAAGCCATACCTTGCTGGACTCCCCCGGGTGTCTAGTTTTCAGAAATGTGTGGGTTTGGTAGTTTTCTCTTGATGGCCGCCGAGCCCGGGGCCAATAACTCATGGGACCCCCCTTGTAAAACCAGGTTATTTTGTGATAGGTAATTTTGATGTCGCTTCAATAGGTTTTGGGCCCTTGCCTGTCGCAGGTACTTGACCCAACCACACAAGTGAGGTACTATTTTTCTTGGAAGACTTTGGGGAATGCGGGTTGTGTGGAATTTTGTGGATTCACACAGATTCCAATACTTTCCACCACAGAAATGTGTTTTTTTTTTTTTTAACATTTTTGTGGTTTGCAATGAATTCTGGGTAAGAGAACCTGGTGAGAGCTAGACAAGTCTCCCCATCCTGGATTCCCCTTTTTATCTAGTTTTCAAAAATGTATAGGTTTGCTAGGTTTCCCTAGGTGCCAGCAGAGCCAGGGTTCAAAACCTACAGCTAGGCACTTTGCTCTCATGGGCACTAGGCCTACCCACACAAGTGAGGTACCATTTGTCTTGAAAGGCTTTGGGGAATGCGGGGTGGGTGGAATTTTGTGGATCCACGCAGATTCCAGAACTTTTCACCACAAAAATATGAGGAAATGTGTTTTTATTGGACAAAGTTTAAGGTTTGCGATTGATTCTGGGTAACAGAACCTGGTGAGAGCCAGACAAGTCACCCCATCTTGTATTTACCTGGTTGTCTAGTTCTCAAAAATGTATAGGTTAGCTAGGTTTTCCTAGGTTCCGGCACAGCTAGGGTTCAAAACCTACAGCTAGGCACTTTGCAAAAAAAGGGTCAGTTTTCACTGTGAAAATGTGGTGTGTCCATGTTGTGTTTTGGGCCGATTCCTGTCGCGGGCACTAGGCCTACCCACACAAGTGAGATACCATTTTTCTTGGAAGACTTTGGGAAATGCGGGGTGGGTGGAATTTTGTGGATCCACGCAGATTCCAGAACTTTCCACCACAAAAATATGAGGGAAATGTGTTTTTTTTACAAACTTTAAGGTTTGCAAGGGATTCTGGGTAACAGAACCTAATGAGAAGAAGACAAGTCACCCTATCTTGTATTCCCCTGGTTGTCTAGTTTTCAAAAATGTATAGGTTTGCTGGGTTTCCCTAGGCGCCGGCAGAGCTAGAGTTCAAAATCTACAGATAGGCACTTTACAAAAAAAGGGTCTGTTTTCACTGAGAAAATGTGGTGTATCGATGTTGCATTTTGGGCTGTTTCCTGCCACGGGCACAAGGCCTACCCATACAGGTGAGGTACCAATTGTCTCGGAAGACTTTGGGGAATGCGGGGTGGGTTGAATTTTGTCAATCCATGCAGATCCCAAAACTTTCCATCACAGAAATGTGAGGAAAATGTGTTTTTTAACTAAGTTTGAGGTTTGCAAGGGATTATGGGTAACAGAACCTGGTGAGATTTACACAAGTCACCGCATCCTGGATTCCGCACGGTGCCTAGTTTTAAAAAATGTACAGGTTTGCTTGGTTTCCCTATGTGCCGGCTGCGCTAGGGCCCAAAATCCACAGGTAGGCACATTGCAAAAAAAAGTCTGTTCCTAGTGGGCTTTTTGCCGCCGGGTGGGGAAATCGGGAGGGATGTTATCCCCAATATGCCCCCAAGGGGGGCAGAAAGACTGTGGCTATTTTTTTGGGTGGTGGCGGCATTGGTGTGGCCATTCTGGGCAGCCCCCACTCATAAAACAAGCCAGCATAAACGCTGGCGCCTGGTGGGCTTTCTTCTCCCTTGGGGGGAAGATAAGGGGCACTGTCCCTATCTGCCCCACCTGGGGGGACAGAAAGACTGGAATTTCTCTGGAAGGGTGGGGGTATTGTCATGCCCATTTTGGGCAGTCCCCACCCTACAGGAATACAAAAAAACCTCCCTTGTTTCTAGTGGGCTTTCTGTCCCCCGGGGGACAGATGGGGGACCACTTCCCCCATGTGCCACCCAGGGGGGGCAGAAAGATTGTATTTTTTGGGGGGGCATCCCCCACCCTAATTCCAATTGCCCAAAATAAATCCCTGGCGTCTAGTGGGCTTGTTGCCCCAGGGGGGGCAAATTGGGGGATGCTGCCCTCATCTGCCCCCCAGGGGGCAGAAAGGTTGTAATTTTGGTGGGGGGATGGGGGCAATGGCATGCCCAATCTGGGAAGCCCCCTCCCTAAGTAATATTGCCCCCAAAAAATCCCTGGCATTTAATGGGCGCTTTCTGCCCCCCCCAGGGGGGCAGATTGTGGGCTACTGTCCCAATCTGCCCCCCCAGGGGAGAAAAAAGACTAAACTTTGCCAATTATTATGGGGGGATCAAAGGCCCTTGCTGAAGGGGCTGCTCCCCTCTCCCTGGTTTCTAGTGGGTAGATCCCCAAGCAGGAATCCACTGGGGAGGGGTACCATTGACCTCTCCGTCTTTCTACGTGCTCAGGGGGCTGAGATAGCCACCTGAGCATGTAGAGAGCAAAACTGACGTGCACGCTGATTGACATTTCAGGGAAAGCAGGGTGGGGGGGCCTCGGGAGCTGGGGAAGCTCTTTCCCAGCTCCAGAGGCTGTTGGGGGGGGGGGGGGGGGGTTAAGTGAATCCCTCTGGTGTCCACACCAGAGGAATTTTCTGTGCTATGGCGTCAGACGCGAGGGAGCTATCTGAACCACACAAGCACTTATGCATCGGACGGCTCCAGCGTGTCGGACGCATGCAAGGGGTTAAACTTTGTCAAAGCATAGAATTTCATAGAATTTTGTACTGGAATGTTACCCTTCCAGTTTGAAGCCTTAGATTGACATCACACAAACACTCTTGCACTATGGGGCAAGGGTGTGTGCATTGGCGCAAGACAGCCTTTGGTACCCCAGCGCTTGAGGATAGAGCAACAGGACCATGTCTTACTAGATATGGTGCTGCTGTGCTCTTTCATTTTCACACAAAGCAGCAACTTTGGTTACTGTGCATCGTAAGAACTAAGTTTATCTGCCTCTTGATTTCTCCAGGAACAAACACTCTTATCAGACAATTCCTACCAGTACGGATGATATGTGACTTCTAGACCTTGTAGTCCTCATTATCTTGAGGAATATTTTTTAAACATTGATTTTTTACACACTTGTATGACTCGTTGTCTCTGTATAATATGTTTCAGATGAAAAGTGCTCTGACTGACTATATTGCGATGAGTAGAGCTATAAGAAAATATATTTGAGGGAGGGACTATGGAAATATGAGGGACACCATTGGAAGGTGGTTGTGATCGAATCTGTAAAGAGAGAGGTCATATAGAGACTCAACAAAGACTGTTGCACTGTGCGCCACCAATGCCATAGCTGGCCCTACATGGGTGTTCTGCATTTAGGATATGGCGTTAGGATATCAAGAGCTTGCTTGTATGTTTTGGTAACGGTTGGCTAGTGAGGCAGGTTGGGCTTCTAATGTTTCTGAAGTTGATGAGGAGATGCAACCATTGTTGCGGGCCGTGGGTTTTTATACTACATCAGCCAAGTTAATGGAGAAGAAAGAGAGGTTAGATCATACCTGCAGGAGCACCGCCAGATTATAAATTTCAAGGTTATCAGTGAATATAAGATGCAAAGTGTGACTCAATCTTCTGTAGCAACTTTGTTTTGTGTTTCGCATCTGTCCTGTCTACCAACTGATTTTAACTCACCCACAATCAGGTTTCTGTTGACAGTAAGCATAGTGTCAGTTCAATGAATTCCACCATAAAGGTAGGGCTGTAGTTAAGAGGGTGATAAATCACAGCAGGAATAAAGGATCTATTAGGATTGATATCGACATAAGCAGTTAACCACTCAACTGAAGATTAAGTCAAGTAAGCACTATCCATGAAGGTTTGGTTAGTAGTTTAAGCTAAGGCAATCCCTTTTACACCATATTTTTCATGCTTATTTGTTGGCCTCTGTGAAGAAGGTTTTTGAGAGACAGAATTATATTGTCACCAATTCATGCTGTGGCAACCCCAAACATGTAGCATTTGGAATCAGAAAATTGATTGTGGAGGACCAGGGTGTGCTTCAAGGAGTGTTTTATGTAATTGCTTGTTAGCTTTGATGGGTGCATTTCAAGGTCAACACAATGGTTTGGCTGTAAGACGTTGTGAATGATGAGAGGTTTATTAGGGGTCTTTGGTGGTTCTGGAAAGTTGAGAAGTTGGTAACATGAGATCAAGGGGTGGACCAATGGTGGTTTGGGGGTTGGCTGTATGGATGGTGTGGATGGGACAGGAGGTTGAATGTTGGTGTTTGGAAATGTGGCCAAGGTGTGAAGGGTGAAAGGACAGGTGAGTGTCTTAGGTGATGAAATACAGTATATTGTGGCAACACAGCCTTTAGCACTTCAGCACTTGTCCTGTATTAGGTGCACAGTAACCTCCACAGGCTTTCTGGTCTCTTTAGCCTTAACACTGTAGTGTCGTACCCAACCTGGGTACCAGCAAAATGGCTATGCCACATTCAGAGCTTAATATTACACATCTTTATTCATCTGTGTGTAACTGCGAACCCAACATCCTAAAACAAGCTTTCATTGTGTTCACTCGGACACCCATGTCACACCTCTATGGAGCCTGTTAGGAGGCAAATGGGTTCGGTCATAAAACGGGCAAGACACTATATCTCCCCCTCTGTTAAATATAATAATTAATTCTGTTTTACAAATCTGGATATTATAGAAAGGGCACTTTTAACGACATCAAATGCCTTAAAGAAATTGTGCATAAAGAATTAAACCAATGGAAAAGGGACGGATTACTGAGTAAGCAGGAATACAACTTCCTTAAAAATGATTTCCCAGTGACCCCTACCCTTTACTTAATCCCCAAGATTCATAAGCAGGTCACCCCAATACCTGGGCGACCAATTCTTTCTGCTCAAAGAAGCCTCTTGGAGGCAGTTTCCAAATATGCTGACCATTTTCTGCATGACTGTAGAGAGCTTACCATCCTTCATAAAAGACACTGGACATTTCCTATCTAAACTCAAAAACATCACATGGAAAGAGGATTATGTTTTATTTGCTTTAGATATCTGTACCCTCTATACTAGTATCCAACATGCGGGCGGACTAAATGCAGTAAAGCATTATTTGGACCAATTGTTTATAGACAGCACAATGCTATGATTTTAAGGATGATACAGTTGTGTCTGAATATTAACTATTTTTTTAACAAAGAAATTTATCAGCAGCAGAGGGGTGTCGCTATGGGGGCATGTTTCTCCCCAACCTATGCATGTTTACATGTAGGGTGGTGGGAGGAACATGTCCTCAAGGGGACTCACAAACTGCTTTTTGAATCGAATGTAGTCCAGTTTTGGAGGTTTATAGATGATATCTGCATGATATGGAGGGGTACAGAAGAGTCAGCCAGGAATTTTGTCAGTATGATTAATGACAATGACTTTAATTTGCAATTCACGGCAGACATAAGCAAATTGAATATCCAATTCCTTGATGTTTATATTTATGTGAGTAACAATGTAATTCAAACTAAGTTGCACAGGAAGAAAACTGCGGGGAATGCAATTCTGCATGCCAAAAGTGTGCACCCTGGGCATTTAATCAGGAGTATACCGTACGGGGAATTCCTAAGAATGCGAAGAATTTGCAGTTCTGAATTAGATCTAGAGATATGCCAAACAGAAGCAGAGGAGAGATTCCTTGCTCATGGGTATTGTCCTAAAGAATTAGAGCAGGCTAGGAACAAGGCCAATAGTCACAGTAGAGATGAATGCTTGAATACCTTGGCTGGATCTAGAAAGAAAAGTATGATGAAAGACAATTCAGATCCCACCACAAATGAAGAACGGATTAGACTTTTCACTACGTTTCATATGAAGAAAGAAAAGTCAGGGGGATCAATAAAAAACATTGCCCATTGTTAAAAACAGACATTACCCTAGTACAGTTACTACCAGAGGAACCGTCAATCACCTTTTGAAGGGCCCCCTCTATGAGGGACGCCCTAGTGAAATCTAGTCCGGAGGTGGTCAGCTCTAAGAATTGGTTATCCAATAAGACAGGGTTCCACAAGTGCATATCATGCAGAGCCTGTACATTTGGTGGCAACACCAGTGAATCCTGCATCGCATTTGATACAAGCCCTATTAAGATTCAAGGACTATATACGTGCCGCACAGAGTATGCAGTTTACGTATTAGAATATACCTGTAAGTTGAAATACATTGGCAGCACGAAGTTGCAAGCCTTCAACCGCATTCTGCAGCACTTAAGGGCAATTGTTAACTCGGATGATAGTTACCTAGTCGCCATTCATTTCAAATTGGTGCATAGCAAAAATGTGAATGACCTGAGCTATTACAGCATTGACTCAGTGCCCAAGAATGTAAGGGGGGGGCAACAGAGAAAAACTACTCAGGCAGTTAGAATCCAAGTGCATTCTTTTATTAGATACAAGGATCCCTAAAGGGTTAAACACAGGGGAAGACCTACATACTTTTCTTTAATTAGAAGTAGGACAGAGTAATGTAACCCCTAGTTGTAAGTGCAGCCTATACTGTAAGAACTGGGGCAGGTAACCCATAGGTTCTCATGTGTACTGATATCTCACTTTGCCAAGTAGTTATAAATCCCTTAGTTGTTTTTCTGCTATGATTAATTTCTCCTAAACCTCACATAGGGTATGTGCAATAATACAGGCTCTGTGTCTGACATAGAGTATATAACATCATAAGAGGAAGATGTTAATTAGAGCTATGAATGTAATGATACAAATTGGGTAGTGACCACTCCTATAGGTAAGAAAGTTAAGAGGTCAACAATATTTATGCAATTGCAATTAAATTTGTATATAACATATATTCTGTTTGGAGGATGAGCTATGATGCAATTAATTTTAGCAAAGCATCCGCTAAACTATTATTTTTTAATGACTATTTTTAATCCTGGAATTTTGATATGCAATGTTAATATCATTTTATCCACGGTATTTTGCACTTTGCACAGTTTTGCACTTTAAGAATTCTTTGCGCTAACACTTTTCTGATAAAATCACAATGGCGGCTCTGTGGAAGAATTTATGAGAACTTAGGATCCATTGTGTTATGTTTATACAAAGCATTTAAGCCACTTGTCCAAATTTGAAACTAGGAATGATGGTGTTGATTCTGTGCGAAAAAATCTTTTAACAGTTTTTAACATCTACCTATGTTGTTGCTTTGTAATCTCAAATGTGTTGTGATTATATTTATAAGAATTTTAATTATTTATATCTAACTCATTTGGTTCTGCTTAGCCAGGAAGTCACTATTTAAACACCTTATTTGTATCCGGAGGGTCATGTGAACAAGGCTGCAGTGACGCAGCCGAAACGCAGCATGCTGACTAACGGAGAAATAAAGCACTGAAATTTGAATTTATCGCTCGTTTGTGGTCTGTACCTGAGTTGGCTGCGGAGTATTTGTTGTGGTTCAGGACTGTTGGTGTAAATGAAAAAAAAAAAGATATATATATATATATGTTTCAGCGCGGAGTCCAGTACCGCGCCAAGGGGCCCCCGTCTCACCAAGTTGGCTCTGACTCTGCTGGTTGCTGCTTCGGTGGCGTTTTTGGAGTCCCCCGAGGTTTCGGGATATGTCGGAGTCCACCTGCTTGTCTGGTGCATATACGGCGGTGTTGGGGTCATTTGGCTCTACGCTGGACTGGGCTTGCATGTCTGCCTTGTCCCCGCTTATTTGACATCAGGAACAGGCAGGTTGAGGCAGTAGGAGACCGGAGGGGACAGCGTATTCTTCTGCAGCAAAGAGGGGAACAATTGCATCACAACAACGCTTTGTCATCTCCACGCAACGTTTCCCAGTGACAAAGCAGATTGCACTCTGGGAAAGGTAGTCACTACACAAGATGTGACTCGTCAACAGACATTTGCGTTGCCATTTTGGCTGAAGGGGGTGGAGCAAAGCTGGTCAAATCAGGAGGGGCGTGACACTTTGTTAGATATATTTGCCGCCGCCTGACTTACCAAAACACCCGTGGCGCTGAAGAAGGCTGAACAGAAGCCGAAATGCATTCGCCTTGACAGCGGGTGTACAATGCTTCCTTACCTGCTGTGGACTGAATAAATGCTGTTTCCACCTGTTCTCCTGTGTTGGCCTCTTCACTCTCGGCGGCGGCTGTTTGTGATGGATCGTATATTTATATATATATATATATATATATATATATATATATTTATATATATATATATGTGTGTGTGTGTGTATTTGTGTGTGTATCTACAACGACATCTCTTTAATCAATCTTAATTATGCATCCTGATCTGGTTACTGGAAGCTGGGAACTGTCATCTTCAGTGTCAGAGATTTTTGAAGACGGTGAAGAGGTAACAGAAGTCACTGAGTTTTCAGATTCAGTCTTTCCTTCACCCTCTCGATCAGAAGACCAATGAATAAAATGCTGGAAGTGAGAAGAGTCTCTGGTTACAGACTTTCAAGGACACTGGAGAGTCACCATGTGTCCCTTGGTGGAAACTCTATCAAAAGGTTCAGCATCATTTGGAACATCAGATTTCCTTCTTTGCATTTGTAGAGCGATCACTAGATCTCCTCTCCTAAACTTGATGTTCTGTGCATGTTGCCTGATGTCTGTATGGGCTTTCATTTTTTTGCTTGTTAACCAAGTCCTTTGTACGAGCTGTGTTTTCACTTCCTTTTCTCTTTGTGGTCCATTGAGATAACTTGGTTATCATTGGTCTCAAGACAATCAAAGTCTCAGGACTTTCACCTGTGGTCGAGTGAGGTGTTGAACGATAGGCTTGTAGGGTAGAATTCAATACAGTTTTTAAACTGAGCCTTTCAAGATTTGCATGCTGCACTGCTTTCTTTAGGGTACTCATAAAACACTCCACAAGTTAATAGTTTAACTTTTCTGTTGCTTTATGTTCAGATACTCCAGGAAATTCTTGAATTCTTGACTGTTAAAAGACAGGCCATTATCCACCTTAAAAATGGCTGGAAGGCTGCATGTTACAAATATGCTACTGAGTCTCTCAATGATGCTTATTAGTTGTGGATGAGAGATCATCTACTAATGGAAAACATGAGTTCTCATTCAGAATTACCAGCAGATGCTGTCCGTTATCGAGTGGACCAAATAAGTCAATGACTAGTCCCTCCCATGCATGCTTAATGAGTTCTGACATGTTAAGAGTATGTTGAGTAACATTTGTAGAAAGGCAGTTGCATAGATGATAGGTCTTGAGTCCCTTTTCAACCCTCTCATCTAAATATGGAAACCAAACTTGGTCTCAGAGAGCTCTTTTGGTGGCAACAATACCACAATGTCCTTTGTGAGCCACTTCAATACTTTGTGTCGCAGACTCTCCTGAATCATAATTCTAGACCCTCACAGTATAACTCCTTGAAATATGGACAGTTCATCTTTAACCTTTTTTAGGTCGAGCTGACGTAGCATTCATGCGAAAGCATGAATGCTGTCAGCAAGACAACTAATGCTATCCGTATTTGGGAAAGTGGACAGCAGAGTGCCACGCGCTTTCCCAGTGTCGGATTTCACCAGGGAGCGAGCACGCTTGCGCAGACCGCAGGGCTTGCATGCAAACACGGCGCGCACACAGGCAGGCCCCATCCCCTGCACGCACAGGCACACGCGCGCGCGCACACGCACACACACACACGCACACGCAGGCACACACAGGCAGGCACACAGCCCCCCCGGCCCCTCCCCTCTTGCCTCACCGGAGTCGGGCTCGCACCATCTGCCAAGGGAGCCCCGCAGAGCACTCGAGCTCCTCTCCCACACTACCAAGAAGCGGAGCTCTCCCCATAGGCATGGGGGCCTCGCAGTCTCCCCACTGGTCTTCACCCGGGCCCCCTCCTGGGACCCGGGACTTCATGCGGCACTTCTCGTCTCCGGGCTCGCGCTCGCCAAAACGAAACTGCAGAGTGGCGCGCATGCGCAGGCAGCCCCCGCCCTCCCACTCATCATCGGCTGCAGGGTGGCGCTCGGCTGATTCTGGTTTTCCTTTGCATTGAGCACACCCAAAACACCGCCCCCATGCCTGCCATAAGCAACTGCTTCTTTGCGATGCTCTTGTTTTCGCTCACTCCCCCGGCCCCCACCCGACTTGTTTTCATTTCGCGGCCGATTTTTGTTTCGCTGCTATTGCTACCCTTGACTGACCCTCTTACATGCACTAGAGCTCTCTTGCTTTATTTTTGCTCGCTCGCATGCACACAACTCCCGGTCACGGCCGCATGTCTTTTGACGATGTTGCAGAGGGTCCCGATGCTGTACAGCACCACCAAAAGCATTTAAGAGCCAGTAGGTTCCAAAGTCGATAACAATTAATGCTTGCTCTAATTCGTGTCTCTCACAATCTCTGCGTCCCCCCATGGCCCACTCTTAGTACCTGCCTCTGACCATCAGCCCTTCATTCGTACGCGCCTCTCCTGCTCGGGCAGCCATTTCAGCTCCATTCCCCAATGGCCGCGCTCATTCTCCCCATTCTGTTGATGTTTACATGTTTCCCCTTCTTTTCATGCTCTACTCCCTTCTTTTAGCAGATTTATATAGCGCGAACTCGACCCCAAGGTATTGAAGCGCTTTACGTGAGCACCGGTTACGTTACACAAGGACTTCTTTTCATGTTTTCTCCTCAATATCCCCCGTCTCTCCCTGTCCATTTACCCCTTACTCTCTCATACCCAAGCCCTCACAACCTTCTTTCTCTCTCTTTCTCCCCCTCCCCCACCTCCTCCGTGCCCCCATTTATTTGTCCTTACCCCCTCTGATTCTGTATGCCTCCCCGAAGCTCAGGAGACCTTCCCGCCTCTGGTTTTGTGCTGCCCCCGGGGCCTGCTTCCCAGCCCTGTCTCCTGGATGTGTTTTGTTTACTGCTGTCTGTATTTGCGGAGTCGGGACGGGAGCCCTCCCCGGGGGTACATTCCCCACAAGCATCATGGCCACGCAGCGCCGGAATTGTGTGGCTGTTTATTTTTCTTATGGATGATGCATAGGTGCTTTCATTCCGCCCAGTCGCTGAGCGCGAGCCGGAGAGGTTTCGGCATCGCCGAGTGGCGTTTCCAGTGCCTTGAAGACACTATCTCCTGGTTGCCCCGTTTTGGGACCTGGAATATACGGAGCTCGGACTCATGGAGGCGGCTGTAAATCCATAGACTACGGGCTACTGCTTAAGACGCAGCAGTTCATGGCTTGTCCCGCGGCTCCTTGAGTATTTACAATGTGAGGACCCCTGGGCTGACGCATTGGTTCTATGCTACCCTCTAGTGCTCACAATGCTTCGCATGGAATCACAATTATCATTATACAAGGCATTGCTCCCTGCATTCCGTAGAGAAAGTACTGAATGACCAGGTATTCTGAAAACTTTGCAACCCACTGACAGGCACCATGTGAAACTCGCTTTGCTGTGTCTGCTGTTCTCACCCTTTCCCTTGCAGCGGCCTGTGAGCAACACCGTGAGTCACCTCCCTCGCAGCCCCCCCTCCACGCCACTGTTTATATTTAAATATGGCGGGCCGTGCACTGCCCTTCCCCTGCTATCATCTCCCACAGCATGCCCCTGTTTATTGTTTACGGCGGCTAGTAGTGCTGTTAATGGGACAGTCCCAGCAGTTTATGGCACTGCGTGAAAGCTTGCACGGTGCTTTGATAAATCACGTAAATACAAAACATGTTGCATTACAAATGCTATAGGTGTCACATTTGCAAAAGGTAAAAGTATTGGCATTGTAAATGACAAAGCTATTAATTTGGCTATTTTCAAAACCAACACATAAATAAAAAAAATGTCATTTACAATACCAATAGCTCAAACTTTCCTAATGCGAGACCTATTGCATTGCAAATGCTTGTTGTATTTTTGATATTCACTATCACTGGTGAGATGACGCATGTGTCGGTTCCATGACTGATGTGTGATTATATCTTTCAACTTCGGCATGTAAATATCTTGGCTCGTGACTGTGATGATCTGGGCTGATGATACTGCAGCTGGTATATTTAACTTTACAATGTAAATATTGTAGCCTTCAGCCGTTTTTGATGGAGTACCTAGACATTGTACAAGCTGTCTGGAAAAGTAGTCAGTAGGGGTTTGATCCTTCCCTGAACGATGCACAGTCTTATAATTGTACTCTTGTAATCATAGCCCCCATTGTTCAATGTGAGAAGGCATCTTTGCTTTTGGATTGCCCAAGATAGTCAGTAAAGCTTGATGATCAGTTACCATTGTAAAAGGCTTTCCCTACAAGAATACATGGGAATGTTCACAAGCCCATACCATGGCTAAACTTTCTTACTCAGGTTGTTAGTAAGCACGTTCTGTCAGGGAAAACGCCTACTGGCATATGCAACAATATACACACACACACACACACACACAACGCTGGGGGAAGAGAGGTACTACACTTCACTTCATCATTCCCAATGCTAACACTTAACCACACAAAAGAAAGGAAGGGGAAAAATGATATCTTTCTAGGAGCTACTTGGTTCTCTCCCTGGAAAACCCGTTCATGTTTTAATGCTACCCTCACACACACACTAAATTGTGTCATGCTTCATCATAGAGCGCGCATCAACACTCTGACACACGGGGGGAGGAGCTTTGTGAGCAACCAAGATGGTCGCGTGAGCACAGGGCTCCCGAGACCCACGTAACCTCCCGAATATATCCTGTCACTGATCCTGTTCGCTGTTGACGTCTTCGTGTGGATGAACAACAGGAGAAGAGAAAACTGAAATTTATTTCTCGATCGGACCACTGAGACCGGAGTTGTGGCGCTGGAAAGTTCGCGGCCTTCGCCTCTTGGATCCCCGGCACCCGAGTTGGCACGGTGCCCTGGGCGCAGTTGATCAACAACGGCCTAAGGCGGCTGAGGCACTCGGTCTGGTTCCACTTTCGCTTTCGTTTTTTGTCATCTGAGTTGGATCCCGGGCCTTGGGATGCCTCAAACGCCTTGCAAGCTTGTATCCTGAGCGGTACTTAGGCGTGACGAACAATATTTGGAGTTTTGGCCTTGGACTGCACCATAAATTGTCTTTTTATCCATTTTTGTCCCTTCGCCTGAGGGCCACTTTGGACTTTCGCTTTCTCGACTCCATGCTGCTCTAGCCTCTTGGTCGACATCCCTTACAGTGTGGTGCTGTCTATCGCTTTCTGGGTGGCCTGCTTGTGTCTCCCCCTGCTCTTGATTTGGATATTACCTGGGATTATCCCAAAATGGCGAACAAATCGGAGGGGAACAGAGGTTGAAAACCACCAGACAAGGTGGCTATACCCAAACCAATGAGATGGATCGCTATGCTCAGGTTAAGGGGTCGCCCAGTGGACCTAGCCGACCGCTGGAGGAAGCTGGGGTTAAGCGACTCCGGCAACGGAACCGACTTTGCAGGATGTGATTGCCGCCAACGATGGTATCAAGTCTTCCCTCTGAAAGCAAATGGAGACCCTTGCTCATAAGTTGGATACAGTGGTGATCGACGTTAATTTGATCCGTACGGACCTTACAAAAACCAATGAAAAGGTAAAATCTTTGGACATAAAAACGTCGAGCTTAACCGTTGATGTTGTTGACCTGCAGACCGAGGTACGTAACCTGAAATCCTCCAATGACTTTGCTATCCGTCGCCTGGAGGAATTTGAAGGGAGGGCTCAGCAGAACAATGTCCGCATAATTGGTGTACCGGAACAGGCGGAGGAACAAGCGGCTGACCTTTCTTGTTGAGGACCTTATCATCAAACGTCTAGCCCCAAGGGACTGAGCAAGTTTTTTACGGTGGAACGGGCCCATAGGATCCCGGGTGGCAGACCGAAGGTGGGAGCCCCGCCGAGGCCTATGATAGCACAGACTTTCAACTTTCGGGACAGAGATGCTATCCTACAGGTTCGAGGGCGGGTGGACCCTTGAAGTTTTAGAACTCTTCTATCAGCTTCTACCCGGACTTCACGCAGGCGGTCCAGAAACAGAGGCTCAGTTTTTTGGGAGTAAAAAGAAGACTACGAGATATGGGACTTAAATATGCCATGCTTTTCCTGGCCAAGCTGAGGATCGAATACAACGAACGGGTTCACTTCTTTGATAAGCCCGAGGTGGTAGCCGACTGGTTGGACCATCTGCCGGCCCGACAGGAACCGGAGAGTCAGCCTGGTGGAGCAGGAGAAGGACTTGGGATGCAGGAGTGAGTGCCATTTGTCCGGTTTCTGGGGACATTTGTGGGATTGCTACTGTGATGGATCCAATTAATGATGTGCATCTAATTGTGGTTTGAACGGGGGGGTTGCGGGAATATCGGTGGGTCTTTCTCCTCCTCAGCTTTACTTCTTGTAGTTTAGTTTAGATGTGGAGGTGACAGGCACACTGCGAGTTGGGGTGGCTCTCTAGTCGTATGCAGGGCTGCAGGGTGGGGGGTGTTGTAATGGGTTGTTTTAGTGGGGGTGGGGGGGTGTTTGTTTTCTGTTTCCTGTTTTTGCAAGGCGCTCTATTGCTGGACTTTCTTATTGATGTGCTGGACTCTGCTGGGGCTGGATCCTCTTTCTCTTTCATGATGGGGGGTAGGGGGTTGAGGTTGATGAGTTGGAATGTTAACGGGCTGGGGGATAAGATTAAGCGTGGGGTAGTACTGCAGCTCCTGAAACGTCACTCCCCTGATATTGTTCTACTGCAGGAGACCCACTTGGTAGGGAATAAATGTCATGCCATGAACAGGAAGGGGTATCGTCTAGTTGCCCATGCCGGGTTCTCCTCTGGGTCCAGGGGTGTTGGAATCCTTATTAAGAACGCTTTCCCATTTGAGATAGACTCCACGGTCCTTGATGATAGGGGACGCTATGCGGCTATTTCGGGACGGTGGGAGGGTGTTAGGATTCGGGCTAGTCCCCTCTTTGTGACCATGCTTTTTACATCACATGACAAGGGAGGGGTATAAAAACTAGTCCTACCTCTGGCTCAGTGCTCGATATTGCCAGTGTTTAGATTCCCTTCCTGGTTGTTGGATGCAGTACGTGCTGAGCAGAGTCTCCTCTCTGCTCCCCTAATCCTTTGAAGTTTCACCCTTTCCCTCTCACGGGCTCGTGAAGAGGCTTCCCCTTGTTTCCAGTTCCTGCCTTGCTTGTGACCCGTTTTTTGCGTTATGTGTTGTCTGTCTCTAGCGTGTTAGAGGTATCCAGGTATAATTCCCCTTGTTGTCTCCCCTTGTTTTGTATTGTGCCAGCACCTTTTGTGTGTATTTTTGAGGGTTCGGGGGCTCCCGTTCTCTACAGCGTGTCTATTACGCTGAAGCGCTGTGAGACGCTGCAAGCGCGATCGCGTCTCTGTGTTGTAGGCGATTCGCCTCTTTGAGAGCGGTAGTGACGTTTCGGGTCACTCCGCTGTTGTTTGTTTGAGGAAACGCGCTGAGTTAGTAGCGCAACGGAAGGCTCCTTCATAATAGCCTCCCCTGGTTATCTTTAGTTTTACACGGGGTTTTTTTGGTTTAGGCTGCTTATTTAAGCCCACCTTTTTCCCCTTATTATTTTGTTTTTGGTACTACGACCATTCGTAAAACGGCCCCTTCCCCTGCTGCCCAGTATCCTCGAGCAGCTACATGAGTACTTGATTGTTACAGCGGTAGTACTCCAACTCTTTGCAAAGCAGAGCCTGCATAGATCACAGGTGAGCAGGGTTGGGTGTTGATGAAAGCGTGGTCACAGGGGGTTGGGAATAGGGGTTTCCAGTGTACACAAACTGTATTGTTCTGTCCTGCTTATATCATAGGTGCAGAAGTGCAAAGACCAAGGAGGCCGGGTCCCGGTACCAACAAGGGTGTAAGACTTGGTGTCTTTTCAACTAACCACCCTCTTTTCAGGTCTACCGGTGCACCCATAGAGTGTATCCTGTGGGTGTCCTGTGGGCCAGGGAAGGGGACTGGTGCATGCTACGTTCCTGCAGTGCTTGGGTCTCGTGGAGTCTAACAGAATATCGAGCCCACGTTAACATAGCACTGCCCGAGCGAGCATGGATGAGGATGGTGGTAATACAGGAGGGCCCTCAATGCAGGATATTATGGGGGCGGTTCATACCCTACAGGCTCAAATGCAAGAGTTACAACAGGAGAATGCGGGGTTGAAACAGGAGTTAGTGGCAGTAAGGGCTAGAGAACAGTCACAGCAAAGGGGACCTACTCCCGTGATCCAGCCAGCCACTTTTCAGTACTCAGTAGGAGGAGCAGGAGCTAGTACGGCAAGCAGTAGTACACCCATAGCGGTGACAGTATCAGCTCCAGTGGCAGTACCCTTAGCCCCCCCAGAGAGGTTCTCAGGAGAGAGTGAGAGATTTGGTACTTTCATGAACCAGTGCCAGCTCCACTTTATGTGTAGAACAAACGCCTTTCCTGATGATTCCGCAAAGGTCGCATTCATATTGTCGTACCTGGCTGGTAACGCGGCCCAATGGGCTATTCCTCTAGTGGAAAACAACGACCGTGTGCTGTATAATTATTTGGCGTTCAAAGACTTGATGCGTAACCTATTCGCCAAACACGCATTCATGCAGGCTAGTGACGCAGAATTGTTAAAATTACGGCAGGGCAGGCAAGACCTGTTGTCTTATATAGCTAACTTCAATCGATTGGTGTCTGAGACGCACTGGCCTACCGAGAAGAGAACATCATTATTCTATCAGGGTTTATGCGAGGAGTTGAAGGATATTGTGTCACAAGTAGTAGATCCGCCTGAGGATTGTGCGGCTTTCATCGATTTGGTGGTGAAATTGAATCACAGGGTGACGGAAAGACGAGGAGAACGTAGCCGGTTGCAGTACTCAAGGGGTGGTTATATGAAGCCTGAGGTAAAGCCGGCAGTAGACAGTAAGACCGTTCCTGAACCCATGGAGATTGGTGGGGTACGGGGTCCGTTGACTCCGGAGGAAAAGAAAAGAAGGAGAGAGAAGAATTTGTGTCTGTACTGCGGGCAGGGGGGACACTTTGCACGTGACTGTCCAGTAAAACCTTCTGGTGTGGGGTTTGGAAAAAAGGTGGCGTGCATACAAGTGGAGAAAAGAGCCGATAGAGAAAGAAAGGCACAGTATGAAGTGGTAGGGGCGATAGATCAGGCTCCCAGACATTTCGTGATTACAGCTCACCTGTTGTTATCTACACAGAACCGAGTCCCGGTGTCAGTATTGCTTGATTCCGGGGCCACTGGGAACTTCATGGATATTTCGATGGCAGACAAGCTGATGGTTCCGTGTCGCTTAAAGGAACAACCAGAGCCTGTGAGAGCCATAGATGGGACTGAGTTGACGTCGGGGTGTATCACCCGACAGACGGAACCTCTAGGGTTATTGTGTGATAACGGGCATGTAGAATCTGTGGTCTTTGATTTAATTGACGCACCTTCCTTTGGCGTGGTACTGGGAGTCCCGTGGTTACAAACACATAACCCCAGGATTGACTGGGTGCAGAGACTGGTCACCTTGGATTCGGTTCACTGTTTGAAGAATTGTTATGTTGTGGCGGCAGAGCAGATCGATCCCTTGTCATGTGCGGTGACGGAAACGAGTAGGATTCCTCCACAGTATTCCGCCTACAAAGATGTGTTTGATAAAGGATGTGCCCAAGACCTCCCTCCACACAGGTCGTATGATTGTAAGATCGACCTCATACCAGGGGCCCCTTTACCATGCAGTAGGGTTTATGCTCTCTCTGAGCCTGAGGAGGTTCATCTGAAGACATATATAGATGAGATGTTGTCGATGGGTTACATACGTCCCTCTTCCTCGCCTGTGTCATCGGCAATCTTTTTCATACCGAAGAAGGAAGGGTCTTTGAGGGCGTGTGTGGATTATCGCACATTGAACTCCGCCACAGTCAAGAATCGATACCCTCTTCCGCTCATCTCCGTGTTACTGGACCAGCTCCGCAAGGCTACCATCTTCACGAAGCTGGACTTGCGGGGCGCGTACCATCTTATAAGGGTTCGGCCAGGGGATGAGTGGAAGACGGCTTTTAAAACCAAGTATGGATTATTCGAATACACCGTAATGCCCTTCGGGTTGTGCAATGCGCCTGCGGCGTTTCAATTCTTCATCAATGAAGTTCTTGGTAGATATCTGGACCAAACCGTTATAGTGTATCTGGATGACATCCTCATTTATTCGGAGAAAGGGCTTGATCATACTGAGCATGTGTTACAAGTGTTGCAGACGTTACAGGAACATAAGTTGTACGCAAAGCTGGAGAAATGTCAGTTTGGAGCTTCTGAGGTGGAGTTCCTGGGGTTTGTCATCTCTGCAGCAGGCATTCGTATGGATCCCAAAAAGATCCAGGCTATTGAGACCTGGCCAGTGCCTACGAATGTGAAACAGATACAGGTGCTTCTTGGATTCGCTAACTTTTATAGGCGATTTATCCTGCATTTTTCTGATATAGTGGCCCCAATGACTCGCCTCCTGAGGAAGGGTGTCCCTTTTAGGTGGACCAGTGAGACCGAAGACGCCTTTCGTATGTTGCTTAAACAATTTGTGTCTGCCCCAGTGTTGGTGCATCCAGATCCTGCCCTGCCGTATTACGTAGAAACAGATGCTTCCTTGTGTGCGGTAGGAGGTGTATTGTCACAAAGAGATGAGGCCACAGGTCATATGCATCCGATTGCGTTCTTTTCTAAAACATTACTGCCAGCTGAACGCAACTACACGGTGGCAGAGAGAGAACTTCTGGCGGTGAAACTGGCGTTCGAGGAATGGAGGCACTATTTGTGGGGTGCTCGTCACGTGATTACCATCTACACTGACCATAAGAATCTTGAATTCTTTCGTTCAGCCAGGGCATTAACACCACGTCAGATGAGATGGGTTCTATTCTTTAATGAATACGACTTCATTATAACATATAGACCTGCAGCTCAACAGGTGAAATCTGATGCGCTTTCCCGAATACACGTGGAAGCAAAGGATGAGGGCGCCTCATGTTCAAGTAGGGCTATGATCGCCAGTGAGAGAATAATTGGGGTAGTGACAGGGGAGGAATTTCCTGCTCTGGTTAAAGACCGATTAAGTCACTTGGATCTGGCCCCTTGGTTAGTCCTACCCCAGGTGGTGTTACAAGACGGACTATTGTACAAGGAGGACAGGTTGTTTATTCCCCCTGGGTTGAGGGAAGAGGTTTTGGAGTGGTGTCATTCCTCTGCCCTGGCAGCCCATCCAGGAGTGAGGAAGACCAAGGATCTATGTATGAGGTGGTTTTGGTGGGAGTCCATGTTAAAGGATGTACAGGGGTATGTCGGGGCATGTCCGGTATGTGCGACTAGTAAACCTTCGCATTGTAAACCCTTAGGACTGTTACAGCCTTTGCCGGTTCCACCAGGTCCGTGGCATTCATTGAGCATGGATTTCGTAACGGATCTACCTACCGCTGCCGGCTTCACAGCCGTGTTGGTGGTGGTGGATTTGTTCACCAAGATGGCCCACTTCGTACCTTTTCCCAAACTTCCTACCGCAAAAGAGATGGCAGTGGAGTTCATGTCATCTATTGTGCGTTTACACGGGTTGCCGGAGGTGATTATATCTGATAGAGGGGCACAGTTCGTTTCGCACTTTTGGACGGAGTTGTGTGGGGTATTGAAGACCAAGATCAGTCTGTCCTCGGCGTACCATCCTCAGTCGGATGGTCAGACTGAGCGCACTAATCAGACGATGGAGCAGTACTTGCGGTGTCTGATTGCTTCCTTGTCTTGTGATTGGATAACGGCTCTGCCCATCGCGGAGTTCGCTTACAACAACAGTGTGCATTCCGCCTTGGGTATGACGCCCTTTTATTGTTCCTTGGGATACCATCCGAGGGCAATGGCTATACAGCCCACGGGACGCGTGCCAGCCATTGACGACGTATGTAGGCATCTGGGAGACATCTGGGTTTTGGCGAGGAAGAGCCTGTTAGATGCAAAGGAGGCTATGAAGAAGCAGGCAGACAAACATCGAATCCCTGCCCCAGCGTACAATGTAGGGGATCAGGTATGGCTGTCATCCCGTAACTTGAGGTTGATGGGACCTCGTAAGTTGCAGCCTAGGTTCGTGGGCCCATACTCCATCATTCAGGTGATCAATCCTGTAGCAATGAAACTAAAGTTACCACAGGAGTACAGTGTACACCCAGTTTTTCACACCTTGTTGCTCAAGCCCTATGTACCGACGGACCAGGTGTTGCCGCCCCCTCCTTCGGTCATGGTGGAGGGCCAAGAGGAATTCGAAGTCCAGGCTATACTTGATTCCAAGCGGGTCCGGGGCCGTCTTTTCTACTTGGTAGATTGGAAGGGGTATTCGAAGGAAGATAGGACGTGGGAACCGGCAGGGGGGGTTCATGCTCCACGGTTGGTTCGGCTATTCCATAGATTGCATCCCTCCAAGCCTAGACCGGTGGGGAGGATTGTTGGGGGGGGGTACTGTTAGGATTCGGGCTAGTCCCCTCTTTGTGACCATGCTTTTTACATCACATGACAAGGGAGGGGTATAAAAACTAGTCCTACCTCTGGCTCAGTGCTCGATATTGCCAGTGTTTAGATTCCCTTCCTGGTTGTTGGATGCAGTACGTGCTGAGCAGAGTCTCCTCTCTGCTCCCCTAATCCTTTGAAGTTTCACCCTTTCCCTCTCACGGGCTCGTGAAGAGGCTTCCCCTTGTTTCCAGTTCCTGCCTTGCTTGTGACCCGTTTTTTGCGTTATGTGTTGTCTGTCTCTAGCGTGTTAGAGGTATCCAGGTATAATTCCCCTTGTTGTCTCCCCTTGTTTTGTATTGTGCCAGCACCTTTTGTGTGTATTTTTGAGGGTTCGGGGGCTCCCGTTCTCTACAGCGTGTCTATTACGCTGAAGCGCTGTGAGACGCTGCAAGCGCGATCGCGTCTCTGTGTTGTAGGCGATTCGCCTCTTTGAGAGCGGTAGTGACGTTTCGGGTCACTCCGCTGTTGTTTGTTTGAGGAAACGCGCTGAGTTAGTAGCGCAACGGAAGGCTCCTTCATAATAGCCTCCCCTGGTTATCTTTAGTTTTACACGGGGTTTTTTTGGTTTAGGCTGCTTATTTAAGCCCACCTTTTTCCCCTTATTATTTTGTTTTTGGTACTACGACCATTCGTAAAACGGCCCCTTCCCCTGCTGCCCAGTATCCTCGAGCAGCTACATGAGTACTTGATTGTTACAGCGGTAGTACTCCAACTCTTTGCAAAGCAGAGCCTGCATAGATCACAGGTGAGCAGGGTTGGGTGTTGATGAAAGCGTGGTCACAGGGGGTTGGGAATAGGGGTTTCCAGTGTACACAAACTGTATTGTTCTGTCCTGCTTATATCATAGGTGCAGAAGTGCAAAGACCAAGGAGGCCGGGTCCCGGTACCAACAAGGGTGTAAGACTTGGTGTCTTTTCAACTAACCACCCTCTTTTCAGGTCTACCGGTGCACCCATAGAGTGTATCCTGTGGGTGTCCTGTGGGCCAGGGAAGGGGACTGGTGCATGCTACGTTCCTGCAGTGCTTGGGTCTCGTGGAGTCTAACAGAGGGCCGCACGCTTTCCCTGGTCTCTGTTTATGTCCCTCCTGGCCTACAATCTACTACCTTTGCTGAGTTGGGACGGGTTTTACTCAATCTCCCCAGGGGGTCTCTGATACTGGGTGGGGATTTCAACGCTGTGTTTTCCGGTTTGCTCGATAGACACCCCCCTAGGGATCTACGGGGGACGCTTGGATGGCTACCTGACTTCATGGACACTCTGGGCCTGGTGGACTGCTGGAGATTGCTTCACTCTGATCAGCGGCAGTATACGTTTCACTCGGGGCCCATGGTAGCCTCTCTAGGATTGATTATGTGTTGGTGCCGGCTGCACAGGCATTTTGTATTAAAGAGATCAGGCATATGGCCCGGGGTATTTCCGATCACTCCCCGCTGTGGCTTCAGTTGGAATTAACATCGGGTGCCGAGGGACGGGTAGCCCCGATTAACCCTTGGTATCTTCGCAATCCCAAGACCCGCAATGAACTTGTAAAGGCTTTGGATCACTATTTCCGGTAGAATGAAGGTTCGGTTTCCTCCGCGGTCTCCTTATGGGAAGTGTTTAAGGCCGTTATTAGGGGTCAAGCTCTATCATTGATTGCTGGAGTCAAGAAGCAGAAAGAGGAAGAAGTGGTAAAGATAGAGACTGAGATTGCTGACTTGGAACTAGCGCTAGAACGGGAGGTGACCCGTTCTAGATTGAATTTTCTGCAATTGAAGCAGCTGGAATATAAGATGTTGGTGACGGAGACTACGAAAGCTCTTAGTCGGGAACAAAAGGGGCGTCTTTATGATGTTGGAGACAAGGCAGGCAAGTTGATAGCATGGTTGGATAGAAAGGATAGAGCGAATCGTGTGGTACCGGAGATTGTGACAGTGAGTGGAGCTATTGTGACAGACCCACAAGAGATAGTGGCGTGTTTTGCAGATCATTTTCATACTGTGTACTCTTCCGTGTCTGATAGGCAGGAGGAGGACTTGTGCTTATTTTTACGAGATATTGCCCCACCATGTCTCTCTGTGGAAGACAGGGAACTAATGGAGGGTACAATTACTGCCGATGAGGTGGCGTTAGATATGCGTTCCCTACGTTCCGGTAAAGCGATGGGTCCCAATGGTCTGCCGATAGAATTGTACAAGCTCCGGCCTGACAAGATTGCTCCATATTTAAGGGACATGTTCCTAGAGTCCCGGGACCGTGGTTTTCTCCCCCGCGACCAGAGGTTAGCAACGCTAGTTGTAATACACAAGGAAGGGAAACCGAGGAATAGGTGTGCCTCATACAGACCGATTTTTCTGTTAAATGCCGAACCTAAAATTCTTGCCAAGCTACTGGCTAATAGATTGATCAAAACCATTAGTGCTCTAATCCATCCGGATCAGTCTGGTTTTATCCCGCATAGAAACACAGCGTTGAACCTTCGGCGTCTGCACGGAGTTCTCGCGAGGGCCGCGACGTTGCGTGAGCCGGCCATTTTGGCATCTTTGGACGCAACTATGGCGTTCGATACTGTGGAATGGCTGTATTTGTGGGCGGTGCTGGCTAAATTTGGTTTTGGATCGGATTTTATCGGTTGGGTTTGGCTTCTTTATGCGGACCCCCTCGCACAGATTCTGGTTAATGGTCGTGTTTCGGCTCCGTGTTGTCTCGGATGGGGTACCCGTCAGGGTTGCCCGCTCTCCCCCCTTTTGTTCGCACTGGCCCTGGAGCCCCTCGCTGCCTGGATCCGTTGGGAGCCCTCCATGAGGGGTATTTACTGGTCTCCGGAGTACGAAGATCGCATCTCCCTATATGAAGATGACATCCTGCTTTACTTGACTTCTCCTAGGAAGTCTTTGATAGTTTTGTGTGACGTTTTGACTTCCTTCGGTAAAAACTCGGGCCTGATTATCAACTGGGCTAAATCCTATCTTTACATCCTCTGTGGTGATACTCCTGTTTTGCCGCGTAACTGTACCATTCAGATAGCGCAAGAGGGGTTTAATAATCATGGTATTTATGTTTCGATGGACCCCCGGGTTCGATATGAGCAAAACCTTCTCCCTCCCTTGAATCGGTTGAAGCGAGATGTTGCGAGCTGGCAGAAGCTTCCGCTTTCATTGCTTGGGCGAGCCGCCCTTTTTAAGATGATGTCTCTTCCTCGTTATTTGTATGCCCTTCAGAACACGCTTGACATAGTTCAAGCTATTTACATTCGGATAGTTGAGGGTTTACAGAGGAAACTGTTGTGGGATGGCAGGCCCCATATCGCGATTGCCAAATTGACACTCCCGTGGAACGACGGGAGTATTGCTCTTCCCGACATCAAAAGGTACTTTTGGGCATCGCAGTTAGGGGCCATCAACCATGGTATTGTATGGCCCCGAGTTAAACCCTGGTTTCGCCATGGATCGGTGGTTACTTCCCGGGGGCAACTATTATAGGGCGCTATATTCTAAATCGGTGGTGAGGTCTTTGTCGGGTCTGACGAGGGCAGCCCTATGGGTCTGGCAGGATGCCACTAGTGAGTTAGGCTGGAAAGATTGCTTGACCTTGGCGACCCCGCTTTTCGGATCTGATAGGTTTGGTAAATTGTGGAACACTAAGGGGTTCGACAAGTGGGATCTTATTGGCATTAACAAGGTGGGAGACCTCTGGGCCAAGGGACAGGTAAAGTCGTTTGCGGCCCTGCAGGTTGAGTTTGAATTGGGTGGGTCTGAGTATTTCCGTTATGCTCAGGTTCGTCATGCATTGACTTCGGTCTTCCCGGTTGGGGAGAAGATACCGGAATCTACCCCACTGGAGGACCGAGTGATGGACGGTCATATATCGGACAATACCATCTCCCTGGTGTATAAAAAATTGATCAATCATAGGGCAGACCTACTGTTGAAATTGTGAGATCAGTGGACCCGTGACGGCCTTGAGCTTGATGATGAGGACTGGCAGTCGGCGATCTCCTCCCCCAAGGAGGTCGCGATTCCTGCACGACTCAGATTAGTTCAACTCAAAATATTACATTAGTTAATCTCATGGGTTCCCATCTGGTTTGCATGGGCTTTTCTGAAGAGGGTCTGTGCCAACGGGGTTGCGGGCAGCTGGGTACGTTTCTCCACATCATCTGGGAGTGTAGGGAAGTTGCTGTTTATTGGACGAAGGTTCACGAGATTCTTCAGGAGGTCACGGGTGTGGCTCTCTTGCCAGAAGCCAGGCGCTGCTTGCTAAATGTTTGGGAGCCCACCGACCATAACGTGGCTCAAACTCAATGGGTGACCCTAGGGGCTATGATCGCCAAACGTAATATTGCACAGTTATGGAGATCCCAGAGGCCCCCTACCCTCGAGGTGTGGATGGAAAACATGGATTGGTGCATGTTTAGGGAAAAAAACTGTATACCTGGCTTGGGGTCGTCCCCGGAAGTGGCACAAAGTATGAGGTCCTTGGAACCGGTATAGAGGTGACATATGTGTACCACCAGTGACGCCAGTCCTTGATGTCCCGCTTTCCCCCTGACCCCGCATTACTTCTTGATTGCTTTAAGATTTTTGATGCTCCCTCCTCTCCTCCCCCCGTCAATGTGCCGATTATTCCATTGTCGATATAATGATGTTCCGCCTTTGCGCAGTCTATGCACTTCATGTAATTTGTTGCTTTCTTGCTTGTTTTTTCTAATAAAAAGAAATATATAAAAAAAAACACTCTGACACAGACCAACGTACAGGATGCAGTGAAAAGACGCCGAAAACATTTCTAAAACTACCTAGGGACTAGTCCACCTAACATAGATTCCAGACTCCACTTTGCAGGATTAAAAGATGTCTGATCAGGGTATTTTGGGATCATTAGTATCTGTTACCCTTGAAGCTTGTGTTCTTGAAATCTACATGTTGTTTTGATCTCCAGCATGCCATGTTCTGTCAATGGCCTTCGTCAGGATGAGGATCCCTCTTACATGTGTATACTTCGCACCCCCCTGCAATCAGTACCTTGTATCCTCAGGTATGTGTGGGGGTACTTACTCACACCATAGCCTTACGTGATCATAAAGTGACTCTCATCTAGAACAATCTGAAAGAAAAGAATCTCTCATAAATGCGATTTTGTACATGTGAGTAACTCCCTCATCCGTGATTCTTTGTATCTTCCTCAGCACATCCCATTAGATTAAACACTTCCTTCACATGCCATAACCCATTGTGGTGTAATCACCTCATGGTGTACATGCACACATGCATCTAATATATTTTGTGCTATTCTCAACAGACATTCCTCTTGCCTGAGGTTGATCTTATTTTCTCCGAAACTGGGGTAGTAATGGCAAAGTCTCCCTTTAGTTACACATAATTCAATTGTTCATAATATTCCCAAGGGACTAATTTTACATATATCACTTTCTTTTATTTTAGTGTTTTCCTTCTGTGTTCTCATCTAGGGACCTGCAGCCATTTTGTTCCTATTATCTTTTTCCCTCAAATTTTAAAGAGGTACTGGGGTTTGCATCTTAGCGATCCAGATGCCCCTAGACTACTCATTACTTTTGTGTAAGTTTGCGTGTATCACAAACCTTCCGTGAGTTCTTTGTTTGTCTCTTTATTCTCTTATATTCATTAGTGCTTTACCCTCCGCCAATAGTAATTCTACTTGGCGGAGTCTATTCTCTGATTGCAAACTTCCTTCTTCCAGTCATATACCACACTCGTGGTTTACATCTCACACCAGCATTCAATACTTTCTTGACCTTCTCCTTTCCCATTGGTGATCTTCATATGGTGGATCCTTCTGTTTTAGGCATTCAATCATCCCCGTCATTTTTGGTTTTGTTTTGCTTGGGGCAACTCACGCTCCCAGATGGGGCAGAGGGATTACCTCTAGCTTCCCTACATATGACAATAACAAAAAAAAAATTTCTTCACTCCACCCTGCACGTTGGTCTGCGTCAGAGTGTTGATGTGTGCCCTATGATGAAGCATGACATGATTTAGTGTGTGAGGGCAGTATTAAAATACGAAAGGGTTTTCCAGAGAGAGAACCAAGTAGCTCCTAGAAAGGTATATTTTTTCCCCTTCCTTTCTTTTCTGTGGTTAAGTTATATGCCATAACATACCTTGGAACCTTTGGGTGACTGTTGTACTGTGTAAGTATAGTGGCTGACCCAACTGGGCTAGCATTGACAACAACCTCTGTATGAAGCTTTGGAATAAAGTAGGCCATTTCGGCAGCAGTTTAAATAGCTTGTTTGATTTTCTTCAAACTTCTCTCACATGCTTGTGACCACTTGACTGAAACATTTTTCTTAGTTAACTCTTGTAATGGAGCAAACTCTCCTATGTATCTTGAACAGTAACTGGTAATGCGAAGAAATGAATGAATCATAGAAAATCTTGTGGGGGATCATCATTTAATCATGTTCGTACTTTTGAAGGATCAGGTGGCATACCCCCACAGCAAAAGATATGGCCAAAGAACTTTTACTTAGGCTTGTGAAATTCACACTTGTCTGCATTCAAAGTCAAACCTGTACCAATAAGTAAACAACATAATTGTGTGCAAGCTTAATCATGCTCTGTCTGTGTAGCTGCGAAGATCAATATGTCATCTCTATAATTGAATGCATTCACAACAGGCTGTATTACATGTCGAATGACGTCTTAGAAAAGTTCTGCAGCAGATGACACACCAAAACTGAGTCTCTTGTATCGAAACAGACCAACATGTGTAGAAAAGGTTGTAATGTACCTACAATCTTCTTTGAGTTCCAACTGATGATAACCTTTATATAAATCAAGGCGAGAGAAGACCTTTGCACCATTTAATTGTGTTATCATGTCTGCAATGTGTGGACCTGGATGTCATTCTCGTTCAATTGCCTTGCTTGCTTGATGCCTGTCAACGCATATGTGCACATCTTCTACACTGTCCTTTTTGGGAACTAAGGAGAGGGGGATGTCCTCATAAGGAGAGGATATGACATAACAACCAGAGCTGCCGACTTCCGAACTGGTGATCCAGGTTCGAGTCTCTGCATCGGCTCAACATCCTGTGATTCTGGGCAAATTACTTAATCTCCCAGTGTCTGTGGATAGTGCCTGGATACTCTCATGGGTAATGAGCCATACTCTACAAATCAGAGTTTTTATTTATTTACTACTATTGGAGTACCCATGGCATTGGATCTGTTGAACGCTCAATAATGTCAAGTTACGATTCAAGCTCTTTTGCAATAGCTTCTTGCAAATCAAAAACAATTAATCTCTGTCTCTGAGCAACAGGACGGACAGCTTCATTAATATGCAATTTTACTTTCATATTCTTAAGCTTTCCTAAACCATAAAACAACAAAGGGAATTGACTTAATATTTTGTGATGAACATTCATGTTGTAATTCACAAACATAAGTCCATTATCAGCAGCTGTACTGAAACTGAGCAGACAGGACTTCTTGCTATACTTTGCCTCAATTTATGTCACCCCTTGGCCTTGGGATTGTGTGTCAAACATTGCTTCAGGAATGTTCTGGTGACCATTTTGTCTTCGCGCTGTGTCGCACTTACTTGTTTCTTCACTTTACAAACTGCATGTCTGTCCATTAATGGGACATTTACCTTTGTGTGGAAATGAAAATGCACATCTAAAACATAACATCTTTTTGTGTGTGGAGATCACTTTGTGTCCTTCAGTCTTTTGCTCAGGCTTACTTTTTATATTTATGACTGATTCACTCTGGGCGGCTCTGGTCTCCATGTCAGCAGCTCGTCTTTCAGCACGCTCCACACCTCTGACAGCCATCAACACTCGCTCTAGACTATGAGTTTCTCTCTGCATTTGTCATTTGAATGATTCTGACAAGCATCCATCAATAACTCTAAGATGTATAGCTTTTTCATAAATAATTTAATTAAACTTACAGGGTTTGAGTGTATTGAGTCTCTCCAAAAATTCATCAATGGTTTTACCAGATTTTTGACGTTCTGGACTGAAAATGTATCTTTCATATTCAACGTTTAGTACTGTATTGAACTTGAAATTCAATTGAGTTTCTTTAATCTCACGATATGTGATTAGTTTGTCAGTTCGCTGCATTTTCTTTATGGCTTCTTTCACACCATCAACAGCAAGATTTTTGAGATAATTGATAATCTTTTTGTTATCAGTCTCTTCAAGGGCATCAATGAAATGGTCAAATGTCTATAGCCAAGCAGGCCATCTATCGCCAATATTCTGGTTTTTGGTGGTAATAAAAGTTGTTGTTGGTTTCAGGAAGGCGGGAGCATGGTAACTAGTTATGGGAATGGCTGCCATTGAAGGTGGAGCTTTTTCTGCTACCTTTGGCTGTCCATTCAAGCCTGCATCATTTGCTCTGTTTCTGAAGTCTTGCAATGGATCAGCCTCAGAGTCGTTGTGGACAATCGGGGGAACTGTGAACTTCTCCTTGGCTTACATAGGAGCTCCTCCACTTGTTAGAGACGTCTGGAGCTGTTCTGAGCTGTTACCTGGCAGCTTAGGTGGTGTGCCACTTCAGGTATTGGAAAGCTCAGTAAGCACAACCCTCCTGCTTCTTCTTGGCTCTCCTCACCTGGTACTGAGGTCGTAAAGTTTTGCTTATCTAGGCTCTGGTAAGTGCAATGATAATATACTTCTTCTGTCAGCCAGAGCTTTTGTTTGCAGCGATATTTTGCAATTTATGATTATCTGCAGCTGCACTTCATAAACCTTGTTGAGTCCACCTTCAGCGTAAACACTCCATATAATGTACAACTTTATCTTGCGAGGCAGGGCAGTGCCTTTATGTATGTAAGGAAGTGAGGTGCTGACAAGAGGAGCTCTAATAGCTTTTAACTTTAAATACAACATATTGTGGCAGCACTCTTTTTTTTTTTAAGCATATTTTATTGACTTTTTCCTTGAGAAGTAACAGGTAATGGTACAGTCACCTATTTTACATTTCAACCACAGTATTTAAACCATTTATATGAGCCAATTAAGTCTCTGCTCACTGCGGTCAGGAGAGCTAAGAAACTGTACATTGTACATGTCCGAGTGACCCTAGCTCATTGAGGACTAATGGCCTGATTACTCGTTTGGTGGACTGGGTTACTCTGTCACAAATGTGACGGGTATCCCGTCTGCCGAAATATAAATCTCATGATTTCCTATGGGATTTATATTTCAGCAGACAAGATATCCGTCACGTTTGTGGCAGAGTATCACAGTAAGTCCTTCTAATGATTCCAACTCCCCCATCTTAAACCTTGGTCCAAAGATGGCACTAGTGACAGACATGCATCATGTACAAACACTGGGGGGGGGGGCATCCGCACAGGAGCAGAGAGGCTGGCAAAAATAAGGGGAAGAGGAAGGGGAAAGGAAGGTGGGGGAGGTGTAGCCTCAATGGATTGTCACAGAACGGGTAGGGAAATAAGACCTTTAGGAGGTAAAGGAAGAGAGGGTCCTAGTAAACAAGCATGCCAAAGGTGAACGCAAACACAGCACAACTCCTTGGGAGAGAGGTGGGAAGCGGCTTCTGCATGGGTCCTCTCAGAATACAACTCCTCCAACATAGTGTCCAAGGCCCCTGCCACTACCAAGGGGCTTTACCCCTGTGAAGCCTCCAGAAGTAAAGTCGTGCTTTCATAATCTTTCATAATCTGCCTACTTCAACAAGTACGTTCTCCATTTGGAAAACTGTGGGCCCCTGGTACTCTTCCAATTAAGTGTGATCTGACGCTTCCCCAGAATTAAGGAGAGATCCACACATTTAGTAGTAATTGTATGCTTAGCAGGTCTAAGGAACAGCCCAAGTAGACAGGTTGCGGGACAAAGGATCAAATTTAATTCTGTATGGTTTTCGCAACAAGTGTCATCACCTCCGCCCAAAATCCCACTAGATGTGGGCAGCTTCATACCATATGACACATATCTGCTCCCACCAGGCCACACCTGGGCATCATGAGCAGGCTCCTGGATAGAATCTGCTGATCCTCTCAAGAGTTAGGTATGCCCTGTGGATATAATAGAAATTGATCAACTCACAACAAGTGTATTTATTTACAGTCTGCGTCAGATATAGGGGTGTTGACATTAGCCTCCCAAGCATCTCAAAGGTTGTGAACTGGAGTATGGTGGAGTGTGGTGTATATAACCCTGTGATGGCTTTGTGTCTGCCCAATGAGGTACAGAGAGTATGGCATCCCTGTGGTGCAGCCGGTTCTGATTGTCCAAGTCACCACCGCTGTCTTGAAAGAGCACTGAGTGACGCAAAAAACAGGAAGTGACCTGCTTGCAGGTCATAGGCCACCTACAAATCCTCAAAAGACCTCAATAATCCAGACTCATATAGATCTCCAGCTGTTTCCACCCTGAAGGCCAACCACTCTCCTAACATACGAGAAGCATCTTCCCAGAAAAAACAGAATAGCCAGCTGAGGGGGTGGCTGGGGAATATGGGTTGGTCACCTCCTTTTTCTGTAAGTACCATACTCAGCAATATTTAGCAACTGGTTGCAAGGAACAAGGTTCAGCTTTAATACGTTTAGGCTCAAGCAAAAGTTGCATCAACCAGGGCAGGGGAGGTGGGGTGCCCCTTACTCTGGCGGTCCACCCCGTGTTCTATTGGCAATCCATCTATTAACCCACTGCAACGGGGCCACCAGATAAAATGCCTCAAAGTTGGGAGCCGCCAAACCACTGCCCTGAAAAGGATTTTGGAGCTTTGTATGGGTCACTCTGTGCCTACCTGCACCCCAAATGAGATCAGTAAGGAAGGTGTGCCCCTCTCGAAATTTACACCTGGGGATTACCATGGGGAGGGTGGTGAAATAATACTGCAGCCTGGGAAAGGCTATCATTTTGGCAATTCCCACCCACTGATCTGGGGAAAGGTTTGCAGAAATGAATTCCCCACAGAGCTCTGTAGGTTACCCTCCAGGAAATAAGCCTCCTTCCTATACAGTCAGACCCCTAACTATCTAAAAGTGGTAATCTCCCATTGAACCCAGCATGGGGAGGTGGCCTCCCAGGCCCCGGACGCAGAGGTAACATACTAGTTTTATGCCACTGGTCTTACACGCAGGTCTGATAAAGACCCAAAGTCCTCCTAAAGACGAGAGGCAATAGGGACATCAACCTGATGGTGATGAAGGAAGAACAACATGCCTTCCGCATATAGTGCAATGTGGTGCACAACGCCCCCGGGGTTTAATACCTCCATAAATGGTGCCTTTCCGTGGCCTGCATGCCATGGGCTCCATTGCAATAACAAAAAACAGCAAAGAAAAAGGACAGCCCTGACAAGTGCCCCGCTCTACCACGTAGGCCTCTGATACCACACTGCAGTTTTAACTCTCACAGTAGGGTCTGCTTATAATCGCCTGGTCCAAGCAATGAAACACTTCCCCAAGGCCCATGTGGTGCATCACTTCCTACAGATATTCCCAGTCTTAACTATTGAATCAAAATCAACAGACATCTTTGCTGCCTCCTCATTTATAATGGACGCAGCAAGCAACAGCGCTATCACCCACCCTATTTTCATCGCTGTGGTCCTCTCAGGTATAAAGCTCATCTGATCAGTATGCATGAGCTGGGGCATATGTGGCAGCAACCATATGGCCATCACTCTACCCAGATTCTTAATATTGACAGCAGGCAGTAGGACACCATCTCTGGAGGGGGCCGGCCTCGTTTAAGGAGGGTATTACCAATGCCTCCTTCTTAGTATGTGGCTGGACCCTGTCTACTCACACCTTCCAGTAGAACTCAATGAGGCGGGGTGCCCTTTGAGTAACATAAGTGACATAAAACTCCAAGAGGAGCCTGTCTGACCCCTGCACCTTACCCCTGGTCATGGCCTTGATCGCACCAGTGATCTCCACCAACCAAATTTGCGAGCACCGTGCTTCCAGAATGTCTGGCAGCAGGGTCGGCGAAGGTAAATGGTCCAAGAAAAGATGCTTAGACAAGGGGTCGTAAGTGGTTGGCGAGCATATAAGGCAGTGCAATATGTTTGAAACAACCCATTAATATTGACGAGATTTTTTTAATAAACCACAGGCGCCACACTCATTAGCTAATTCCAGTGTCTCTGAGGCCTGCTTAGTTTGGTTTGTCAGCCAATTAAGCAACGCACCAGCTTTGCCCCATTCTGCATGGGCCCTAATTATGTATTCCCTATGTACAACATATCCGAGTTTCTCAATGAGAGCCGCAAGTTTCTCCTTCTCTGCCAGCAAGGAGGGGTGCACCAAGGATGCCTATGGTGTTCGAGCACTTGGATCATAATCTCATGCGCCTGAACCTCACAATGCCTTAGTGATGAAGTGTCCTCTGATTTACAACTTTAAAGCTTCCCATTCAATCAAGATACATGCAGTGGACCCCGCGCTCTTAGTAAAATATCGCCATATTTCTTTCCCCATTGTATCATGGACTGTTTGGCCTTCCAGGTTTTCCCTCATAAGACGTCAACTGGGGATACAAGTATGGGTAAGTGCCCAGGCAATGATAATAAGGATAAGGTTATGATCTGACAGTGTTCAAGCCAAATATTCTGAGTGCGCTATCTGTGTCTGCACTGTTGGGGTGCAAATAACCGTGTCCAGGGGCACACGTGAGTCATGAAAATTTGAAGGAAAAGAGTAGTCACAGTCACTGGGATGCCTTGTGTGCCAAGTGTCCACTAAGTCCCAATGTTGGATCCAGTCTGCAAATTTGTTGGTGCCCGTAGAACCTGGGAGTCTTGCAATGGCAGGTGGGACCTATCCAAGGAAGGATTGGCTATACAATTGCAATTCTCACTGTTAAAAATAGGAGCAGTCATAAAGGAAGCCAGGGCCAAAGACATCCCATTAAAAAACTTGGGCCGGTCCATGTGGGGCACATAAATTAACAATCATGAGGTATTTACCCCCCAGGCGTCCACTAATCACCATGCAGTGCCCCGTCTTATCCATCCTTTCATCTAAAACTTGGAAAAGTGTTCCCGATCTGGCCCATATGAGTACCCTTGTAGCAAAGGCCCAATAAGAGGTGGAAGTCAAGTGTCAATACCAACGATTCTGCAGTGCCACCCACTCTGATGCCTCTAAATGTGTTTCCTGATATTGTTCCTGCGCGTTCAGACCTCTACATCCTCCGCTTTGTATTCAAGGGTACGCAGCCTCTCCATCAAATCAACCATTTGAGTTGTAAAGCCCCCCCACAGTGGGCTGATTGTTGCTGCTCCAATGTACGCTGATTGTACCGGAGAATACTTAGGTCAGCTATTGCAGTGACTATCCTGTGCTCCAGATCTTCCCTAGAGTCTTTAATAGCTGCCAGAATGGAATCCAGTGTGGTAGGAGCGTAATATGCAGTGTTGGTGGGTCCCTCCTCTGTGTCGCTGTGGGCGCAGGAAGGAAGCCAGTTGCCCCATCTGGCTCTTTCCATTGAGTACAGGACCATAGTCCTAGGAAATAGGGCAAGCACTACCCTCAGCCGACATCTGTATCAGTGCTTTGCAGCCACTGCAATGTAAAGGCACAGAACAATCAGCCCCCGTTACCTCTGGGAAGGCCACACCTCAGGACTTGCAGGGGGGCAAATAAGTACACACACCATTCTCAACCTTCAGGAGAGGATAAGGCAAGTGTTGCATGCAGACCAATATGCATCAGGGCCTGTTAGGCACCCCAGTAAACAGCTAAGGAGGGTTTCTTGACACAGCACATACTCATCAGAGGCCCGAACATCCAACTGTTGCCCAACCCGCAAGTAACACTCAGCGGTGGAGCAGCCGACTGGGTGCTTGTTTAGGGGTCCTGGCAGAGGCCATTGCTGCTTTTCATGCCCCCACTGCGCCCACCGCATCACTCACTCGGAACCACCTCACCATGCCTCGCTGGTCGACCAAGCTGCAATCCAGGCCACTGGCACCGCCAGACACAGCGCTTCATTCATGGAGGCCCCTACTCCTGTTAGCACAGGAGAATAGCTAGAATATTTAATAAGAAGAGAATTAAATCAACCTCTTCATGGGTCTACACGTATTCAGTACCATGAAGTGAAAAGGATCACAAGGGGATTGCGGCAATCAATAAAACCTATGCCGCACAGGTTCCAGTACAACAAAGAGTTATGGATAAATGGTATTGCATTTTGAATATGTGTCCATTGGATCTTATTTTATTGCTAGTGAAGGAATTATCTTGTACGATCAAATAACTGGACGAAGAGATCCACATGATAAAATCGGAGTTAGAAAGCAGAATAGAGGATAATGTGTGGCAGAACACTTTGGATTACATCAATAGGAAACTTGGGGCGTCACTAGGATGGCGGGCGGACTTAGTCCGCCCGCCATCCTATCAGAGTTTGGGACGGCCCGCCATAAGGGTGGGGGTCCCGTGGGGGGGATTAGGATGCGCCCGCCTCTGTGGCGGGCGCATACTGCATTTTTAGCATTGTGGCGGGCAGTGCTCTCAGCACCGCCCGCCACAATGCTAAAAATGTATATATGCATTTGCATTAACAAAGCGGCAGGCACCGCGTGGTGCCCCCGTGTGCACCCCCCACCTGTCCTTCACTCCGGGGGCCCGCAGGGGCCCCCCGAAGTGAAGACCGCATGCCTTTCCGTGGCGGCATCGCCACCACGGAAAGGCATCTGTTTTGGGCCATGCTAATATGGCTGGCAGTGTCTAATAGACACCGCCACTTTATTAAACCTTTTCCGCCCCGGCCGCAAGGTGACCGGGGCGGAAAAGCGGTGGACGGTCTTTCCGTCAGTTGCGGTCCCCCCCCGCCATCCTAATATGGCTGGGGGAATTTAGGTGCGGATGGTGGGCGGATTGCCCCCGCCATCCTAATGGGCCCCTTGATGTTTATTCAAAAGAGATCCAAGAGGGAAAATTCTGGAAGTTCAAAAGAGACACAATTGATTACAAACTTAATGAAACATACACGTAGGTGGAGATTTATGCTCAACGGAGGAACATCAAAAAATCAACCAACACATCATCGGAGGAGAGTATAGTAATTGATAAAGATACAGATCCATCTAGAGCTCCATTAACTATTACTCAGCAGCAGAAGGCAACAACCACAGCACAGAACATTGAGATGGCATTGTCCTCAGTTCAATCGTCTTTTTTATCCACAGGACACGATTCAGGCCAACCACAAGAACAACAACAACACAAGGAAAACACATAACAGAAGGAAAAACGAAGAAAGAACTTAAGAAGTCAGGACAAAGTTTAGTCATCAACATTTCATCAGTGACTTTAACTTAAGAACAATTGAATGTACTGGAAAAAGGCACATCATTCATGGGCACATGCAAAACCAACATGTGAGGTAGCTCTCTTCAGATTTATGAGAACATTAAGGTTAAGGCATTTCTTCACAAACATATTACCACCTCAGGGTACCTTAAACAAGAGAATTTAGGTAATTTAAACCAAGAAGCACATACCAAGCACCTGTATCGCGCAAACTATTGGACACCTTTGAATTATTGGTTAAAACGGATTTAAACAAACTGGAATACAGACCTAGATGTAAACACAACTTAAACAATAAAGAAAAGAAAATACTGAAGACATAGGTGGGCAATAAGGATCTAATGTTCTAACCGGTAGACAAAGGTGGGGTGTTGGTAATGATGGACCCGTTTTTTTACACATCTAAAGTGAAGGAACATATTGGAGACTATCAGACATACATGATATTAGATAAAGATCCCACACCAGAAATATCAGAGGTTTTGATAGTTATACTACAGAAAGCAGAGGATTTGGGATGGATTTCCACTTCAATCACATTGTTTTTGACCACAACATTTCCTAGAAGCCACAACTGTATATGCTTCAGAAGGTTCGTAAAAGTATTTTAGATCCACCATTCAGACCCATAGTGTTGGGTTGTTATTCAGTGTTTGAACCAATTGGGAAGTATTTGGATATATTTGTGCAACTCTTTGTGCAAACGTGGTGTAGCTACATCAAGGACACAACACATTTTTTATGGTTTAAATCTTTTTTATTGAGTTTCAAACAGGCACAAAAAACAAGACCCTCAGCTCCTCTATCACAGTGCGAAGGAGACAAAGAGGTCACAATACACATCACTACTTCAGGCAAAAAGCATGGAGCGGGCCAACAAACTTTAACAAAGGAAAAACCTAAATGATGAACACTCCCAAACCACCCACCCTCCCCTGTCCTCCACCCACCCCACCCACTCCTCGTCCACCTCTAACAAAAAAGGAAGGGAAAGAAAGAGGAAGAGGAGAAGCAGCATACTGTTCAACAATGTTGCTTACTACTTTTCGTGGGTTCCTTGCTCGGGATCTGCGTATCTGGGAGACGCAGCAGTCGGAGGTATCTGGGACATGTTAACTCTCGGAACTCAGACACCAAGAGAGTCAAAAAGGGTCACCATAGCTCAGGAAATGCGTGGGGAGCTGGGTAGAGCGCCAGTGTATCAAGATGTTCTGTATGGCCACTCCTAGGGCAATTTCTATCAGCCGACCCTTCTGGATTTAAGTGGGTACGTCAGTGGGTTGGGCAAGCCCAGAAAAACATAGGAGGGGAAGCGAGGGAGCTGGGTCTCAAAGTGTAGGTCTATTTCATAAAGAACTTGGGACCAATATGGTTGTATGCAAGGACAACTCCAGCGGACGTGTTCTAAGGTACCCACTTTCCCACATTCCCTCCAGCATAAGTCGCTCCACCGGGGATCAAAGTGGTGTAAACGCTCCGGTGTATAATGCCAATAGGTGACAATCTTGGTCAAGGTTTCTGTGAGGCCCATATGGTAAGTGGAGTGTCGTGCCCTATGGTATGCACCTTCCCATTCTTTGTGGCTCAGGGATCTCCCTAGGTCTCTCTCCTAACAGGCTCGACCTGCATTATATGTGTTTGTGGTGTTGGCCAGTAGCATTTTATATAGATCAGGTATGATTTTTTTGTCAGAGGTGCGCATTACCAGCCATTTTTCATAGGGAGATAGAAGACGCTGTGACTGCGATTTAGTTTGTGGGTGTAGTGCCCAGTGTCTAATCTGGAGGTATGGCAAACGTTCCTTTTCTGTGAGGCCATAATGTTCCCTGAGCTGTGGAAATGGGATAATACCATCTAAATCAAAAAGGTGGCCCAGGGACCTACAGGGGGAAGATCGCCATTCTTGGAAGGCCCAGGCATCTGTGCCAGGTTGGAATTCTGGATTGTCAAATATCGGTGTAAGATGCGATGGGAAGGTAGTTAGTTGTGCGGAAACATTGGTGCGGTCCCAGTACTCCAGAATGGTGCCAGTGACATATGAAGCATAGAGATTAGCCGGTCGGTGGTGTTTAAGGAGTAAGGGGATGCCGTGCAGTGGTCTGCCTGCTACCGCCTGGACGTGGAACAGCCAATGCTTCTCCGATTCCAGGCGTTGCCACTCCAATAGGTACCTAAGCTGAGGGGCGTGAAAGTATAACTGAAGGTCTGGTACCCCCACCCCTCCCCTTACTGGCGGGAGGGCTGCAACCTGATGTCGGAATCGTGGCATACGGCCATGCCAGATGAAGGGCAATAGGTCCGCTTGTATCCAACCCTGAGGAGGCTGGAGGGGAAGGGTCTGGAAGATGTATAAAATTTGAGGAAGTATTGTAATATTCACAGCTGCGATCCTGCCTAGCCAGGACATTGTGCAGTGTTTCCACCTGTTAAGCTCCCTCCGAATGCGAGCACGAAGATAAGAATAGTTAATGTCAGAGGTAGCCTGGATGGTGGGGGTTAGCTGAATGCCTAGGTATGGGATCGCGGCCGTCGCCCACTGCATCGGGTGCTCCTCCTGGAGGTGAGTGAGAGTGTGCGAAGAAAGGGAAATATTAAGGGCCACGGATTTGTCCATGTTAATTTTAAACCCCGATCCCTGAGCAGCTGTGATTGGCTTTGACAGAGACAGCAGGATGTCGTCTGCATAAAGGCTTATGGTGTGGGCATCCCCCAAACTTGATCTCAGTTATAAGAGGATGTTGTCGGACTCTAAGTGCTAAGGGCTGCATATAGAGCGCAAATAAGAGGGGCGACAGGGGGCATCCCTGTCTAGTGCCCCTCCCAATGGGGAAACAAGAAGAGGAGTGGCCGTTGACACAGACCGTCGCCTTAGGCAATCGGTAGCAGTTCAGGATCTGAGTACAAAGTTTCTCGCCAAAGCCAGCGGCCAATAGGACCATCTCCAGGTAAGGCCAGTGCACCCTGTTGAAGGCCTTCTCTGCATCGATGGCCAGAAGCATATATTTGCCTTGAGTGCTGGATGCTTTTTCTATCAAGTGTAAGATGCGCTTAGTGATGTCACTGGTCTGTCTCTGCGGGATAAAAACGGCCTGATCAGGCTCAACCAATTGAGCCATGTAGGACGCCAGACAGGCAGCTAAAATGCTAGTGTATAATTTCACATCTATGTTGAGCAGGGATATAGGCCTATACGCGCTGCATGAAGCCTTGTCCTTTCCTGGTTTTGGAATAATGACCACTGCCGCCTCCAACATCTCTCCCTGAATCGCTCCTGTTTGCTCAAAGGTGTTGAACAGTCCTGCCAAAATAGGGGCCAATTGACTGCAGAAAGTCTTATAAAATGCAGCCGTATAGCCGTCTGGGCCAGGTGATTTGCATATCTTAAGACGGAAGATCGCAGAGATACCTTCCTCCAACTATATAGTCCTATCTAGGTAGTCAGCCTGCATTTGGGACAATGAGGGCATATCAGAAGCAGCTATATACTCAGCACTACGTTGGGGATCTAGAGAGTCTCCTGTGTAAAGGTCCGCGTAGAAGTCTCGAAAGGCTTCAGCAATGCCTGCGTCGTCGGATACAAGCTCACCACCCGAAGTCTGGATGGAATGAACTCCGTCTCTCTGTCTGGCCTCGTGCAGCTTATAAGTTAGGAGACGGCTGCATCTGTCCACCCGTGTAATAGGAGTGGCGGAGCCTAAAGGCCGCATGCTCTGCCCTGTCCTCGTCTAGGGCAGCTAGTTGCTCCCGTTCCACACAGAGTTGATGCCATGCGTGAGAAGCGCCTGTTCTTTGGTGTAGCTAGTCAAGCTCCGAAACTCTCTGAGTGAATTCCGCTCTCTTGCGGTCTCTCTCCTGGTTGTGGGCTGATGAGATTGCTATGAATTCCCCTCTGAGGACCGCCTTTCCGGCTGCCCATTGAGTCGCGAGAGAAGTGTCGGAGTTGGCGTTAAGGGTGACATAGTCCGTGATGCCTTTCTGAATTTGAGTTTCCACTAGTGGGAGGTGTAGCATCGTATCGCGCAGGTGCCAGTGCCTGCGAGGGCGCTGTGAGCATGGGAGCTGAAAGGTAGCCAGGACCGGGGAATGATCAGAAAGGGAGGCCGTCAAAATATCAGTGTCTAGTGCATGGGTCTGGAAAGGTGAGGAGCAAAGAAAATAATCCAATCGTGCGTAGGTCATGTGAGCCCCTGAATAGAAAGTGTAACTGCGGGTGCGTGGGTGGAAGTGGTGCCAGAGATTGGAAAGCCCTAGATCATGAAGTAGTGCTTGCCCCGTGGCCGTGAGAACACCTGCCTGGGTTGACCTTTGACAGGAGCGGTCCAACTCATTATCAAAAACAATGTTGAGGTCCCCCCCAGTAGTAATGTCTATCCGAGGCTGCGGCCGCCTCCCAAAATGCCTTGAGGAGGAACTTTGTCTGCCCTTCATTGGGTGCGTATATAGAACCTATGACAAAGGTCATCCCCCCTAGCATGAACTGACATGTGAGTAAGCGGCCCCTAATTTCAGCTTCCTTCTGTATAACCCTCCCAGAAAAAGAACGGATACCAAGATAGCCACCCCTGCCGATTTTGAGGTATTTGAGGAGAATAGCTGTGTCGGAAATGCCCTGGACCTCAATCTGTGGTGATCCTTGGAAAGAAGATGGTTCTCCTGGAGTAAGCATATGTCAGCTTTCGTGTGTTCTAGGTAGTGGATGACAGCTCTACGTTTAATTGGGTTGTTCAAGCCCCTCAGGTTAAGGGTGAGAATTTTAAGAGATTTGTGTGTCATCGGAGGACTAGGAGCAGGACAGTGTGCAGTGTATGCTGTTGGTTATAATAAACATCCGAGAACCCATGAGCTTTTGAGTATACATGAGTCAACCAGTAAATCAGGAGGTGAGTACTCAGATGCGGTGGGCGTTGCTGACCGTAGTGAGCGACGGGGAACATAGAAGCAACTAAAGAAACATGGGCTGACCCACAAGTCGGGAGATAAGAGGTCTCAAACGGACAGCCTAGAAAGGTGGATGAGGGAACACATACCCCCCAAAAAAAACTGCCATCAAGACAAAAGTCTCTACTAGAAGAGAATAGGCCAAAACAGTTGGAAGAACCAAGTTCAAAGAGAAGAGTCCACCATCCCGGAATAACCGGGAGGTCGTCAAATGGGGGCTCGTAGTGTGACCAAGGGGAGGAGTCCGTTCCCCCCGCCACCTACCAGAATTCAGAGAGCCAGAGCCAGGGGCATACAGATGTCAACTTCTCACTTGACTGTGGAGCTCATTCCGGCTAAAGCATCTGATGCGGAGGCCAGGATGTCCCGCTGACCTTTTGCTATGTCCGTTTTGGTAGGTTTCCGAGCCCGTCGTCTTCTGTTTTGGTGCTGCCACCCCGTGGGCATAGTCGCAGGCCCTGAGATAGCACTCTGTCGGTCATCTTCCTCGCTGGGTACTGCAAGGTCTAACAGTCGGCAAGACTCAATAAGGGAGCGCATCTGGTGAAGCTTGCCATTAAAGCGAAAGATGAGGCAGAATGGGTGCCCCCAGGAGTGTGAGATATTTTGCTGCCTGAGATGCTCCGTCACTGGTCGGAACTGACGTTGATGCTGTAGAGTGATCAGGGCCAAGTCCTGGTAGAGCACTGGAGAGTGTCCTTGATAGGAAATAGGATGGAGGGTTCTTGCTTTCGAAAGAATGGCTTCTTTGGTCTTAAAGTCCTGCAGACATACAAGGATATCCGCTGGAGGGGCGTTGGGTGCACGTGGCGGGCCAACCCTGTGCGCTCTGTCCAGGATGATTTCAGCATCAGGAGGAGCAGCCAAGATGTGGAGGAAAAGACCCGCTGTAAAAGCAAAGAGATCCTTGGTGTTGTCTGTCTCTTTCACCCCTCGGATTCCGATGTTATGCCGGCGTGATTTGTTTTCCAGGTCTTCCAGGTGCGTATGAACTTCCAGCTGTTGATCCTGTAGGCGAATGATCTCTTGCTGGAGCATGGCCACCTCTGACGCTGCCGCATCACTTTTGTCCTCCAGAGTTGCGACACGCTCCCCCACGTCATCCACATCTCGGTGGATCTCCCGCATTTCAGCCGTTAATTCCGTCTTCACTGTGTGGATATCAGCTCTTAGGGTGTTGAAGAGCGATTCCAAGAACGCTTTAGTGATAGGCTCATCACCTGTGGTGGGGGCTGATTGTGTAGTGGCCATTTGGGATGTTGCAGTTGTTATGTCGGGATTGGACTGGGCTCTCCCAAAGATATCCTTCAGAGACTTCTGTTTCGTTGTCCTGGCCGAGGACATAGTCTTGTGGGGCTCAGTTAAAGGCTTAAGCCGAGGTACTGCCGTCTCCCACCTCAGCTAAGGAAAGCTCCAACCCCTACCCTAAGCCAAATTCTGGGGGAAGTCTTGTGTCTCTATCCCACAGCCAGCTACTCGCACCCCGGCGGAAATTGCTCTGTTCAGCTCGAGGGTGAGGGCCCGGCCTCAGCGAAGGCCAACTCAGCCCACGTTGGGTCTTCCTGGCAGTCAAGAGGAAGACCAGCCGGGTGCACTGCCTCTCCAGCAGTCAGGAAGTATGGTGGACTAGGGGCAGCCGCAGCGGCAAGCGCGCTCCCCACCTGTTACGCTTGGCGAATTGCATTAGCCGCTCACAGCTCAGGTGTCTTCTCAGCATTACCCACCACCGCTGGAATGACAGTAGGCCCCGGCACGAGGTCTAGTCTGGATGTATGTGGAGCTGCATGTGTCAGGCCGCAGGGTCACCGCGGAGAGCAGCTAGCAAAGGAGGTTGGTGTGCAAGATCAAGGCCCAACATCTCTTGAGTCCCAATCAGTGTCACAGTCTCTGTGGATTTCCAGGGGCCCCTCACGCCGGGCGCTGTGCTCGATAGTCCCCCCCCCAAGCGCTCTGCGGGTAGAGGCCGCTTTCAGGCTACGCAGCAGGGGCCTACCTTGGCCGCCGGTCTCCAGATCCCCAATGGTGCTGCACTGAACCGTGTGTGGCAAGTCCTTGTGGCTCAAGCGCAGCGCTGATGTGGCAGCCGGGTGGGAGGGTCACAGTCATATGGCACCCCCGTATCCATCCTCTGGTCCCGGCCTATGCTACCCGTATCAAGACGGTGGGAGCCGGATCGATGTGTGAAGGCTCGAGGGAGCTGCTGTGGTGGGGGGATAATCCTGTGAGGCACGGTGGTAGAGCGTGTCTCTGGCGGTGTCCTGGTGGGCCTGGCAGATGCCCGCAGCAAAACTCAGGCCTACGCCCCTGCGACTCCAGCTAGGCAGGTACTCAGGCCTACTTCTCAATGGCGGGTTCAGCGGGGCAGCGACGACCCCCATTGCGTGCAGCAGCCGTACCTCGAGTGATGGGACGCATCGGGCGAGGTGGGAGAGAGGGAAGCCGCACTCCGAAGTCCGCTCACCGCAGCCGATTAGCGGCAGGTCTCACAGGGCGCCTGGCGTACTCCAGCCTCCCTGCAATCCACCACGGCAGCTCTCCTCCATATTACCGCCCCCCAGGGACCCCAGGGTTGGGGGTGCAGACTTCAGGCCGCGATGGAGGAAGTCTCCTGTAACCGTCCTTTCTCTGGACAGGGGCTGGTGAAGTTGATGCTTGCCTCGGTGGACCCCGTCTCTGGCTGCCCCTGAATTGAGGTCCCTGCTTCGCCGTGGTCATCCCAGACCGGGCCGCACCGTACTGCGCCGGGATGAGATGTCTGCGGCTGACTGCCACGGCCACCGAGGGCAGGAACAGGTTGGTGAGACACTCCTTTGCCGAATTTCTCTGCCTCCGGCCCTCCAGAGAGCTATTAGAAGCTAATCGTGGCAGACGGCGGGTAGGAGCTCCGGAGTTCGCATCCTACCTCGCCGCCATCTTGGCCACACCCCCCCACAACACATTTTTTAAACAAACTTGGAGATTTACCATCGGAAGGCTGGCAAGATTAGATACTCTGCATGATCGACATGACTTCACTGTATGCCTCAATTCCTCATCAGGAAGGTATAGAGGCGATTGAATGGATTTTGTTGAAGCAATCAGACATAAAGGCACACAGAGTCTTTTTACAGGAATTACTACACTTCTGTTTGTATCACAGCTATTTTCAGTGGAAGGGTAGTTTTTATTTACAACTTAGAGGAACTTAATGGAATTTGCAGGGGCCCGAGCATACGCCAATATTTTTATGGCCAAATTTGAAGCGGGAAATATACTTGATCATTGCACATGACATGAGAATCTGGGGATGTGTTGTCGTTTCATAGACAACATATTCCTAATTTGGAAGGGGTTGTATGAGATTTTAAGTTCAAAGATTGTGAAGCTAAATCAAATTGACAGCAGAATACAATTCACAACCAGTATGAGTCACACAGAGATATTGTTTTTGGATGTCTGCATCGAAAAAAAGGAAACAGAATTGAGCACCAGTGTACACACCAAACCCACAGACAGGAACAACACATTACTCTATCAGAGTTTCCATACAGGGAATCTGTTAAAGAACTTACCATTTTCTCAATATATAAGAATGAGACGAATATGTTCAGAACAAGATACAGGTTTGGAAACTATCAGAGAACATAAAGAGAAGTACCTACAAAGGAAATAGCCTCCTAAACTTCTGGAAGATAGGGAACAGAAAGTGATGTCGATAGACAGACAGGAACTGTAAAAGAAGAGTCCGAAAAAAGAATTGAAGCAATTGGTATTTGTGTCAAAATATTCCACACAGTCAAGAAGCATAAAAACGTTCATTAACAGTGATGGGATTTTTTTCAACATGAACCAGATTTTAAGGGACTATTTGCAAACAGACCAATATTTGCCTATACCAGAACCAAGAATTTGAAAGAAAAACAAAAAAATTACAAAGTAAGATCAAGACAGAACATGACAGGCACACAACTGTGTTACAATTGCATACATTGCAATAATGTGAGTGCAGGGCACAGTATCACACACCCGAGATCAGGGGAGGTCATTGGGTAACGACATTCCATCACTTGCAATACACAAAATGTAATATACAGCATAAAGTGCCCATGCGGGTTGTTGTATATTGGAAAGACAGAGCATAAAGTAAAAATCTGTATCACAGAACACAAAAGCGGTGCAGAGACAGAATATTGAGTAAAAAATATCGAATTGCACAAATACCATGGCAAAAATATCGTAGGTCAGGAATATCGACAGACAAATTCTCGTGGTCAAGAATATTGATTTTAGGTAGGTAATATCGATTTGAAAAATATCAAAGTGTTTAATATTGTTTGCAAAAATATAGTCGTTAAAAATATTGATTTTTTATTAATGTTATGTATTTTAGTACATATTTTATATGTGTGGGATTTTTTTGTATACGAATTGTTTGCATTTTTATTATATGTGTTAAAATTGTAGTAGTTATAAAAAACATTTTTTATTATGCGTTTTTAGTTCCGTAGCAGGTTGTGGGTTTATAGGGGAATATCTATATGGTGGGAAGTAATTTAATTATATAAAATGTATTGATTATTTTTAGTAGTTATTCATTTTTTTTATTTGAAATTAGTTTTTTTAGTTATGTAGCATGTTGTGGGTTTATAGAGGAATAGGGTGGGAAGTAATTTAATTATATAAAATGTATTGAATATTTTTAGTTGTTGTAAAAAAAAAATTGAAATTTCCTTTTTTTAGTTCCGTACTGGGTTGTGGGTTTACAGGGAAATAGGGTGACAAGTAATTTAATTATATAAAATGTATTGAATAATTTTTATTTATTAATAATTTTTACGTTGTGACGTTGTAGTATTAAATGTGTAAATTAATTTATTATTATTTAGTAATTAGTTGTTATTTAATTTAAATAACTTAATTAGTAATTATTGATGGTAATTGTGTAAATAATTGTAGGTGTGTGTTGTACTGCTTGTTGTAAATGGTCAGAAGCAATTTAATTTCATTGATGAATTATTAATTAGTTGTTAATTAATTTAAATTATTTAATTATCAATAAATTATGCTAATTGCATAATTACTTTTAGGTGTGTGTTGTGGTGTTTATAGGTGTAAAAGGTGGGAAGTAATGTATTTTTTATTGATGAATTATTAAGTTGTTGTTAATTACTTTTAATGAATTAAGTAGTAATTAACTATGGTAATAGTGTAAATAATTTTTGGTGTGTTTTGTGAATATTATAGTTTTAAAGAATGTGTACTCAATTAATGTTTATTATCTTTTTTATTAGTAATATTTTTTAAATTAATTATTAATTGTTAATTATGGAAACACATGTAAATACAAATGTTGAAGTCTTTTTTTTGGTGTGGTGTTACAGTGTAGGACATAAAATAAATGCATTTATGTTTTAAATAATGTATTTATTTGTTATTATTTGCTCTTTTTAAGTAAATATCATTTATAAAGGTATTTAATAATTGATTTGATATAATATGTGTACCTTTTTGTTATATGTAATTAACATTGTAATATGTGTTCTTTTTATATGTTTAATATATTTAATCGTATATTTTTTCAATATTGTTTATTTATTTTTAAGATTATTAAATTTTTTCAATTGTTTATATGTTATTAGTAATTTTTGCTTCTCTGCTATCCAACACTTTCCCTACTGTTGCACTCACTGGGTGGGGAATAGTCATTTTTACCCCTCCGCTATCCAGCATTTCCCCTACAATTGCACTCAATGGATTGGGAATAGTAATTATTACCCCCCCCCCGTTACCCAGCACTTTCCCTACTGTTGCACTCATTGGAGTGGGAACAATAATTATTACCCCACCGCTATCCGGCATTTTCCCTACTGTTGCACTCATTGGATTAGCAATAATAATTTTTACCCCTCCCCTATCCAGCACTTTCCCTACTGTTTCACTCATTGGAGTGGGAATAATAATGTTTACCTCTCCGCTATCCAGCACTTCCTGTACTGTTGTAATTAATCACTGGAGTGGGAATAGTGATTTTTACCACTCCGCTAACACGTTCCCTACTGTTGAACTCTTTGGATTGGGAATAGTAATTTTTGCCCCTTTGCTATCCAACACTTTCCCTACTGTTGCACTCACTGGAGTGGGAATAGTACGTTTTACTCCTCCCCTATCAGCACTTTCTGTACTGTTGCACTCACTGGAGTAGAAATAAAAAATTTTACCTCTCCGTTACCCAGCACTTTCCCTACTGTTGCACTCACTCGAGTGGAAATAGTAATTTGTACCTCTCCGCTATCCAGCACTTTCCCTACTGTTGCACTCACTGGAGTGGGAATAGTAATTTTTACCCCTCCGCTATCCAATACTTTCCCTACTGTTGCACTCACTGGAGTTGGAATAGTACATTTTAATATTTCGCTATCCAACCTTTTCCCTATAGTTGTATTTATTGTATTGTGAAATGTACTTTTTAATTTTGTTTTAATAGTTTAATGTTTTAATTAATTATAGAACATTTTTTAATTTTAAATTATTGATATAGCTATATATTTTATTTTTATATAATTATAATTTAAACGTTTAAAAATTAAATAAAGATAATAGTTAATAAATGATTTTAAAGTAAATATATGTATATGTATTTTTACCCTTTATTTATTTTAACACCTCTTTTCATTTGGGATGATCTTAATATCACAGCTTTTATGTTTGTGTATAGGCACAGGGGCACAAGAGGTTCATACATACAGTGCTAACTGTTATCAGGTTGCATATCAAGAGGACACTAAAAATTCATTGCGGTCCAGAAATTAACTAGAGTATTTGGTAAGATATCTTTAGAGGAAAAGTGCGAGTAGCTTTTAACAATAAAGTTTTTATGTTGCAGATTTTTTGATGCAACATGGTATCGTTTTTACTTATGGAATACAGGTGTTTAAGAGGATAGACTATCCTTGTGTACTTGAGCAATGGACGTAGCATGTCCTTTTTTGTCACAATCCCAAAAGTTTCAAGTTGTTATGGAGTTTTTGGAGACAACTAAGGCATCTTAACCAACCACCCATATGGAGCATTACGAATGTTGAAATGATAGACAATGGGTATAATTTGTTCATTATGTATTTTGAATAGTTTTACATGATTTTGTAAGCTACTATTTGGGTATAATAGGTATAGATCAGTTATCTGTTTATCATTCAGAGGTATTTGCATATTCAAGGGTATGGCGGCAAAACAGATTATTTAGGTCCTATGTTGATGTTTGTGGTACGTACAATAATTTGAGCGCCCGGAAGAACTCGGTCTGAATCCATTGTACTGAAACACTGGCTTGACGTGTCACTGGAGGTATGCACTAATGGAATTTTTGCTCCAACCGCCAGTAGTTGAGAACTCGACACCGGACGGCCGTCCGCATGCCGGAAAACAGCCCCATCCACCACGCCGCCGCCCTCAGTCTCAACCCCCACCTCACAGGGCACCTTCCCCCAGACACGACCGCCGGCAAAGAAACCCAGCGACCTACCCCCCTCTGATCCATATTCCCTTTCCTCAGTCACAAGCGCACCTCCACCTCCGCGAACGAAACCTCCAACCATGGGAGACCCGCGTCCTTCCTCACGCCCAGCAACTTGGATACCCTAAAGGCTCCCGCACACATCCATGCCATTAGAGTGGTACACAAACAGGCTTCCCCGGCATCGAAAAACACACACTGCAAAACCTCAATGACCTGGTCCAGCAACCCCGGCGACAAAGGCTGATTGACCCTGCACCCCCTCCCGCACTCTCGGGCCCACCCCTCCAACATGCGAGACCCGAGCTCCCCCGCCGACAGCGCATACCCCCACAAGAGTTTACCCATAAACGCGATTCCCACCAGTTTGCCCGCAATCGTGACTCACTTGAGTCCCTTGTCAATTAAATCCAGGATGAACTGAACTACGCCCTCCTGCCTCTCCCCTCCCAGGACCCGCCGCCGCACCCCAGGCGCCAAGAAATCCTCCCAAGCAGTCAAGTACGTCACCTTTGTTGACACCGCCAAGGACCCTACAACCAGCTGCAACATCCTGTGTTGCCTACGTACCACATCTGAGGCGGGATGCTGGTCGGGTCCCGATCTGCGTCCTTGGTAAGCCACGGAATCTCCCTCACTGTGAACGAGACAAAGCATCTGCTTTTTCATTGTCGATCCCGGGCACATGTACCATGCGAAAAGCAATATCAAAGCGCAAGCAGCCCAGCACAAGCACTTGCAGCAGCTTCAACACCTGGACATCCCTGGCCGATTGACCACATCCACCACCGCCATGTTGTCCACGTGAAACGTTACCCTCCTGTGTGCCAGAAGTTCTCCCCATAGCACCACCACCACTACCAGGGGGAAAAACTCGAGGAAAGCGATACTCCTGCCCCCCCACCCATTCCGGGGGCCACTTCTCCATGCACCACCGACCTTGCCAGTACAATCCAAAACCGTCGCTCCCCGCCGCATCCAAGAAAATCTGAACGCCCCAAACCAGGGCCTCCCCCTGTTGCATGGGGATTCCATTGAAATGCTGTAAGAAAAAACGCCACATCAGTAAATCCTCCTTCACTCCCGCAGGGAGCCGGACGTGGTGATGCGGCGGGAGACGCCCCGCCAAAGACCTGGCCAATCGTCTACAAAAAGTCCTCCCTACGCGCACCACTCTGCTCACAAAATTTAGGTGGCCCAGCAGCACCTGAATCTCCAACACTGTAACCTTGGGTCATGCCAACATCCCTTTCAGCAGCTCCATCATATGCTGCTTTTTCTCCACTGGTAAACGGGCCTCCATAGCCACTGAGTCCAGTTCAATCCCCAAAAATGACAGTGCCGTGCCCGGACCCACTGTCTTTTCCGGTGCCAGTGGCACCCCCAACTCCCCCATGAGCTCCTGGAACCTGTCCAGTGCATCCTGGCAGTCCGCGGAACCGGTGGAGCCGACCAAAAAGAAGTCATCCAGGTAGTGCGTGACACCTTGGTGACCCGTCCGTTCCGTGAACAGCCATTGCAGGAACGTACTGAAGCACTCAAAAAGTGCGCATGACATCGAGCAGCCCATCGGCAATGCCTTGTCCACGTACCAGCGGCCGTCAAACTGAATCCCCAGTAGACCCCAATCGTCTGGATGGACTGGGAGCAACCGGAAAGCCGACTTGATGTCGCACTTTGCCATCCTTGCCATTGCGCCTGCCGACACTACCAAGGCCATGGCCGCATCAATGGAGGAGTAAGACACTGTGGTCTCCCGCTCGTCAATGTAAACGTTTATCGAGCCCCCTTCGGGCCAGGACAGGTGCTGAATAAGTCAAAACTGCTCTTTCTCTTTCTTTGGCACGACCCCAGCCGGGGAGACAATTAGCTCTTCCAACGGCCAATCCTCAAAAGGACCCACCATGCGGCCCACGCACACCTCTTTCTCCAGCTTGCTCCGCACCACCTCCGGGTGCTCCCTGGCGGACTTCAGATTATCAGCCCACCTCCGCCGCCGGGGCCCCTCATAACCCAGGCGGAACCCTTCCGTGAACCCCAACCTCAAACGTTCGGCAGCCCCCGCGTCGGGGTAATCGCGCAACGCTGCCACCAGCTGGTCCACCTTAACTGCGGTATGAGCCCTTGGGCCCAGTACCCTTATCGTTTCTTTCTGTACCCGCTGCCTGGTGAGGTCCCTCCCGCTGACCGCCTGCTGCATCTCGCTGACTCCCCCTTGATGTGCCTGCAACACCCCAACACTTGACAAGGGGATGACCATATTTCCCGCAGCCGGAGCACTCATGGCGGAAACGGCAATGCTCTCGCGTACACACCCCTTTGTTGTAGTCCCAACAGGGACCTGCAGCGCAGGACTGGTTTTTGGTACCTGACTCCAAGAAATCCACAGTCGCTCTCCACTGTGCCGCTCCATCAACGCCGACCTCGGCTCCCAACGTGATGCCCGGGCCGTCCGCTCACATTGGCGCCGTGACATCTGCAAGACACTAGCAACACCATTATTATGCCCCCCTCCGCCCTCGCCATCCCTCAACTCTCCTTCCTCCAAACTGTCTTTATCATCACCCACCTGCAAAGAACCTGCCCCAAACCCCCTACCCATCGGCAGCGCTGACTGCCCCCGGCAAGCAACATTAAAATACACGCGTGTGTCGCTCCTCCAACGGCGAGGATCCCCAGGCTGCTGGCGCCCCGTGGGTGCTGAGGTCGGCGAGCCCGCCTCGGGCCTTCGTGTGCCGGCCGCGACGGGATCTCCGCAGGTACCAGGCTCACCGCGGGAGGCTCCGCCCTCCTTTCGCCTTGGCGCCGCTGGGCCATCCCTAGCCCTGCCAAGTCAAGAGCCCCACGCCGCTCTTCTTTCTGCAAGAGAAAAGGCCGGACTGATGTGCTGGGTCCCTCAATCCGCCTGGACCCCGACCCCCCCTGCTGCCACACCATCCCTCGCGCCCCGTCCCCCAAGACCCCCCATCCTCCCTCTGCTCCCTCTCCCACCTCCCCCCTCCTCCTCGCCATCACTCCACACCAAACTCCCAAAACCTGCACCCCCGTCGTCGGACCACACCCCTCAATCCCCCAGCCTGCCGCTCCGAGCACCCTCCCCTCCGACAACCCCCCGCGTCCATCCTTCCCCTGCCCCCAAAGGCCCCGGCCCTCCACACCGTCCCTGCGCCCCCGCGCCTCCCTTACCTCCTCCCCCCACGACTCGAAAATGTCCAAACCCTCTCAATTCCCCCCACTCCCCTCCGATATTAACAGAGGGGACCAATCACCCGCCTCCTCCAGCCCACGCTGGGCCCTGGGCCCCTCCCCCACACCCTTCCCCCCTGCCCCCATACCTCCTCCCGACAAACCACCTCAAAAGCCCCCCCCTCCACTCATGCCCCCCATACCCCCGGCTCTCCCCACTGCCTGTCCCGCCGGTGAAAGGGGGCACTCCTGGCCCCCCTTCCAGCTCCTCTTCCCACCCTGTCCAGTGCTCTTGAGCCCCCCCGACGTCCCCTCCACTCCGTCATCATCCCTGATCTCTCTTCCTGACACCAAGCCCTCCCCCACAGAAACCCCATGCTCCTCGAGCTCTCGGGGGGGCCCTCAGCCCCCCTACTCAAGCCTGCTGCCCCCTTCTGAGCCCCACGCGCCGCCGCCACTGGGGAAGCGCTCTTGCCGCTTCCCCGACGCTTACCAGCTGTCCCTTGACCCACTCCTCCCGCCCCAGACAATGCCTGAGTCCTCTCCGCGGGGGATCGCTCTTTGCGCAGCGCCGCCGCGTCCCGCTCTCCCTCTCCCCCACCCCGTCACAGGCCCCACCACCCTTGCAGCGGGGGAAGCACTCCTCGCGCCTCCCCCCCAGCCTCTCCGCCGCCCGTCCTGCCTTCTTACGCGCCGCACGATCGCCCCCGACAGAGGCGCTGCCTCCGCTCCAGCCTTGTCTGCCCTCAGTTTTGCGGCCGCGCCCGAAGGAGCAGGGCGGCCAGACGGAAGGACTGGCGCCAACGGAAGGACACCCCCGGCTCCCCTCCTCGACACGTGCCTATCGCGCCCACCGCCCCTCCCGCAGCCATAACCCCGCCATCCAGGGCGGCGCTCGAACCCTCCGTGCGGCCCTGCTCCCTCACCTGAATCCTCACGACTTCCGGGGCGGCGAGCAGGCCAGCACGGCTGCCGCTACCCCTCGGACGCGCTCCGCACTGGGCACGCCCCAATCCTGGGGGCCCACAAGGAGGTTCATCCGTCCTGCCTCACTGAGCAGGCGGATGGCTTCCAGCACGCGAAAATCTTCGGACGCCATAACTCACGGAGGACAAAACCAACAAATTGAAAATATTCGCCAACAACACACGCCAAACAACAAGCCTCAGACAAACACCTAGACTGCCAGCGCTCCCAGCCACCAGGTTACCAAAACCTAAAATGGTGGCTGGGCAGGCGCTGTAACCCTACAAATACCCTTGGGCTATAAAATTAAACTTGGGCTGTCTTTGGGCTGTACTAAAAACAGCCCAACAGCACAAAATAGCTGCCGCCATCTCGCCCCCCTCCCCCTCCCAATCCGCCCGGGGGACAGACCTTGAGGCTCGGCTGCCCCCCAAAACCCCCTACTTATCTTCAGGACTGCAGAGAAAACTCATACAAAGGAGTCAGTAAATTCGAGACACTGGGCCCGATGTAGGTACCAAGGGGCCCGATGTAGGTACCAAATACCGGTCGGAAACGGCCGATTTCGGCCGTTTCCGACCGGTATTTGGCCTACTGAGATGTAGGGGACCTTTTTTTGTCCGATTCTGTATTTTACCAATTCGGTAAAATTACCGAATCGCAAAAATACCGAATCGGTAATTTTACCGATTTTTTAAATTTGGGATGTAGGTGGGACTACTTTCAGTCCCACAGGCCCTTCAGATTCGGTATTTTAACACCCAATCCAATTGGGTGTTAAAATACCGAATCCAGGTGTGCATGCACATGTGTGCATGCACACCTATGCCATGTGACAGACAGACATGCCCTTAGGGCATGTTGTGTGCCACATGGCTAACATGCCTTATTTTGGGGTGCTGGAGGGTGTCAAAGTGACACCCCCTGCACCCTTGCACAAATCGGTAATTACCGAATCGGTAATTACCGATTCGGTAATGCCCATTGATTCCTATGGGCTTCAAGGCCCATAGGAAGCAATTGGGGATACCGAATCGGTATTTACAGAATCGGTAAATACCGAATCTTACAGATTCGGTATTTACCGAATCTGAAATACCTACTTCTCCCCCCCTCTAATTTACCACTTCATAAATACCGATTCGGTATGATTCGGTATTTATGAAGTGGTAAATGTAGATTAACCTACATCGGGCCCCAAATACCAGTCGGAAACGGCCGATTTCGGCCGTTTTCGACCGGTATTTGGCCTACTGAGATGTAGGGGACCTTTTTTTGTCCGATTCGGTATTTTACCGATTCGGTAAAATTACCGAATCGCAAAAATACCGAATCGGTAATTTTACCGATTTTTTTAATTTGGGATGTAGGTGGGACTACTTTCAGTCCCACAGGCCCTTCAGATTCGGTATTTTAACACCCAATCCAATTGGGTGTTAAAATACCGAATCCAGGTGTGCATGCACATGTGTGCATGCACACCTATGCCATGTGACAGACAGACATGCCCTTAGGGCATGTCTGTGTGCCACATGGCTAACATGCCTTTTTTTGGGGTGCTGGAGGGTGTCAAAGTGACACCCCCTGCACCCTTGCACAATCTGAATCTGAAATACCTACATCTCCCCCCCTCTAATTTACCACTTCATAAATACCGATTCGGTATGATTCGGTATTTATGAAGTGGTAAATGTAGATTTACCTACATCGGGCCCACACTGAGCACTTTTTCAAAATAATCCCCAAGTGTAATATTGGTACGGCTGCTTGCCTACTTTATAACTTTATTATTGCATAGTGTAGGCATCGGGGCTTTATTGAAATGAAATCTTTAAACTATTTTTGTTAGAAGCTTCATTATTTCACTGGGTTTAAATATTATTTTATGGTATTTTATTTTTAGTGTGGTCGTTCGTTTGTTTACAGGGACTTTCATGTATGATGCACCAGATTCTCCATTTCAGCACAACAACTCATATATTCTTGTCAACATAGCACCATGGGAGTTGCATGTAATCAGAATACTGCGTAGGCAATGTACTAACTTGACTTTTATGATAGTTTATGTTTGTTTTTATTGTAGTTGCAAACATCATCCCCTGAAGAAGGGAGAGCATCCCTAAATGCACTGGGCAACATCATTTTGCAGTGATTGTATTTTCAGCAATTCACACTTTATAATTTGGATGAATATGTAATTCATATTTAATTAATGTCAAATAAGAAAGACAACAGGGGTGGTCAATGTATTAGCAAACAGAATAGTTTTCATCTCAAGGTTGCAGATTGAAAATAGTATAAAAATACACATTTGTGTCAAAGGTTATGAAAGTGTTCGAGCATTATTTATGATATATTCTTTTCACAGTGCCTTTGGGGTCCAAAGACCCATTATATTTGGGAAGATTGGGAGCAAATGAGAACAGCCATGATGTGCAGGGGAGCAAGGAAGGCCCCCCTAAGGAGGAGCACCCCAACCTGGCACTTGTTGAGGGGTAATGGCGACTGCTGCCGTCGCTTCTTGTGTCCTCACTGGGCCCACATTTCACTTGCCCAGGGCCCATCACCGTGCCCTGCTGGTCGGCAACGCCGTAATCTACGCTGCTGGCCACACCTCGTCTGCCATAGAAGGCCTGTACTCCAGGTAGCACAGAATGTCAGCCAGCAGGTGCAGGGGGAAACTGCCCCCGAAGCTCTCTTTAAGCGTGCTATTTCTGCGTCCAGAGCGGTGATTGCACGCTCGGCTTCTGCAGCCATCATGGGGCTGCACTCGGGCGGCATTGCTTCTGCCAGGAAGCTGCTTCCAGCGGCTCACAGGCAACGTCGATGGGACTCAATCTGCTCTGGGTCGCTGCATCCTGGACGCCAGTGGGGTAGCAGGACTACAGGATATTGCCAGCTGGCGGCTCTGCCTCAGGAGCTCACCGGCGTAGTAACTCACTCAATGAGCTCCAAGCCGCACCCCCACCCCCCTTATTGTGGCAGCACACTTGGGGCCCGATGTAGGTAAACGCGATTTTCCGATTTAAAAATACCGAGGCGGGCCGAATCGGTATTCTGAAATCGGAAAACGAGATGTAGGAAAAAAATCCCGAATGAATACCGAATCGGCCGGCATCGGTAATGAGATTCGGTACGTTCCGATTCTGCTCGGGCCGAATCGGAAATTACCGAATCGGCCAACAACGAATCGGAAAACACCGATTCGGCTACCACCGAATCGGATATTCCCGATTCGGCGAATACCGATTCGGCAAAAGCCGAATCGGTAAAATACGAATCGGCAATCATAGACCCATGGCGAAAAAGCCCATAGGAATGCATTGAATGAACCGATTCGGCTTTTACCGAATCGGATAATACCGATTCGGATTTTACCGAATCGGATTTTACCGATTCGGTAAAAGGCGATTCGGCAATAGGCGATTCAGCCAATGAGGTGGCTCCCCCTCCCCCACCCAAACAGGGAGTGGCAACCCTGGCAGGTGCAGCTAATGAAGAAGTTTCTAGAAGTTTCTGGAAAGCCTGCCTGAGCCCAACACACAGTTAGCAGCAGTGGGAGAAGGAGGTTGCAGACTGAACAGCAGAAAATGGAAGATCAGGCAGGAAGCCAGAAGTCCTCCCAAAAGAGGAAGCCCAAGTTCACCACCACCGAACTTCAGGTGCTGGTTGAGGAGGTGGTGAGGGTGCACCGCCAGCTCTTTGGCAAGCTGTCCCTCAACGTGCCAGACAGCACCAAGAAGAGAATGTGGGCCGACATCGCCCAGAAGGTCAATGCTGCTGGTGTCACCCCCAGGTCCATTGAGGAACTTAAGAAAAGGTTTTATGACCTCCGCAGCCTCACGAAGAGGAAGCTGGCTGACCTTCAAAAGCAGGCTGGTCTCACCGGAGGAGGCAAGAACCCGGCGCCACCCCTCACCGAGCTGGAGGAAATTGTCTCCAGCACCATCGAGAGGGAGAGCATTGTAGGAATCGGGACTCTGGACAGCTCTGCGAGAGCCCCAGCTACAGGTAAGAAGCATGCGCATCATGACACACCCTACCAGACACCTCCCCATGAGACACAATGCATAGGCAAACACCAGCACTGTACTGTCACCAACATACAAGAGACAAGCATCATGGTACATGTAGTCAGCAGAAGTTAGCCAAATATGTCAGTGCAGAATCACAAGACAGGAAACAGTGTGACACGGTGTAAGGAGATGCAAGGACATGTGGAATGCCATAATTGTACTGACTGTAATACATCGGCACTCAGTTTACAAATGCTTCTTTGTACCTAGGGGCACCATCAGGCGGCACCACTGTGGCAGCAGAGGGAGCATCAACATCAAACACTGCAGTCGCAGGGCCGAGCACCTGGCCGGCTGGCCAGGAGGAGGAGGATGAGGATGAGGAAGGAGACACCCCAGGGCTTGGAATGGAGGGAGTCCTGGTGATTGATTTCCAGGCAGTGCACTCCCCAGTACTGTCCAGCACACCCCCCTTGCAATTTTCACCAGACAACTCCCCTACAAGGCAGACCATTCCGCCGACAACAGCTCCTGCCACAACCGTGGCCTTGCCACCCGTCCAACCTGTCGTGGGAGCAGGGGCTCCGGGACCGGCCAGCACCACACCACCACCAGTGGCACCCCAGCCCACTCAGCAGGCCGGAGGCAGCAGTGCCAGACGCCGTGCCACCACCACCACCACTGCTGCACCAGCACGGGAGGGCAGTGTGTTCCTGGGCCTGGAGGGCCAGATGGTAAAAATCCAGCGCCAACAGGCCAGATCCACCATGGCCTGCCAACGCCAGCTCCTGCAACACAACATGCAGATGGGGGAGTTGGTGAAGGGTTTCCAGGCTGTTGTGGACAGCAACAAGGAGGTGGCAGCAGGGTTGGGCAGGCTGACCACTGCCATCACCTACTCAACTGCCAGGCAGGAGGAGCATGAGGTTGCGCGCAGGAGGGATGCCCGGGTGCTCAACCGGGCCATGGCCCGCCTTGCAGCGGCGACCGCACAGCTGTGCCATCGCAGCTCAAATCAAGAGTCAGTGCTCAGTCAGCATACGGCTGAGCTCACCAGGGGGATGGCCAGGATAACCACGGCCATGGAGGCCATGTTAATATCAAACGCCGCCTCCAATCCTGCCCTGGACCTGGGTGATGCTGGAGACAGCAGCAGCCGCAGCAGCCCGGCCAGCGCTGCATCAGAGCCAAGGAGGAGCACCAGGCGATCCGCTGATGCTGCTGGGCATTCGGAGGGGGCCGAGGGACACCCCAGTGGGTCTGGAAAGCGGGCCAAAAAATAGACTGGCAAGGGGGGATGTGCAAACCAGAACCCTGGACTTTATTTTAGTTTACATTCTCCATTTTTTGATGCACATCAGTGCTGTAACTGTGGTGCATCACTGTTAATAAATTTTTTTTTCCAGCAACATTTAGCTGTCTTTGCATCTGTACTCAGTCAGAAATAGTTCTCAGTGATCTCCTCACGTCTGTATCTGCCATCACATGGCGTACACACCCCAGCTGGCTGTGTCAGTGGCACAGCTTCGTCGTCGTCATAGTCCTCGTAGTCAGACAACTCCACCTCAGTGCCCTTCTTGACCGCAAGGTTGTGTAACATTGCACATACAGCTATGATCTTGCAGCAGGTGATGGGGGTATACTGCCTTGCACCTCCACTCTTGTGCAGGCATCTGAATCTACTTTTCCAGATGCCAAAGGTCCGTTCAACAACATTCCTGGTGCGTATGTGGGCCCGGTTATACCTCCTTTGGCTGGGTGTGGAGGGGTTGAGGTAGGGGGTGAGTATGAATGAGCGGAGGGCATATGCACTGTCGCCTGGAAGAGAAAGGGGTCACATTAGACACATGCATACATGTATTACCCCTACCTACTATGTGTTATGGGGGTCTGATGATGTGTCTCACCTAGGAGGTATCCTTCTCCAAAATCGCCAGCCATCAGCCGTGCATATATGCCGCTCTGTTGGAATATATAGGAGTCATGGGTACTTCCTGGAAATTTTGCTACCAGGTCTGTGATGGTGCACTTGGCATTGCAGATCACCTGCACGTTGATGGTGTGTGTAGATTTCTGATTGCGGTATATGTATTCGGTGTCCGCTGGTGGGCAAATCGGAATATGCGTGCCATCTATGCAACCGATGATTTGGGGAAAGTGTGCCATCTGGTAGAAATCCGCTTTGGTTTGTAGCAGTTCTGCGTGGGTTGCAGGGAATGAGATGTATTGGTCCATCCTGTCTATCATGGCGTCAAGGAATATGTGGAAGAACCTTGACAGGCTGCTCTGGCTTACCCCTCCTGCTGCTGCTACTCCACTTTGATAGCTGCCAGACGCTACCAGGTGTAGGCTGCATAGCACCTGGACGTGCGCAGGGATGGCGTGTGCCCTTGGGGTGTGGTGGTCCAAGTATGGCTTAAGGTCCCTGATGAGCTCAAGTATGGTGTCAGAGTCCAGCCTGTATCTCTGTAGGATCTCAGCCTCAGTGAGCATGAACAGGGTTATCCTCTGTCTGTAGACCTGTTCATTTCGTAGCCATTCCCTCTGTTCTTCCTGCTGTAGCCGTAGCCGCCTCGCAATGACATAGAAAGCTGCCATCCTGCAAGTTGCAATGCATTTTGGGACTGTTTATATGGGTTGGAGTTGGTTACCACCTGATTGCAATCCATGGTAAATACCGAGTGAATTCTACCGATTTTGAGCCGATTTCGGTGTTTCTGTGCCTCCCTACATCTCCCCAACTGTCGGAATCGGGGAATTTCCCGATCGGAGATTCATACGAATCGGCATGTTTTCCGATTCGGATCATGTCCGAATCGGTATTTTTTCCGATTCGGTACATGGACCGAATCGGTGATTTTCCGATTCGGTGTCACTTACGATTCGGTTCTTGGACCGAATCGGTGATTTTCCGAATCGGTGTCACTAACGAATCGGTACAAGGACCGAATCGGTGATTTTCCGAATCGGTGTCACTTACGATTCGGTTCTTGGACCGATTCGGTGATTTTCCGATTCGGTGTCACTAACGAATCGGTACAAGGACCGATTCGGTCTTTGTAACCGATTCGGTGTTTTTCCGATTCGTTACATATCCGATTTTCGGTATGTACGTATCGGATTCTTTCCCATTCGGTACTCATTCCGAATCGGTTTTCTATCCGATTCGTTCTGTTTTTGGTTCCCTACATCTCGATGGCTGTTTACCGATCGGTAAGGGCCAAAAATCGGTATTTTCGGCCAATACCGATCGGTAAAGCCCTACCTACATCGGGCCCTTGTTGAGCACTCCAGCATTCATTTTAAACTAGATGAACCTGTGAACCTCCCCAGATATTCTGGTCCCTGTAGGCTTAACATTTTATCATGATATCTTGGTGTGCAGTGGTGGTGAGTATGTGTTGGTGCCATAGCTTTTGAGAGCATTCTGTTTTGTTTTTTGAGGTGCTGAAGCATCTATTCAAAGGGTAGGTGGTTCTTACTTTTGGCCTAAACTACACCCTTACTGTACATGTTGGTAGTGAGCTGTTTCTAGTCTGTGTTGGAGGTAATAACATCAAGATGATAGCCGCATAGGACATTCTTAAATATTTTTTCAATAGGAGTTTTGGCTGGAAAGCAGGTTGCTATGTTTCTAGACTGTTAGTGACAAAAAGAAACTAGTCTTGGAGCATTTTGCCTTCGGGCTAGTGAAAATGTTAAATGGAAGACCCTTATGTGATTTTTGGGATGCACTCCACTATAGACAAGTCTAGGTCCCACCTGTTTGTGCTGAGCTTAATGTTACACTGTGTGGAGGTGGGGAGGCAGCTTAGCACAATCTCCAGTAAAGCATGAGTTGAATCATTTGGGGTCTTGTCAACTGTTTAATGAACTGATAAAAATAGAGATTGCTACACGTCAGAAATTGGGGTATGATTTAGAGTACTCTGTGTGCCGAACCCTGGGTCCGCCTGCTCTATTTTGAGTTAGGCAGGCTGTTACATTTCTGATCTGCCTCTGCTGGCTCCACTGTCAGAAAACGCACAGTGGGAGCTTGTTTCTGAAAAACAACCAAGTTTGGCCCGTGGCTGTCAGAAAGACAGCAAATATGAACCACAATCTGTGCGCCTTGACTCAATCCACAGTGGCATGAGTTTAGATTAAGGCACAGAGATCACAGCAGGGTTGGCGGCGATCTCCAGATACGGTACAAAAGGGGGTGGTGATGGACGGAGCATCTGAACCAATCAAACACTCAAACCCAGTCAACAGATCTGGGTTTAATCCATCACCGTTCTTTAGCCCACCCTGACACCCCAGTTCAGACATGGCCATATGCAAATCAGTCTGACCCTGTCCCTCATGGGAACAGTCCAGCCCGAACTGCCAAGCCATGCCTTTCCTGGACCGGAAACAAGATTCCTAGGACCGGTTTCTGGCATTACAGCCGTCTTCAGCCAGGTTTGCTTGAATCCAGTGGCAAAGTGAGCAAGGGACTCACGTCTGAGCATACCCTGCCAACTTATGGTGAACAAAGCGGTACAAAAGGGGGTGGTGATGGACGGAGAATCTGAACCAATCAAACTCTCACACCCAGTCAACAGATCTGGGTTTAATCCATCACCGTTCTTTAGCCCACTCTGCCACCCCAGTTCAGATATGGCCATATGCATATTGGCAGGGTATGCTCAGACGTGAGTCCCTTGCTCACTTTGCCACTGGATTCAAGCAAGCCTGGCTGAAGACAGCTGGAATGCCAGAAACCGGTCCTAGGAAGCTTGTTTCGGGTCCAGGGAAGGCATGGCTTGGCAGTTCAGGCTGGACTGTTCCCATGAGGCACAGGGTCAGACTGATTTGCATATGGCCATGTCTGAACTGGGGTGGCAGAGTGGGCTAAAGAACGGTAATGGACTAAACCCAGATCTGTTGACTGGGTGTGAGTGTTTGATTGGTTCAGATGCTCCGTCCATCACCACCTCCTTTTGTACTGCTTTGTTCGCCATAAGTTGGCAGGGTATGCTCAGACGTGAGTCGCTTGCTCACTTTGCCACTGATTCAAGCAAGCCTGGCTGAAGACGGCTGAAATGCCAGAAACCGGTCCTAGAAATCTTGTTTCCGGTCCAGGGAAGGCATGGCTTGGCAGTTCGGGCTGGACTGTTTCCATGAGGCACAGGGTCAGGCTGATTTGCATATGGCCATGTCTGAACTGGGGTGGCAGAGTGGGCTAAAGAACAGTGATGGATTAAACCCAGATCTGTTGACTGGGTGTGAGTGTTTGATTGGTTCAGATGCTCCGTCCATCACCACCTCCTTTTGTACCGCGGTGATCTCCAGATAGGCAGGGGCAGGAGTCCGGCTAGATTGATGGAGGTAATGACCTCCGCCACCCTTACCTATGGCGGCACTCCCACCATACCCTAAATTAGGTTCTTACTCAGCAGTTCTGTTTTTTCTGATGTTTGTAATCTCACACTTACTAAAGTCTTTATCATCTTTACAGCCCTTGCTCACTGTTTCTGATGCCCATCAAAGGAGTCCCCCATGGGCAGTGCTGCCAAATTGGATGCCGTTTTGCATGGCTGTTGTTGGACAGGCCTCGGGGAAGGCCCGCTCCCTCCCCGCATGACGGGGACCGGACCCCTGCTCTCCCTGTATCCCCGACAAGAACCATCCCGGCAACCCGCTGGAGCAACCCACGACCCGTCCACAACGGAACTCCAGCCCCCGAACACCCCAGTATCGGCTGGCCCGGGCCCCCGTCAGCACCACTGCCCGGCCCAGCCACCATCTTTGGACACTACATTACAAGGCCGCGTGGCCTCGGCTCGACCCCAACCCTGGCCCTGGCCAGGCCCCGACATCGAGGCACCACCATCCACCTAGGGGGTGAAGAGACCACTTGGCAGGTCAATGGGAGAAGGAGTGTCAATGGCTCCCCTCCGCCAGGTGTCGATCGCCCCCGGCCTCCCCGGGCGCTGGCTACACCCCCCTGCTGGGTGTCTGGACTCCCTCATCCCGGACCTCCCGACCTCCAAGTGCGAGGGTCCGGACATCAAAGGAGACCAGACCTATAACTGGGGCAGCTCCAGAGCAGGAAGGCAGTTGTATCTTGGAGTCGAGAGACACCATGAGGAACTCATCCTTGGAGGCCTGCTGGCGCTGCCGCGGCCCTTTCTTGTGAACCATCTCCGAAGCCTGCTGGCGCTGCCGCAGCCCCTTTCTTGTGAACCATCTCCGAAGCCTGCTGGCCCCTGCCAACGCTACCAATTACATTACCAACACAACTATTAAGAATCACACTCCTCCAGCTTTGATAATTCAGACTATTGGAGGCCCTCAAAGCTATAAGAATGGCTTGGGAAGCAGTTATTAACAAACAGCTGTTCTTGTACTCTTCTCTAAATTAGACAACCAGTGCCACCATGTGGCAGACTATCATAAGTGCCGGTGTTGAGAAGTGCCGCTGCTGAACACAGGATACCTCAGACTCAATTTAAGCACTAGAGAGCTGTAACTTAATCATTGTTAGACTGTTCGACTAGTGTCCACGTCTGCCCAATTACAAACAAAACTTGCTTTAAGCAGATAGTTGCCATTGCATGACAGGCATCCAACACTCCACATTCTCATGGGCAGGCACCCTTCTTGAGAAGATGGTTGCACACAATTTAAAGAGACCAATGCAAAACAAGTGTACCAGTGCATAGCACCTTCCTACCGCAGGGGAAGGCAGCGTGATGTAATTGGGTAAGAGAAGAGTAGCCGCAACAATTCTTTTACTTCGACTTCACAAACAGCTTAATGTAGGGTAATCAAAAGACCTTGCCGAAGGAAAGTCTGACAGACATATTACTTATATACAATGAGCCTCTGCTTACCCCAGCACCCACCCCTGCCTTCCCTGCAAGGGAACTTGCACTTTGATGACTCAGTTCTTCCAATGTCCCTCCTGCTTCCTCACCCTTGCCAAAATCTACTGTGCAGCAGTATGATGGTAATATCATCAAAGTATTCTTGCTCGAAGGTTAGGAGGCTGAGCCAGTGCTTAATTTGTGAAAAAATTAGTGCCAGGGCCCTCATCAAAAGGCCACTGTTGCTTGCATCACTCTTTGCTCCTACTAGCGCAGCCAATACCAGTACCAGCTCAACTCCTAACCAGCTCACTCCTGTAAGTGTGACAATTCAGACTATTCCAGGTCCCCAAAGCTATAAGAATGGCTTGGGCAGCAGTTATTAGTTATTTTTAATTCAAGTTGAATGAATAAAAAACTGTTGGTGAGCTACTCTCTAAATTAAACAAACAGTGCCACCATGGGGCAGACTGTCATAAGTCCAGGTGTTGACAACTAAGTGCTCATGCTGAGCACCAGAAACCACATGCTCAAATTAAGCACTGACTCGAGTCTCCATTTTGTGTAAGTGAGGTTCCAGAACTCTATTCCTATGATGTTGATACTGCATAGTGGGATCCTAAGGTCTAGCCATTCAAGCCATGCTTCAGGGAATTGAGGAGTCCATCTCTGAGATTAAAAATTATACCGACGATTCAGACCACATCAATTCCAAAAGCATACCATTTAGATGGCCAACAAAAAAGAGCACACAGCAAAGTACTGGAACCGAACTACAGAGCCCCCACACCCTATAATGGCACATTGGTGCAGCAGGCCCCACCTTCATATCATTTTTCTCTCTGGTGGATGACAACATCTATCCTATGTGGTCCTCAAGCTGCTATTTCTTCAGACGAAGAAACCCCTGCAGATTACACTAGGCAGATTCTGTATGTTTCTTGTCCCTCCTGCCTTCTTAGACACCTTCTCATGAGTAGTTCAGTGCCCCCCCAGATGCTCCATCAGAGCTTCCTCTGAGGGGATGAGGAAAGAGAGAGAGAGTGGGGTTCCAGTTTAGTGGCAACGGTGCAGTGGGCCTTAATGCAAGCAATGAAATTCGGCCCGCATTGCCTGGTTTGGTAGTAAAAAATGGATACTAATAAGGATGATTTGGGTCCTTCTAATTCCTGGACCACAATGCCACAGCACATGCTGCACTACTGACAGCTACTTCCCTGAGTAGTCCCTCTGTGGGCTAGGCCAGTTTAACATGCAAGTAGTTGTGGCAAGAGGGAACTGGTAAAATTGGAAGTGAAAGATCCCACGGTTGAATTAGCAGATGTTGGGTTGACTGGATTAGTCTGGTGTTCCTTGTCCACTCTCAATTTTTAAGTCTGTGTTTAGTCAAGACATTTGATTTCATTGACTTCAGATCTCTCTCTCTCTCTCTCTCTCTCTCGCTTATAAATATATATTATAGTTAAAGGGGCTTTTAGTCAGCCATCTTAATCCTTTGGTATATTGTTGTGTCAGTCACATTTTTTCTGCCCTTTACAACATACACCATGAGTCAATATGTCAGTATATTGCCAGGACCTACTGTAACAATGTGCGCTACTTGAGACCAAAAAATAGTTTTGCTTTTAACTAAAGTTTTTTTTTATATTGGTGACATCCCAGCAATTTTCACAACAATAAACTTTTACAAAAACAATGATAAAATGAAACAAGTGTGGTCAATCTCTTGCTAGCCAAATCCATACCTAATTACTTTGTAAATCCTTGTTTAAGATTGACCAGTTCCAAAGCTAAATTTGTGACAATAAATAAACTGATAAAGATGTGCAGGTGGTCATGGTTTTCTAGGAGCCCACCTCCAGCGCTGCCGAATGCAGAGGTTGCTAAAGTTCAAGGCTTCCTAATGTTAATTCAACTGCATGTCTCTTTTCTCCACCAGCATACACTTGATATTTATTCCATTCTAGTAGGTTCTTTTCACCGTGCTTTCTCAATCTTTCCCTTCTTTCTCCCCTTTCTGTCTTTCTCTCTCGTACCCTGTTTCAGAGTCTGGTGACGGAAAATACGTTCCAGTCATAAAAATGTGCACCGGTGCCCACTACCTGCAAAACCTGAGGCAATGTAAGCAGTGTACTAGATCCTGAGGTAACCTTTTACCAACACTCATTTCTGGTATATGAGGCCCGGCCTTCTTCAGAATACACTGTTGCCTCGGCAACGTCTTCGACGAGTGCCTGACAGTAGAGACAGATCGGCAGCGCCACCTCACTTGGGTACCAGATTATTATTTTTTATTTACATTTTTTGGGTCTGGCACTCGTCCCAGTGCCTTTTTTCTGCCAAGCTTTGGAATCCGCATTTGCAGAAACCACCCTCCTACACACAACGCCCTCGCACTCGGCGCCTCCAGGTGGCACATGTCCCGCACGCGGCGCCAGCGTCATCCTCGCGCCTGCCAGGGACCAGCGCGAGCTGCTCAGGGGAGAAGCTCCTGCTTGGTGCAGGGGGAGAGAATGGGCGGCTGCAGGAGTCGCTTGCTGCTTTGCCACTAGGGATGCATGACAATTTAAGATTGGTCTACTGGAATGCCAGCTTTGAGGACATTTTGATACCCAGATATGACGGTACACACGCGCGCACAAGATTCGTAGGGTCTTCATGTTGAAATATGGTAAATTCAATTGTCTCTCCTCTGTTTTTCTGTCAGCCACTTCCTTTTCTCTCTACCAAGCCTAATAATCCGAGTGTGTTGGTATTTTGTAAAGTGCAAACTTAGCTAAGTAATTTAGGAGCGCTGTACTTAGCATTTCTTATCTCTTCACCTTCAGGACACTCCTTAGGTCTTTCTTAATAATAATTACCGGTGCGGACATTGTACTAGTCTCTTAGGGGCAGATTTACATGACCCTTGCGCCACTTTTGCTTCACTTTTCCCATGTTAAAAGTGACGCAAAAAGTGGCGCAAGGGGCTTGTAAATCTGCCCCTTAGTTCTCCGCTGGAATAACCCTGTTTTGGTTTTAGGTGGTCGAGGGATGTAATGTATGGAATTCTGACCAGTACACCTGAGCAGGGCACAAGTCCTAAAAAAAGAAGTGGGGTGACGCTGACGTCACAACAGGAAATGATGTCACGAAAGGTGGCTTGCACCATCAGACTCATTGCCTCCCCTCACTCACCCCTTAGATGCGATTGCATCAGAGAAGCCAGCGCGTGAGCAGCGTTCTGAATGGGCTCCGATTTCGCCCAGAGAGGCAAAAGAGTGAATGTGTGGCTCCATTTGCTCCAGTTATCGCGCTCCCGGTAAAATAAGTGGGGGGATGCCGTCCACCCGCGTGGTACCCCGACTCGAGCCCTGCACCTGAGGTTGACTCCACAAATAGCCACGCTGCTGTGCACTGTTAACTGCCAAATTGGACAAAGTAATAAACAAGCGGCCTTCAGAACTTGGCACAGTGGCTCAACGAAGCCCTCAAAAGAGGTTGCTATGAGATGCGGGTTGGAAGAATTTAGTTGTAATTGAAATACAAGAATAACTGGGGAGTTTGCCAGCGAGTCACGTGCACACTGAACCGTTCCCGTCTGTTGTGGGCCTGGAGAATTCGTGGGTGGAGTGTGGGCCTCGCACAGACGTAGCTTTGCGACAATAAAGGTGGGACACATTAGGACTCAAGCAAAATTACCCACCCCAGAATTTGGCGATTCTATTTATTAAATTTAGGATGTCAATCACGTCCCGAACATGCCAACAGTGACCCTCATTCGGGGCGTACTATCATACACCCCTCGACTAGTGGGTGGTCTCAAACCCACCAGTAGGTCGAGATATTAAACCCCCCCCGTACCTCATAACAAAATCAAACATGACTCTCAGACTGCCACACAGATTGCTCTCTGGCCCATACAGACGTGCACATTTAGATAATGTCCTTGGACTGCAAAGTCATTCAATCTACAGGATGGTCGAGACCTTGTCAACTACACGACCATCAAACACGCGATCAAAAAGCAAGTGCGTGCCTGCTCCCGGGACTTGGACCTTGAGTCTCTTGCTGGGATGGTGCAGTGAGCTAAATAACGGTGATGGATCAAGCCCTGATATTTGGACTGGGTAAGAGTGGTCTGCTTAATTCAGACACTCTGTTCATCACCACCCCCTTTTCTGAATCTTTTTGGCCACTATAGGTGTGGCAGAGTATACTCAGACATGAGTCCCTTGCTCACTGCACCATCCGGATTCAAGCAAGCCGGGCCGACGACGGCTGAAATGCCAGAAACCGGTCCCCGGAAGCTTGTCTCCTTTCCGGTGAAGAATTGGCTTGGTAGTTTGGTCTGCCCTGTTCCCATGATGCACTGGGCCAGGGACAGACTGATTTGCATAAAGCCAGGTTCTGAGCTGGGATGGTGCAGTGAGCTAAATAACGGTGATGGATCAAGCCCTGATCTTTGGACTGGTTAAGAGTGGTCTGCTTAATTCAGACACTCTGTTCATCACCACCCCCTTTTCTGAATCCACCTTGGGGAAAAGGCAGTTGCAAAGATTGAACTCTTTTAGTTCCTTTTCAACTCGCTCTTCTAGGCATAGGAACCACACTCGGTCTCTTGGAGCTCTTTTGGTGACTACAATGCCACAATGTCTTTCATGGGCTAGTTCAATGACTTGCTGTCTTGGGCTCTCGGTATGATGATTCTCTAGCCTCTCAATACAGTACAATCCTTGGTAAAGGATAGTTCCTCCAGTACATTTTTGAATTTTTGAAATTCAACATCATCAGCAAAAGGTCAAGTAATCTTCTACCACAACCAAGTTGAAATTATGTTTTTGAGGATAAGCATGAGTAGCAGCAACAATATGTTCAGTGAATAGGGCTGCTGGTGTACTGTACCTCATAATGAAGATGATGTACTCTTCAGCCGTTTTGGATGTTGAATTGTGACGATGTAGCAGTACTTGTGAAAAGTAATCAGCAGGGTTCTGATGTTTACCTTGCTTGTGTACAATTACATAGTTGTATTCTTGCAGTCACAACCCCCACCTTTCAATGCGAGGGGGCGCTTTTAACTTTCATGTTTTTAAAATAGTGAGCAACACTTGGTGGTCTGTAAAAATAGTGAAGCGCATCCGGTATAGAAACACACACAAATCTCTGGCTCTAGGCATGTTCTATGTCAGACTTCGACTAGCATAGGGCACAATGTGTCTCTGAGCATTCAGATGACCCTTATGGTGGGCAAAGATTGTCTCCAGCTCTAACAGGCTCACATTTACTGTGCTTAATCTCAGTATGTACCTTGGGTCACAATAGTAATCTTGATTGCACTCTCAATCGCATGTTTTATTCTTTTGAATCTTTGATCACATACATTCAGGAGACCACTGGAAAGGGACATTTAAGGTTGTCAAGTCTCTCAAGGGGGCCCTCACAGTAGAAAAGCCAACAAGCATTTGCAATGCAATAGGTCTCGCATCAGGAAAGTGTGAGCTATTGGTATTGTAAATGACATTTTTTTTAATGTGTTGGCTTTGAAAATATATAAATTAATAGCATTGTTATTCACAAAGCCAATAGCTTACACTTTCCTAATGCGAGTCCTATTGGCTATGGCAATGCTTGTTGGTAGCAAGCAAGGACAGTGCTGTTGTGGTGCTGAGTGATGCTGTTGTGGTGCTGAGTGATGATGTTGTTGGGCTGAGGGATGTGGTGGTGTATTAGAGTGATGTGGTGGTGTCCCAGAGTGATGTGGTGGTGTCCCAGAGTGATGTGGTAGTGTCCCAGAGTGATGTAGTGGTGTCCCAGAGTGATGTGGTGGTGTACCTGAGTGATGTGGTGGTGTTCCTGAGTGATGTGGTGGTGTTCCTGAGTGATGTGGTGCTGTCCCAGAGTAATGTGGTTGTGTCCCTGAGTGATGTGGTGGTGCCCCTGAGTGGTGCCCCTGAGTGATGTGGTGGTGCCCCTGAGTGATGTGGTGGTGTCCCTGAGTGATGTGGTGGTGTCCCTGAGTGATGTGGTGGTCTATTAGAGTAATATGGTGGTGTCCCTGAGTGATGTGGTGGTGTTGTAAGGCATGCAGAAGTGTGAGGCATGCAGCAGTGTGAGGCGTGCAGCAGTGTGAGGCATGCAGCAGTGTGTGGTGTGCAGCAGTGTGTGGCGTGCAGCAGTGTGAGTAATGCAGCAGTGTGCAGCGAGCAGCAGTGTGAGGCGTGCAGCAGTGTGAGGCGTGCAGCAGTGTGAGTCGTGCAGCAGTGTGCAGCATGCAGCAGTGTGAGTAATGCAGCAGTGTGCAGCATGCAGCAGTGTGGGGTGTGCAGCAGTGTGAGGCGTGCAGCAGTGTGCAGCATGCAGCAGTGTGCGGTGTGCAGCAGTGTGAGGCGTGCAGCAGTGTGAGGCATGCAGCAGTTTGAGGCGTGCAGCAGTGTGTGGCGTGCAGCAGTGTGTGGTGTGCAGCAGTGTGTGGCATGCAGCAGTGTATGTATGTATGTATGTATGTATGTATGTATGTATGTATGTGTGTTCTTATATAGCGCTCGACTTACCCTTGGGCATCTTGGCGCTTGCATTGGGAACCCGTCCTAGCTTTTCCCTGTGAGATACCCGTACTGGGCATCCCCAAGGTGAAAGCCAGGCATCCCGCCGCGGGGGGCCGTAGTGGAGATTAAGCAAGCTATTGCCCAGAGTTGAACCCGTGATTCGAGTAGGCACCGAAGTGAGAATTATCGAGTCCGTGGACACTTGGGCTCAGACCCTGCTGCGCGGGAATTGAACCCTGGTCCCGGGTCTGACCTCTGCTTCAGGGTATGCCTCCTCTAACCAGTGAGCCACACTTCTCCAGTGTGTGGCGTGCAGTAGTGTGAGGCGTACAACATTGTTTCGTGCAGCAGTGTGCAACATGCAGCAGTGTGAGTAATGCAGCAGGGTGCAGCACTGTGTGGTGTGCAGTAGTGTGTGGCGGGCAGCAGTGTGTGGCGTGCAGCAGTGTGAGGCGTGCAGCAGTGTGGCGTGCAGCAGGGTGGCGTGCAGCAGTGTGGGGTGTGCAGCAGTGTGTGGCGTGCAGCAGTGTGAGGCGTGCAGCAGAGTGACGCGTGCAGCAGTGTGTGGCGTGCAGCAGTGTGTGGCGTGCAGCATTGTGCAGCATTCAGCAGTGTGAGTAATGCAGCAGTGTGAGGCGTGCAGCAGTGTGAAGCGTACGGCAGTGTGCAGCATGCAGCAGTGTGCAGCGTGCAGCAGTGGGAGGTGTGCAGCAGTTTGAGGAGTGCAGCAGAGTGACACGTGCAGCAGTGTGAGGCATGAAGAAGTGTGTGGCATGCAGCAGTGTGCGGCATGCAGCACTGTGTGACGTGCAGCAGTGTGTGGCATGCAGCAGTGTGCGGCGTGCAGTAGTTTGAGGCGTGCAGCAGTGTGAGGCGTACAGCAGTGTGAGGCGTGCAGCAGTGGGTGGCGTGCAGCAGTGTGTGGTGTGCAGCAGTGTGTCGTGCAGCAGTGTGCAGCATGCAGAAGTGTGAGGCGTGCAGCAGTGTGAGGCGTGTGGCAGTGTGCAGCATGCAGCAGTGTGCAGCAGTGTGAGGCATGCAGCAGTGTGAGGCGTGCAGCAGTGTGAGGCGTGCAGCAGTGTGAATCGTGCAGCAGTGTGGTGTGCAGCAGTGTGAGGCGTGCAGCAGTGTGAGGTGTGCAGCAGTGTGAGGCAGGCAGCAGTGTGAGGCGTGCAGCAGTGTGCAGCATGCAGCAGTGTGAGTAATGCAGCAGTGTGCAGCGTGCAGCAGTGTGAGGCGGGGAGCAGTGTGAGGCATGCTGCAGTGTGAGGCGTGCAACAGTGTGAGGTGTGCAGCAGTGTGAGGCATGCAGCAGTGTGTGGTGTGCGGAGGTGTGAGGCGTACAGCAATGTGAGGCATGCAGCAGTGTGGTGTGCAGCAGTGTGAGGCATGCAGCAGTGTGAGGCGTGCAGCAGTGTGAGGTGTACAGCAGTGTGAGGCATGCAGCAGTGTGAGTAATGCAGCAGTGTGCAGCGTGCAGCAGTGTGAGGCGTTCAGCAGTGTGAGGCATTTAGCAGTGTGAGACGTGCAGCAGTGTGAGGCATTTAGCAGTGTGTGGCGTGCAGCAGTGTGTGGTGTGCAGCAATGTGTGGCGTGCAGCACTGTGAGGCGTGCAGCAGTATGAGGCGTGCAGCAGTGTGGCGTGCAGCAGTGTGAGGCGTGCAGCAGTGTGAGGCATGCAGCAGTGTGAGGCATGCAGCAGTGTGTGGCATGCAGCAGTGTGTGGTGTGCAGCAGTGTGAGGCGTGCAGCAGTGTGCAGCATGCAGCAGTGTGAGTAATGCAGCAGTGTGCAGCAGTGTGAGGCATGCAGCAGTGTGAGGCATTTAGCAGTGTGTGGCATGCTGCAGTGTGAGGCGTGCAGCAGTGTGAGGCGTGCAGCAGGATGAGGCATGCAGCAGTGTGGGGCGTGCAGCAATGTGAGGCGTGCAGCAGTGTGCAGCATGCAGCAGTGTGAGTAATGCAGCAGTGTGCAGCGTGCAGCAGTGTGAGGTGTGCAGCAGTGTGAGACGTGCAGCAGTGCAAGGCATGCAGCAGTGTGAGGTGTGCAGCAGTGTGAGGCGTGCAGCAGTGTGTGGCGTGCAGCAGTGTGTGGTGTGCAGCAGTGTGAGGCATGCTCCATTGTGCAGCATGCAGCAGTGTGAGTAATGCAGCAGCGTGTGGCATGCAGCAGTGTGAGGCGTGCAACAGTATGTGGCGTGCAGTAGTGTGTAGCATGCAGCAGTGTGTGTCATGCAGCAGTGTGTCGTGCAGCAGTGTGCAGAATGCAGCAGTGTGAGGCATGCAGCAGTGTGAGTCGTGCAGCAGTGTGTGGCGTGCAGCAGTGTGTGGTGTGCAACAGTGTGTGGCATGCAGCAGTGTTTGGCATGCAGCAGTGTGTGGTGTGCAGCAGTGTGTTGTGCAGCAGTGTGCAGCATGCAGCAGTGTGAGTAATGCAGCAGTGTGCAGCAGTGTGAGGTGTGCAGCAGTGTGAGACATGCAGCAGTGTGGGGTACATTAGTGTGCAGCATGCAGCAGTGTGAGGCGTGCAGCAGTGTGAGGCATGCAGCAGTATGAGGCATGCAGCAGTGTGTGGCGTGCAGCAGTGTGTGGTGTGCAGCTGTGTGTGGCGTGCAGCAGTGTGTCGTGCAGCAGTGTGCAGCATGCAGCAGTGTGAAGCGTGCAGCAGTGTGAGGCATGCGGCAGTGTGCAGCATGCAGCAGTGTGAGTAATGCAGCAGTGTGCAGCAGTGTGAGGTGTGCAGCAGTGTGAGGCGTGCGGCAGTGTGAGGCGTGCAGCATTGTGTCGTGCAGCAGTGTGCAGCATTCAGCAGTGTGAGTAATGCAGCAGTGTGCAGCAGTGTGTGGCATGCAGCAGTGTGTGGCGTGCATCAGTGTGTGGCGTGCAGCAGTGTGTGGCGTGCAGCAGTGTGAGGCGTTCAGCAGTGTGAGGTGTACAGCAGTGTGAGGCATGCAGCAGTGTGAGGCGTGCAGCAGTGTGTGGTGTGCAGCAGTGTGTGGCATGCAGCAGTGTGAGGCGTGCAGCAGTGTGTGGCGTGCAGCAGTGTGTGTCGTGCAGCAGTGTGAGGCGTGCAAAAGTGTGAGGCGAGGGGGAAAAATGCACTGAGAAAGAGTGGGGGGAGCACGAGCCGACAAAAGAGTGTGGGAGGGGATATTCGAGCCAACGAAAGAGTGGGGGGAAAAGGCTCGAGCCGACAAGAGTTGGGAAAAAATGCACTTGCAGACGAAAGAGTGGGAAAAGAAATGCACGATCTGCCGAAAAAAGCATGAGTCAGAGAAGAAAGCAAAATGTGAGCCAGAGAAAGACTGGAAATAAGTAGTAAGCCATGTAGAAAATAAAAAGCTACAAATAGTAGAAGAGGAGGGGTGCACAACGAAAAGGTAAGTCGGTTGGTCGATGGGAGTTTATAAGTTCTGGGTGCACTCATAGGGTAGTGTTATCCGTCTAAAACACTTTGAATTATTACTGTAGTTGTGTATGCGGAGCCCCGCAGATACATCCCCTGGTGAGGCACACCAATGTTGGATCACACACAAGTGCTTCGTTTTCAATTATATTCTTCGTTTATTTCATTTCAGTTATTTGTACTCATTTTAAGCATAGTTGACTCGAATATTGAACAGCATATCCAACAGTCGTTATCCGTAACATTTAAACATTGACCTCCAATGCATTTCGGGCGTGAGTGCCCTTGGTCACGGAGAGCTGAGGAGGAAGCACAAGGGGGGCAGTGGTGAGAGGCTATGTCACAGTGAAGGGAGTAGAGGGGTCTACTGGGGTGATATGGTGTGTGGGCTGATTCGTTATTGCTAGTGCGCGAGGCTGTAGTGAAGGGTGGGGAATGTGAAGGGAAATTACCGCTGGTGAATCGAACTTAAGTAAACATGTTAAAAATAAAGTGTCTCATCATCTTACTTCAAAGTTACGCGTAGCGTCTGAAGACGTTCTCCATCGGTCATCCGTTCGCTGTCCCAAACGCGTGTGAGACAGCCTGCTAAATGCTTACGTGAACAGTGATGACGGACTAGCGCCCGAGGTTACGGCGGCCATCTTGGAATGGTAAGTGTTAAGGGAAAGTGCTAAAGGAACGGGGGCCATCTTGGAATGGTGAATGCTGAAGGAAAGTGTCAAGGGAAAACCGGGTGGTGTAGAGTATATACTATGTATATGAAAGGGTACAGTTAATAAACGATAAGTGAAAATAAACGTGTGTGGTTCAAACAGGAATAGAGAGGAAGGTGAAGCAGCAACATAGTATAATACAGATGGTACTACAAATAGCAGCTAAATTCTGTACGATCATTGAGCCCATGGGGCTTGAGAGTTTGCAGAAGATAAATCCATTCAAGTTCTCTCTTGAGTAGCAGTTTAGTGTTGTCTGTGCCTTCTTTTTTGGATACGATCTCTAGGACCAAGAATTTTAGTTGGGCGATGGTGTGGCGTGCTTCCATGAAATGACAGGCAATGTTAGATTTCTCACTTTTTAGTCTGATGTTAGACTTGTGTTCGTTTAGTCTGGTTTTAATCTTTCGTTCGGTCTTCCCTATATATAACTTGCCACATGGGCATTTGATGGCATAGATCAGATTGGTGGAGTCGCAGGTGGCGTCTACGTGGAGTTTAATATTATGTCCTTTCATAGGATGTTGTATTTCATTGCCCCTGATTACACTGTTGCAGTGACCACAATTCAGGCAAGGTTGAGTGCCACTGTGCCTTTTGGTTAACTCGGTGGGTTTAGCTAGTATCTCTTTAATGTTTCGGCTCCTGGTGTGGGCGAAAATTGGCGGCTCATTGAAGATGCCTTGGAAGTCGGGTTCATTTTGTAGTATAGGCCAATGCTTCCAGATGATCCTTTTGTATGTTGCACTGGCGGTAGAGAATTTGGACACAAGGACCATGCGTTGTTCTGTGTTCTTGTGTGTCTTTGTCAGACAGTCCTGTCTGGATGTGTTGGCGACGCGGGATTGCGCGTCTTGTAAAATGGTCTCAGGGTAGCCACGTACTCGAAATCTGTTGGACATTTCCATCATTCTTTTGTCAACCATTGTCTCATCTGATACAATGCGCTTGACGCGCAGCATTTGGGAGTACGGGAGGTGTTTTTTCAGTGAACCTTGATGAAAGCTGGTAAAGTGGAGGGCGTTATTCCGGTCTGTACTCTTTCTGTGAAGATCCGTGACGATTCCGTCAGTTGTGTTCTTGATGTGCACATCTAAGAAGGCGATGTCCGTTTCACTAATTTGCCACGTGAGTTTAATCCGTGGGTCTTTTGTGTTGGTCTCCGTGAGGAGATTGTGTAAAGATTCTTTAGTGTCTGCCCATAAGAAGAATAGATCATCAATGTATCGTAAGAATAGTTTCGTGTGTTTTATGAAACTTGGATTAGTGTATAAGTATTTAGTTTCGAAATTCTCCATGTAGGTATTAGCGTAGGACGGGGCAGCGCAGTTTCCCATAGCCATTCCTGAAAGTTGCAAAAACCACTGATTGTTGACTGTAAAATAGCTATGATATAAGGTAAACATCATTAGTTCCATGAGGAACGTTTGCATGTCAGGGTGGATGGTGCTTTTGAGAAGGGCCTGTTCTATAGCTTCAATGCCTCCCGCGTGGGGTATTGATGTATATAGTGAGCTCACATCAGCTGTGCAAAACACTAGAGGCTCATTACTGGAAGTTTGGATGCGTGATAATTTGGTGAGAAACTCTGTCGTGTCTCTGATGTAACTGAATGATTGGGTGACCAGTGGTTGTAGATATTTGTCGAGGAATTTGCCGGTGGTTTCATGGATCGATCGTTTGGTGGATACTATCGGTCTGAATGGGGGGTCCATTAGATTTTTATGGATTTTCGGGCACATGTGGATCGTAGGACTTTTAGGATATTCCACTATCAGGTATTTCTTGGTACGTTCTTCTATGATTCCTGATTGGTGTGCTTTGTTTACAATTTCTTTGAGTTGGTTGTGATACTCATTGGTGGGATTGTAATCCAACGCCATGTACGTGTCGGTATCTTGAATGTGTTCCAACAGTTTGTTCGTGTACATTTCACTATCCAGTATAACCAGGGCCCCACCTTTGTCTGCTTTGGTGATTTTTATACTTGGATTATTGGCTAAAGCTTTCAGCGTGTCCCGATCCTTGTTGGTCAAGTTGTAGGTTTTTCTAGGTGCCTTGAAATTGATGTTTGCTAAGTCTTTGCGGACCAATGTTTCAAACAAATCGATACATTTGTGACTGGTAGGTGCTTGGTAGGTGCTAGGAGGTCGTAGGCCCATGAGTTGATCCGTTTTTTCTGTGTTGGATAGGGGTAATACATTGTCAAAGAAGTGTCTCAATCGCAATTTGCGGGTAAACTTGAAGGTGCTGACCTCGAGTTCCAAAAGGTTGGTGGATGTCGTGGGTATAAATGATGTTCCTTTTTCTAGTAGGTTCATTTGGTGTTGGTTTATTTGGGTTTTTGAAATGTTGATTACGAGACTTGTTTCTTTGGTTTCTGGTCTTTCTTGGCTACTGTGCTCCTTGTGGCCGGTGGACTTATGTCTCGTTCTTTTGATCTTGCTCCGCCTGAGTCTTCTGGAGGGTCTGGGCCGATCTCTAAAAAAGGAGAAGAGCTTGCAGTTGTTTGTTCTTCACTAATGTTAGACGCGCTTGCATTTGTGCTGGTGCTGGCCTGTTGTTTATCAGGCATATTTCTGGTATTTGGGGGTCTTCTAGTTGAACGAGTAGTCGAATCGGTGTCAGATGAAGAAGTATCCGTTTGAGGATTAAATGGTCGATTACGGCGTCTTTGAGCGTAAACATCAGCCCACGAATAGACCTCGTCGAGCTTATAGTCCAGCGTATCACGCCGGAATTTTCTGACTTTTCGTTCATGTATTTCCTTCTGATATTTGTCAAGTATAATTTTTGTTTCATCCAACATAGTAGAGAGTTCTTCGGATGTGAGTAGGTTCTTAATTTCGTTGTCAATCTCTTTAATTTCCAACTCTAGTTCTTTTAGTATGCCAGCTAGTTCTTCAACGATTAGGAGTATAAGGTCAAGACTGCATTTATTCAATATTCCGTTCCATTTCTCCAGGAAACTCTTAGAGTTTTTACAAAGAGACGGTTTAAGAGAGATGCGTAATCCACGTGGGATTCTGAGTGCCCGGTGATAGCGCAACAGTGTGCTCGCATGGAGCTTCTGATTTATATGTCGTTTCGATAGGTAAATGAGCTGCTTTACACATTGCTCTTTATTCCTTGTGGTGGTGGAGGGGCTGATATCTTCCTCGATCAGCGAGTAGATTCGTTCTTTCTTCGATTCGTCGTAGGCTAATGTATGTGCTCTAGCTTCTGTGCTCTTGCTGATATCGTCAAATTGCATGGTTGAGTGTGTGCTACCCCGCCGTAGGCGGAATTACGAATGAACAAATAGTAGAAGAGGAGGGGTGCACAACGAAAAGGTAAGTCGGTTGGTCGATGGGAGTTTATAAGTTCTGGGTGCACTCATAGGGTAGTGTTATCCGTCTAAAGCACTTTGAATTATTACTGTAGTTGTGTATGCGGAGCCCCGCAGATACATCCCCTGGTGAGGCACACCAATGTTGGATCACACACAAGTGCTTCGTTTTCAATTATATTCTTCGTTTATTTCATTTCAGTTATTTGTACTCATTTTAAGCATAGTTGACTCGAATATTGAACAGCATATCCAACAGTCGTTATCCGTAACATTTAAACATTGACCTCCAATGCATTTCGGGCGTGAGTGCCCTTGGTCACGGAGAGCTGAGGAGGAAGCACAAGGGGGGCAGTGGTGAGAGGCTATGTCACAGTGAAGGGAGTAGAGGGGTCTACTGGGGTGATATGGTGTGTGGGCTGATTCGTTATTGCTAGTGCGCGAGGCTGTAGTGAAGGGTGGGGAATGTGAAGGGAAATTACCGCTGGTGAATCGAACTTAAGTAAACATGTTAAAAATAAAGTGTCTCATCATCTTACTTCAAAGTTACGCGTAGCGTCTGAAGACGTTCTCCATCGGTCATCCGTTCGCTGTCCCAAACGCGTGTGAGACAGCCTGCTAAATGCTTACGTGAACAGTGATGACGGACTAGCGCCCGAGGTTACGGGGGCCATCTTGGAATGGTAAGTGTTAAGGGAAAGTGCTAAAGGAACGGGGGCCATCTTGGAATGGTGAATGCTGAAGGAAAGTGTCAAGGGAAAACCGGGTGGTGTAGAGTATATACTATGTATATGAAAGGGTACAGTTAATAAACGATAAGTGAAAATAAACGTGTGTGGTTCAAACAGGAATAGAGAGGAAGGTGAAGCAGCAACATAGTATAATACAGATGGTACTACAAATAGCAGCTAAATTCTGTACGATCATTAAGCCCATGGGGCTTGAGAGTTTGCAGAAGATAAATCCATTCAAGTTCTCTCTTGAGTGGCAGTTTAGTGTTGTCTGTGCCTTCTTTTTTGGATACGATCTCTAGGACCAAGAATTTTAGTTGGGCGATGGTGTGGCGTGCTTCCATGAAATGACAGGCAATGTTAGATTTCTCACTTTTTAGTCTGATGTTAGACTTGTGTTCGTTTAGTCTGGTTTTAATCTTTCGTTCGGTCTTCCCTATATATAACTTGCCAGATGGGCATTTGATGGCATAGATCAGATTGGTGGAGTCGCAGGTGGCGTCTACGTGGAGTTTAATATTATGTCCTTTCATAGGATGTTGTATTTCATTGCCCCTGATTACACTGTTGCAGTGACCACAATTCAGGCAAGGTTGAGTGCCACGGTGCCTTTTGGTTAACTCGGTGGGTTTAGCTAGTCTGTCTGACAAAGACACACAAGAACACAGAACAACGCATGGTCCTTGTGTCCAAATTCTCTACCGCCAGTGCAACATACAAAAGGATCATCTGGAAGCATTGGCCTATACTACAAAATGAACCCGACTTCCAAGGCATCTTCAATGAGCCGCCAATTTTCGCCCACACCAGGAGCCGAAACATTAAAGAGATACTAGCTAAACCCACCGAGTTAACCAAAAGGCACCGTGGCACTCAACCTTGCCTGAATTGTGGTCACTGCAACAGTGTAATCAGGGGCAATGAAATACAACATCCTATGAAAGGACATAATATTAAACTCCACGTAGACGCCACCTGCGACTCCACCAATCTGATCTATGCCATCAAATGCCCATGTGGCAAGTTATATATAGGGAAGACCGAACGAAAGATTAAAACCAGACTAAACGAACACAAGTCTAACATCAGACTAAAAAGTGAGAAATCTAACATTGCCTGTCATTTCATGGAAGCACGCCACACCATCGCCCAACTAAAATTCTTGGTCCTAGAGATCGTATCCAAAAAAGAAGGCACAGACAACACTAAACTGCTACTCAAGAGAGAACTTGAATGGATTTATCTTCTGCAAACTCTCAAGCCCCATGGGCTTAATGATCGTACAGAATTTAGCTGCTATTTGTAGTACCATCTGTATTATACTATGTTGCTGCTTCACCTTCCTCTCTATTCCTGTTTGAACCACACACGTTTATTTTCACTTATCGTTTATTAACTGTACCCTTTCATATACATAGTATATACTCTACACCACCCGGTTTTCCCTTGACACTTTCCTTCAGCATTCACCATTCCAAGATGGCCCCCGTTCCTTTAGCACTTTCCCTTAACACTTACCATTCCAAGATGGCCCCCGTAACCTCGGGCGCTAGTCCGTCATCACTGTTCACGTAAGCATTTAGCAGGCTGTCTCACACGCGTTTGGGACAGCGAACGGATGACCGATGGAGAACGTCTTCAGACGCTACGCGTAACTTTGAAGTAAGATGATGAGACACTTTATTTTTAACATGTTTACTTAAGTTCGATTCACCAGCGGTAATTTCCCTTCACATTCCCCACCCTTCACTACAGCCTCGCGCACTAGCAATAACGAATCAGCCCACACACCATATCACCCCAGTAGACCCCTCTACTCCCTTCACTGTGACATAGCCTCTCACCACTGCCCCTCTTGTGCTTCCTCCTCAGCTCTCCGTGACCAAGGGCACTCACGCCCGAAATGCATTGGAGGTCAATGTTTAAATGTTACGGATAACGACTGTTGGATATGCTGTTCAATATTCGAGTCAACTATGCTTAAAATGAGTACAAATAACTGAAATGAAATAAACGAAAAATATAATTGAAAACGAAGCACTTGTGTGTGATCCAACATTGGTGTGCCTCACCAGGGGATGTATCTGCGGGGCTCCGAAAATAAAAAGCTCTCAGCATTGCTGTGGTAGAGGCGGGGGAGTGCATTCCTTTCAAGTCTGATGCGGGGGACGGGGGACGGGGGAGCAGCAAACTTTGAAGTCTGATGCCGAGGCACAGACAAATGGTGGTGTGTGATGTGGTTGGCGATGATGTGCAGGCGCATAGCTCACATGAACTGTACGCGATCTGCAGCTAGGCAAACTTTTCTTTTCGGCTTACTATAATCTCGCCTATTTACCCCTGCGGGATAGAATAGGCGAGACCTAAAATGTACCTTGAGCAATTACTGCCCATGCTTAAGAAGGATCACAACATGGGGACATCTTGTGGACGGCAAGAGGCTGACAGTGCTTGCATTTTATCCGGGTCAAGTCATTCCCCCCTCTGAGAATATGCTCCCAAAGAACTTAAGTTTGGTATTGTGAAATTCACACTTTGCTACATTCAGAGTGCGAGCTGCGTTGGCAAGTAGCTTGCACACTTGTGTAAGAGTCATGTCATGCTCCTTTTGCGTTGTACCAAATACCAGTATGTGATCACTGTAGTTAAAAGCATGTGTAACAGGTTGAATTATTTGACGTATAACATCCTGAAATATTTCTGCAGCTGATGACACTCCAAAACTCAACCTTTTGTATCTGAACAAACCAACAAGAATCAAAAAGGTAGTAATGTACCAACATATCTCTTCCAGCTCAAGTTGATGATATCCTTTGTTCAGGTCAAGAAAGAAGAATTTGGCTTAGTTCAGCTGTATGGTCATGTCAACTATGTGTGGACCAGGATATCTTTATCTCTCAATTGCTTTATTGGACTGGCGCAGATCAACACAGAGGTGAACGGCACCTCCAATGTCATTTTTTGGCACCACCACTATGGGAAAGACTCAGGGTGTAGGACAGGTGGAGCGCTCAATGATGTAATTCTTCAACAGTGCTTTCAGTTCCTTCGCAACAGTGAAAAGTGACTCTGTGATGCCACTGGGCAACAGGGCAAATGTCCTCGTTAATATGGCGTTGCACTTTCATTTTCTTATGTTTTCCCAGGCCACGTAACAATGACGGGAACTGACTCACAATTTCAGATTGAGTATAGAGGTTATAGTTGAGGGATATCAGTCCCATGTCTGCAGCAGTGGCAAAACTGGGAAGGTATGCACTGGATGAAGTTCTTTGAAGAATGTAAATTGGCGCTTGCACTGATGTTTTATGTTGTATGGTTGTTATACACAACCCTTGACTCCATAAGAGTTTGAGGGCAACCCAGGTGTATACCTTTGTGTTTGACAAGTTGAGACATGGCCTGGAGAGAGGCTGTTAAACTTTAAAACTGGCATGATGTTAATTGATGCACCACTGTCTATGATAAAGTTTATGGATCAATTGTTGACCTTTAGTATAATCTTGCCACAGTGTCCAAAGGAATCCTGTTTCATTTGTTGTTTTGTCTTTGTCTTTTGTTCTTCTCAGCAATCAGCCAAACCTAAATGTTCATGTCATTTTTTGGTTGATATCATCATCTCACATCCGTCTTCTGCACTGGCGCTTGATTATGACTTTGAAGAGGCTTTGTAGGATGAGCTTGATAACATTAAACTTTGTCTGGTTTCTGCTGGTCATAACTGATTTTGCTTTTTGGCTTTTTGGGCTTGGTGAGAATGTGAGATACACTATATTTTGGGTAGGGTCAGAGGCAAAGGTTTATAGACACAGCGGGATATGCAGCCCTGTTATCAACGAGTCAAAACACAATATATATCCCGAGGTCTAAATACAAAAGAACAAAGAATATCTGAACTGACCAAGACTCTATGAAAATACACAAAATTTGTGTGGATTCCCATCACTAACCAATCCAGGTGACATGCTTCATCATCTGGGTGTCCTTTGACAGGGCTAATACTCCACCCTAGTGATGGAGGAGCCCAAGGATGTTTTCAAAGTTATGGATACAGATGTGAGCAGGTTTTATTTGTCTAGTGTATGGGACTGTTATGGCAGAGTTTTTGGCTTTATTTAGCAGTGATATAGATCATTAATCTTGCTCGCATCTAGTATAGGTATTCATAGCCTGTGTTGGCCCTTTTAAGCCCTTTTTTCCAGATCTAGAAGAGGATAGCTGCTTAATATGCCTTTATTCTTGACTTTAACCTGTCTATTGCCTATTGGCTTTGACATATTAGACACATTGGTATGGTTTATGTAGGTATTCTGACAGAGCTAAGGAGCATTTCACCCCTTTTCAGGCCTACAGGCCTAGAGCTAGAGGGACTCCATCTTGATGAAGCTGAGAGGCTTTTCAGGGCAAAGGCAAAGTTTATAGTTAAGGCTGTTTTTCACTTGGAGAGAACCGGTCTGGGCCAGCCCTTATCGGTAGGCTGTATTATTCTCTGTGTTGAAGACACCACAAAAGGCTGGCCAGCTGGGTGTGTGTCCTTGATGCGAAGTGGTGCAGAGATCTGGTGGGCGGCAGGCTGATGGCTGGAACTTTCCATGAGGAAACAGCATTCTATATTTGTGAAGTGCAGAGGCGGAGTCAGTCAGTCAAGCAGAGAGTCAGTCAGCCAGAGAGTCGAGCAGAGGGAGTCAAGCAGAGAGGGTTCAAGCTGGAGAAGAGCTGAGTTGAATAGTGAGCTGGAACTGAAGGAAGCAGTCAGAAGCAGTTGCTTATCAGGAGGAGGTGTGAATAGCTGGAGTCTGAAGTAATGCCTTTTAGAAGAGACAGAGGAGAGATCGTGGACTAACCTATGGGAGCAGATGGAGTTAATTGGACATTGGCGCAGAGACAGAGTGAATAAGCTAGTGGAATGAACGGTGATCAGAGCGGCAGGAACCATTAAGATTGAAGATAGAAGGTGGAGACAGTCCGTGTGGGGGAGAGGAGTCCAGAGACAGAGCGATCAGCGCAGAGGTGTACCCAAGAGTGCAGGAGAGAGAGAGAGTCTGAGATGAGCCAAGGCACAGACGAGAGAGGAACCCAGATGACAGCTAGAACAAGACTTCACACTAATCAGGTGATATTGTTTTCATCACATTAGTTACACTTACACTTTATGTCTAATCTTTTCCCTTTCAGCGGAGTGTTCCTGTTATGTTTAATCCTTCTCTTTCAAGCGGTGTGTTCTACCTATAGTCTTTGTCAGATCTGTGTAAAGGTTTATATTGTACTAATAATAAATGACCCCATTAATTAGTGAATTAGTGTGCATGAGTTCTTTTATGATAAAGTTATCCTGGCTTCAAGCCAGTTGCTGTTGAGCCACTGATGGATCAAAAAGGGGGGTAGGAGCGCTTAAATCAAGAAATAACTCAGTCACATAGTGTGTATATCTTTATCCCCATACAGTGAGGGTAATCACTCCTGGTAGTTATTACTGTTTGAACAGATGCTACCCCTGATCAGGTAAGTAATAGTGAGGGAGAGAGGAGACTTGCAACCAAGGGACTAAGTTAGTACACCATCCCATAATATTATTGTAGTAGCAGACCCTTAGTGAAGAGACTTCCCAATATATATATATATATATGTATAGGTGTTCATAGGAATGTGGTCGTCGTTGATATGCGGCGTTAGTGAGAACACTGGGTGGGAGACCAGTGTGGATACCCACTGGATTGTGGCTTGAATAAGTGAGAACACTAGGAGGTTGAACTAGTGTGTAGTTTCGCAGGATTGCGAACAGTTTGGAAAAGGGAGCATTGGGTTCTGCAGGCCCGTGTGTAGACGCACCGGATTGTGTGTCATATCTGCCCTAGGGTAGAACGGTCTGGGTCAGGGTGGCCGCGAGACCAACTGATGTGAATAAGTGTGGTGTAGGGTATGGATATCCCTAGTAATCAGTGAGTATTCTTAGTATCCCTATAGATTTAGTGGTGTTCTTAATAATATGAGCTTGTATATTGCGAGTTCCCCATCCTCAGGTAGGTACCAGGTGCCTGGATAGGTGGTCCTGAGGAGGGAAGGTGAGTACGTTCTGGCTGGGTTGGAGGGGCCCCTGGGGGCTGATCCCACCTACTCAGAAAATCCAGCCATTACATTTTGGCGTAGTCGGACAGTTTACGAAGCCTGTGTGCCTGGCCATGTGCTTAGATTGTTTCCCATGTGTTGTGTGGGAGTGCCCTGAGCGCCAGACATTACATTTTGGCGTAGTCGGACAGTTTACGAAGCCTGTGTGCCTGGCCATGTGCTTAGATTGTTTCCAAATGTGTTGTGTGGGAGTGCCCTGAGCGCCAGACATAACATCTGGCGTAGTCGTCATCTTACGAAGCCTGTGTGCCTGGCCATGTGCTTAGATTGTTTCCCATGTGTTCTGAGGGAGTGCCCTGAACGCTGGTTCCATCTGGCGTAATGTTGCAGTTTATGTAGCCTGTTAAACCTATGGGCTTCAACAGTTGCAGCGTGAGGAGATTGCATTACATCATGGTATTTGGCTTATTCAGGGTGGAAGGAATGGTTTTCATCTTGGTGTTTAAACTGTCAAAGTTGAAGGATGGCATTACATGAGGAAGCCAGTTACATCTATGTGATGGTTCAATTGTATAAATGTGTGTAAAAATGCTTTTAAATTGCCCATTAAATTGCTTGCTGCATCTGCTTATGCTGTGCAATGTGAAATGTGTTCATTGTTCTATGATTTGTGAAGTTCTTTGAATATAGCTCCTTGTAAATATGACTTGTGAATAGCGCCATATTATTGTGGCTTGTGAGGTGCATGTTCTCATGTTGATCTGCTGTGTTCCTTGTGCATTGCGCCTTGGAAATGTTGTTTGTGAAAGGCTTGTCTTGTAAATATGGCTTGTGAATAGCGCCATGTGGTCATGGCTTGGACAGGGCATGTTATCATTACGTTTGGCAGGAGAGAGCTGGATCTCTCTCGGGTGCTTGGGGATAACGTTTTTGAAAATATGTGTACGTGTCATCTGTAAACGTGAAGAAATGTGATCATGATTTTCCCATGTATAAATGGACGTTGGGAAATGATTCTGCTTGAGCTGCCAAAGGGTTAATATCTTGAGTTGAGATGGCAGTCTTTATTTTTTACATGCTGTCAACATGCATGGTTATCTGACCTGACTATAAAAGTCAGTGGATTATTTTAAGGATTATTTGATGGTTTGATTTTGACTTTTTTTTTTGATTCCTTGGTCTGCCTATGTGTTTTGTCAGTTTCTTGACGGAAAGGTACCATCTTGTGCTTTGCAAAGTGTTCTGTTCATTTCACATTCTTTTTGAAATGCGTCTACGAATTTGTGTGGGTTTGCCTTGGAACTGATGTGGTTATAAATCAACCAGTCGGATTACGGAGGAAGCTGTGTTTTTTTAAAATGAGTGAAATGTTAAAAAGATGGCCCGTTAGAGTGCACGCTACGGAGCTGTTTTCATTAATTATTTCTGTGAGGGGTTTCCATCTAGACAGGAATGTGCTGGTTGCAATAATGACGGGTTCAGTATAATGAATCTTGCCCGACAGTGCATGTTAACATGTGCTTTTAATTAGTGGAAGGCAACCATGTGCCTTTGAAAGAAAAAAGTGTTAAAATGTAACATTATTATTTTCCCAAATGTAAATTAAAATGTATGCTTTTATAAATGTGTCAGCAAAACATTAAATTAAATACAATGTTGAAATGTATCTGCATTTTATGTTGTTTTACAAATTATTTCTCTTTTACAATGGACCATGTTCATTCGTTTTTTTTCCCAAATGCAGAATGTATAATCTTGTGTGCAAAAGGTAGTTGCCCCTTTCTAAATAAGTGCCCATATTTTAAGTGTCTTGCCTTTAGCTGAATTAGTTGGACAAAAGTCTTTTTTTTAAAACTGAAGCTTTTTTAATTGGCAGTACACTGTAACAGAATTGTTTTTTTTTTAAATGCTAGCTTTCGTTGGTTAGCACAAATAAGGCATGAGAAATTTGTTTTTCGACCTTGGCAGACCAGCTGGTTTGTGCAGACAAGTTTTTTTCCTTCATTCTGCAAGTTTCGATCACGTCCCTGTTCGTTATGATTGGCTACAATCCAATTTTCTTCCGCGGATGGCTTGTTTATGTAAGGGAGGGGCTGGTTTAGAGAGGCTCATCATATTGCAGTGTTTAAAGTAGCTTCCCACTGTAGCGTGGCTCCTGCTCTGAAGGGAGGGGCTGGCTTAGGGAGGATTAGGGTATGTTAGGCCCTGCGCAATATTATTGAAAGTTAAATTTTGAATGTTTTTAATTAATTAGGATATTTTCTTTTCAATAATGAAAGGCACCCGGGGTGCTTTTTAAATGGAAAATTTTTATTTTGCGAGAATAATGATACTTGTTCTCTTGTTCCTAGGATTGCTGAAGTTGTGGTTGTGCGTGGGTCCCTCCCCCTTCCACTTCTTTTTTTTTTGTTTTAGCTTTTTACTTTCATGTTTTTATTTTAGTTTATTGTTTTTGGATGATGGAACCAGACCAGACCAGACCAGACCGGAAGGGTGATGGATGGCCGCATTGGAGGAAGTGTCCGGATACCGAGGATGCAGGGTGGTGGCCTACACTGAAGACTTTTGGACTAAGTTATTTAATTCCTTGGCCTGCAATTTTTTGTTGACATCACTACGAGCAGGCCCCACTTTTAAAAAAACAAAAAACCCTAACATGTTTTATTTGTAACAGTATTATAAAAGGATTTGATGAATAATCCCTTGGACAAGCAGGCCCCACTTTTTAAAGCAAAAAACATGTCACCTATTATAGTTTTCCTGTTTTCTTCAAAACAGTTTTTGCCAATGAAGGACTTTTTTTTTGAATGGTGGTGCCCACATGTGTTCCACAATGTGATTTAAAATGGATGTTCTTGGCCTGGTGTTACACCAGCTATCTTGTAGAAATGGGGTTGTTGTTTTTTTTTACTGTTCTTACATTTTCACCTAGATTGATCAAAGGGTGGTTACCTTAAAATTTGGATTGTTCTGGGTGGTGTGTCTTTTAGTATGATTATGTATTAATGTTTGCCCAGACCTTGCAACTGTATTTCTCAGATTTCACTTTAAATTGACAAATGTCAGCAGGTAGGCCTCATTTAGGCCTATTGTTATTTTCATCTCACATACTAGCCCCTACACCAATAGTTTCATGAGTCATCATTAGCTTAAGTTGCCTATAGTACGTAGGGCTCATTTAGGCCCTTTCTTGTTTTCTCATTAGGAGTTGAAACACATTTAGTTCTTAAGTTGACAATAGTAGGTAGGCCTCATTTAGCCTTAAGTTGTCCGAAGTAGGCCCCATTTAGGCCCCTTGCTGTTTTCATTCAACACATAAGTCCCTACATCACTAGATTTCACCAGTTATCATTAGAAGTTGAGGCACATTTAGTTTGAGGATGCTTTGGTTAGTTTCTTTTGTTATCAGATCCAATTTCAGCATTCAAGTCAAGGGTGCTTTGATTTGTTTTTAGGTTTCTATTCCCTACAATTGAGTTTCAGGTGGAATTTCCTTGAGTTGTCATTGTTTTTAGGGAGTTTTTTAAGTTTTGATTTGTTGATAGATTGTGTTGATGTTTGTTTATCTAGATGTTATTGTTTATAAGATGTTCGCAAGATAAGGATCTAAGGGTGGATGGCAGAGATATTTAGCAGTGATATAGATCTTAATCTTGCTCACATCTAGGATAGGTATTCTTAGCCTATGTTGGATAGATTATGTTGATGTTTGTTTTGATGGTTGTTGTTGTTTATTGATGCTCGCAAGATAAGGATCTAAGGGTGGAATGTTATGGCAGAGTTTTTGGCTTTATTTAGCAGTGATATAGATCATTAATCTTGCTCGCATCTAGTATAGGTATTCATAGCCTGTGTTGGCCCTTTTAAGCCCTTTTTTCCAGATCTAGAAGAGGATAGCTGCTTAATATGCCTTTATTCTTGACTTTAACCTGTCTATTGCCTATTGGCTTTGACATATTAGACACATTGGTATGGTTTATGTAGGTATTCTGACAGAGCTAAGGAGCATTTCACCCATTTTCAGGCCTACAGGCCTAGAGCTAGAGGGACTCCATCTTGATGAAGCTGAGAGGCTTTTCAGGGCAAAGGCAAAGTTTATAGTTAAGGCTGTTTTTCACTTGGAGAGAACCGGTCTGGGCCAGCCCTTATCGGTAGGCTGTATTATTCTCTGTGTTGAAGACACCACAAAAGGCTGGCCAGCTGGGTGTGTGTCCTTGATGCGAAGTGGTGCAGAGATCTGGTGGGCGGCAGGCTGATGGCTGGAACTTTCCATGAGGAAACAGCATTCTATATTTGTGAAGTGCAGAGGCGGAGTCAGTCAGTCAAGCAGAGAGTCAGTCAGCCAGAGAGTCGAGCAGAGGGAGTCAAGCAGAGAGGGTTCAAGCTGGAGAAGAGCTGAGTTGAATAGTGAGCTGGAACTGAAGGAAGCAGTCAGAAGCAGTTGCTTATCAGGAGGAGGTGTGAATAGCTGGAGTCTGAAGTAATGCCTTTTAGAAGAGACAGAGGAGAGATCGTGGACTAACCTATGGGAGCAGATGGAGTTAATTGGACATTGGCGCAGAGACAGAGTGAATAAGCTAGTGGAATGAACGGTGATCAGAGCGGCAGGAACCATTAAGATTGAAGATAGAAGGTGGAGACAGTCCGTGTGGGGGAGAGGAGTCCAGAGACAGAGCGATCAGCGCAGAGGTGTACCCAAGAGTGCAGGAGAGAGAGAGAGTCTGAGATGAGCCAAGGCACAGACGAGAGAGGAACCCAGATGACAGCTAGAACAAGACTTCACACTAATCAGGTGATATTGTTTTCATCACATTAGTTACACTTACACTTTATGTCTAATCTTTTCCCTTTCAGCGGAGTGTTCCTGTTATGTTTAATCCTTCTCTTTCAAGCGGTGTGTTCTACCTATAGTCTTTGTCAGATCTGTGTAAAGGTTTATATTGTACTAATAATAAATGACCCCATTAATTAGTGAATTAGTGTGCATGAGTTCTTTTATGATAAAGTTATCCTGGCTTCAAGCCAGTTGCTGTTGAGCCACTGATGGATCAAAAAGGGGGGTAGGAGCGCTTAAATCAAGAAATAACTCAGTCACATAGTGTGTATATCTTTATCCCCATACAGTGAGGGTAATCACTCCTGGTAGTTATTACTGTTTGAACAGATGCTACCCCTGATCAGGTAAGTAATAGTGAGGGAGAGAGGAGACTTGCAACCAAGGGACTAAGTTAGTACACCATCCCATAATATTATTGTAGTAGCAGACCCTTAGTGAAGAGACTTCCCAATATATATATATATATGTATAGGTGTTCATAGGAATGTGGTCGTCGTTGATATGCGGCGTTAGTGAGAACACTGGGTGGGAGACCAGTGTGGATACCCACTGGATTGTGGCTTGAATAAGTGAGAACACTAGGAGGTTGAACTAGTGTGTAGTTTCGCAGGATTGCGAACAGTTTGGAAAAGGGAGCATTGGGTTCTGCAGGCCCGTGTGTAGACGCACCGGATTGTGTGTCATATCTGCCCTAGGGTAGAACGGTCTGGGTCAGGGTGGCCGCGAGACCAACTGATGTGAATAAGTGTGGTGTAGGGTATGGATATCCCTAGTAATCAGTGAGTATTCTTAGTATCCCTATAGATTTAGTGGTGTTCTTAATAATATGAGCTTGTATATTGCGAGTTCCCCATCCTCAGGTAGGTACCAGGTGCCTGGATAGGTGGTCCTGAGGAGGGAAGGTGAGTACGTTCTGGCTGGGTTGGAGGGGCCCCTGGGGGCTGATCCCACCTACTCAGAAAATCCAGCCATTACAGGGGCAGAAAAGTGCAGTGCAAAAATGTGGTGTGAAATCTAAAATTTAAGCGTAATCAGACTCAAACTTTATTCATGTCCGATACGAGCAAGGGTTAAAAACAGTGCAGTGGGACAGTTTAAATAGATAGCCGTCCACTGGTAAACATCGGTCAACATGTTTCAGCACTCCAAGGCAAAACTGCACCTAGTGCTTTCATCAGGACCTCATAGATATTAAATGCTATTGCAGAGTGAAGAAAAAACAGTTAACATTCCTCGGACCTCTTGGAAAATCTATAAGAGTTACAAGAGGTACATACTAGAGTCTTAGATAACAGATTTAATTGTCTTTAATGATCTATGTAGCTAAAAATAGCCATCAGATGCGCCCTCAAAGTAGGCTTAAAGAAATCCATCGAGCCTTACCTCAAGAATATGGAAGGAAAACCTCACCCCTCCTGGCAACAGCTCAGGACAAAGGAAACACCGCTCTAGGAAAGAAACAAAGTACACCAAACCATAATTCATAAGGTGAATTGTTCCTTCTCTACATTAAAAACACAGACCTAGTGCCCGCAACAATAGTAAGAGCCCTCACTGCTCAAACTAACTCTCTCTTATCATATTAGACACACCACACAATACAGTAAGGTATGGTGATGTGTGATGTAAGCACATACTAAACAAAAATGAGCCATATTCAGAGGTGCTTAGTCGCATGTTAACACTCCATGCAACCTCTTTCATAAAAAAGAATCAGGCTTCAAACCATAGAAATCCTGGTGTATTCGGTGGTTTAAGGATCTCAATATTTCCAGAAAATATCTCTTGGTAGTAACTAAGTATGTGGTATAGGTTGCAAAGCACGCGATAAACTAGGTGCTATAAGTTCTGTCAACATAAACATATAGTTAGAAGAGAAGCATACTCCCTCGATCTACACTAAGGTCCACAGTTATCTTAAATCAAAAGACCAAAGATGCCCCCAGCATCTATAGTTATCTTTTACAAGTTGCAAAATCTCTTCCTCAGTTCAATCATCAATCAGGCCAACAGGAAAGACTGAAATGGGCAATCTGGCCCGTAGCTGAAAAAACGGGTATGCGCTCTTACCTCTCCGTCAGTACCTCAGACGGTCATCCAAGCCATCGGGGAGGTACAGACCGGAGGCTTCGATATTGTTTATAAACAACCAGGATAACTCAGGTCGCTTACTCCCGTCATCTCGCATGATCTCCAAAGCCGCAAGAGCTTGGACGAGATCACGCGAGAGACTACACAATCACATAGGAATCATGGGGCATGTCGTTTCTAGCCTCGAAATATCGACTTTTACGCCACAACAAAGAAGAATTGTAGACTAAGGATAAAGCTCTCCTATTATACCAGATTACAGCTATGAGAACAATATGTGTCATTTATATGCATCATCATAGTTCAACACCCACCATGTATTCAGGCAATCTCATCACGTGTGATCCCGTACACAACGCAATCACACGACAGATTTCACACCAGACTGGGCTGATCTTCCAATATCAGTAGACGGAAGACTACAGACAAAAACAGAAGGATTATATCTCAATGCCATTTCTTCATGCGTGTTCCAGTATGTAGCGCGATCACACACCAAGTTGCACACCAGGCCATGGCTAACTATCCGATAAAAATGAAAGGATGGTTTCAAACATAAGTAACTAGACAGTTGGCCAGCAGATAGCCATAGACCTAAAAAAATGCTACCACTGACAAATGCTAACACGGAAAAGTGATGAAGCAAGACCGTTGCACTCCCTGAAAACATTAATTAAATAATAACGTAAGAGGTACAATGATATAAGTTGACCATCACTAGGATAGGGTCCTCGGCTCTCATTTCAAATTGACTATTGTGAAGTATAGATTGCCTTCCCATTTGGTCAGAGTGTCTAAAAATGAACATGGTGGAGCTAATACGCATATGAGACAGCAGGAGCTTGGTGTAGATTACCTACATACTCCTAACCAATAGTCCATAGGGAACCTACAGAAATATATCTTCATAAGATGGACCAAGGGATAGAGTCATTAAGTCCCTCAATATCACTTTTGAGCCTAAAAACCCACTTTTGTTCCCTTAATAAAAGGAATTTAGATATGTCAGTAATATGTTGTGGGACAAATGGTTGCTCTAGTATGGTCCAAACCTTATCTTCTGGTCGATGGTTCATTTCAAGGTAATGCGAGGTCAGACGTGTAACTTGTTTCTTACACCTCACGGTGCTCATATGTTCCATGATCCTCAATCTAATTTTTCGAGCGGTCATCCCTACATACTTCAATTTACAGGGGCATAAAATCAAATATACCACCTTTTCGCTGTTACAATTGGTAAAGTTTATTTGTCTCCATGGACGTTCAGTCAAAATATCTACTATTTTGGATTTCTTGGTTAGAGGGCAAACCTTGCACATACCACTGGGAAAATGTCCCTGTACCGGTGCCCATATAGTGTCTTGGTTCTGGGAGAATAAACTCCGTGGTCTGGTATGCACAAGTTTGTCACGCAGATTACTATTTCTCTTGAAGGCGAACAAGGGTTCTGGCAAGCTTTCACCTCCAGCATTCAGTATTCTCCAGTGTCGACGTACAGTTTTCTTTATCTCGTTAGACACCGTACTGAATGTGTTGACAAATGTTAGTCTAGATGTTGTCTCTTTTTTGATGTTAAGTTTCAAAAGGCTATCACGATTATTGTTGCCAGCACGTTTAGCTGCGCGCCGTACCAACTTAGCCGGATAGTCTCTTTCCACTAAGTGGGTTGTAAGTGTCTCAGCGTGTTTTCGGAAACTTTCTCTTGTGGAGCAATTCCTGCGTAACCGCAGGAATTGGCGATACGGTAGGTTCTCTTTCATGGCTCCTGGATTATGGCTTTTAAAACTCAACAGGGAGTTCCTAGCCATGGGTTTGGTATATAACTCTGTCTCAAGGCCACCAGGGGAGGCAACAATAAGGAGATCTAGAAAGGACAACCTCTTATCCACTTCAATGGTGAATTTAAGGAAATTATTCCGACTTTTGAGCCAGACAAGGAAATCGTTCACACTGGTGATATCGCCTCGCCAGATGGCCAAGATATCATCAATGTAATGCCTCCACAGACGATGGGGGTTACTTTCACTCAGTACGTGCTCTTGTTCGAAACCATGAACATAAAGATTCGCCAAGCTGGGAGCGAAAATGCTTCCCATGCTTGTACCAGATGTTTGGAGGTAAATGGTGTCTTCGAATCTGAAAATGTTATCTTTCATCGCAATTTGAGCACATGCCATAATGAAGTGAACAGGCGTTATTGAGTTGAGATCCCGTTGTTCTAGTAGTGGATTAACTGTGTCTAATGTCTCATCTTGTGGGATCGACGTCTATAACGACTCCACGTCGAATGAGACAGGAAGATCTGTCTCATAGTTGTACTCAATCTCAGGTAGTAGTCTGAGTACGTCCTTGGTGTCCTGGAGAAAAATTGGCATTTCTTTTACAATCGGACTGAGAAAGGAATCCACGAACGTAGATAAAGGTTTAAGGAGTGATCCGATCCCTGAGATGATTTGGCGACCCACTGGTAGTCTGGTGGGCTTGTGGACCTTCGGGAGAACGTAAAAGTAAGGCATTACTGGATGATTGGTTTGCAAGAAACCCGCCTCATGTGCGGTCATCCACCCCTCACTCAAAACGTCTTCCACCAAGGTGGAGATGTTGTTTTTTATTCTTTCAGTTGAGTCTTCCTTTAGAGGGCGAAATGCACTCCTCATTCCCAGTTGTCTCAAACACTCCTCCCGATAGGTCTCAGAGTCTAAAAGGACTATGGCACCGCCTTTGTCAGCCGGTTTAATGGTAATTTGTGAGTCTGACATAAGGCCATGCAACGCTACCTGTTTCTTTTTTGACAGGTTACAGAATTTCTTCTGTTCTTTATCCAAAATCACAGAGATGTCCTTACTCACAGCCTTCTCGAATGTGAGAACCTGAGGTGGTACCAAATGGGTGGGTGGGTAAAAGGTAGATTTTTGTCTTAGTCCTGTGTTGGTGTCTGTAGGTTCCTCAACCTCATTTTTGTCTTTAAAGAAAAAGTGCAATCTCACCTTGCGAAAAAAGTTCGCCATCTCCCAGTTGATCCCAAAGGGGTCACCAGTAGTAGTGGTGACGAATCCAAGCACTCTATTGAGAACCTGCTCTTCCTCTGTACTTAGTACCTTCGAACTAAGATTGATTACTAGTCCGACTCCGTGATGGGCCCCGGCTGCCCCCCTTGTTTCTTCTTGGAATTCCGAAGAGTGCTGGGCGATGCCGGCGGGCTCCAGTGAACCTGAGCTCTTTGGTTCCTGCATCTGCCCCTTGGGTGTCTTGGGCCAAACCCTAAAAAGGTTGATTTTGAAAATTCCTTGGGTAATTAGGTTGAAATTTCCCCATTGGGCCCATAAGTCCCATAGGGCCCAGAGGAAAGGGAGGTTGCCAAGGGTTTGGCTGCCACCATTGGAGATACTGATTAGGTGGACCTCCACGCCATTTTTGCTGATAGCCCCTACCCCTCCCTCTGCCACGTTGGCCACTCTGCAAAGATGTATCAGAGTCGCTAGAGTTGTTCTCATCTGAAGAAGATGAACCATACGTGAAACCCAATTTATGTCCTTTGTTGTTATACTCAGGGGGGACGTAGCTATCGATTGTGTAGGGGTACACCTTGTCAAGCGAAAATTTGGCAAGGTCCTTCTTAAATTTCTCAATCTTTGTAAAGAGAATATTATCTTTAAATTTTCTATTGGTCTTGTTTGTGTCATCTTGATTCTTCTTAAAAGACATGCCTATAGTGGTTTTGATTTGTGTTTCTAGCACTTGTATCTCGATCAAGATGGTGTCTGCCACGCGCTTTGCTGTTTTGATGATTAATATAAGCCAGTCGCGTGTGCAGCGCCATGCAATCAGAGACCAATCTTTCAAAAATTGTTTGCCTTTGAGGAACAGCCTAGGGGCATTAGTTACTACCAGGCCAGTAGGGGCACAGTTCCCCTAAGATATTCCGCCATAGTTAGGCCATGGACAATGGTTCTTGAGTTTGACTTTTTAAACCTAGAACCTTGTATCATTCATCCTCATTACTTGCTATAGTTGTTGGAAGACTATCCAGAATACTGGGATTGAGAGATGGGATGGACTGTAATTCGTCATCATTATACGCCAGTGTTAGACCTGACACCTTGGCGTGAGTCTCCCTTCCATTTTTTGCTGATGTGCCTCAGATGTTTTGCTGGTGTTCGATGCTCAGGGCACTGCGCCACGGCCGACCCGTGCCGCAGTGCAAGTGCTCCCAATGTAAAGTGTATGTGTAATTGATTTCCACGATTGGACTATCTGGATTACTATCAGTTCCCAGTAAAGTGCACGAGGCGTGCCGGGGCTTGTAGATACAAATGCCGCTAGGGGGCCTGCAGCGCTGGTTGCGCCACCCACCGAAGCGGCCTCGTAAGATATGTCTCGGGTCCGCCATTGCTGACTCCGCGTACAGTCCCGTACTGTCTGTGCAAGTGCCCACACTCGCCAGGCCCAGAACCTTCCCTCACCTTCATATCAGTCACCCCTATGGTAGGCCTACGGGCAGGGTGCGTTGTAAGTGTAAGGTAGGACAAGCCTAGCGTGTGGCATGTCCTGGTAGTGAAATACCGCCTCTCTCGTTCTTCACTATCGAAGGGCTACCTGTTCTCGTAGGCCAGATGAGCTATTACACGCTATAGTCCCGGCAGGCTCAGGGAACACGGTAGCAGGTCGAGTTTAGTATGCCTGAACTCAGAATAATAAAATACTTCCTTTAGTACGGTTTATTTTAATATCCTGTGTTTGCAAATGCTACTTTTAGAAAGTTAGCCTTTGCTCGCCTAACTGTTCAGCCGCCTCTGCCAGGATGTGTATCTGCTATCTGGGTTTGTGTGAGTGACAGGGCTGGGAGATTCCCGGGGGGATAGTCGGGTGCTCAAGGTGGTGAATAGGATGCTTACACCAGGATGGGTGGGCGGAGTGGTCCTTGACTCTGAATAGGGTTGTGCTCCACCACCACAATGCTGGCTCCACCTCCTGTGGAGCGTCTGATGTCTCTGCCCTGCACCCTGAAAGAAGACGGCAGTGTCCTGTCAACAAAGTACTTCAGAACCGGGTTGAACCAGGCTCTGGACCCCTGGCCTGCAAAGACAAAAGAAATGCAGTATAAATATAGGAGCTCCGCTCCTTACAAATCAGATCCAGTTTTGACCATGACGAACCTCTGCCTGACTAGAACGACCAAGAGAAGCTGAAGGGCGGAAACCAGTCTGCATCCTGTAAGACTGGCCTGCAGTGGTGCCTTGCTGAGAACCGAGAGGAAAGGACCAGATAGGACTTTGTAGACTTTTGATCGAGAGCTTGCACCCTGAACGGAACCCAAGGGCCATTTGGTTCTATCTGCTTGTGCCTGTCTGCTGTTGGGCCTCATTTCTTACTCCCTCGCCAGAGTTGTGACTCGGGTGCCTTCGCCCTCTCCCAGGTCGCGACAGCTCGGAGCTTGGTCGCCCCGCCGTAGAGAGCCCCGCTCATGCCTGAGCCGCTCTCCGCTTCAGTGCCGGGCCGCCTGCTCTCCTAACACCTCGCCGCTTACGGAGCGAGCTTCGCACCTCTCGTCTTCTTCAGCCGGAATCTGCACGGAGAGCATCTCATAGCCTCGGACGGTCCGTACGTCGTAACGTACCCAACTGTCTTGCTTTGCACTCCTGCATACCAAGGCTCGTGCCGCACCACAAGAAAGGCCTCCCCGTACCGTGGTACCAGTTGCCTGGTGCTGCACCCGTCTGCCCGAGAACTCGACGCCACCTCACAGATCCATGAGTACGACCCTGCGTGCTAAGAAGTAGTACGTCCCGCAGGCCGGAACGGTGCCTCGCCCCGTGAGCTGCACCGATCCCCGCAACCCTCCACAGTCTAGCTCCTTCACCTTGCTCCTCGAGGGGGATTGAGCCGGAGAGATCCTCTGGAGAGCCGTCGGCCTCGTTCGGGGTCCGCCCTCACAAGTAGCCGCGCCTGAAACGCCTCGGACTTCCACCAGCAAGGTACACTTGAACTCCGTCCCGAGTTCATATCGGATCCAGGATCCGCAACATTCTTATTTCCCTGTCATAGTACCTTGCTAAACAACGAACGTTGAAAGACTAAGTTTGCCTATTGTAATCTGGTGACCTCAATTTACTAAACGTTATTTGGTCTTGTGATAATCCTGCTTGAATCTATCTTTTATATAAAGCATACGTATTTTTGATACAATCATACGACTGGTGTCCATTTGTGGTGGGTCAGTGGGTTTACTGTGTGTGATCATGAATGCTTAACTTACTATCGCCCTGAGGATTAGCCTTGTCTGCTCGCGCCACACTACCTAGAGGGTGAGCACGGGTTATTCGAAGGAGTAGTTCCCTTGCCCCGACGTGGAGCTGAGGGTCCTTGCTTGTCACAAGTACATACCTGTGCCAACCAGAGACCCCCGGTTCCAACATTGTTGGCAGCGGCGGGAGGATTTCTGATTTGCATTTATGATTCATATACAGTGAATTACTGATCACCACGTAGTGAGAGCAGACCAATAACGCGACCTGATTACATTCTTGCCGAGAGATCTCCAATCTCCAAAACCTTGCCTGGGTCACTTCCTTCAAGAGCACTCTCTGTTATCTCTGGAATCGACTATGTTGACTGGGAAGGGCTGGAAAAGTGCAAAGCCGAGCACTTGAGAGTCCTATGCGAAAAGTTCTGAGTTTCTCAAGCCAACTGCAAAACCCGAGCCCAGCGCATCACGGCACTGAGAGCCTGGAAAGAGTCCACAGAGCCCGAAAATCAGGTGGTAGTGGATCCACCCGAAAGCCTCATCGGAGGCCAGGGAGGCCCGTCGGCCGAAGAGCTGGCAGACAGGGCCGCAACCATAGTGCATGAATTGGAGATGGCCAGATTGAAAGGTCAGATGGCCATGGATGAAAAAAGGCTCCAGCTGGAGCACGAGATACGCCTGAAAGAATTGGAGCTGAAAGCAAAGAGCTTGGATGCAGCTCCTGGTGGCAGCACAACGCCAGCCCAGGTAGAGTCAAGGGTCTACGTACCGAAGGATGTGGTGAAAGAGTATTTTAAAGGAGATGACATAGGGCAGTGGTTCCGAGCCTACGAGGTAGCCATGTCTTCCCACCGGGTTCCTGAGAAGGATTGGGGAGCGGGGTTGTGGGGACGGTTCCTGACCGAGGGGCGGGATACCCTGCTAGATCTTCCTCCTGAAGAGTCCGTCTCCTACCCACACATGAAAGATGCCCTGATGAATCGATTTGGGTTAACGCCTGAAATGTACCGGCAGCGGTTTAGAAAGTGTGTGAAGATTCAAGGAGGTACGTATGTGGAGTATGTGACCTTTTTCTGCAGAGCGCTGGATGGTTGGGTGAAGGGCAGTAAGGTAAATGATTTTCAAGGGCTGCTTGATTTGATGGCATGGGAACACTTGTCGGATAATTGTTTTCCTGAGTTACGCCAGCACCTGATCGATAGCAAGCTGTCCAACCCGAGGAAGCTTGCTGAGGAAGCGGACCGCTGGGTCAGCACCAGGGTCCACAAGGGTCCAGTGGGAGACTCAGCCAAAGGTGGGCAGAGTCCCCAGCAGAAGAGTGGGGGGGACAAGGGAAAACAGAAAGGGGTCCACAAAGGTCCCCAAAGTAATCCCCAAGGGAACCAAAGGAAAGGTTCTCAGCCTCTTCCACCCCCGAAATCAACCGGGGCCCCGATAGGTAAACCTGTTCTAAAGGGGCCCATCACCTGTTTTAGGTGTGGCGACCTGGGTCACGTTGCCTCTGACCCTAAGTGTCGCTTGTTTGTAAAACCCGCACCCACTGGTGCTCCACCCCGGCAACTAGCTAATGTTAACTTTGGGAGGAAGTAGCCATCCCAATGGGTGGGGATCCTGTTCAGATGACCCTAGTCTCGCTAGGAGACAGTGAGATGGTCCCCGAGAACTACCTACCCAGTAACACTAAGAAATATGGGCAGGTAGTGACCATCAGCGGTAAGAAAGCGGAGGCTCTTCGAGATACAGGAGCCAGTGTGACTGCAGTGAGGCAGCACCTGGTGTCTCAAGAGCAGGTAGTACCGCACGCCTACTGCAAAGTTGTTAATGCTGACAATTCTGAGAGCCAGTATCCGATGGCTCAGGTTCCCTTTGAATGGTGGGGGGTCTCATGTACTCTTCAAGTTGTTGTGAGGACCTCCATTCCTGTAGATTGTCTGCTAGGGAACGATTTGGAGAACTACCCTTGGGGAAAGGTGGAGAAAACGACCCATCTGCGGATGGTGGGTCTACCCGACTGGGCGTGCGTGACCACGTGCTCCATGGCAGCCAGGAGAGGTGTCGAAGAGGTCCTGGAGCCTGAAGGAGAGGCCCTGGAACCGGCCTTAGAGAGGAGGCACAGGGGGCGCAGACAGCTGGCCCCGAAGTTCCCACCGCCCAGGAGGAAGCAGACCTCGAGGGGGATGCCCTGGAGCCTACCGGGGAACAGATTGCCGAACTGGGAGACTTGCCTGAGCTGACCCATTGGCAGCAAGAAGGGAGGTCCCTCCAGGGAGGAATTCTGTGAGGAGCAGAATACGTGCCCTTCTCTCGCGGGTATGCAGCAGCAGGCTGCAGACCAGGCCAATGGCGTTCGGCCCGGAAAACACTTGGTCTACTGGGAGAATGATCTCCTGTATTCAGAGCCTAAGGCTGCTGAACCTGGGTCAGCCTGTGTGCTGGTGGTACCCCAGAAATTCAGAGCCTTCCTACTGGGTTTGGCTCACGATGTGCCTTTAGCAGGACATTTGGGGATGGACAAGTCCTATGACAGGCTTGTCACCCACTTTTACTGGCCCCAGATGCACCGGAGCTCAGATGCTCACTGCAGGACTTGCCAGACTTGCCAGGCAAGTGGTAAGTGTGGAGGGAAGAACAAGGCTCCCCTCCAACCATTCCCTGTCATCAGTACCCCATTCCAGTGAGTGGGAATTGACATTGTGGGGCCTCTGGACCCCAAGATAGCCATGGGCAACAGGTTCATCCTGGTCTTAGTGGACCATGCCCCCCGGTACCCTGAAGCCATCCCTCTGAGAACAGTGACCGCCCCCGTGGTGGGACGAGCACTGATGGGAATTTTCTCACGAGTAGGATTCCCTCTAGAGGTGGTGTCTGACAGGGGCACCAATTTCATATCGAAATATATGAAGTCCCTTTGGCACAAGTGTGGTGTAATGTACAAGTTCACCACCCCTTACCACCCCCAAGGAAACGGGTTGGTTGAGAGATTCAACCGAACCCTAAAAGGCATGATTATGGGCTTAGAAGGACCAATGAGGCATAAGTGGGACGTCCTCTTACCATGTCTACGGTTGCGTACTGAGAGGTGCCACAGAATTTGCTCGGGTTCAGTCCCTTCGAGCTTCTGTACGGTCACCCGGTCCGAGGACCTCTGAGTCTGGTTAGGTTAGGGAAGACTGAGAGCAATCTCCCAGGAAACCTCCCCAGAATGTATATAGCTATATGCTAGCCTTCCGAAACCAGACGAGGCGATTCAGGCAACTTGCTGAGGCAAACCTGGAAGCCAGCCAGGAGGAGATGAAGCGGTGGTACGACCAGAATGCCACTCTAGTAGAGCTTCAGCCTGCACAAAAGGTGTGGGTCTTGGCCCCAGTGGAGCCCTGTGCACTTCAGGATAAGTGGACGGGTCCATTTGAGGTTGTGGAGCTCAAGAGTCCTGTCACCTACCTGGTGAACTTGCAAACTCCCAGGAACCCTTTGAGGGTCCTACATGTTAACCGCCTTAAGCCCCACTTGGAGAGGTCCGAAGTGGGCATGCTGTTGGCAACCGATGATGGAATGGAGGAGGAGACCGAACCTCTTCCGGACCTCTTGGTGGCCTCCGAGCGAGATGGGTCAGTGGATGGAGTTAACCTCTCACCCTCCCTGACCCCTGAGCAGCAGAGTGATTGCCGCCAGTTGCTGGGGCAATTCTGTGACTTGTTCTCCCTGGTTCCGGGTGTCACAGATTGGTGCGTCCATGATGTGGACACGGGAGACAGCTTACCGGTGAAGCACAAGGCTTACCACGTGACTGACAGGGTACGAGCCTGCATCAAGGAGGAAATCTCGAAGATGTTTGCTCTTGGGGTGATTGAGTCCTCCAGCAGTCCTTGGGCCAGCCCAGTGGACTTGGTCCCGAAAGCTGCGGCGCCGGGAGCCACACCCGAACTCCGGTTCTGTGTGGACTATCGAGGACTCAATTCAGTCACGAAGACTGACACGCACCCCATCCCCAGAGCTGATGAGCTCATCGATCGGTTGGGAGCTGCTTGGTACCTCAGTATGTTTGACTTAACGTCTGGGTACTGGCAGATTGCCTTAACCGAAGGGGCCAAAGAGAGGTCAGCGTTTTCAACCCCAGATGGGCACTACCAATTCCGGGTCATGCCCTTCGGGATGAAAAACGCCCCTGCCACCTTCCAGAGGTTGGTCAACCGGGTGTTGGTCGGACTGGACGCGTTCAGTGCCGCCTACCTGGACGACATCGCAGTGTTCAGCGGAACGTGGAAGGTACACCTGCGGCACCTTTGGGAAGTGTTGGCGGCTCTGCGCAAGGCAGGCCTCACGATCAAGGCAAGCAAGTGCCAGATCGGGCAAGGTTCGGTAGTGTATTTGGAACACCAAGTTGGGAGCGGCCAGGTGGCGCCCCTTCAACCCAAAGTTCAGACCATCCTGGCTTGGGAAGCCCCCAAGACCCAAACGGAGGTGAGGGCCTTCCTCGGACTCACCGGGTATTACAGGAGGTTCGTCAAGGGATACGGCACCATCGTTGACCCCTTGACAGAGCTGACTTCGAAGAAGCAGCCCCGGAAAGTGATCTGGACCGACGCCTGTCAGGAAGCATTCGACACCCTGAAGAAGGCCATGTGCACGGCGCCCGTGCTCCTGGCTCCTGATTTCTCCAAAGAGTTCTTAGTGCAGACAGACGCTTCAGAGCATGGGATAGGGGCTGTCTTTTCACAGACGACTGAGGAGGGTTGGGATCACCCTGTGGCCTTCTTCAGTCGAAGGTTACTTCCACGGGAACAGAATTGGAGTGCGATTGAACGAGAAGCTTTTGCTGTGGTCTGGGCCCTGAAGAAGCTAGGACCCTACTTGTTTGGGTCTCACTTCCGAGTTCAGACAGACCACAGGCCCCTCAGATGGTTGAGGCAAATGAGGGGTGAGAACCCGAAACTGTTGAGGTGGTCCATTTCTCTACAGAGTATGGACTTTACGGTGGAACACCGCCCTGGCATAGACCACGCCAATGCTGACGGTCAATCAATCAATCAATCAATCAGTGACACTTATAAAGCGCGCTACATACCCATAGGGTCTCAAGGCGCTGGGGGGGGGGGGGGGGGGGTGCCGCTACTGCTCGAACAGCCAGGTCTTCAGCTTCTTCCTGAAGGAGAGGTGGTCTTGGGTCAGGCGCAGGTCGGACGGGAGGCAGTTCCAGGTCTTGGCGGCCAGGTAGGAGAAGGACCTTCCTCCTGTAGTCGCTCTTCGGATGCGGGGGACGGCGGCGAGGGCGTGGTTGGCTGATCGGAGGTGGCGTTTGGGAGCGTAGAAGTTGACTCGGCTGTTGAGGTAGCTCGGGCCTTGGTCGTGTAGGGCTTTGTGTGCGTGGGTGAGGAGGCTGAAGGTGATTCTCTTGTTGATGGGGAGCCAGTGAAGGTCTCTCAGATGTCCGGAGATGTGGCTGGATCGTGGGATGTCGAGGATGAGTCTGGCTGAGGCGTTTTGGATCCGCTGGAGTCTCTTCTGGAGCTTGGCGGTGGTCCCGGCGTAGAGGGCGTTGCCGTAGTCCAGTCGGCTGGTGACGAGGGCCTGGGTGACGGTCTTCCTGGTCTCTGTGGGGATCCACCAGAAGATCTTCCGTAGCATGCGTAGGATGTTGAAGCACGCCGAGGAGACGCTGCTGACTTGCCTGGTCATGGAGAGGGAGGAGTCCAGGATGAAGCCCAGGTTTCGTGCATGGTCTGTCGGTTTGGGTGCGGTGCCCAGGGCGGGAGGCCACCAGGAGTCGTCCCAGGCGGAGGGAGAGGAGCCCAGGATGAGGACCTCCGTCTTGTCCGAGTTCAGTTTCAGGCGGCTGGTCGTCATCCACTCGGCTACCTCTTTCATCCCTTCGTGAAGGTTGGCTCTGGCGGCGGCGGGGTTGTTGGTCAGGGAGAGGATCAGCTGGGTGTCGTCGGCGTAGGAGATGATGCTGAGGTGGTGTTTGCGTACGATGGCCGCGAGGGGGCTCATGTAGACGTTGAAGAGGGTGGGGCTCAGGGATGATCCTTGGGGGACGCCGCAGATGACTTCGGAGGCCTCTGACTTGTACGGTGGTAGGCGGACTCGCTGTGTTCTTCCGTCGAGGAAGGAGATGATCCATTCCAGCGCCTTGTCCTGGATTCCGATGTTGCTGAGGCGCCGTACCAGGGTGCGGTGGCAGACCGTGTCGAATGCCGCGGAGAGGTCTAGGAGGATGAGGGCCGCTGTTTCTCCATTGTCCATCAGGGCTCGGATGTCATCGGTGGCGGCGATGAGGGCGGTCTCGGTGCTGTGTTTGGCTCGGAAGCCGGACTGTGAGGGGTCGAGGGATCCGTTCGTCTCGAGGAAGGCGGCCATCTGCTTGTTGACGGTCTTCTCGATGACTTTGGCTGGAAACGGGAGAAGCGAGATGGGGCGGTAATTCTTGAGGTCGGTGGGGTCCGCTGTTGGTTTCTTGAGTAGAGCGCTGAGTTCGGCGTGTTTCCAGCTCTCGGGGAAGATGGCGGTGTCGAAGGAAGTGTTGATGATGTCTCGCAGGTGGGGTGCGATGACAGCGTCGGCCTTGTTGAAGATGTGGTGAGGGCAGGGGTCGGTTGGTGATCCGGAGTGGATTGAGTTCATCGTGCGGATGGTGTCTTCGGTGCTGATCGGGGTCCAGGCGTGGAGGGTGGTGGTGGGGGGGGGTGGCTGGTCGGTCGTGGTGTGCGTTGGTTGGTTGTTGAAGCTGCTGTGTATGTCTGTGATCTTGTTGTGGAAGTAGGAGGCGAGGGAGTTGCAGAGGTCTTGCGATGGGGTGATGTCGTTGTTTCCTGCGTTGGGGTTGGAAAGCTCTTTCACGATGTTGAAGAGTTCCTTGCTGTTGTGTGCGTTGTTGTCCAACCGGTCCTTGAATGCTGTTCTCTTGGCGGCGCGGATCAGCTGGTGGTGTTTCCGGGTGGCAAGTTTGTAGGAGGTCCTGTTGTCCGGTGTCGGATTCCTTTTCCAGACTTTCTCGAGGGCTCGGCAGTTCTTCTTGGAGCTCTTGAGTTCGTCGGTGAACCATGGGGCCTTCTTGCTGCCGGGTCTGCTAGGCGGGGTCCTCAGCGGGGCGAGTTCGTCCGCGCAGTTGCTGATCCACTTCGTGATGTTATCGGCGGCCTGGCTGGGGTTCGCTGAGCTGGCAGGAGGGTGTTGGCTCAGGGAGGTGGCGAGCTGGTCTGCTGTGATCTTGTTCCAGCTTCTGCGGGCGGTGTGTAGCTGGTGTTGGTGGGTCGTCGTTCTCTTGAAGGTGAAGTGGACGCAGCTGTGGTCCGTCCATTGAAGCTCTGTGGCGTGGCTGAAGTCGATGTCTGTGCTGGATGAGAAGACGGCGTCGAGTGTGTGTCCGGCGAGGTGGGTGGGGGTGGACACCAGTTGCTTGAGTCCCAGGTTGGCGAGGTTGTCGAGCAGGGTGCTGGTGTTGTGGTCGTTGTTGTTCTCCAGATGGAAGTTGAGGTCTCCGAGGAGGATGTAGTCAGCGGAGGGGAGGGCATGCGGGCTGACGAAGTCGGCGATGTCCTCGCTGAATTGCGTGCGTGGTCCAGGGGGTCGGTAGATCAGGGTGCCTCTGAGGGTGGTGTTCGGGTTGGTGTGGATCTGGAAATGCAGGTGTTCGGCGCTGGTCAGGGTGTTGTCGGTGCTGGTCGTGACACGGATGGTGTTCCTGTGGATGATGGCGATGCCTCCTCCCATCTGGTTGGCGTTTCGGTCCCTCCGGACGATCTTGTAGCCCTCTGGGATAGCGATGGCGATGTCGGGAGCTGAAGAGGCGTTCATCCAGGTCTCCGTGAGGAAGGCAACGTCAGGGGCTGTGGCGTCTAGAAGGTTCCAGAGTTCGATGGCGTGTCTGTGGACGGAGCGGGTGTTGAGCAGGATGCACTTGAGGTGGGTGCTGCTGGTGTTCGACTTGGCGGGTGCTGGTGCGGGGCTGGTCCGGATGCAGGTGAATTTGCAGGCGTGGCAGCTGAAAGGTCCGTGGGTATGTCTTGGAGTGGCTTGATGGCATTCCGGTAGTCGGCCGGTGTTGAGAGCGAAGAGGGTGGCGGCGGAGTACGTCTGGCGGGTCGGTCGGGGTCTTCGGGGGCCAGGGGTCCTGGCGCTGGTCGCGATCCGGTCGCGGACGGGCGCAGACGGGCTTACCTTTGGCGCGCCTTCGGCGCACAATCGGCGCGCCCGCTGCGCGTGACCGCTGCGCGTTCCCACGGTCGCCATTTAAAGGCGAAGTGCGCGGGTGGGCGGAGCAGCTGGGAGGCGGGAGCGGGGAGGGAACAGAAGAGAAAAGGGGCGGGGCTGATGGCGGTGGCGGGAAGCGGGAGCGGGGAGGGAGAGCGGAGGGCGGCGAGGTAGGCGGGCACACAGGAAGGAGACAGGCACAAATGAAAAAACACGAAGAAAAACGGGGCACTGGGTACAGGCAACAATGCAGGTCAAAAACAGAGGCAAAACAGTAGACAAACGCTCTTACGGCAACCAAAAAAAAAACAAGCACAAATTTCCGACAGAAATCGGCAAAAACCAAGGGGAGCGCTCAAGGCGGCAGCGAGGCCGGCGCTGGGGCAGAGGCAGGCACAGGAGCACACGCAGCAGCTGGTGGCCGTGCGGCGCGGGGGTGTCCCACAAGTGGGTCTGTCAAGGTTTTTCCGCCTTAGTGATGAGGAACTCCCTGGGGTAGGGTAGTTCTCCTCACCTTTCAGCTGGAGGGGACACGTGTTAGACCTGGCACCTTGGCGTGTGTCTCCCTTCCACTTTTTGCTGATGTGCCTCAGATCTTTTGCTGGTGTTCGATGCTCAGGGCACTGCGCCACGGCCGACCTGTGCCGCAGTGCAAGTGCTCCCAATGTAAAGTGTATGAGTAATTGATTTCCACGATTGGATTATTCGGTTTACTATCAGTCCCCAGTAAAGTACACGAGGCGTGCCGGGGCTTGTAGATGCAAATGCCGCTAGGGGGCCTGCAGCGCTTGTTGCGCCACCCACCGAAGCGGCCTCATAAGATATGTCTTGGGTCTGCCATTGCTGACCCCGCATACAGTCCCGTACTGTCACGCTGACTGTGCAAGTGCCCACACTCGCCAGTCCCAGAACCTTCCTTCACCTTCATATCAGTCACCCCTATGGTAGGCCTATGGGCAGGGTGCGTTGTAAGTGTAAGGTAGGACAAGCCTAGAGTGTGGCATGTCCTGGTAGTGAATTACCGCCTCTCTCGTTCTTCACTATCGAAGGGCTACCTGTTCTCGTAGGCCAGATGAGCTGTCGGAGCTATTACACGCTATAGTCCCGGCAGGCTCAGGGAACACGGTAGCAGGTCGAGTTTAGTATGCCTGAACTCAGAATAATAAAATACTTCCTTTAGTAACGTTTATTTTAATATTCTGTGTTTGCAAATGCTACTTTTAGAAAGTTAGCCTTTGCTCGCCTAACTGTTCAGCCGCCTCTGCCAGGATGTGTATCTGCTGCCTGGGTTTGTGTGAGGGACAGGGCTGGGAGATTCCCGGGGGGATAGTCGGATGCTCAAGGTGGCGAATGGGATGCTTACACCAGGATGGGTGGGCGGAGTAGTCCTTGACTCTGAATAGGGTTGTGCTCCACCACCACAATGCTGGCTCCACCTCCTGCGGAGCGTCTGATGTCTCTGCCCTGCACCCTGAAAGAAGACGGCAGTGTCCTGTCAACAAAGTACTTCAGAACCGGGTTGAACCAGGCTCCGGCCCCCTGGCCTGCAAAGACAAAAGAAATGCAGTATAAATATAGGAGCTCCGCTCCTTACAATTCAGATCCAGTTTTGACCACGACGAACCCTTGCCTGACTAGATGGACCAAGAGAAGCTGAAGGACGGAAACCAGTCTGTATCCTGTAAGACTGGCCTGCAGTGGTGCCTTGCTGAGAACAGAGAGGAAAGAACCAGATAGGACTTTGTAGACTTGTGCCTGAAACGATCTCCAAGGGATTGATCGATTGCTTGCCCCCTGAACGGAACCCCAGGACCATTGGGTTCTATCTGCTTGTGCCCGTCTGCTGTTGGGCCTCAGTTCATATTCCCTCACCAGAGTTGTGACTCTGGTGCCTTCGCCCTCTCCCAGGTCATGACAGCTCGGAGTTTGGTCGCCCCGCCGTAGAGAGCCCCGCTCATCCCTGAGCCGCTCTCCGCTTCAGTGCCGTGCCGCCTGCTCTCCTGTCACCTCGCCGCTTACGGAGCGAGCTTCGCACCTCTAATCTTCTCCAGCCGGAATCTGCACGGAGAGCATCTCATAGCCTCGGACGGTCCGTACGTCATAACGTACCCGACTGTCTCGCTTTGCGCTCCTGCATACCAAGGCTCGTGCCATACCTCAAGAAAGGCCTCCCCGTACCGTGGTACCGGAAGCCTGGTGCTGCACCCGTCTGCCCGAGAACTCGATGCCCCTCACAGATCCATGAGTACGACCCGGCATGCTAAGAAGTAGTACGTCCCGCAGGCCTGAAGGGCGCCTCGCCCCGTGAGCTGCACCGATCCCGGATCGCCGCAACCCTCCACAGTCTAGCTCCTTCACCTCGCTCTTCGAGGGGGATTGAGCCGGAGAGATCCTCTGGAGAACCGTCGGACTCGTTCGGGGTCCGCCCTCACAAGTAGCCGTGCCTGAAACGCCTCGGACTTCCACCAGCAAGGTATACTTGAACTCCGTCCCGAGTTCATATCGGATCCAGAGAGTTCTTATTTCCCTGTCATCGTACCTTGCTAAACAACGAACGTTGAAAGACTAAGTTTGCCTATTGTAATCTGGTGACCTCAATTTACTAAACGTTATTTGGTCTTGTGATAATCCTGCTTGAATCTATCTTTTATATAAAGTATACGTATTTTTGATACAATCATACGACTGGTGTCCATTTGTGGTGGGTCAGTGGGTTTACTGTGTGTGATCATGAATGCTTAACTTACTATCGCCCTGAGGATTAGCCTTGTCTGCTCGCGCCACACTACCTAGAGGGTGATCAGGGGTTATTCGAAGGAGTAGTTCCCTTGCCCTGACGTGGAGCTGAGGGTCCTTGCTTGTCACAAGTACATACCTGTGCCAACCAGAGACACTTCCGGTTCCAACAGCCAGGCCACAATTTTCTGCCATGATAAGTGAGAGAAAGTGAGCGAGAGAGTCTCCACCGTGTCTACGGACAGGTAGACTATGAAAATATGGAGCAAAAGACACACCGAGAGCGTGACTCGACTAATCCTGAACCAAAACAGGACACAAAAATAAAAGACCCACAGCCGGAGCTGCACATGAACAAGATACACTATATTTTGGGTAGGGTCAGAGGCCAAGGTTTATAGACACAGCAGGATATGCAGCCCCGTAATCAACTAGTCAAAACACAATATATATCCCGAGGTCTAAATACAAAAGAACAAATTGAAGCGTAATCAGACTCAAACTTTATTCATGTCCGATACGAACAAGGGTTAAAAACAGTGCAATGGGGCAGTTTAAATAGATAGCCGTCCTCTAGTAAACATCGGTCAACATGTTTCAGCACTCCAAGGCAAAACTGCACCTAGTGCTTTCATCAGGACCTCATAGATATTAAATGCTACTGCAGAGTGAAAAAAGTGATCTGAACTCAAATAATAAACAACGTAAAGGATACACTGTAAACCAGTCTTCTCACAGTTAACATTCCTCTGACCTCTTGGAAAATCTATAAGAGATACAAGAGGTACATACTAGAGTCTTAGACAACAGATTTAATTGTCAAAGTCAAAAAGTCAAAAAGATTTTATTTGTTTTGGTACTCGACTGAGGACCACAAATATCTATAAAACAATATACAGAGCAATACAATTCAAATTAATATAATATTAAAAAAGATTTTAAAAATGTATAAAAATTGTAACATACAAATTCATTTGAAGGTTGTTTGCACACTAATGTCATAAGGAACATATGGGGGATCCACCGGGTGACCATCTTTTTGTAAAGTTCATCAAAGGTAAAATTCCTATTCAGAACATGGTGATTGTCCTCCTTGCACCATGTGTAAGAGCAAACCCTATGTATGGCTGAACGTGCTTATATTCCAATGATTCAGCAAACAGTTTATAAGTAGACAGTTTTTTACAGTGTGCGTAATCGAGCTCATAGCTCAGTTTTGGAGTGAAGCATTTTAGAAAGAGTTTAAGCTGCGAGGCTGACCAGGACAGCAAAATGTCCGTACTGATTTTAGCAATTTGAAATGCAACCATCATATTCCCGAAGAATGTTTGTTTAGTGGCATCAAGATCAAAAATCTCTGTTTTCAGCAGTGATCGTAAAGTACCTTCTTTTGCATGGAGTAGTTTGTAAGCCCACCTGATCACATTAGCGACAGCTGTCGCATAGGAGCTTGTGATGGAGAGTTCTAATCTTAGGGCTTGGACCGGTGTAGATTCAGAAACCTTCATGATTTTTTTCAGGATTTTTCCCTCTTTTAGGTCCATATAAGCCCACTGTTTATAGGAATATTCTCCGTATAAGACAGGGGGGATCTTTACTCTGTATGTTTTTAACATTGACGAGAAGTGCCTGTTCCCAGTAGCAGAGTAAAGTCTAGATAGAGCCCCAGCATGAAGATCAGATTTCCTTTTTAGATTGTTTATTTGTTTTGTATTATTTAAGTTCTTTGTGAAGATCCTACCAAGATAGGTATATTCATTTACCTCTTCGACTATACCTCCTCCAAGCCTCCAACAATATTTTGCACTCTTCTTCCTACCAGAGAAGCAAACAACTTTTGTTTTCGTCAGATTCGGAATTAGAAAATTGTCGTTTGAGTATTTATACAAAATATCCAAAAGTTTTTGTAATCCAAAGGGGGTGAGGTCAAACATCACGATGTCGTCAGCATAAAGCAGGCTATGTATACTTTGTGCAGCGATTTTTGGAGGCAGACTTGCACTTTGCTGAAGATGAAATGGGAGGTCACTGATGTATAATGAAAATAATATCGGAGCTAACAGGCACCCTTGTTTAAGTCCATTGGCTGTCTGAATGATATTTGTCAAGCCTTTTTCGCACCCCATTTGCACTTGACACCAGGAGTTAGTGTGGAGATTCACTACAATCTGCAGCAGTTGTTCCGGTATTCCTAATCTCCTTAGTTTGTTCCTTAGTGTAGGTCTATCAACACGGTCAAAGGCAGTGGAATAATCTATAAATGCCGCATAGACAGTCTGAGATTTACGTACTGTATATTTGTCTAGAATGGTCTGTAGGATTGAGATGTTTGCAGTGACAGAGTGATTGGGTCTAAAGCCTGCTTGAAACATAGGTACTAGGCCCAACGAGAATGCCCAGTCTTTCAATCTATCAAGTACCTCTGCAGCAAATATCTTTCCTGTTGCATCCATCAATGCTATTTGTCGATAATTGGCTGCTATGTTTTTATTCCCCATTTTGTGTATAGGGATAACGATACTCCCTTGCCATGACTTTGGAATCAGCCCAGTTTTGAAGATATGGTTAAAGAGGGGTGATAACATCTGACTCCAATCCTTGGGGTCTGCCTGCAGGACCTTAATTGGTATTTGGTCCGGCCCTGAGGCCCCGGTGCTTCTTGCATTCCGTATATGCATTTCAATAGAGAATGCCGAGGTGTTTGTTATCGAAAGATTGTTATTTTCTGAAGTGTTATTGATGTCCTTTTCATCAGAGTTGGTTGGGTTTGCTTTATATAGGTCAGTCAAATAACTTTCCCAATCTTGAGGTGGGACCGGAATGGCTTGTAGTTTCTTTTTTGTTCCAGTTATTTTTGCAACTAGAGTCCAGTAAGATCGCTGATTATGTTTTTTAGCGGCTAATTGAATGTCAATCCAGTTACGGTCTTGCAATGTTCTTTTATGACTACGTTTTGCTCTTCTCAATTGATTTTTTAATCTATTGATTTCTGCTTGAGTTGATGGTGAAAAATTCAAGAATTGAGCCCGTATGAGTTTGTTGAGCTTTTTCGCCGTTGATGAATTCCAACTTTTGTTTTTGTTTTTGTTCTTCTTGCTATTAATTGAGGAGACATGTTTAGCCTCTTCTAGGAGAGCAGTTTTCAAATTATTAATCAAGGACTCAAAATTTGTTATTGGATCTTCGGAATGCATCTTTGTTAGGAGTTGCGTATTTTTAATCATAGCGGAAACTTTATCCAATGTTGGTAAATTCCAAAAGATCCGCTTCTGATGAGCATTTACCAGAATTGTACTATTGCAAAATTTAATCTGACCTGTGTGAGAAGAAATAGCCATCCAATGAGTGGATAGATTTAAAAGTGCATGATCACTTTCAACAGTAAATTTTGTTTGTAGATGCTCTACTGTCTCCAACAATTCTATTCCACAGATTATGTAGTTTATAATTGAGGTGGTTCCATTTCCTCATCTGGTATATGATGCCGGTATGTCTCCTTCGACATTGCCGTTCAAAATTGTCCCATTTAAGTTTGGTAGTATAGATAATAGCATTTTACCTCTTTTATCTGATCTTATATTTTTTGGAAATTTTGGAATGGATATTTCCAGTGATTCCTCCTCATACATGTTTACCCACTTTCCAATTTCTGAATTCGAGATTTTACCATTAAAATCACCCATGATTATAAATGGTAAAAATAGGCTGTCTTCTATTGTCTGAGAAATTATATCCATTGTCTCCACAAATAGGACATTATGATTAGTTCCAGGAGGGGCATATACATTAAAGAGCCGTATTGCTTGTTGAGTGGCAGTAATGTGTGTTTTTAGAGATATTTTAATGCACTGGAGGTTATCCGAGTTGGTTTTGATAATCTCTTGTGCCCATAAGTATTCCTCCCTTAATAGTATAGCCAGTCCGCCCTTTGCATGCCCCCGATTTGTTACTTTTGCTGGAGTGTCGTACACGTAGTAGCCTGTCTCAGTGAAAGATTTTGTTGCCCAAGTTTCTTGTAGAACCAAGATGTCAGGTTGATTTGTGGTAGCTTCTATCATTTTATTCTTATTTTTCCCAGCCATGTTCCACGAGGTAATTTTCAAGCCTTTGTTAAACAGTAAGTTTTTTGTAATTGTTGATTTTGTTACTGTTTAGTGTCTCCGATACCCAGGCCCAAGACTTTATAGTGTTTTTATCATCCTTTTCTTCTAAGCCTTGGCACAAAACTTCCCTTTCACCATTATTCACTAGAATTTTCAAATTCTTTCCTGGTTGAGACCAAACTAAATCGTCTGCTACAAGATCATTTTTAAGAAAATGATTTTTGTATCGCATACTAAAGTTTGGTCCAGAAGGATCATTGAGCCTTTTATTAGATTTAATTTTGCTTAGTTCAGGTCTTTCAATGACGTCATAGCCACATTTGTGTAATATTTCCTTTTCCCTAAGGATAATCCCAGGAAGCACAGATGACCAAAATGATACCATCACTAGTTTACTGTTTTCTTTTTTAGGAAAGATCACTAGATCTATTTCTTTACTGGCCAGAGAGTTTAAAGGCAGTATCTGTTGCAGAAGATTGATTATCCTTTCTCGATTTAGTGGTGCATTATCTGTAGGAAAGAGTTCTTCGAATTGTAAAAGTTTTGACGGAGTCGTTGCCCCACATGCATAGAACTTATCGTCATCTTCTTCAGTATCTTTGATTCTGCTCTCTGTTTTTGAAAAAAGTAGGTTCGGGAAGTATTCATCAGCTCTTGGGTTCAGGGATTGCTCTGTTCGAATAGTTTTTTTGACACTAGTTTCCTCATTTGTGATGGTATTATGGATTTTAGTTTTGTCTTGTTCCTCAGAGGTTGTGTGTGGTAAGATTGATTTTTGAAATTTTACCTTTCGATTTTTCTTTTTATGAATTCTTCTTGTCGGTTTTCTCCTCCTTTTTTTCCCACCTTCTTCCTGGGTTTTTAGTTTTTTAGAGATTGGTTCTCCCTGTTCAACATCAAGCTTGTTTTTAGTGCTATTTTCGTTGTCATCCTTTGTATTATCTTCTTTATTATCATTGTCACATTCATTCTTTTGCAAATCAGTGTTTTTAGTTGATTTTGAAAAAATAGAGTACTGCTTGACGGTTTTTGGGGAGTCTTCTCTAAAAAGTTTCTTCAGAGAATATGTTTTGGAATCCTTAGTGTTTTTTGGTTTATCCTTTGTTTGTGTTCCTTTTTTTCCTATTTTTGATGTTTGAGTACTAGAGTCTCGTTTTGTTTGCATGTGTAAACTATTATATATTTCAATTAAATTGTTTTCCTGTGGTTGCATCACCTCAGACAATTGATGTTGCTTTTTCTTAGCTTCAGCAGATTCTTTTTTCCTTTTCTCTTCTACTAAAAACTTCAATATACCAATTTGTACGTATAAGGTTTGGTCCGAATTTTCCAATATATGCCCTAAAAAGGAAAGAACCGATTCCAAAATTTCCTGTAGTGAAAAAAGGGCCTTTGATATTGGTGATACAGAATTAGTAGAATTATTGTTTTTTAGGGAGAAAGGATCCAAAGAAGAATCAAGTACTGGATCTTGATCTGATATTTTTTTCAAAGAGCTGTTTGATAATTTATCTAGGAATGCCTGTGATTCTAGTTTCTTTTCCTCTGTCTTCAATTTATTTCCGTTAGGGTCCTTATTGCAGTCTGTGTTCCCTAAATGTTTTATTGGAGTTGAAGATGTTAAGTTAATTACTACAGGGTCCATAAATTCTAATTCCTGTGTTGAACAGTTCATCTTGTTGTCGGGTTCAAGATCAAGTTCATTTGATTTTAGGATAAGTTGATGATTTGAAGAGGACAGTGATGTTTCACCCATACTTCCAATAGGATCAACTATTTTATTTAGTTCCGTAGCAAACGAGAGTGAGTCCCTATTTGGTGACAGGGCAGCGAAGTAATTAGTTATTGCCGGGGTCCGAGTTACCCGGCCATTTTTTACTGCTTTGTTAGAAGAGATCCTGACAGCTTCCTCGGTCCCCATTCGCTTCATAAATATTGTGCGAGATCTTAGTTTTTCGAAACCCATTGTTCTTTCCTTCGGTAGGGCCGGCAGTTATCACTGTTGATGTTTTTTCAGATGATTGATTTTAAATTGGTAAGAAAGCTTCAGCTCAGTTCACCGATACCCTTTTTTCCCTGTCTCAGTGTTTTAGTTTGTGATAATTATGAGTCTGGTAATCGCTTGTGATGTTTCTCACCTTATTGTCTGTTTATGTGTAGGTTCTGGATACAGATGTTAATAGGGTAGCCCGTCCCGTCCTTGTACGTCCCCGGACGGCCACAGACGGCCCGCCCTTTGCCCGGGCTTCGCCCGGCTTCCCGCGAGATGGAGCTATTGCTATTTTTGTACTAGGAAGTGCGGCCGTGGGCGGGGCAGGCAGGGGGCGCTGTGAGTCCTTGCCGCGCAACACCCCTGCAGCCTCTCCACACCGCGGCAGCTGGTCCAAAGATTTCTTCTCTGGCAGGTGAGAGTTCTGCAACACGCAGCGGCTCCCGCGCAGCGGGAGCGGCAAGCTGTGGAGGTATTGCCGATGAAGTTGCTGACAGGGCAGGCAGGCAAAGCTACGATTGTCCAATCACTTCAGACACTCAGCAGGGTTGTCTCCGAGTTGAAAAGGCAAGCGCCTTATCTGTGGTCAGCCGGCCGTGGGCGGGGCAGGCAGGGGGCGCTGACCAGATGACGTCAGGTCTCGCAGGGACTCCTGGAACAGTGAGTCCCTGCCGCGCAACACCCCTGCAGCCTCTCCACGCCGCGGCAGCTGGTCCAAAGATTTCTTCTCTGGCAGGTGAGAGTTCTGCAACACGCAGCGGCTCCCGCGCAGCGGGAGCGGAAAGCTGTGAAGGTATTGCCGATGAAGTTGCTGACAGAAATGATTCAGAAAAGGAGGTGGTGATGAACAAAGTGTCTGAATTAAGCAGACCACTCTTACCCAGTCCAAAGATCAGGGCTTGATCCATCACCGTTTTTTGCTGCTGACAGGGCAGGCAGGCAAAGCTACGATTCTCCAATCACTTCAGACACTCAGCAGGGCAAGATTTAATTGTCTTTAATGATCTATGTAGCTAAAAATAGCCATCAGATGCGGCCTCAAAGTAGGCTTAAGGAAATCCATTGAGCCTTACCTCAAGAGTATGGAAGGAAAACCTCACCCCACCTGGCAACAGCTCAGGACAAAGGAGGCACCACTCTAGGAAAGAAACAAACGACACCAAATCGTAATTCATATGGTGAATTGTTCCTTCTCTACATTAAAAACACAGACCTAGTGCCCGCGACAATAGTAAGAGCCCTCACTGCTCAAACTAACTCTCTCTTATCATATTAGACACACCACCCAATACAGTAGGTATGGTGATGTGTGATGTAAGCACATACTAAACAAAAATGTGCAATATTCAGAGGTGCACAGTCGATGTTAACACTCCATGCAACCTCTTTCATAAAAAAGAATCAGGCTTCAAACCATAGAACACCCAGTGTATTCGGGGTATTAAGGATCTCAATATTTCCAGAAAGATCTCTTGGTAGTAACTAAGTATGTGGTATAGGTTGAAAGCACCCGATAAACTAGGTGCTATAAGTTCTGTCAACATATACATATCGTTAGAAGAGAAGCATACTCCCACAATCTACACTAAGGTCCAAAGTTATCTTAAATTAAAAGAGCCTAAACTGAGCTCTAATAAATGACCAAAGATTCCCCCAGCATCTATAGTTATCTTTTACAAGTTGCAAACTCTCTTCCTCAGTTCAAACATCAATCAGGCCAACAGGAAAGACTGAAATGGGCAATCTGGCCCGTAGTTGAAAAAACGGATATGCGCTCTTACCTCTCCGTCGGTACCTCAGACGGTCATCCAAGCCATCGGGGAGATACCGACCGGAGGCTTCGATGTTGTTTATAAACAACAAGGATCACTCAGGTCGCTTACTCCCGTCATCTCGCATGATCTACAAAGCCGCGGAGCTCGGACGTACTCTCGCGAGATCACGCGAGAGACTACACAATCACATAGGAATCATGGGGCATGTCGTTTCTAGCCTCGAAATATCGACTTTTACGCCACAACAAAGAAGAATTGTAGACTAAGGATAAAGCTCTCCTATGATACCAGATTACAGCTATGAGAACAATATGTTATTTATATGCATCATCATAGTTCAACACCCACCATGTATTCAGGCAATCTTATCACGTGTGATCCTGTACACAACGCAATCACACGCCAGATTTCACACCAGACTGTGGCTGATCTTCCAATATCAGTAGACGGAAGACTACAGACAAAATAGAGTGATTATATCGCAATGCCATTTCTTCACGCGTGTTCCCGTATGTAGCGCGATCACACGCCAAGTTGCACACCAGGCCATGGCTAACTATCCGATATAAATGGAAGGATGGTTTCAAACACAAGTAACTAGACAGTTGGCCAGCAGTTAGCGCCATAGCCCTAAAAAAAATGCTACCACTGACAAATGCTAACACAGAAAAGTGATGAAGCAAGACCGTTGCACTCCCTGAAAGCATTAATTAAATATTAACGTAAGAGGTACAATGAAATAAGTTGTCCATCACTAGGCTAGGGACCTGGACTCTCATTTCACAATGACTATTTTGAAGTATAGATTGCCTCCCCCATTTGGTCAGAGTGTCTAAAAATGAACATGAACATGGTGGAGCTAATACCTAGAACCCTTGTTCGCCTTCAAGATAAATAGTAATCTGCGCGACAAACTTGTGCATACCAGACCGCGGAGTTTAATCTCCCAGAACCAAGGCACTATATGGGGTTTACCACCGGTACAGGGACATTTTCCCTGTGGTATGTGCAAGGTTTGCCCTTTAACCAAGAAATCCAAAATAGTAGATATTGGGACTGATCGTCCATGGAGACAAATAAACTTTACCAATTGTAACAGCGAAAAGGTGGTCTATTTGATTTTATGCCCCTGTAAATTGAAAGTATGTAGGGATGACCGCTCAAAAAATTAAATTGAGGATCATGGAACATATGAGCACCGTGAGGTGTAAGAAACAAGCTACACGTCTGACCTCGCATTACCTTGAAATGAACCATCGACCAGAAGATATGGTTTGGACCATACTAGAGCAACCATTTATCCCACAACATATTACTGACATATCTAAATTCCTTTTTTTATGGGAACAAAAGTGGGTTTTTAGGCTCAAAAGTGATATTGAGGGACTTAATGATTCTATCCCTTGGTCCATCTTATGAAGATATATTTCTGTAGGTTCCCTATGGACTATTGGTTAGGAGTATGTAGGTAATCTCCACCAAGCTCCTGCTGTCTCACATGCGTATTAGCTCCACCATGTTCCTTTTTAGACACTCTGACCAAATGGGGGAGGCAATCTATACTTCACAATAGTCATTGTGAAATGAAAGTCCAGGACCCTATCCTAGTGATGGACAACTTACATCATTGTACCTCTTACGTTATTATTTAATTAATGTTTTCAGGGAGTGCAACGGTCTTGCTTCATCCCTTTTCTGTGTTAGCGTTTGTCAGTGGTAGTATTTTTTGGAGGTCTGTGGCTCTATCTGCTGGGCAACTGTCTAGTTACTTGTGTTTGAAACCATCCTTCCATTTATATCGGATAGTTAGCTATGGCCTGGTGTGCAACTTGGCGTGTGATCGCGCTACATACGGGAACACACGTGAATAAATGGCATTGAGATATAATCACTCTGTTTTTGTCTGTAGTCTTCCGTCTACTGATATTGGAAGATCAGCCACAGTCTGGTGTGAAATCTGGCGTGTGATTGCGTTGTGTACGGGATCACACGTGATGAGATTGCCTGAATACATGGTGGGTGTTGAACTATGATGATGCATATAAATAACACATATTGTTCTCATAGCTGTAATCTGGTATAATAGGAGAGCTTTATCCTTAGTCTACAATTCTTCTTTGTTGTGGCGTAAAAGTCGATATTTCGAGGCTAGAAACTACATCCCCCATGATTCCTATGGGATTGTGTAGTCTCTTGCGTTATCTCGCGAGAGTACGTCCGAGCTCTCGCGGCTTTGGAGATCACGCGAGATGACAGGAGTAAGCGACCTGAGAGATCCTGGTTGTTTATAAACAACATCGAAGCCTTCGGTCAGCACCTCCCCGACGGCTTGGATGACCGTCTGAGGTACCGACGGAGAGGTAAGAGCGCATACCCGTTTTTTCCGCTACGGGCCAGATTGCCCATTTCAGTCTTTCCTGTTGGCCTGATTGATGTTTGAACTGAGGAAGAGATTTTGCAACTTGTAAAAGATAACTATAGATGCTGGGGGCATCTATGGTCATTTATTAGAACTCATTTTATGCTCTTTTGATCTATACTACTATTATAAAGGAAGAACTTTGAAACTTTGAGGCGGGTAAACTCGGGAACCACAGCGCCAATCCACACACCCGATACATCGTTGTAATCGTCAGGGTGTGCAGATGGACATAGGCTATATAAACGTAATAAATATACGTTATTTAAAAAATGTACCGAAAAAAAAGTAGTCCCTTGGAAGAAGCGCCGGCTGTGACGTGCATGCCGACGTGAGGAGCGCGGGGAAGGAGCGGCATCCAGGAGCGCGAGGAGGACCGGCGGACATGGAGCGGGGAGGAGCGGCGGACAGGCGGTGAGGAGCGGCGGACAGGCGGTGAGGATCGGCGGACAGGCGGGGAGGAGAGGTGAGCGGAGGATGAGGTAGGTTATTTATTTATTTAGTTAGGAGCGGTGAGCGGCGGAAAAATGAAGCAAAAATGACAATCGTGAGCAAGAGGAAGCAAACGGAGCATTACAAAAGTGAGCCAAACAGTGCATTGAAGGAGGAAAAAGTTACGTGTGCAGGTTACAAAAGCGTACATCGTGAGCAAGAGGAAGCAAACGGAGCATTACAAAAGTGAGCCAAACGGTGCATTACAGGAGGAAAAAGTTACGTGTGCAGGTTACAAAAGCGTAGAAAGTAAACATAGAGGTATAGGAGGATAAAGTGACGTGTGCAGGTAGCAAGAGGAAGCAAACGGAGCATTACAAAAGTGAGCCAAACGGTGCATTACAGGAGGAAAAAGTTACGTGTGCAGGTTACAAAAGCGTAGAAAGTAAACATAGAGGTATAGGAGGAAAAAGTGACGTGTGCAGGTTACAAAAGCGTACAAAGTAAACATAGAGGTATAATACTGCAATATATGGAGGAAGGCTCCGGGGGACCCACGGACAACGTCGGGGCGGGCGGGGACCCTGAAGCCTAATTGCTCCCGGACAACGTCGTGTCGGGCTGCTAGTTTAAGATAACTTTGGACCTTAGTGTAGATCGAGGGAGTATGCTTCTCTTCTAACGATATGTATATGTTGACAGAACTTATAGCACCTAGTTTATCGGGTGCTTTGCAACCTATACCACATACTTAGTTACTACCAAGAGATCTTTTCTGGAAATATTGAGATCCTTAAAACACCGAATACACCGGGTGTTCTATGGTTTGAAGCCTGATTCTTTTCATGAAAGAGGTTGCATGGAGTGTTAACATCGACTGTGCACCTCTGAATATGGCCCATTTTTGTTTAGTATGTGCTTACATCACACATCACCATGTCTGTGTTTTTAATGTAGAGAAGGAACAATTCACCATATGAATTATGGTTTGGTGTACTTTGTTTCTTTCCTAGAGCCGTGCCTCCTTTGTCCTGAGCTGTTGCCAGGTGGGCTGAGGTTTTCCTTCCATACTCCTGAGGTAAGGCTCAATGGATTTCTTTAAGCCTACTTTGAGGGCTCATCTGATGGCTATTTCTAGCTACATAGATCATTAAAGACAATTAAATCTGTTATCTAAGACTCTAGTAAGTAACTCTTGTATCTCGTATAGATTTTCCAAGAGGTCCGAGGAATGTTAACTGTGAGAAGACCGGTTCACAGTGCATCTTTTACGTTGTTTATTATTTGAGTGCATATCACTTTTTTCACTCTGCAGTAGCATTTAATATCTATGAGGTCCTGATGAAAGCACTAGGTGCAGTTTTGCCTTGGAATGCTGAAACATGTTGACCGATGTTTACTAGTGGACGGCTATCTATTTAAACTGTCCCATTGCACTGTTTTTAACCCTTGTTCGTATCGGACATGAATAAAGTTTGAGTCTGATTACGCTTCAATTTTAGATTTCACACCACATTTTTGCACTGCACTTTTCTGTCCCATACATTCAACAAATAAAACCTGCTCACATCTGTATCCATAACTTTGAAAACATCCTTGGGCTCCTCCATCACTAGGGTGGAGTGTTAGCCCTGTCAAAGGAGACCCAGATGATGAAGCATGTTACCTGGATTGGTGAGTGATGGGAATCCATACAAATTTTGTGTATTTTCATAGAGTCTTTGTCAGTTCAGATATTCTTTGTTCTTTTGTATTTAGACCTCGGGATATCTATTGTGTTTTGACTTGGTGAGAATGCTTCTTAACCCTTAGGCATCCATTTTCTCTTATCGCTGTGACACAGTTGGATTCTGCTTTGCTTTGCAAACTGTTATGAACTGTTTTTCTTTCCCACAACCTTTGCATGTCTGTCCTAAGGTTGGACATTTACCTTCATCGGGAAATGAAAACCGAAATCTGAAGCACAACTTTTTCTTCTTTGGAGACAGCGACCTGCGGGAATCTACCTTGTACTAGTGCTTGTTTTTCATGACCAATACTGATTTACTTTCGCTGTTTTAGCTTCCATATAAGCAGTTTGTTGATTCACTCTTTCATCTGCCCGTGCAGCCATTAATGCCTACTCCAGACCGAGGGTCTCTCTCAACATGCCTCTTCGTAATGAGACTGAAAGACAGCCATCAATGACTCCGAGGCGTACGGCTTCTTCATCATTAAACTCATTGAACTCACGCTGTTTGATAAGCACATCAAGTCTCTCAACAAACTCATCCATCAAATTGAAATGGGTTGCCAATGCTCTTTTGATCTAACATTACGACATTGCATCAGTCTGCAAGATTTTCTTCAGCACTTCTTTTACTCCGTCGCCGGCAAGGTTGTTTGAGTATTTAATGATTTTCTTATCATCTACTTCTACCAGGGCATCTATGAAGTCTTCGAACATTTCAATCCATGCAGTCCATCTGGCACCAATATTCTCCTTCTTGGCAGTGTCGAATGGTGGTAGTGGTTTCTGGAACTTGGCTGGCATATATTTCCCTCTTCCTTCTGCTGCCATTAAGAGAACGTGTTCTGTCAATGGCTTTTACTGTGCACCTGAATCTGCACCTTCTGTAACACTTGCCTTGTGATTGAACTTGGGCCATCATGTCTGCTTGGAAGTTGTAAAGCATTTCTCTCTTTGATGGTGAGTGAGTGTTCTGTTTCTCGCACCTGATTGTTTTTGCTATCACCTTTTTGTTTTGTTTGAGTCATTTCTCCATATTATGGCGTAGCTCAATATCTCTCCTTTCATCCTTACCAGTGGGTTCTGGTGGGCTCTAAAACTGTGCTCTTTTGCAAGGCCTTCACCTTCTTTGAAGGTTGTGTCTGGGCTGAAGCAGGTCTTCAACTCAACGTATTCCAACTTTGAACTGCTTCTTATCAATGTGGTTACACGTGGCACACATGAGAAGCTTTCTGTACTGTTGCAAACTCTCAGAGAGAGCAGTTGTGTTTATTCGGGGCACATATCCCATACTTGTAACCAGTTGTAGTATCCTCCCCAGCCCGGCAGCATGCAAATAAATACTCCTCACACAGAGTTAGGCATCAGACATATTTATTCCTCAGCATATGATCATGAACTGCACTCTCATTATATCATAGCTGTTAATAACCACACCTTATCACCTCCCAACAAGTTACTTAATTCCGCTGTTGAGTCCATCCAGAACCACATGAGTCCTAGCGGACATAGTCTCATGACTCTACAGCCTGGAACCTTTGGAGGTTGTGAGCCTGTGGGATTAATGTCACATGACAGTGGCATCATATCTTCAACTTCACCTTGTTCTTCTCTGTGGCTCTGTGCCACCCCCTTGGCTGTATGTTGGAATACTATTTGAAAAATAAGATATTCTGAGTGATCTCTTCACTTCTGCTTTTGGCAGTGATCATGGTACCTTTTCTCCGAACTCAGTTCATGATTTGGGATCAAAAGTCAACCTAAAGTTACTGGCATGCCACTTCTCTTACCATAACCTTATTGCCCACTTGAATAGCTGACTCCTGTGTTCCTCATTGGAGGCTGCACTTCCGTTGGACTCTCACCTCTGGGTGATAGTTCGGTTGTCATCCATTGCCTTCGGCACCCAGAAGAGATGATAGGGAATGCTGTCACACACCACTCTCGTCATGCAGACATTACTCAGGGTTACACCTGTAGTGGTGTGTGTAGTCAGGTGATATTCACACAGAAATGAGTCGATGGACAACTCCAACGACGATCTCTCTAAGTGTGCTATTCTGATTACTTTACATTACTGATTATATTGTCAAAAGGTAACAGACTCTGAGGAATCAGAATTCTGTTGCCGCACAACAGACACCCATTCTCTTCTTTGACCAACTTGTGTAGGATAATATAGAGGGCTTTGAGGGTCTTCCATGTCTGCTTGTGTTCTTTGTCCTCAGTGAGATTTAAGTAGCTCCCATTGCCCTGTCGTCAGCTCACTGATGGCTAATTGTAGGTAGTCACTTTGTAATATAGCTGCTTTGATTTTTTCCAATGTGATTGACCTTGGTTGGGACTGCTCCACTACACACTTGACATATTCCTCTGTTTTTGGTACTTTACACTCTCCCAATGTTGTTGTCTCTGTAGGGTGCTGGGACAAATAATCTCCAGGATTATGGTACCCCGATTTACATTCAAATTTAAAAGAGTATTCGCTGGAGCATACGCTTCTTGATTTGGGGCAGAGGTTTTGATGGCTACCTTTGAAACAGTGGAATTAAAGGCTTGTAGTCAGTATGGGCAACAGGGGGATTACCTTAGACATAAACTTGGCAATGATGGCAGCCCCAGTTAATTGCAACAGTCTCTCTTTCAATTTGTGAGTATTGTTTATCTGTTCGTGTCAGCACTCGTCTTGCATGCCTAACTAAGGCCCATTCCCCACAATTTGTTCCTGGGCTACGATTGCCCTTTGTCCCATTGCCTTGTATAAACTGACACATGGTGGCTTGTTGGGGTCAAAATAGGACCATGCAGTGTCAGCTGAGAGAGCATCTTTTTTATTTTGGAACACCTCATGCTGTGGGCCCCAAGTCCAGGTGGTGTTTGCCTTTGTGAGCTCTCGTAGAGGTTGTTTGAGCAACCTGAGGGCCTTGATGAACCACCCACAGCAATTCATCTTGCCAAGAAAACTTCAGACACACAGGACGGGAAGGCACCGATTTGACATCTCGCACTGTTGCAGGGATTCTGCTCCTACACAGAACTGTGCTCAGAGACTTGGGACCTCAGTGAATTAGGGTGTGCCAAAACTAACCTTAGTACCCAAAATTCACTACCAGACTAGCATCAGTGTCACATTGGCTCTTCCAAAATACCAATGATTAGACAACCCAGAACATGCGACTTAGGTTACCTCAGGCAATATGGAAAACATGAACACTCTTTCGTTATACGCTCATACCAGTCCAAAACAGGGAATAAAAAGAGACAAGAGCAAGTTTGAAATATTTATTTCTAACACCGTGTTCTCATGCGCAGCAGCTTAGCATATACTAGCAGACATATTATTAGAAACAAGATTGCCAGCATAGTTACTATTCCATTAAATACAAAGGGAGAAAGCATGTTATAATGCTAAATGGAAACAGGTTTAAAATATACCTATATTTCACACTCCCTTGCTAGTAGGTTATTTTATAACTACAGAAGGTCTCCTTGGGATTACATAGGCAGCCCCATACCACAGGTATTAGCAGAAGCGGATCACATCAAATTCCGCACAAACTCTCAGCATATGAATGTTCTCCAAGTGTGTATGATCATGCCTACGCAGTGCATTATTAAACGCATCAATATTAGAGGTGACCACAGCTGCATATGTGTTATGTCTAGAACGTGCGCTGATCAGTCCGAACAACAACCACAGTGTTGAAATAACCTTGAAGCCTTCGGCACTCACTGTTCAGACTAAGCTTACCAAGCAAGGCTACTAATGTAGAAAAACACATTATTCTTGCGTGAAGCAAAACACTCTGGTAAACTCTAAACAATTAATAAAGTGTGTGCCGTGTGCAAAAGGCAGCAGAATGGAAAAATGGCGTTTACACTTCTAATAAACTCATGTCAACCTAAAACTGTGTGATTGCAAGGCTCAGCCCCACGACAGCACCTTGTCTGGTTCGGGAACCACTCCCATGTGCTAAGAAGACATAACCAAAAAACCTGATTTTATTTGTGAAGAATTCACACTTTTCCTTGTGCAGTGTCAGCCCATTATCGTGCAGCCTCTACAGCATGTTCCCCAGGCTTTCATTTTGCTCTTTCTTGGAGGTGGTGTATATAAGCATATTGTCACTTCCGTTGATGATTCCTGGAAGACCTGCCAGCAGCTCTCTGATTGTGTTTTTGAAAAGTTTGTCAGCACTTGAAATGCCAAAATTCAGAGTTTTATACCACCTAAGCTCGACGTGGGTTGAGAAAGTGGTTATATATTGAGAGGCAGGATGGAGTAGTACCTAGTGATGGGAAACAGTCGGAACACCGCGTCCTCAGCCATGCCTGATCCGATTATGCAACCGCTACCACGCTTGCCTTAACAAGCATATGCTTTAAACATGCATATGTGTGGGTAAGGCAGTGCGCGGTCTAGCTGCTGGCTGGGAGAAGCAGGAAGCAGCAGGAAGGATCGAGAGAGGACGTGATGAGGTAAGTGGGGCTGGGTTTTGGGGGGTAGTGTGTATGTTTGGGGGTAGCGGGTGTTGGATTAGTTTTCAGGGATGGGGGTCTCAGGGTAGTTTTCAGAGCTGAGGAGGGTTTGTGGTTGTTTTCAGGGCCGGGGTGGGGGTCAGAGTAGTTTTCAGGGCCTGGTGGTCTGGGTCATTTTTAGTGCTGGGGGGCGTTTTCAGGACTGAGGGGGGGGGGTTGTTTTTTAGGAGGGAGAAGGTAGTTTTAGGCATCAGGGTTTGGGGGCCATTTTGGGGCGCACGGCAGGCGCAGGGATCATAATACTTTTTAGGGCTTAGAGGGGCACAGTAGTTTTTAGATCTCGGGCGGGTCGGGTAGTTTTGGGGATTAGATGTGTGTGGGTCGTTTTTAGGGCTTAGGGGGAGGTCAGGTAGTTTTTAGGGCTTAGGGGAGGGAAGGCTCGTTTTTAGGACTGGAGAGAGGGAAGTTTCTAGGGCTTGGAGGGAGGGTATTTTTTCAGGAGGGAGGGGGTAGTTTAAGGACTCAGGACGGAGGCAGTTGTTGGGAGGTTAAGACTTACCTGTCAAGCCTTAACCACAGATATGTCTTTATCATACAAGCCTTAGCAACACATAATTTGTTGTAAAGACATGCATGGTAAGGGCATATTCGTGGTTGAGACTTGTGTTGTTGAGACTGCGTGGAACCAGCATGCGTGGTAAACTCATGCGTGGTTCCATCACACAACCCCTAGTAATAGCCAGACCAGAGATCAACTTTCAAAAACCACATCGCTCTACTCAGGTCCCTTATGATGTTATCAACAGGCAGTATTAGGTGCTGTCCCTCTTTATGGGTATGTTGGGAAGCCGCAAGTCCACGCATTCACGGGCCTCACCTGGCTGGGTTTCCTTGCAACTACGATGGGTGATGGCGGGGGGCCTTCAGGGCTTTCAATTATGTCCACCTTTTCAAAACTCTTCAGTTTGATCTCCACCTTTGGGCCGAAAAGTGTAGCACAACGAGTTGGATTGTGCTGTCAATGTGTATTAACACCATTTTGTATTCATCAAATATCTTTGGGAAGTCCCAGAGGATGTCAGCCAATTGACTGGTGTGAAATTGGGGGGCAGAGTGGATGAAATTAAGTTCTTCTGCGGTGCGACAACTCAGGAGTGTCCCATGGCCTTCTTGAATTACATATGTCAGTGTGAGACTGATTCTCTATCATGTGTGATCTCAGTGGTGAACTGAACTTTTAGTGACAGAGGCTCTGACTGGAAATGCGCTTAAATCTTAGCCCAAGTGGAGCATAGGGTTGGTGGGGGAATCAGCTTTTTATTGGAGTTTATGGCTATAACATTGACTTAGGTGCCCATGTTGATCATGGCAGTGAGTTCTGGGGATTCTGCATGGATTGTACATGTGGAGTGGGTTTTCATTCAGTGATTGACTTTCCCAATGGCGAGAACAAAGTGCATCAACACCACAATGTCGTCAACGTCTTTATCATCTACCTCCTTCAGGTCAGCTCCAGGCCTTTGGTCCGAGGCGGTGTTGACAGTTTTATTTTAATTGGTAGCGGTCCTCCAGCTTTAACAACATATTTTAGAGAAATGGTTCATTTTCTTACATGCTCCACACATCTTTCCTCTCGCTGGGTATTCGGCAGGGTGGTGTACAGACCATACGCAGTACCCTCATAGCCCTCAAAGCGGTTGCTTTTGAGGGGGCTTTGTGGCAGGCTTCATGGATGTCACCAGGGTGACGGGTTCCCCTTTGCTGAGCACTGTGTCCTTGTGAGTTACCCTCACTTTTGAAAGTTCTTTAGAGCGACCCATGTGAAGATGCTGTATGCTCGATACATTGTATCGTAGAGGCCGGATGAATTCCTCCCAGCTTTTACTGGCATGAAAACAATAAGGGAAAAATAATAAATCAATGGCTGTATCATGGAACTGAGACACAGCATGCATAGTCTCTGAATCTGGCTGGGTGCTGGATTGGGCCGGAGTCCATACATCTGGCTGCGACCACTGGACTCCTGGCTCTTGGGACCTCCATCACTCCCACTCTGTTGGGAAGCAGGCAGCTGGCTGTGGGCTGTAGTGGTGGCTCCTTCACCTGGTAGAAGCCTCGCTGGTGATGCATTCGGGCCTGGGTTGGGGTGAGTGTCCTCCAGGCTGGTGGCATCATTCATGGGGTTGTGGTCTTCATTTGGTTCCTGCTGTGCTGATCTGGCTCTCTTTAACCATTAAATATTTCTGGGGACTACAGAGAACCCTCTCTGAACGTGACCATTGTTTGTGGACTTGTGTGACTTCTCTCGCACTTACTTCTCAAATGGTTGCATCCCGGTGGTGATCTTTAATTTTCTCTTTGTCACCAACGGCAATGTCAGATGCCACTGCCTTGCGTTCTTTGCTGGCCTGTGCGTTGGTGGCCTGGTGCTTCATCTGCATATCTTGAACATTAATGACTGCTAGATTCCAGCTAAGCCCTGCCGGAATGATGTCTTGAGCCCACCTCCTCAACAACAAGTTGCTTGGAGCACACCCTGTGGTGCTGTTGGGTGTCTGGCTATAGGCTCTATAAAACTGGTGCAAGAAGCACTCTGCGTTTTCTCCTCTCTCTACCCCAACTATCAGAGCTTTGTTCAAAGTGTGCATTAAGTGCTCAACCTCTCCATTGGCTTGGGGCCACTGCGGTATCACATTCTGGTGTTTTACATAGACGCTGTGGAGCTATGCTCAGTGGCGGCTCCTCCATAAGGGCAGAGGAGCGCTGCCCCACTGCTTTCTCGCAGTGCGAGAAGCAGAAAATAAAATGGTATTTTAAATACCATTTTATTTTCTGCTTCTCGTGCTGCAAGAAGGCAGAGGTATGCCTGGTTGGGGGTGGGTGGGAGGATATGCCTGGTTGGGGCCGGCGGGTGGGTGGGTCGGGGAGGAGTGGCTTTCACCACTCTAAGTGCCCTGACTGATTGGTCGGCCCTGGGGCCCCTCTACTGGTGCCCAGCTGGGCGCTGCCCGCGACTCCGCACCAATCACAAAGCTGCCATTGCAGCTTTGTGATTGGCTTACAGGAGGAGAAGAAGCATGCCTGTTCAGGGGCAAAGGCGGCATGGGACCAGGAGCAGAGGCGGTGCACGATGGACCCAGCGGTAAAGTACGTTTAAAAAAATTTAATTATAACCCCGCAACCCCTGCGAAAAAATTACCTAATCTCCCCGTGCCTACAAAAATGCGTCATTCGGTAATGTAACAGGTGTAAAGCGCTCCAATACCTTTGGGCCGAGTTTGCGCTATATATATAAAACTGCACACAGAAAAAATACACACTGTTTTTCTCCATGCAGCAGCACAAACAAACATTAGAGCCAACTGGATACGAAAAATAGGAAAACGCTTGCTTGAAGGCTATAATATTTACTAGAATTATCTTTTTTTCACTGTGTCCTGACAAATATAATACTGGAAAAGTATGAGATGCTGCACGTGCTCTTCCTGGGCACAGTAAAAAAAAAAAAAAATTAAGGGTGCATTTGTCTTAATGATTAAACAGAAATGCATGTTTTCATGACTAAAATGATGCAACCAAAAAAGAACAGGAAAATGAAATTCCTGGACAAGTTTTAGAGCTGTGCATTTAGCTTCATGATCTAAACCCTGTAAAATAACCTATGTTATTTATATAAAATAAATGCGAGATGCTTTTGTTCAAATAATATTTTATATAAATAAATGCAGCACCTTTCTAATTATTTTCTATTTAGAATAGTAAAATAATATTATTTTGGACTGCCCAGTTACAAAGCAGCACCATACACCAAAGAGTCTCACAGCGTTTAAATGTTCAGTGTTAACACTACTGTTGTTAAATACTGATCAGTGACCAGCAAGTTGGCCAAATATCTCTGTACTGATCACTCAACTCCCTGTGCTATATTACTAAGATTCAAGCATTCGGAGTACACGTTAGACACCATGGGTCAGATTTACAAGCCCCTTGCGCCACTTTTGAGTCACTTTTCCCATGTTAAAAGTGACGCAAAGGTGGCGCAAGGGGCTTGTAAATCTGCCCCCATGTCTGCCGCAAACATAGAAGCCCACTGAGCTTTCTAGCCGGAATGAAATCTGCAGCCTACTGCTTTTATGCGGGTCTGGGCAACACGTGCATTAACCTCCCCAGGTGCCCTGGCAGCAGGGAAATCTGCTGCTTAAAGGCACCTTCTGTGCATGCACGCACTATTGCGAGACGACCGACTGTTGTTACCATGGAACAAACAGCAAAAACACTTTTCGTGGATCCATTTCCGACTTGTCAATTACTTTCCATTACAACGCTCCCCCATTTGGAAGCCCAGAAGCTATAATAGTATTGCAGTATTTTATGTTACTAATTGCTGCACAAACGTCACTGTTTCGAAAAAGAAAACACTCATAAATGTATTTTTTTTAAAGCACTTTGGGCAGCGAAAGGCCCAGCATCGTAAAAACATCTAAAGGCATATTACCAAGGTCCATTATTGCCGCTTTAGCAGGACTTTTTCCTGCTAAAGCGCCGATAATTTTATCGCCCTATTACCAAGCTGTCGCTAACACCAGTTAGCGACAGCTTGTAGGTGATAGCGGGCATTTTGGTCCCCGCTTTGCATGTCAGTGATAATTATCGCTAATGGCATGCAAAGTGAGCGTGCCAAAATGTCAGCGACTGAAAACAGTTGCTGCAATCGCTATCGCCTATGATCAACACAGGCATAGTTTTGGAAATATTTGCGCTAAGCGCGAAAATCTCCAAAAGCTAACGCCTGCCCTGACCAGTTCTTAGCCATGTTATCCAATGAGAGGTGGATAACATGGCTAAGAGCATTGTCACGGTAATGCCTGAATATCGCTGTTTTGACAGCGATATTCACGCATTTTGCCCGTTTTTTATCGCTTCTGAGATAAACCTTGATAATAGCAAGGTATCTCAGCGATAAAAAAAGGCAGTGATAGGAATATTCCCGATAAGCCAACATAGCAATAACTATCGCTAGTTGTTGGTAATATGCCCCCTAGAGACAAAAAGCGCTTTGAGACCATACAAATGGTGTGAATGAGCTATTCAAAAGCAAATACAATGGCCGATTATTAAAAAAAAAAATGCACACAATGGATGTATTGAGATGGTTCAATAATGCCCTTTCCAGTGTCTGGTGATAGTTAAACCCACATGTAGTGGGTTATTATCGCGTCAGCAGAAACACAACATGAAGTGATTTGGCCAAAATACGCAGCTGCTTCCTACGAACCAATTACATACTGAATGGCTGGATATTTCAGTCCCACGAGGTCTGTAGTTGTACATACTTAACCCCTTGCATGCATTCACTACAGTGCTCGTATGCTGATGACAGCTGGGGACCGTCATGACCGCACCCGCGATCGGAATGCGCCGCACAGGCTCAGAATCGCAGCAGCATGCAAGGGGTTAATGGCTGGACATTTCAGTCCCACAAAGGTCCGTAGTTTAAACAAGCATTTGCAATGCAGTAGGTCTCGCAGTTATGCGAGTTTAAGCTATTGACATTGCAAATAACAATGACTTTTATTTATGTTTTGTTTTCTAAAAACCTAAATAAAAGGCATTGTTATTTACAATGCCAATAGCTTAAATTTGCGTAACTGCAAGACCTATTGCTTTGCAAATGCTTGTTGATCTTACTGGCGAGCAGTCGAGGCCAAACTAGGGCCAAGCTACAACGCCACTAATAGTCCTGTGACCGTCACAGGACTACTAGTAATGCAGTTAAGGTTTGTGCTCACTTCAAGATCCTGGCCCTTGTTTACCTTCAGCATGTCACATTCCTCTCATTCCACTTTCTTAGTTGTTGTGTCAAGTGGCGCCAGAGGCATCACATGTCAAGGTCTGTTTAGCTCCTTGCTATAAACTTCAAAAAATCTTTATTCTTGTTACTTCCTGGCCCTGGTCATGCCTGACTGTCGGAAGTCGTCCCCAGCACTAGTTTTGACACCGTTTATTTTGTAAATACTTGAAGACCCGGCTATTTGCAAAGTAAGTTATTTATTTTTGTGGCTGTATCAGAGGAGTTTATTTTTTAGTACCAGCCGATGCCATGAAATTCATTTAAAAAAAGCTAAAAACTACACTGAATTGCTGCATACTTCACGAGAAAAGTGTCACATGCCTTCCAAATTTTTTAGTTTTATTTAAAACTGACAAGGTCTCTCAAATCAAAAGTTTGAGGAAAAATAGAAAAGTTTAGCTGAGGTTTGAAATGAAGAAAGTTAGTCTGTCAGCATTACAGCAAATCTATGGCAACATCTTTTATTTATTGACCCAAACTCATGGTTCACCTCTGCTGGTCTGCGTGTGTATGTGGTTTTTTTTGCAGGTTTTTATATAGTGGGAACTCAATTGGAGCACTTTACACGAGCATAGTGCCTGCACGAGCACCAGTTACATTACACGCTGCTGTTTTTATAGGTTTTTCTGCCTGATAGGAAGATTATGGCTTCCCCAAATTGCCATGTGCATGATGGATGATGATGTTCTACCTGGCTAATCAGCTGTCACAAATGGCCTTTTGGATGGGAGGGGGCGGTGTCAAATGGAAAGGGGCGACCACTCGGTCCCCCCGAACGTATGGTGGAGTACCCCGATCCCCCCGGGAAGCCATCTTGGGCGGGAGGCGAGTCTCGGCTGGTATGCCCAAAGCGGCGTAGCCGGTGCACGCTTTTTCCCGCCCAAGAGTGGGTTGTCCTAGACACTGAAGCCGCCAGCCACGCCCCCGGAGGCGGGCGGAGGCGGGTTTACGCCCGCCCGAAGAAGGATAAAAGGAGCGACAAGCCATGGAAGCATCCTCTTGTTCCTGGGCTCTGAAGCTGCACCTCCCCGCTGCACGTGAGCTCGAGACGGAACGAAGAGCCAATTTTGAGCGTTTTAATTCTTGTCTTTGTTCTTCCAGGAAATCAGCGTTGGAGAATGCCGGGCAAGAAGGCCGGAAAGCGGGTCGGAACCGATCAGATGCTCCGCATGCTCGTAAAAGCCATGGCCGAGATGAAGAAACAGATGGCGGCAATGAACGGTGTAGGGGGCCCTAAGCGAGTCGTCGGACCAGCATTGCCGGGAGTAGTCCCTAACGGGAGAAGTAGAAGGGCCAAGAAGGGAGCAACTGGGGAAGAGGCCCCGGTTCCCGAGGCGCCGCCGGCGCTCCCTGATACACCGACTGAGGCGCCGATCCCGGTCCCGAAGGAGGGGCAACCAATTCCCGTTGTAGTCACCCCTGTGAACGGGGAGGATATGCCTCCCGAGTTGGCTGCACAGCTGGCAGCGTGGTTGGGGAAAGGGAGTGAGGGGGCTACAGCAGATGACGCCAGGGCAGTAATGAGGCAGTTGCAGCAATCAAGAGACGCTGCAAAGGCTCCATGTCCTTTTGTTCCCCCGCAGGCTCCAGTGGGTCAACCCGCAGCGGGCGTGAGTTCGGCAGCGACTACGGTTACAGCTTCTGGTGCAGGTAAGCAGCTACTGCCGATTGCGGGGGAGGGGTCAGTACCCTCGAGAAGGGAGAAAGTGGCTCAGCATATTCCGATGGAAATCAAGGAGAGGATATGGGCTGAGAAATATGTAAACATGTTTTCTTTACTAACTGATCATTACGAGATTGAGCACGTGAAAGTTCAAAAAGAGTTTATGCACCCGAGTGTTTGGCGCGCCAAGATGGCCGCTTTTAGAGTCGATGAGACGATAGGTAATTGGGGCAGAGCATTTGGCATATTCACTTCAATTATGGGGGAACGGAGGCCTGAACTGTTGGCCGAGTTACCCGTGTACCAGACACGTATTATGGAGTTTTCTCAGACATATGAGGGCAATCAGTGGTTTTGTTATGATAATATTTTTCGTAAGGCCAAGGAGTTCGACACATCTCTGACGTGGGATTGTTACGACTCCATTTCCTGGCAAAAAATGGAGAAATCAGGCATGACAAAGGCGCCATTGTTGGGGAGAAACGGGGGCGAGTTTTCCCGCCATTCATCTGGGGCGCCCTTTCGGGCGGGTTCAAGTAACGAGCATCACTCAAGGTCGAATGGCAATACAGGTAAAAAAGGGGTCTGCTGGAATTTTAACAGGGGAAAGTGTACAAGGCCCCAGGGGTCATGCAAGTTTAGGCACGACTGTGGGGGGTGTGGACAGTCCTCGCATCCCGAGACCATGTGCAGAGCCAAAACGGGTGATAACGGAAGTAGGGGAAGCGCCAAACAGGTCTGAAATAGTCCGAGGGGCGCCTTTACCTACCCCGGTTGATACCATGGCAATGATTCCTTGGCTCAATGAATACCCGGATCATGTCTCCGCTGGGGTGTTGCGAGACGGTTTTTCATATGGTTTCCGCATCCCAGTGGGGAATTTTCAGGGTAAAGCACATTGTAGGAACCAACTGTCGGTCCTGCAGAATACGGCGGTGGTACAAGCGAAGATTGGGAAAGAGGTGACCCGGGGTCGGGTTGCCGGACCATTCGACATGCCACCAGTTGCTAATTTTGTTAGTTCACCCTTGGGAGTGGTCCCCAAGAAGGACCCGGGTGAGTTTAGATTGATACATAACTTGTCAGCCCCGAGAGGTCTTTCGGTGAACGATGCGATAGACCCGGAGGTGTGTTCGGTGCGGTACGCATCTTTCGATGATGCCGTCGCCATGTTGAATCGCCTGGGGCCCGGAGCGCTGATGGCCAAATCAGACATCGAGTCAGCGTTCCGGTTGCTCCCGGTACACCCAGACGATCAGCGTCTCCTTGGTTTTATGTTTCAGGGGCGCTATTACATGGATAAATGTATGCCAATGGGATGCTCCATATCTTGTGCTTATTTTGAGAAATTCAGTTGTTTTTTGCAATGGGCATTCACAAGAATGACGGGGTTTCACCATGTTATGCATTATCTTGACGATTTTCTGTTCCTGGGGGCAGCCGGGCACCCAGAATGTGCACAGGCTTTAAAAGAATTTTGTGGTCTGATGAGTCAGTTTGGTGTGCCATTGGCGCCAGGTAAGACTGTGGGGCCATCAACTTCGCTCGAGTTTCTTGGAATAGAGCTCGATTCCGAAGAGGGTTGCTTCAGGTTGCCCAAAGAAAAGGTAAGGAAATTCAGGGCCTCGCTTGAAACATATATGAGGGAGACTAAGATGAATTTGCATCAATTGCAGCAGACTGTGGGTCAGTTGAATTTTGCCCTTAGAGTAATGCCAATGGCCCGCCCTTTTTTCCGCTCGATTGCACAAGCCATGGTCGGTCTTAAAGAGGGGCACCACCGCACGAGGCTCTCGGCAGAGATTCGCCAGGACATGCGCATTTGGTTGGCATTCCTGGCGGATTTCAATGGTCGGGTTGTCTGGAACAAGCCGGCGGTGTCCTCCGAGGAGTTGGGGCTGTGGACAGATTCGGCGGGGAGTATAGGCTTTGGCGCCATATTTGGTAATCACTGGTCGGCTCAAACGTGGCCGTCATGGTGGCACGAGTGTGGGCTTACAAGTAACATTGCTTTTCTCGAACTGTTCCCTATTCTGGTGGCCTTGAAAACATGGCCTGAGGGGTTTCGGGATCACTCTGTGGTGTTCTGGTCTGATAACATGACCGTGGTTGAGTGTATCAATAGTCAGGCAGCACGATGCAAATGGATTCTGAGATTGCTCAAGGAAATTGTTTTACTATGTATGCAATTGAACGTGCTCTTTAGGGCGAGACATGTGCCAGGGGTGCTGAATCAGGCTGCTGATGCGCTTTCTCGTTTCCGTATGCAGGCCTTCTGGGGTTTTCTGCCCACAGCGGACCCGGTGGCGGCACCATTTCCCGAAGCTCTCTGGTCTCTCGGTGCCCCGAACTACAAAACCTCGTGGGAGAGAGTTTAGCACCCAGGACAAGGAAGGCATATGAAGGGGCGTTCCGTTCCTATTGGTCCTTTTTGGGTTCTGCTAGGGGGGAGCTTTGGGGCCAGGAAGAGTTTGTCGTAAAGTTTTTGCTGTCATTACATCAGGCAGGCAAATCGGTAGCCACGGCCCAGAGGCATCGGGCCGCCATTTCCTTCATGGCACGGGCTCATGGTATCCAGGACCCTACAGCGTCTTTCGTAGTACAGAAAGCGCTGCGTGGGTGGCAACGCCTTGAGGGTCGCAGAGTAGATGAAAGGCACCTGATAGGTCTGGAAAGGTTGGCCCTGTTACTGTCCGTACTCCCTGCGACATGTTCATCCCAGTCAGAAACAGTGTTATTCCGGGCCGCTTTTGCATTAGCATTCCATGGGGCTATGCGGGTAAGCGAACTAGTGGCAAAGAACAAGCAGGATACGGGGGGGGGACTGTGCCGAGAGCACATTCAAGTTAAGGGGGAGACGATGATTGTCTCGTTTGCCAGGTCCAAGACCGATCAGGGTGCGATCGGGGACAGTGTAGTAGTCCATCGGATTCCCGGATCTCCCATGTGCCCCGTCGTATGCGTTGAGGAAGATTTGGCGCAGAGGGCGGCATCGTGGGGGGGGACCTTGTTGAGACACACTGATGCCACCCCACTGACGAGGTTTCAGTTCCAGCGGGTGCTTGCAATGGCAATTTCGGCCGCGGGCTTGAACCCGGGCGAGTTTGGGACCCATTCCTTCCGGATAGGGGCTGCTACAGAGGCTACAGCCAGGGGTCTGAGTGTGGAAAAGGTGAAACAGTTTGGGCGTTGGTCCTCGAATTGTTACAAAAGGTATGTGCGGTTGCACATGTTGTGAAGCTGATATCATGTACTCACGCTTCTTGTTTTTGTTTGGTTTACAGTTTCGCAAGCTTACGAGGCGGGGCGGACTGTGCAGTCGACCCGACACCTGGGAACCAGCGGTCAAAGATCACCGGCTAAGGAAAAAGTGGTGTGGGTCGTGGGCCACTCATACGTGAGGCGTGCCGCGGACGTATTCAAGGCAGGTGACATGATTCACATGGCTGGGGAATACGGGTACAGGGTGACCTTCTACGGAAGGGGCGGGCTCTGTATTGACCAGTTTCAACCTTTTTTCGAGGGTTTGTTAGGGCGGACAAGGTCACCGCCATCTATAATCATAGTGCATCTTGGGGGCAATGATTTGGTGACCACTGGTAGACGACTACTTCTCGAGGCGATACTATCCACAGTAAGTTGGTTGGCGAGAAGGGTTCCAGGGTGCACGATTGCATGGTCCCATATGATTCCACGAAAGGTGTGGCGGGGGGCTAATTCAGTGTCTGCTATAAATCATTCTGTGAAAAAGGTGAATAACAAGCTTGGTAGACTGTTCCGTACAAGTACATTGCATTCGATTCCTCATGGGTGTATCAGGGGGGACCTTATGTATCTAGAGGATGGGGTCCATTTGTCCCAGGTGGGGAATTCTTTACTCATAGGAGACCTCGTAGCTTGGTTAAAGAGTTTACAGCATGACCTTTAGGTAGGAGTTTTGTGGGGGGTCCGGATAGCCGGTCAACTATCCGGCCTGTGGCAGTAAGGTCATGATCGGTGAGCAGTAATTGGAAGATCCCTAGGGGGGGGCGTCACCCATTACGGATGGGAGCGCCCGGGGGGAGGTGGCCATTGGCCCCTCAACGGGGAGGCGGTCCCTTCTAAGGATGGGACGCCGAAAGGAAAGGGAAGGCGGTCAAGGCCCCTCCCTGGATAGGAGGGGCTACGGGCCCCTCCTGGGAATTTCCCGGGGCCAGGACATCTGCGACGGCAGATGTGGTAAGTTGTGTGGGGTGGGGAGGGGGGTCTACGCTACCTTCTAGACACCTCACACGAGTCCTCGGACGACCAATAAGATGGCGTCGAGTTAATTGGGGCCCCCGTCAAGAAAAGGGAAATTGGTATGTGCACATGAGGTGCAGTCCTCTGTGCGGCCGCCCCTCACAAGTGAGGGGGGAGTTCTGGTTTAGGGATCTGACACCGGTTACGACCTTGCCGTTGGCCCTTAACGTTAGGATGTACAATTTCAATTTGAAAATGCATTTGTAGGATGTTAGTATCGGCTAGGAGAACCTTTGTATTAGAAATGTGTTAAGGTCAGCCAAAACATCGTAATGTGGAAATGAAATTGTACATGATATGAAACTGTTATTTTAATGTTTTAATTTTGTTTCATATTTTAATAAATACGGCCGGGAGGGTAACTCCCTCCCGCCTTCCAAAAGTTCAGAAATGTTTCCGTATTCCCATTCTTGGGGATTGTGTTGAGAGGGGGTGGCGGGTATCTCAGCCATATGGAAAGGGGCGACCACTCGGTCCCCCCGAACGTATGGTGGAGTACCCCGATCCCCCCGGGAAGCCATCTTGGGCGGGAGGCGAGTCTCGGCTGGTATGCCCAAAGCGGCGTAGCCGGGGCGCGCTTTTTCCCGCCCAAGAGTGGGTTGTCCTAGACACTGAAGCCGCCAGCCACGCCCCCGGAGGCGGGCGGAGGCGGGTTTACGCCCGCCCGAAGAAGGATAAAAGGAGCGACAAGCCATGGAAGCATCCTCTTGTTCCTGGGCTCTGAAGCTGCACCTCCCCGCTGCACGTGAGCTCGAGACGGAACGAAGAGCCAATTTTGACCCACCCACCAGCCCCTGAAGACAGCAAGTTGTTTTTGAAATAAAGTTATTTGACGTGGTAATTCACTTTTTCTTACAGGTTGTTCTGAATAAAGTTGTGATTCAGTATGCAATAAAGTGGATAATTCTTTACAGTATGTTTTATCGAATAAAAGTATTTGCACCAGAGTTGATCAGTGATGTTTAGACAGTTCATATTTGAATATCTTTTTGTCTTTTCCTCTTTAGTAATTAGTCTCTCTAGTTTAGTTTGTCGTATTTATTATTTGGTCGGGCGGTAAGGTCATGATCGGTGAGCAGTAATTGGAAGATCCCTAGGGGGGGGCGTCACCCATTACGGATGGGAGCGCCCGGGGGGAGGTGGCCATTGGCCCCTCAACGGGGAGGCGGTCCCTTCTAAGGATGGGACGCCAAAAGGAAAGGGAAGGCGGTCAAGGCCCCTCCCTGAATAGGAGGGGCTATGGGCCCCTCCTGGGAATTTCCCGGGGCCAGGACATCTGCGACGGCAGATGTGGTAAGTTGTGTGGGGTGGGGAGGGGGGTCTACGCTACCTTCTAGACACCTCACACGAGTCCTCGGACGACCAATAAGATGGCGTCGAGTTAATTGGGGCCCCCGTCAAGAAAAGGGAAATTGGTATGTGCACATGAGGTGCAGTCCTCTGTGCGGCCGCCCCTCACAAGTGAGGGGGGAGTTCTGGTTTAGGGATCTGACACCGGTTACGACCTTGCCGTTGGCCCTTAACGTTAGGATGTACAATTTCAATTTGAAAATGCATTTGTAGGATGTTAGTATCGGCTAGGAGAACCTTTGTATTAGAAATGTGTTAAGGTCAGCCAAAACATCGTAATGTGGAAATGAAATTGTACATGATATGAAACTGTTATTTTAATGTTTTAATTTTGTTTCATATTTTAATAAATACGGCCGGGAGGGTAACTCCCTCCCGCCTTCCAAAAGTTCAGAAATGTTTCCGTATTCCCATTCTTGGGGATTGTGTTGAGAGGGGGTGGCGGGTATCTCAGCCATATGGCTTATGTTGGATGCGAAATGGCTTTCATTTTACTACTTGCATTTGGAAGTAATAAACACACTGGTTTGCTGAAAACAGCCGCTTCCAAACGCTAGCAGTAAAGCTAGTTATCAGGGTATAAACTAAAACTAACAAAACATACCTCGGAACAAATTCCAATCCATGGATGACACAGCGTGTAATTGTGTTATGCGTCACCTCATTATACAAGGCATAAATTACTGTGAGCTAAGACAAGCTGCATCGTTACATGCAATCGTTGTAAGGCAAATCTAACTGGGACTCTCTTGTCTCTATGCATCTACTATGCTCCTACTGAGCCTCTTCTCTCATCTCCCCATAGCCCCTCTCTCACATGCATATTTTTGTTTTATAGTTCTGTGTAGGGTTTCAGGACCCTTTACATCTCATACACATTATACAGAGACAATGGCATACATGTGTAAATCATTGCATAGGGAATGTTACATAAAACAAAAAGGACTACATGGTTCAGGTGTCACATGTCATCCATAATGGTAGGCAGTATAGTTTAAGACTGACTGTTTGGTCTGGAGCAGCACAAATGTATAATTTAAAACCAGTTGTAACACCATGGTTGTATTAACTTTACAAATAAGAATTAGTTTCTAGATGAATGAACCCTTTTTCGCAACAATAGGATAATGAATTACTGGAGAAAAAAATCATAACGATCTAACCTAGCCCTTGCAATTTGTGTGCAGCTTTCTGATGACAATTACTAGCTCTATCCATTGTGTTAGGTTTGTAACTTTTAAACTGCAAGTAACAAAAGCACGACTCTAACAAAAGCAGTAACCCACTCAGAAGGCTACTGCTTCTCTCCCGTCTCAATCCCTGTCTTGCGGTCTGCTTAATGTTCGGTCGCTTTGTAAGCACCATACAGAGATTGCCTTCTTGATTGAATCCTCAGGGCTGGATGTGTTGTTTCTAACCGAAACTTGGACTCAGGAGGACTGTCTAGTTGAATTGGGACTTGCTTGCCCCCCAGGCTTTAAAATTATTCACACCCCTCGGCCGAAGAACAGAGGTGGTGGAATTGGCATCATTTACAGAGAAAAGCTGGGTCTTTTTCAGCTTAAAATCGGTGAGGTTTTGGGTTTCGAACTAATGGGGTTCTCTATTAAAGATCTGGGGAGAACACTGCTTACAGGTGTGCTTTGCTATCGTCCACCGGGCTCGGCACCCTCCCTATCAGATTTCCTTGACCTAATATATGATTTATCTAACACTCACTCTAAGCTGCTGGTCCTGGGGGACTTCAACTTATGGCAGGGGGGTCCACTGGATGGGGCATTTACAACACTTTGCCAAGCCTTTGGGGACATTCAGTTGCAGCAATTGGTCTGTTCAGCGACTCACAGGGGAGGTCATGTCTTGGATTTGATTTTCGCTGACGCTCAATCAGTAGTGATCAACGATATCTTATGCCAATGCTGGACCGACCATGCACTTGTGGCTTTCTCCCTCTGCATAGGGGATTATTCCTCTGAGGCAGCCGGGGTAGGACTGTCGAAACTGGGTAGACCTTGGTATCGACTACTCAGTTTATCTCCTTTGCCTTCTTTACTACCAGACAATTTTTGTCTGAGTAACTTGGTGGAGGAAAGCTATTTGACTCTGTGCCGGTCTATTACCGACACCCTAGACAAGGTTGCTCCCCTTTGTAAGTCTCGAGGGAGAGTGAACCGGGCCTTTCCCTGGTATACGGAAGAGCTTCGACAGTTGAAGTTGAGCTGCAAACGCGCTGAGAGAGCTTGGAGGAAGCAGTATTCACCCTCAGCAAAGGCCTCGTTCAGGCTCACACTGCAGGGCTACAAGGCGCAGATTAAGTTGGCTAAGGTGGCTTTTTTGGAATCCACCTTGAATCAGGCGCCTAATAAATCTCAAGCCCTGTTTAAAATTGTCAGGGACATGTCCCACCCTGTGTGTGTGGCTAACACGGTCCCCGCATCGCAGGCCCTGTGCGACTCCCTGGCGAGTGTTTTGAAGAGAAGACTGCTAAGATCTTAGAGGGCCTAAAAAAATCCCTGCCCGATGCTCTCGGCTTGGGAGCTCCGGTTAGCCCGCTCAGTCGACCCCGGCCAGTTGGTTTTAGCTTTGGCTTGGGAGCTCCGAACGGGTTATCCAGCCGACCCCAGCCGACTGACTCTGCTCTCATATTAGGAGCCCTCGACTTGGGAGCTCCGGTTGGCCTGCCCAGTCGACCCCAGACGGGTGCCCTTGGCCCTGGTCTGAGAGCTCCGGACAGTTCACCCAGTCGACCCCAGTCGAGCGGCCCAGTTTCTAGCTTGGGAGCTCTGGACATTTTTTGCAGCCGACCCCAACTAAAACTTTTTCCCCATTCCTCCTTTGAGGAATTCTGCAGTCTGGCAAATACGGTGTCCTCTGGCTCTCCGTTTGACCCACTGCCTCCCAAATTTTGGAAGGTTTTCCAGGCGGAACTCTTCCAGCCTTTGTATTCCATCTGCCTCCAGTCTTTGGAGTTGGCATCTGTCCCCGAGTGCTGGAAGCTAGCAGTAGTGTCACCTCTGCTCAAGAAACCAACGCTGGACCCGACCTGTCTTTCCAACTATAGGCCAATTTCCTTGCTCCCTTTTCCTATTAAGATCATGGAAAAATGGGTGACCCGCTCGCTCTCAGGCTTCCTGGAGAATATCGGATGGTTCGACGAGGCACAGTTTGGCTTCCGCCCCGGGCACGGGACGGAGTCCGCGCTCGTAACCGTATTGGACAACCTTCGTTCGCGTGTCAACAGTGGTCGGGCAGCCTTCTTAGTGCTGCTCGACATGTCGGCCGCGTTCGATACGGTCTGCCACCGGACCCTTATCAGGAGACTGGAGGAGTGTGGGGTCACAGAGGATGCAAGAGACTGGCTGATATCCTATCTTGGCAGTCGGCAACAGTTGGTCTCGCTCCCTCAATTTCGTTCTGAGCCAAGGAAAGTAGGGCAGGGGGTCCCACAGGGCTCGGCCATCAGCCCTATACTTTTTAATCTGTACCTCCGCCCCTTGGTCCAGCTTATAAAATCTTTTGGTGTCTCGGCTTTTAATTACGCCGATGACACCCAGCTGGTCTTTTCCCTGGAAGGAAATAATGCGGTCTCGCTGGAGACATTTCATCGCTGTATGGCAGCCACAGCGGACTGGCTACGGGCCAACTCCTTACAATTTAACAGCTCAAAGACGGAGGTGCTCTATTGTTCCACAGATCGTATCCCGCGGGTACTTCCAGAGAATTTCTGGCCTGCCACCTTTCCCGAGCCAGTGTCGGCGGCGGAATCTGCCCGCAACTTGGGGGTGATCTTCGGCCCAAATCTACAGCTCGACATGCACGTTAACAAAACCACTTCTACGTGCATGATGCTGTTACGCATGCTGCGTAAAGTTCTGCCCCTTCTACCCGCCCAAGCTAGGCCAGAAGTAGTCCGCGGTACCATACTAAGTCGTTTAGACTATTGTAACGCGCTACTTCTAGAGGCCCCAAAGAATCTGGTGGGGAAGTTACAACGGGTGCAGAATATGGCCGCCAAGTTGGCTCTCTCCCGCCCTAGGTCTAGCTCTTCTACTCTAGCTTTGAGAGATCTACACTGGCTCCCGGTACCCCTGAGAGTGCTGTATAAAGCCCCGTGTATGGTGTTTAAGGCAGTACATCAACTGGGCCCAGTACCTCTGCAGAATATGTTCGCCTGGTATTCTGCCCCGCGACTTCTCCGGTCCTCTTCGGCGCATTTGCTGGTAGTCCCGAGGTTTCAGAGAGTTAGGATGGGTGGCCGCTCATTTAGTGTTGCAGCGGCCAAATTTTGGAACTCCCTGCCACTCTCTTTGAGAAGCCACAGGGAACACTTTCCGTTTAGGAAAGCGTTAAAAACGCATTTGTTTCCTAAAACTGTTTGAGCAGCGAAAAGCACAACCGTTCGAGTTCAAAGCGCCAGGATGCCCTTTGGGTGACAGGACTGCGCTCTACAAGTACACAAAATAAATAAATATAAATAAATAAATAAATAACTATTTACATTATATGCATTTTTTGTGATCGGCATGGTATATGTTCTTTGCAGCAGGCTTATTAACACATAACTACCATTGCCTTGGGCTCAGTTCCAGAATGGGAAGTGCAATTTAATAACTACACTTTCACAATTGCTTTATTAACTTTCTTGCTTTCTCAAATTTGCTTAAAAATGCACCATTTGCCCAATCCTTTTATAAAAAATTCTTGGGGGAGAACCTCCTCGAACCCACTTATGTCACTCGGCCTCACTCGCTGCGCTCGCTCACTGTGGTGCACTCGGGTGTCACTTTTACGCCTCACCACTTTCAAAGGTCAACAGCCGCCGCTGGCTATACTTGAAACTCTTCCCCCACATACTTAGGAGGATCACCAGGTTTGATCAGGTGATATCTGTATCAAATACTTTTTATCGCACGTTGAGCAGTAGCATATACTATAGGTCCTGATGAAGCGGGTGATACTTATTGATCTATAAACTGCAGAAACATGTCGACCACTACGATACAAGCCAGTGACTATTAGGGTTACTCACTGGTTGCTTTGCACTGAACTTTTTTTTTTTTAATTTGTTTATTACCAGGATGAAAGGTATACAAAGCAGTACGCCTACAACCCTTCTCAGGCCGGCTTCCTCCACAAACTGTTCTGTATGATTACACAACAAAGAGACAATAGGGTACATGTTACATACACATATGAGTGCCACCAACAGTGGCCACTTTATCACCATCGCGTCAGAATCCGACATCATTGTATTTTCAATTTTTTGTTGTAACTTTCCCAACCCCCCTCCTCCCTCAAAAAAGAAAAAACAACAGCCCCCCACCCCTACCCCCCAATAATCCTACCAGTGCTCAGGCAACTTGGCTGTCCCGTGTATCAGTGTGATGTAGCTAACCTTGTAGTGCGGGTACCCAAACCTGCTCATGTGAAGGCCTAACCCCCAACCACTCTACTGTGCTCCCCCCCTGTAGGTACCCCAGTCTGGTCTGCCATAGGGAAGATAATGTCCCCGGAGTCCCCCCCGATGCCGAAGTCTCGAACCTGGTCCGCCACCCCGTCCCACCAGGCAAGCGCTGTCTATGGGTCTAAGTCCTCCAATTCTGAGAGCTCATCACCAGCCTGCACCGGGGCCTCCTCCCCAGGTTCCCTGGAAGTCATATAGGTTTGGTACAGTCCCCAGAAGTTTTTGGGCCTACCCCTGGGTGGAAGCAGCTCGCTATACGCCTCTGACTGAGTATTGCAATACAACATGTCGCTGGACCACCGTTTCATAGATGGCAAGGGGCCTCTCATCCAGCCCATGGCCACCACTCTTTTAGCAAGGAGCATGCCCATGTCTACCAGCCTGCGGACTGCCGCCGGGACCCCTTTCGGGGAATCCGAGTAGGGCAAGGGCTGGGTCTAACTGCAAATCTAAGCTAACTATATTACTCAATTCAGCGAAAATCAATTGCCAGAATCTCTGCACTCCCGGGCAAGCCCAGGCCATATGCAGGAAGTCAGCCACCGGGGCATGACATCTCTCGCATTCGGGGGAGTCGCGCAGTCCATACCTGTGCAGCCTCTCCGGTGTATAGTACACCCGCTGCAGATATTTAAAGTGTACTAGGCGATGCCGTCCGTTTAGAGATATACTCCTAGTGTTCACACAGCAGTACTTCCACATGCTATCGTCTATGTGTGTGTTTAAGTCGTGTTGCCAATCTAAACAAGCTTTGGTGTACCGCAGTGCCGTGTGTTTGTGACCTATTTTATAGAGTTTTGTGATAAGTTTTTGAGGCGCGGCGGTGTGGATGATGTACGTCAACTCCGGAACCTCCGGCGGCTCCTCCAAATCCGGACCCAGTAGTTCCAGGAATGCGCTGCGAACTCTATGAAATTGGAATCGCTGTAGCAACGTGGGTCGCGTTTCTCCTCTTTTGAGTTGTTCCCATGTCCTAACACTCCCATGGTCAAAGAGATCCCCCATAGTGTGAATTCCTAGCTGATGAAGGGCACCTTGGACTCCGGGTTCCACCAAGGTGGGGAGCCATATCGCCCAGTGAATAGGCATGTGCGGTGAATATAATAACACTTTATCCTGCATCCGCAGTAGCGAGTGCCATGCGTGGTTAGTGGCCATAATAGAATCGAGTGTCCCCACCCTGCGATCCATAGGGCCGCACACCGTTGCCGGAAGTGGTGTGGGGTCCGCAAACAATCGTTCCAAGATGACGTGCGGTATATCGGTATTCCCGTGGATCCAGGTGTGGAGGTGCTTGGCCTGCGCAATCCTATAGTACCTTTCCATATCAGGGGCTCCTAAGCCCCCCTGCTCATATGGGAGAGTCAATATCTCCCACTTCACTCTGGGCTGTTTACTGCCCCATGCTAGGCGGATAAGGAGTTTGGTCAATGTGGTGAAAAAGGCTTCGGACAACACTATTGGGATGTTATTAAATAGGAATAAGAAGCGCGGGAGTACCACCATTTTCATAAGCGCGATCCGACCCATTAGTGATAGTGGCAGATTGCACCAAATTTCCACATCGTCGGTCAGCTTACTGAACGCAACCCCATAGTTTTCCCTCACCATCACTTCTGGGTCGGTGTGGAGCATAATGCCCAGATACCTGAACGGTTCCACAGACCACTGCAGGGGGTATTCCATCTCAAAGGGCTCCGTGACCGGGGTGAGCGGGAATGCCACCGACTTCGTCCAAATCACTTTGAGCCCTGACAATGCACAAAGGTGCACTACTTCCCTGAGGACTGAGGATAAGTTGTTAACCGGGTCCCTGACATACAGCAGGGCGTCATCAGCATAGGTAGATATTCCAATCTTATACGTTGGATAACTGATGGCCTCATACGAGTGGTATTCTCTGATTGCACAGGCCAGTGGCTCTGCCACCAGCGCATACAACAGGGGGGAAAGAGGACAGCCCTGCCTAGTACCTCTGCTAATGACGAACGGCTCCGACACCCTAATGCCCAACCGGACTCTAGCTCTGGGACAGTGGTACAGTGCGCCCAGCAGTTGTAGGAACAGTTCGCCAAGTCCAAGTTTCCTAAGTACTTTCCGCATGAACGGCCACTCTACTGAATCGAATGCCTTCTCCATGTCCAGGAACACCGCTATGGCCTTGGTGTCCTGCCGAGTGTGTTGCATAGTCCTCATCACCGTACGGATATTATAAGTGAGGTTGCGGGCAGGAATAAATCCGGCCTGTTCTGGGGCTACCAGTTCAGGGGCAACCATCGCCAGGCGTGCGGCTAGGACCTTGGCGTAGAGTTTTGCATCGACGTTCAGTAGTGACAGCGGTCGATAAGAACCGCAGTTGGTGGGAGATTTACCCGGCTTCAGGACGGTGACCAATATCGCCTCCCGCATGGAGGGTGGCATGGATCCTGCCTCGCATATCTCGGCAAAGAGAGTAGACAGGTGGGGGAGCAGCTTGTCTTTGAACGCTTTGTAGAAGCTTACTGTCAGACCATCTGCCCCTGGGGCACTCTCAGATTTCATGCTCTCCAGCGCATCTGATATCTCTTCCTGAAGGATTGGGGACATAAGGAAGTCTCTCTGCCAATTTTCAAGGAACGGCATCTTGATATAGCTCAAGTAGCTATCTATCTGCTCCTCTACTCCGGATATCTTAGTGGTATACAGGTCTGAGTAAAACCTGCGGAACTCCTCAAGAATCTCCCCCTCTTCTGTAAGTTTCCTGCCCTCTTCTACCTCCAGTTCAGTCACCACTAACTGTCGTCTGCTACCTTTCACTATTTTAGCCAAGAGGGAACCAGGGCGTTCACCTTCCCCATACACACGCGCAGTTGCGTACTTTCCCAGGTGGCGTACTTCCCTATCCGCCTCATCATTAAATTCCCTGAGCAACTCCTGGAGTTCCCCAGATTCAACCGCCCCTGAGCCCTCCAGCCGTTGCCTCTCAAGGTCTGCTATCTGTCTCTCCAAGTAAGTCAATCTCTGTCTTATAGCTTTTAACACACTAGAGTGCTTAGCCATTGCCACTCCCCTGATGCAGACCTTAAAGGCTTCCCAAACAGTTTGGAAACTGTCCACAGAGCCCACGTTCAAGTCAAAAAACGTATCTATCTCCTCGCCCAGTTCCCCTCGAAAGACCTCATCCAGAAGCGAGTAAGGGGGGAAACGCCATGTGAATGGAGGGATTCTATATGTCTCGGTGTCGAATATGAGCAGCAGCGGCGAGTGATCCGACAGGGTGCGCGGCAGGATCTTGCATGACCGAACCAGTGGTAGTATGGAGTGCGTGGCCATCCAGTAATCTATTCTGGTATGTATATTGTGGTAGGATGAGTAATGTGTGTATCACCCTCTGTCCTGGTATCTATCCCTCCAGATATCCACCAACTCCAACGGCACCATCTCTGTCAGTAGTTGTAAAGCAGCAGCCGCCGGGCGCCTATTAGGCCCTGAGGATCTGTCTAGGTCCGGGTTTATGACCAGGTTGAAGTCACCTCCCCACAGCATTCTAGCGGGCCCTTTTCCCGCGCAGAGCTTGGTTAGGGCAGAGTAGAAGTCGGGTGAATCATAATTGGGGCCGTATACATTGAGCACAATAAGGTCGTGACCCTTCCCCACACATCTGGACAGGACATACCTCCCTTCAGTGTCAGCCTGCAATAACGAGAGTTGCAATTTAGACTTAGGGTTAACCCACGTTAGGACACCTCTGGCGTGTGACGTGAAGCCTGCGTGCGTGATGTTACCAGCTAGCCCCCTCATGTTGAGCATCCTGCTGTTGGGAGTCAAATGCGTTTCCTGCAGCAACGCCAGATCTACCTGGTGTCTCTGCAGGTATCGCATCACTTTGCGAAGCTTGCAAAAGTCATTCAGCCCCCTTACATTCCATGTCATAGCTGTAAAGGACTCGGCTACCGCCGCCGAGCCTCCTAAGGGATTCTCAACCATACTCCCAGTAGTATCCCGCATGTCGACCATGTATGTCTACATCCGCACATTTGAGAGCTGTGAGCGGTTCCGCACCATTCCAGCACATGATTACCGTGTGTATACCTCGGGGAGCCAGCGTTGTCGTACCAGTAGACACTCTGTCTAGGGCTCCCAGTGTGAGCGTGACAACCAATGATTCCTGAGCCATTTTTCCTACTTCTGATGTCCCCTTCCCCAGAACTAACAACATTAGAACCTTCCATACCCCCCACCACCCACAGCCGACCACCCCCAACCTGGTCAGACCGAGTTCCCCGCCACCCCCCCCAACCCTCCACATTGCCCGCAATAACAAACCCCAACCAGGGTCCAGCATGGACCAAAAGGGCTAACAGCGCTAGGGCAGAGGTCGCCAAACTTTTCCAGAAGACCTGCACCCCCAGGTTGCCTTCCCTTAAACAGCCAATGATCCTGTCCCTACGCCATCACCCCTCACATCTATGTTGACTATAGCCAAGCGTGTGGTCTAGCCACTCACGAATCGGAGAACACTTTCGCCCCCCCAGTCCACCAGAAGTCAGCAAAGTCTTGGGTCCGCAGAGGGAGTACTGCGTGTTACGCCAGGCTCATGCCCCCTGATTGCCCAGCCTAGCTCCCCCATCACAGCGCGCAAACAGTATGGAAAGGTCTCACCCAACGTAGATTCCAGCATGACACCCATCATATAGTGCACTTGCATAACGTGGGGTTGTCCAGCATACTTGTATGTTCCCAGAGTCGATCACTCCCGATGGAGTTCGCCATAGACCCCCCAGTGGGTGAGCTGTCCCCCTAGTCCTGATCGTCGAGGTCATTGCTGTGCTCCGTCTCCTCCGTCCGGGTGCTGGGGCTGCTCCTCTGTTCTCTGGTCCACACCTTCAACGATTTCTGCAACTCTTTTGGGTCCGTGAAGAAATGGGATTGCCCCTGCCGGTTAATGCGGAGCTTCGCCGGGTATAACATGGCGTAATCCAACCCAAGGTCTCTGAGCTGTTTTTTGTATGGGGCAAACTGCCTTCTCTCCTCTTGGACCTTCGTCATGAAGTCCGGGTACAGTGAGATGTCCATGCCCTCATATTGTAGTGTCCCCTTCTCCCTCGCTGCCCTCAGCGCCGTGTCCCTGTCTCTGTAATTTAGTAGTTTCACAATTATCGGCCTGGGGTTGGCTCCCGGGCGGGGGCGCGGTCCAAGTGTTCGGTGTGCACGTTCAACTATGAACATCGGGGAGAATAGGCCTTCCCCCAGGAGGGTGACAAGCAACTTTTCCACAAACAGCTCCATCTTTCCAGTTTGCGTTGTTTCCGCCACTCCTGTGATGCGTATGTTCGAGCGCCGCGAGCGCGCTTCCAAATCCTCGGATTTGTCTTGTATGACCTGGAGCAATCTGCTGAATTGCCTGCGATCTTTGTCCCACTCAGATTGCGCTTCCTCGGCCTCGGTCAGCCGCCTCTCCGACATGTCCAACCTTTCTGCATGTTTATCTATCCTTTCGGACATTCGGTCCATGCGGTATGAGAGGGCATCAATTTTGGAGCCGATCGCCGACATACCCTCCTGGAGGCCTTTTTCCAAGGTAGTCAGCATGTCTTTAATCTCCGCACATAGCGCGCCCCCGGGTTCCCCAGCTCGCGTCGGGGTCGCCTCCTTCTGGCGCTTTTGCTCAAACAACAGTTTAGGTTGTGTCCTGTTTCCTTTACCCATGTTGGCGCGTGGAAACCGGGGAGTCCGAGCCCCCCAGGTGTCCACTGGTAAGATCAATCCCGGTAGGCCTTACTCCGAGTCACACTCCTCCCAGAGGTCGCCCAGTCCTAGTGCAACACAACTCTCAGCACACGAGGCTCCTTACACAGATTCTGGGCCGCTGCGCAGGCGGGCGCCCTCCCGCTAGGTCACTCACTCAGTTAGGGGTGTACAAGGCCCCGGGGGGGGGGGGGGCAGAAATTAGAATCACTCCCCCATGCTCCTCACCGGTTGCAGCAATGTCCTCTTGTCCACAAAGCAGTTATCATGCCGCGTGGCCAGCCAGGTCTCCAACTAGGCTCGGGGGGAGCCCGTACCCCACTGGGAGGGGTGCACCAGCAATCCGGATGGGCTCAGCAGCTCAAATCCGCCGGTCGTGCACTGTCGCGCCTGTTCGTTTACCCCCGGCCTCCAGGGGGGGGGGGGCGCAGCCTCGGAGCACAGGGCCACCAAATCCGGGCCTCTAAGGCCGGTCCTCCATGCCCCGTGTACCGCCCTCCAAGTGCACCAAACCACGATCGGCCGCCCAGGCCATCCACCGTTGCGGGCACACAGGTCCGGGGTCCAGGCGCAGCCTCGGTAGAACTTCACCCCGCCGCCGGGGCTCCCCGATGTGTGGTCCCGGCGCCGGCCGCACGTAGAGCGACGCACAGCGGGTCGCGTCACAGGAAAGACCGAGGATCGGGGCCCAGTCCGGCGCCAGGAGGGGTCTCTCACCTACGCCGGCGTCCGGGCCACCGCAGCCCTCAAACTTCGGCAGAAGGGTAGCAGAGGCGTTAGTAATGCCTCCCGTTGCCTTTGCGTTCTGGCCAAGTCAGTTGAGGATCAATTGCAGGATCTTTTCAGGGTGAAAGCAAGGAGCTCCTCGCTTATGCGTCCGCCATGGACGCTGGCAAGCTCCGCCCCCCTGCACTGAACTTTTTAACCTTGGAAATGAACGGCACCAGAATAAAGTTCCTTAGCGTTCATTATCCAATTTTAACATAGAGCACTCTTTCTCCTTCCTGTTTTGATTTTCACAAACTCTTTTTTTGCACTGCTCTTCAGTTATCAAGTAACATCCCATTTACTGTGCACAACCTTTTCCTTGTTGAAGTGGCAACAACTTGGCTTCCTCGCTTTGGGAAAGGTTTCAAATGATGACAGGGTGGCAAAGGACGATAAACTGATGGATATCTTCCCATCTAGTGCGATACTTTGTTGTGTGCTGTTCTGACAAATTGCTCAACACACACTCATTCACCCAGACACACTTCATAAAAGACACACTCCCTTTTGACCCATAGTTATTTTGTTGTTTAGTTGTGCTTTTGTTTAGGGGGTTATAACTGTGTGATCATTAAAGATTCCCTGGGACCCTCCACTTACCATTTTGTTGTTTTTTGTCGCTATATCGATGACATCCTTCTCCTCTGGAATGGTACCACAGAGACTCTGAACCCCTTCATCGATTGGCTCAATCAATCAGAAAACCACCTCAAAGTTACCAGCGACTCCAAAAACAATGACTTACCCTTCCTGGATGTTCTCATACAAGCAGAGGATGACAAATTAAGCACATGCCTCTATCGGAGCCAACAGAGAGAAACACCCTCCTACAATATACCAACTATCACTCATGAGGACTTCGTGATGGTCTCCCCTACGGCCAGTTCTTACACATTCGAAGGAACAGTAAATGGCGCAAAGACTACTTTCATGAGTCTGACATCCTCATCAAAAAACTCAGTAATAGAGGATACCCCAAACACCTCATCACGAGAACAAGGAAAAGGGCCTGGTATTGTCACCGGGAATATCTCCTTACACCCCAACCTAAGAAACCCATGACGAGAAAACACTTTTTCTCTAAATTCAGCCCATGCAGCAACCAAATATCCAAGATCATGAAACACAATTGGGCGTTGCTACGCCCCTTCAAAGCCTTCAGAGAACCACCCCTCTTCTCCTACCAACGCGGAGACAATCTAGCCTCACACTTCGTGCATGCTATCACATGGCCAGATAAACCAGCAGACAAACATACCATCACCACCTCCTGGAGTCTCGCACCTATAATGGGACACTACAAATGCCAGAATTTCAGTGTGTGCGACCTCACTCTGAATGCCAAGGATTTCCAATTCAATGATAAAACGTACAAACTCAAAAACAACACCAACTGCAGGTCACAGAACTTTGTCTACGCCATCCGTTGCTCGTGTAACCTGATTTATGTGGGCCAGACCACCCAGATGGTCAAGCAGAGGATCATTCAACATAAAAGCAGAATCCATTGCAAAGTCCTCACTGCACCCTTGGTCACACACTACCTGGAAAAGAACCACCGAGACACTGACCTCAGCTGGCAGGTGATAGACAAGCCAACCCTGCCCACCAGAGGAGGACATATCAAAACCCTACTTAACAGGTGTGAATGTAAATGGATTACTTCATGCAACTCAGTGAACCATGGCCTTAACACCATTGATGAACGGAACAGTACCATTGCTATCTGATATCTTATTGCTCCATAGACACTCATTTGACTGCCATTCCTTACTGCCTTTGGCACACCTCTGGTTCTTCTCCTCCCCCTTTCCCCCTTGTTCCGGCTACAGTCATTTCCAATCACAGTATTATGTTCATTTGCCCTTATGTACCCAAATGAACTAGGGCTTCATATGCTGGACACTATCTATACAACTGTTCGCTATGAGTCTTACCCTGACTACTCTTTCTTGTTGTATCCCGATGACAATGTACACATCTCCTGTCATACCTTGTCGGAGTCACCTGTCTCCAAACATTACTGTTTTGTTAAAAAAAATTCTTTCCCCCACTGTGACACACAACCGGACATCTATCGGTGTATTTTTCTAAGGTTTTATATGTAATGCACTTGATTTATGCATATCCCTTGAATTAGCGATATTGAACTGCTTTTTTCCATATGTTTTCCCCTTGTTTTGCTCTCACACCACCTCCTTCCCTCCCCTTCTCCCTTTCCCCACCTACCCACGTCACATGCCTCTTGTATAGCACGGCCCCCATCCGCTCACGTGAGTATGTCACATTCCCACCTGGGAAGCGGCGCACTTTCTTATCGACTGGCTCCCCCTCCATCGTCACTCAGCACACAGACGTGCCGAGTCTATGCAGTTTCTCGCTGCTTTATTCAGCCTAAGGTAAGGAACCCCACCGTCTGGCACCCCCATGCGACCCTGTTGCGCCCCGAGTGGAGCCATCGCTAAGCTCTCAGCCTTCCTTTTTCTATGTTCTAGGCTTCCCAAAACCTGGATATTGCCCACGGAAACCCTTAACCCCGGCCAAATTGTTGATTCCTCGCAGCCCAGAGTTTGTCGGCACCCGCTACGAGATTTCTTTCCACAGCCAGGTAATACAATGTTCCGCGTTGCCTCAGTGAACCCTTCAACTTACATCCAATTGCTCCCTGCCTCTCCATCTCCCTATCCCGCAGGTTCTCCCAAGACGCCTGCCGCCTACCACCACTCTGAGTCGTCTTGGTCCCCACGGAACCCATCAGGTATTCCGGGCCAGCCTCCCATTATCACCCACCCCCCATTGCGCACACTGCATGCCCCTTCCATATTGCACCTTCGTATCTCCCCAGGCCAACACTCCTCTGACCGAGGCCCGACGGCACACGTCCCCCATCACTGCACCCCGCAGGTCACACACTCAGGGACAAATTGCCGGCGGCCCCTACTGGTACATGCCTCCTAAGGCAACATCCCCCTGACACTTGTTTACTGGATGTCCTCACCATTACCCCGGCCTCCGCTCACAGTGCTCTGCAACTTTTCTCATTTTTACTCATATCACATACCCTTGTTCTCCTTGGTCCACATGCCTACCCCTATCTTTCCTGGTCATACCACGAGCTATCCTTGACCTCTGCTCCACCTGCACTTTACACACCTCGCAGTTTCACTGGATCGATACCTCCATGGCCCCACCCTCTTTTCATTCCTTGCCAACTTCACGACCTGCAACCGCACATTATCCCCCCCCCCCGGCACACATCCCGCCCCACACCCCCGGATACATTCCTGATTGTGGCTCCTGCTCTCTTCGGTCTCTTGCGCAACCACCCGCCCTCCTCCCTTCTTTCCCCACCCTTACCTTCTCCCTTTCCTCCCTGTACAGCACCGTATTTATTGACAACCCAATCCTGAAGATGATCCTGACCAAAGAGGATCGAAACGTCGTCGACCGTTCAGCGCAATAGATGGCCCATTCCCCAGTGTGGCTCTGTTAAAATAATCCATCCAATTTTCCAAGATATTTGCATTATAATTCATTGTTTTGAGCCACATTGTTCACTTGATTCACTGTATATATTTAAGCACCTTGACACCATGCGCCGTTCCTTCTGATCACAATTGTCACTTGCGTTGCCACTTCTTGTGTCATTTACACATGCCGAGCACCAAGTCCAATTCGGGTTGTTTGTTATGTTTTTTACATGCAGTGCTGCTACAACTGTATACTATAATTTTCTTTGTTCCTTAAATTTACGATGCGATGAGCACGTTCCAAAACTAATTTAGTCTCCTTGTCTCTGTTCACGTAATGCTTGATGCATACATGTTTAATCGCCTTCTACAATAACACCAGTTGAGATATTGTTTGCTTATCACTATGTCCCACTCCCAGGGGCAGTCACGTTTGGTCAACACCTGCTGGGGCTCCGACAAGGTGGCCAGGTTGGGGATAAAACATCCAAAGTAATTTACCATTCCCAGAAAACTTCATACTTCAGATGATTTTGTGTAACTGCTGCCGATCATATGGCTGGCTTCCACCTTTTTAGGATCAACTTGTAGTACTTCGCTTGAGAAGTGGTACCCAAAGAACTCAACAGCATTTGCGTAGAAGGAACACTTTTGGAGGTGTAATGTCAGTCCACAGCCTGCCAGACGCTTGAGGGTGGCTCTAAACCTCACGTGGTCCTCCTCCAATGTGTCTGAGAATATCAAGATGTCATCCCTCCCATTGATCATTCTGACCAGCCCCGACAGGGTCTCTCGAATAGCGTCATGAAAGACTTTGGCAGCTGAAGAGATCCCAAAGTTGAGGGGCTTGTATCGGCAAAGACCTATGTGGGTTGAGAAGGTTGTTATATATCAGCTTGTCTCATCTAGCACAAGCTGGTGATATCCAGTATTTAGATCCAACTTAGAGAACCAGCGTGCACCATTTAGATCTGCCACAATGTCTTTGACTGTCGGGTGATGTGCCTTTACCGGCGAATGGCTTTGTTTGGTGAGCTCATGTCTATACAGAGTCTTATGGCCCAAGGTTGTTTGGGCTTAGGAGGTATTACAAGAGGTGATACCTATGGGGACAGTCTGGTTACTTTTTCAAACACCCCTAGCCATTTAAGCTATTGTAGCCCTTTCTTGACTAGTGGATGTAGGTGGAACTGCACTTTTCTGTGTTTCAGAGCTACCAGCCTTAAGACCTCATCCATGTGTAGCTTTATCTTCACCCTTTTTAGGCAACCTAGGCCCTTGCATAGTTCTGGGAATTCTTCTGGGATGGCCTCCGCATGTGACTGATGCACCTGTCGGGCAAAGAAGACCAGGCCTAGGTCTTCTTTTGTGTGACATCCTAGAAGGGTACCGGTGTTTCCTTACATCACATGGAACCTGGCCTGTGTCTTTGTTCCTTCCTTTTTTATCATGACCTCCGTGACTCCTTTCAGGGGTATCAGCTCCATTCTTCCATTTGGGAACATCGCCTAAAGTATCTAAGAAAGAAAGAAACCTCATAATTACCATGAACTCCAAGCTGTCAACGAATGCCGAACTGGGACAACTAGCAAGATCAAGCTTAGTTACCATTAAACATCTGCAACACATCTTACCCCACCTAGGATTTCCACACAAGGTCCAGGCAATTATCTCTCTTGTTCTGTCTAAACATGATTATGCCAATAGACTATACCATGGATCATCTTTAACAACTATTAAAAACTACAACGGATTCAGAGCTCTGCTGCCAGACTACTCTTACGTGTAAAGCCACAAGCCCACATCTCCCCTTTATTGAAAGTTGTACATTGGTTACTGGTTGCCAGAAGATCCACATTCAAGATGCTTTGTATCACTCACAAAGTAATACATGGAACAGGACTATTCTCCATTAGGAATAAAATCACCAAATACATTCAACAAAGGAACCTCCGCTCTAGATTGGCACCTTACCTCAAAATCCCACCACTCAAGAAAGAAAATTTAGATGGCATATCCTCCTCTGTTTAGGGAGCCAAATTATGGAACTCTTTAGCCCAAACATAAGATCAATGGATAATTACCTTATCTTCAGAAGTCTACTTAACAGTTGGGTCTTCCCCCATATAACCACCATACTTAAACATAACTATACAGAATATCCCGTTGAATATAAGCATTTATTTGGACTAGATATGTGTACCTAGACATGTGTATTCCTTTGTATAAACATGTATAATAATTATGTTTATAAATACATATATATTAGTTAGTTCTGTTTAACAAGTGTACATATTACTTAGGGTTATATTATTCTATGTTTAACATGTATATAGGTCACTTCATAAATAAGTCATAACTAATATTTATAAAATTGCTTCACTCTTTCACTATTGAATTACACAAAACAAAAATTAAAAAAGTATACAACTTAAATATATATTATCATAATGGGCAGGTTTTCACATTCGCTCGTCGATATGAGGCAGTTAAAGCGAGAGCAAGAGCGAACAGACCATCTACACGGCTAATCAGTGAAACTACTGTCACATCAATATCCGCTTCGGACTTAAGTTCAGCAGCCGAGAGTGATCCCGAGGGGGATACAACCAGGGACCCTAGTTTGGGGTTTATCAAGCTCTCACTGGCACAAGAAGTCAATTGCTTGTGCCAGGGTCGCCGAGAAACATTGAGGCCACGAAAACCTGCTGGCACAAAAGGCAAGGGGCAATTTTCAAAAAGAGCCAGCGTCGCAAATGCAACGCCCGCAAATATGAACAGAGGCAAACAGGGAAAGCGGGGACGCTGGAACCGATTCCAGAAACGGAATGTGGAACAACAGAAACCTCAAACTCAGTAATCAATTTGACAGTTTTAAAACTGACAGCGGGAGAGAAATAGGTCTTAGGCTTAGGACTGTCATATTGTCCACCTTGTAATTTAACTATACAGATAAAAGAATGGAATCTCCACAGATTCACACTCAAACTGAAGCTCAGTAAATTTTACCGGCTGCAAACAAGAAAGAAAATACAACCAGATACCATTCTTAGTCCCTCAATATTATCTGTTGAAGACCGCGAGTCCTTTGAGAAAATTTTGGCACTGCAAAAGGAGCAAGGGGAGCCTATCCATACAGCTGAACCAACTATAGCTGATGTTTCAGGCCATTGTAGTACTTTGTTTAAACCGAAATCTATTTTCCCGCCAACAATGGTCCATGATAATTTGGATATATACCAGGAGATCGTGGTACAGGACTTAAAAAAAACTATATACCGCCACTAACAAGAAGAAGTTTGGTATCAGCAAATAGAATCAGTGTTATAAACAACTGGTCAGCAAATTTGAGTCTGACCATAATATAATAGTCAGACAAGCTGATAAGGGCGGAAATATTGTTCTGTGGCCCATCAAATGTATTTAGATGAGGCCGAAGTTCATCTGGGAGATACATCCTGTTACAGAAGAAGTAACATCCAAATTCTGAAATCTACTTGGACGGATCAGTATTTGAAACTCCAGTCTTGGAGAAGTGGGGGGCTGTTGTCAGAGGACGAATTTCGTTTCCTGAAAAAGGAACATCCAGTTATTCCCACTTTTTATTGGATCCCAAAAGTACATAAAGGTATAGATAGACCTCCAGGATGACCAATTATTTCAGCCATTAATAGCTCTACAGAAAATGTGTCCAAAGACATTGATTATTTTTTACAGGACTGGGTCAAGTCATTAGATTCTTATGGAGCAGGTTGTTTGGGGACCTAATTTACTTATAATGACTTTGGATGTCTCCGCCTTATATACGTCAATAAGACACTGATGGATTTAAAGCTGTTGAACTCTTTTTAAATAGGTGTCCTATTAATTTTGCTACCCACAACAAAATGTTATTGAACATGATACAAATGTGTTTGGAGCAAAATGTCTATATGTTCAACAATGCCATCAATCAGCAGATTAGGGGAGTGGCAATGGGGGCCTACTTCTCCCCCAGCTACGAGTGCTTACACGCGGGGCTGTGGGAGGAGCAGGTCCTGCATGGGCAACACCATGCAATGGCCCAACAAAACATTCTCCTATATCTGCGGTATATAGACAACCTATTCTTTATTTGGAAGAGTTCAATATCCAGTGCTACAGCATTCAACGAGGAGATTAACAACAATAGTTTGAATTAAAACTTCACATCCAATATTAGTGCTAATTCACTTTGTTTTTTGGATGTGTAGGTTTATGTGGAGAACAACTCCCTAGCTACTAAACTGTATAGGAAACCCACCGCTGGTAATATGGTTCTACATGCTGCCAGTCATCATCCACCACATCTGATCTGCAGTATTCCCTACGGGGAGATGCTGCGAATCAGAAGGATTTGCAGCTCTGACTCTGAGTGTGCAGCAGCACAAGAGCATAGCCGAGGCGTTTCCTGGCTAGAGGTTACTGGCATCAAGCTCTCACTAATGCTATCAGACTTACATAAAACAGGACTAGGCAGGAGGCTTTGATTCCAAAAATTAAACAAAATAAAGTAAGTGATAAAGACTCCAGCATACTGTCCCGCATAATTCTCACGTACAACCACAACACGCAGAACTTAGAAAGATCTTCTATAAAAACTGGAATTTAGTCAATAGTGACACAGTTATCGGTCACGAAGTAGCAAATAAACCGTTACTAACATTTAGAAGGTCTCCATCCATGGCTAAGGCTTTAGTCAGCAACACCTTGGAACCACAAATTTCTAATACGTGGTTGTCGTTGAGTAAAGGATTTAAAAAATGCCCCAAATGTAAGGCATGTCGCTTTGGCATCATCAAAACCCATTACACTAGCCCTTTTAAATCAGACCCGATTGCCATTTCCAAAAGACTGTCTTGTAAAACTGATTATGCAGTCTATGTGCTGGAGTATCCGTGTGGGTTGCAGTATGTTGATAGCACCAAGTTACCCGCCCACAAACGGATACTCCAGCACATTAGGGCTATTACAGGACATGATCAGGCATACCCGGTTGCCAGGCATTTCGAATTCAGACATACAGGCAATCCATGCCATCTCCAATATTATGTTATAGATACAGTCTTTCCATCTAAAAGAGGAGGAGACCGTGAAGCCAAACTACGTCTCCTTGAAACAAGATATATATTGGAGCTGGATAGTAAAAATCCCAATGGATTGAATGACAGGGAAGACCTTTACACCTGTATTTAAAAGTCTGGAATCAACTCATTTAGAAATTGCCTGTCCGGGAGGTTTGCTCTTAAGAAAGATTTCTGTAAGGATGGTATTAGGTTAGGGAAATTATGAGGTTGAGCTATGAATTGTTATCTTATTTTTTATAAGATTTTATTAAATTCGAATTAGTAGTAGTAATTATGTTTCTGCTTCCGCTAGGCTTTTCAATAGATGTAATGATAAATGTGTAGATAGTTTGAAAAAATGAATACGATTCTTTATATACTTGCACTTTTAGCGGGTTTTGCACATTCTTGCACTTTTTGCACTTTAGAATTTAACATGAAGGTCTGCTTTTTTAAGGTGAATTTGAATTCTAGAAATGTGATGCGTACTCATTGCCCACTTTGGGCTTTATGAAATCAAAAGGCAATATTTAAGTTTGTAGGGCATAATGACAAAATATATTTCTATGGGTACTGTGCAATTGAAAAATGTCTTTTTGCGCTATGTTGATGGGCCATTCTTATTGGTATTAAGATATAACCTATGAAAATTAGTTGGAGATAGGAGTGATTGGGAGTATAAGTTTCCGCCCTTGCTCTTGCTGATATGATTGTATTTTTATCTATTTTATGAGCCCCATAGCGCTCTGTATGTGATGTTTTAGATTACCAAACAGTATTACATTGTATATAGCGTAATTTGCACAGTATTTTTTCTATGTTTATGCCCAGAAATGGAGTTGCATTAACCATGAGGATTTTTTTCACTGCACTGTCACTTTAAAAGCCCTTCAGGAAGTCACGTAGTATGTCATGTGATCAAGTTTCAAGAGGAAGCGAAACACGTCATGGCGGACGCGCTGGGCATAATAAAGCTACTTTAAATTTTGCATCAGCAAATCCTGGGTCTACTCCTTGTCATTTCTGCCTGTCAAGGGCCTGTGAGTGGTGGTGACGATTATTCGTATATATATATATATATATATATATATATATATATATATATATATATATATATATATATATATATATATTCACTGAAAAAACCATAGGTTTCACACCAGTTATAGTTAGCTGGAAATTTTACTGATATAAAACCATTGAAATTCCCACGTTATAGTTAGATGGACTCACTATAACTTGCGCGTGCAATGCACTGCTGATGACATCACATATTACATCACTCATGACATGGTCAGTGACATCACTCATGACATCACTGATGACACCATCCAGTGAATGTGTGTCTTTCTGAAAAATAAATATATTTTATATATGTATATGTAAAAGTTGATGGAAGAATAAATGTTTAAATAAGTGTCTAAATGGATGGTTTTTAAAAATTGATTGGTTAACTGGCTTAATAAGACATCATCAGCAGTGCATTGCACGCGCAAGTTATAGTGAGTCCATCTAACTATAACGTGGGAATTTCAATGGTTTTATATCAGTAAAATTTCCAGCTAACTATAACTGGTGTGAAACCTATGGTTTTTTCAGTGACTTTAATAGGTTTTTTAAATGCTAATTCCTAACTATAACTGGTGTGAAACCTATGGTTTTTTCAGTGAATTTCATAGGTTTTTTAAATGCTAATTCCTTTGTATATCGAGTTTCTAACCTTTTTTTTTTTTTACAATTTGCTGTTTTTTTTAAAGTATTCATGTTTTTTTTAATAATTTTTTTCTTTTGCGCTCTGGGTGCGCGCTCCGGGAAGCTTTCAACTAAGCTCTCCGGTAAGCTTTTCCGTGAGCTCATCTGAAAGCGCACCCAGAGCGCAACTGTCGTTCGTGAAAAAAAATATGAATGAAAAGTTAATAATAATGCAAAACATTTCGTACCATACAAATAAAATTAGTTTTTTTTAATAAGGAAAATGATTATGCATTTCTATAAAAGATTGATGACGTCACTTCGGCGCGCAACGTAAGTGCCCTCGGAAGCGCCTACGTTCGCGGCGCATAAACGCACGCAAAAGCGCCTACGATCGCGCCACGTTTGCGCCCCGGAAGCGCCTACGATCGCGCTGCGTAAACGCACCGGAAGTGCTCCGGAGCGCGCAGCGTAAACGCGTCGGGTCATGTGACCCTAAAATAACACTTTTCATTGGTTGCTAACAGTTTTTTTTTTACAATGAATGAAATCCCCACCCATTTCCTTCACTTCTTCTTTCACTTTTGTGACTGAAAGACCTGCCTTTTTTGCTGTTCCATATTCCTTGATTAATCATGGCTGCCAGACCATCCAGCAGTGAAGATGACTCCAATGATTTCATTGATGAAGAGCCTCCTCAGCCGAAGGTCAAAGAACATTTCATCTGGAAATTTTTTAAGTTTCCAGCAGACCAGAAGAAGGTGAATGCACCAAAAGTAGAGTGCAGGATCTGCAAACAGGTCCTGTCACGGGGTAACCCCCCAAAAAAATACTCTTTTGGCAACTTCACCATGATTCGCCATGTGGAGAGGAGGCACCCCCAGAATTTTGCCCGGGAATGTGTCAGGGCTCTGGCACAAGAGGTTCCCAGAGATGGGGCCTCTACATCAACAGGAGGAGCAACTTCTTCTGGGAGAGAACAATCGCAGGAGCAGGTAGCAAACATACAACCTGCATTTAACCATGGGGTCGTCAAATGCAGATACTGCAATCAACTCCTCACCTATGGGGAGCAAAGTGTCCTGCTCATGGTTCGAGCATTGGAGAACCATCGCTGCCCTTCCCCCCCTAATTTTTTTCTTTTCTTTTTGCTCCTGTTGAGCAGTTTCCATTCCCTGTTTTTGTTCCTGTTCAGTTAAAAGAAGAAAACCAAAAGTTCTTTTCAGAACTACCTCCAATTCTCATCAAAGAGCTATATTCTTAAAAAAATGAAGAGTAAGTGAAATATAGTGCATTGATAATTGAAAGGAGAATGAGTAAGAAAGAACAGAAAGGTATGAGAGGTGAAAGGAAGTGAAGTAGGAGGAATGAAAGAAGGTGAGTGTTAGAAAAGAAAGTTATGACACAGTGAATAAACTGGAGGCCTCATTTCTGAAAAGTGACGCATCGCTACGTGAAAACAGCGATGCGTCACTTTTCTGGACGCACTCCTTATGACATTCCAGATATGTCATATTTAATATATGACTAAACAATTCGCAAGGAGTTACAGATATGTCAGTATTTCTGACGTATCTGTAAACACAAAAGTAACGCATTGCAGGAGTGCGTCACAAAAGTGACGCAACTCCAGTAATGTGTCCTTTCACATGGAAAAAGCACCATGTGAAAGGTTTGCTGTGAAGCAGGCGCAAGATTTTGGCGCAACAGCATCCTAAAAGTGACGCACTGCGTCATTATTACCAAGCTTTTTGCAAGGAACACCCCCTCTGCATGCATTATACCTGACACTATTTTTTAAAAAGTGACGCATCTAGGTACATGGGTCACTTTTTAAAACTGCGCCACATTGTATCTGCATCAGGTATAATGTATGCAGAGGGGGCAATCCCTCGCAAAAAGCTTGGTAATAACGACGTACTGAAATCTATGAGATTTCTCTGCGTCACTTTTAGGATGCTGTTGCGTCAAAATCTTGCGCCTGCCTCGCGTCACTTTCATGTTTACAGATATGTGAGAAATACTGACGTATCTGTAACTCCTTGCAACATGATTCATCATACATTAAATATGACACATCTGGAATGTCATAAGGACTGTGGACAGAAAAGTGACGCATCACACCAGCAGTGTAATAAAATGTGCCTCGTTGCACTATATTTAAAGGATGCAACAGCATCCTAAAAGTGACGCAGTGAAATCTCAAACATTTCACTGCGTCGCTATTACAAAGCTTTTTGTGGGGGAACACCCCCTCTGCATGCATTATACCTCACGCAGATATAATGTGGCGCTTGATTTTAAAAAGTGACCCATCTACCTAGATACGTCACTTTTTAAATATAACGCAACGAGGCACATTTTTTTACACCACTGGTGCGATGCGTCACTTTTCTGTGCGCACTCCTTATGACATTCCAAGTAACGCATTGCTGGAGTGCGTCACAAAAGTGACGCAACTCCAGTAATGCGTCCTTTCAAATGGGGAAAGCAGCATGTGAAAGGTCTTGCCTCAGTCTAACACCTGCTGTAAAGCAGGCACAAGATTTTGACGCAACAGCATCCTAAAAGTGACGCAGTGAAATCTCAAAGATTTCACTGCGTCGCTATTACAAAGCTTTTTGCGGGAGAACACCCCCTCTGCATGCATTATACCTGACGCTATTTTTAAAAAGTGACGCATCTAGGTACATGGGTCACTTTTTAAAACTCTGCGCCACATTATATCTGCGTCAGGTATAATGTATGCAAAGGGGGCATTCCCCCGCAAAAAGCTTGGTAATAACGACGTACTGAAATCTATAAGATTTCTCTGCGTCACTTTTAGGATGCTGTTGCGTCAAAATCTTGCACCTGCCTCGCATCACTTTTATGTTTACAGATATGTCAGAAATACTGACGTATCTGTAACTCCTTGCAACATGATTCGTCATACATTAAATATGACACATCTGGAATGTCATAAGGAGTGCACACAGAAAAGTGACGCATAACACCAGCAGTGTAATAAAATGTGCCTCGTTGCACTATATTTAAAAAGTGACGCATCTAGATAGATGCGTCACTTTTTAAATATTGCATAACAATGCGCATTTTTTTACACCGCTGGTGCGTCACAAAAATTGACGCACAGGAGGCGCAAAACTAACAGCGCAAGGCCTTCATAAATATGGTCCTGGATTTTCCCCGTGCTTCGCCGGTGCGCGTACCATGCGCTTCCCCCGCGCAAAACAAAAAAAAAAATTTAATGCCCTGCAGGACCCTATTTTAGTCCCTACATCAAACCTAGGGGGTCAGAGGGGGTCTACTCTTCCCCCTTATGGTCATTTTTTTTTTCAAACCCCTTGTGTCTCGATTTTACCGAGACACAAGATGGCGGCCGCTCCAGACTGTTTAGAATGTTTACAGACACCCAAGAGCCAATCAGCTTTCTGCGCGCAAGTCGCGTGTCGCGCCAGGAGCGCACTCAAGTGCGCGCACCGGAGAGCGCCTATAGATATATATATTTTTTTGAACCTAAATTACTCAAAATCCACTGGAGCACATATCTTGAGACATAGCAAAGGCACATCGGGCTACCAGTCCCTACAATTTTGCCAAGTTTGGTGTAAATCCATTCAGCCGTTCGGGCTAAAAGTGAAATTGACCGCCCTATGGAAATTAACATGGGGAAAATGCGTTTTGGGACCCCCCTTTTATCTCGGCCCCCGCTTGACGTATCCCCCCCAAACTTTCAGGGAAGGACCGGAGCTCGACGAGGCCATTTTCAGGAAATTTTCAGGCAGATTCGTCAACCGGTGCCAAAGTTATTCCAAATAGAATTTTGAGATTTAACATTGAAAAAAATCCTAACTATAACTACCTACTGGCGACCGCCAGTAGGTCATATATATATATATATATATATTCACTGAAAAAACCACAGGTTTCACACCAGTTATAGTTAGGAATTAGCATTTAAAAAACCTTTGAAATTCACTGAAAAAACCATAGGTTTCACACCAGTTATAGTTAGGAATTAGCATTTAAAAAACCTATTAAATTCACTGACAAAACCAGTTATAGTTAGCTGGAAATTTTACTGATATAAAACCAATGAAATTCCACGTTATAGTTAGTCGGACTCACTATAACTTGCGCGTGCAATGCACTGCTGATGACGTCACATATTACATCACTCATGACATGGTCAGTGACATCACTCATGACATCACTGATGACACCATCCTTGTGACATAGTGACAGACCTCCTTTCACTGTAATGTAACCCTTGAAACACATATTCAAAAATAGAAACTGAAATTTTTAAAAAAATGGAGATACCCATATCAGTTACAACAAGCAATTCAGTAATTCCACCATCTATATGCACATCCAGTCATTCACCAACAGTTCTATATAGTCACTCATACATATACTCACTTATCATATGAAGTGATACACCTATACATCCTGTTACACACCGACAGTCATCCAAAAGTTACTCACACACATACTCACACGTGCAAATAAACTATTGAACATCCATTTATTTGAATATAGAGTTATACACACACTTCCACCTTACTTGTATTGAAAATTACACATATTTATTCTCTTAAACAATCACTTATAGAAACACATACTTATTTAAACAGGAACTCTTACAATCTCTTACTCTCACATATACTCACTTATATACATCAATATTCACATATACTAGATTAAAACATATGTAGTTACTGATAAAGACACTAGTGAGACAGTCATTCACTCACTAACAAACACATATACACACTCATCCATCCATACAGTCCTGAACATATGCTGTCTTCAAAACACATACAAACAGCGAGTCAGTCACTCATGCATCTATGTGCTAAGTAATACCCCCACCAAACCATATAGACACTCATACTGATACTAAGAGAAACATCTAATAACCCATATACATACGCATGTAGCTACTTACCAACACATGTAGCCACTTATAAACAAAGTGAAACAATAATATATATATTTAAATATTTAAACATTACTCACTAATATTTATTTTTCAGAAAGACACATATTCACTGGATGGTGTCATCAGTGATGTCATGAGTGATGTCACTGACCATGTCATGAGTGATGTAATATGTGACGTCATCAGCAGTGCATTGCACGCGCAAGTTATAGTGAGTCCGACTAACTATAACGTGGAATTTCATTGGTTTTATATCAGTAAAATTTCCAGCTAACTATAACTGGTTTTGTCAGTGAATTTAATAGGTTTTTTAAATGCTAATTCCTAACTATAACTGGTGTGAAACCTATGGTTTTTTCAGTGAATTTCAAAGGTTTTTTAAATGCTAATTCCTAACTATAACTGGTGTGAAACCTGTGGTTTTTTCAGTGAATTTCAAAGGTTTTTTTAATGCTAATTCCTAACTATATAAGACCTGAAAGCCCACCAGGAATCTCCAGTATGCGCCAGGGGACTGCATTGCAGAGAGGTGTAATGAAGCCACAACCCTTTTTACACCTCTCTGCAACGCAGCCCCCGTGCATGTTTGAAGAGGGGAAACTAATTCCCCTTGCATACTGGGGGCCCCTGGGGGCCAATTAGCCCACCTGGAACCTCCAGTATGCGCCTGGGGCTGCATTGCAAAGGTGTAATGAGACTATGCCCCTTGTTACACCTCTCTGCAACGCAGCCCCCTGCCGCGTTTGCAGAGGGGGAACTAATTCCCCTTGCATACTGGGGGTCCCTGGGGGCCAACTAGCCCACCAGGAGCCTCCAGTATGCGCGAGGGAGCTGCATTGCAGAGAAGTGTAATGAGGCCACACCCTTGTTACACCTCTCTGCAATGCAGGCCACTGGCGCCTTTGCAGAGGGGGGACTAATTCCCCTTGCATACTGGGGGTCCCTGGATCATATCTGCCCAAACACCGATATTCCGAACGATTGTAAATGACTTTTCTTGAGAAACATTTGGATTTGGATTATCATGTCCTATACTTTGGAATTTTTGAAAGACTGACTTTGAGGATGCTATAAATTACTCAAGTCTGCCCGAATTGTGTGGGTAAAATTGATACCTAGTTACTTTTAATAAGAATATACTTATGTCTCGTCTAACATTTGGAAGAAATATCTAGTTATATGACAACGGGATACCGACATAACTTGAAGGAAATAAGAACGCCCTGAAGAAGTTCTGTTGTACAGAACGAAACGTTTCGGCTGGCTGTGGTACATAAACTTAAGGAAAATAAAAGCATTTGAATATACACCAAGATTCTGCGCTTCAATAAGTACTCTAAGTGATATGATTTGATTGGACTCATTGTGAAAGTGGTGCTGTGCCAAACTTTGGAATATTCTCCACTACTCTCTACTACTTACTCTCTCCCACTCTCTACTACTCACTCTCTACTGCTCTCTACTACTCACTCTACTACTTACTCTCTACTACTCTCTACTACTCAGTCTCTACTACTCACTCTCTACTACTCTCTACTACTCACTCTACTATTCACTATACTACTCTCTACTACTCACTCTGCTACTCTCTCTACTGCTCTCTACTACTCTCTACTACTCACTCTCTACTCTCTATTACTCACTCTCTACTCTCTACCTCTCTACCTCTCTACCTCTACACCTCTACCTCTCTACCTCTCTCTACACGCACACATATAGACATATATGCATATATATATGTGCATATGCATTTATATATATGTATGTGTATATATAAAAAAACAACTAAACATTTTTTTTTCTAATCAGCTACTTTTAAAACTGTCATTCTTTTTCCCCATGGTACACTCCCCGGTACGCTTACCGGTGCGCGTACCGGGCGCTCACCACGCGAAAATCAAAAAAAAAATTATTTTTTTTTTGCCCCGCGGGGCCCTTTTATGGCCCCCACATCAAACCTAGGGGGTCAAGGGGGGTCTACTCTGCCCCCTTATGGTCATTTCCCCCTTTGTTTTGGCCACCTCTTGTGTCTCGATCCTACCGAGACACAAGATGGCGGCCGCTCCGGACTGTTTAGAATGTTTACAGACCCCCCAGAGCCAATCAGCTTTCTCCGCGCAAGTCGCGTGACGCGCCCGGTGCGCGTACCGGGCGCTCACCCCGCGAAAATCAAAAATTTTTTTTATTTTTTTTTTTGCCCCGTGGGGCCCTTTTATGGCCCCCACATCAAACCTAGGGGGTCAAGGGGGGTCTACTCTGCCCCCTTATGGTCATTTCCCCCTTTGTTTTGGCCACCTCTTGTGTCTCGATCCTACCGAGACACAAGATGGCGGCCGCTCCGGACTGTTTAGAATGTTTACAGACACCCCAGAGCCAATCAGCTTTCTCCGCGCAAGTCGCGTGACGCGCCCGGTGCGCGTACCGGTGCGCTTACCGGAGCGCTGCTATAGATATATATATTTTTTTGAACCTTAATTACTCAAAATCCACTGGAGCACATATCTTGAGACATAGCAAAGGCACATCGGGCTACCAGTCCCTACAATTTTGCCAAGTTTGGTGGAAATCCATTCAGCCGTTCGGGCTAAAAGTGAAATCGACCGCCCTATGGAAATTAACATGGGGAAAACACGTTTTGGGACCCCCCTTTTATCTCGGCCCCCGCTTGACGAATCCCCCCCAAACTTTCAGGGAAGGACCGGACCGCCATGAGACCATTTTCCTGAAAATTTCAGGCAGATTCGTCAACCGGCGCCAAAGTTATTCAAAATAGAATGTTGAGATTTAACATTGAAAATTATCCTAACTATAACTACCTACTGGCGACCGCCAGTAGGTAATATATATATATATATATATATATATATGTATGTATGTATATATATATATATATATATATATATATATATATATATATATATATATATATATATATATTTTACCTACTGGCGGTCGCCTGTAGGTAGTTATATTTAGGACCTAGTTACCATACGAAAATTGCAACATTCTATTCCCAATAACTTTGGTGCTGATTGATGAATCTTAGGGAAATTTTAAAAACTCGTGGGGCGCTCTGATCCGCTACTATATTGTAAGTTTTGGGGTGATTCGGAAAGTGGGGGCCGAGAAAAAGGGGGGGGTCCTAAAACATGTTTTTTCCATGTTATTTTCCATAGGAAACTTTAGACACGGCTCCAGCCAAAACTACTGAACAGAATTACACCAAATTTGGCAAAAAGGTAGCCCTTGGTTCAGAAAGAACTCTTTTTATTAAATGGTGTAAATCCATTCAGTAATTCCTTAGACATTTGAAAAAGAAAATATATCGATATCTGGGCGGAGCCTAACCACACATGTCATTGTGAGATCTGATTGACTGTCAGCACTTCATCCTGGAATTGCTGGCAGCCATCGTGGGACCAATATACATGATAGTACCCCATTTAAATGCATTGTAGTGAATCGAACATTTTGAGGGTTACCAAAAGGAACTATAAAGGGTCATAACAGACTATAGTTAATTTCAGGAATTGTGGTGTGTTCTAAGGTGATTTTACCTTGTGAAAAACCTTCTGCTGGGATATCATGAATCATGTTTGACAGAACACTATTTTCACATCCTTGTCCCATAGAGTTTTGGAAGGTGCTCCAGAAGCTAAAATGACAGCATATTTTCTGTAAATTCACATTATCTTTCTCAGTCATGTGAGAATGAAGTCTGACATTCTCAGTAAAACATGTACATCCAACAAGAGCAGCCTGTCAGTTGATGCCTTTGTGTTCTACTGCAGCTTTCCAGAGTGTTCTAAAGAACAACTAGAGCGCTAACAGCCTTACTTATGACAAAAGTATGGCACACCTGAAGCCATCTTGATTGGAATAAACTGGTAACTCATAAAACATTTAATTTAAAAAGGAACACAATTAGGGAGTTCATTTTGTCATAGAAATTATGGTTAGTGTTGTAGAAAGAAAAATTAGGACATGTTTTAAGGGAGATCTCAAATATCTTCCTGTTATAGTTCAACAGGAGCCGCCTGCCTGTTGATGCCTTTGTGTTCTACTGCAGCTTCTCAGAGTGTTCTAAAGAACAACTAGAGAGCTAACAGTCTTACTTATGACAAAATGATGGGACAACTGAAGCCATCTTGATTGGAATAAACTGGTAACACTTAAAACATTTAATTTAAAAAGGAACAAAATGAGGGGGTTCATTTTGCCATAGAAATTATGGTTAGTGCTGCAGAAAGAAAATTTAGGGCATGTTTTAGGTGAGATCTCAAATCCTCTTCTATTTAATTAGAAAATTCTGACATGCAGACTGGAAACATCACTTTCAATACCAGCAGTAGATCTCCAGTTAACTCCCTGGTGAGAAGTAGCTTTACTACAGTGATCTAATGAACAACTTGAGTGCTAACATTCTGAATTTATGGCAAATGTGTGACACATCTGAATGCCTTCTTGATGGAATCAAAGTAAAAAAACGTAAAGCATTTCCTACTGAGGAGTCTGCGGTAAATGAGGAAATTAGGAAACTTCTTAACAAATAAGTCTCTCAAGATGGCCACCAGAGAATAAAGACCCCAAATGTAGCACAAATATCACACAGATTTAGCCCACATATAGGCCAATGATAGAAGTGTGCAAAACACTTGTATTTTTAGTTTTTCTGCAGTTTTATATAGTGCAGTCTGGTCAGGTATTGGAGCGTTACATCTTACTTGGACCCCTTATTGCGTATTTTGGATGAAGTACATGAGATTGATCTTGCGAAATATTGAACTTTACGAAGCTGTTAACCTGAAGTTGCTCTGAACCAGGCTTTGTAACACCAGTTTTTACTTACTGGTTTTAATTAATTCTCACTGTATTGTGTTAGGAAAGAGGATTTACTGTTTTTATGTACACTTTTATGATCTATGTTTCTAAATCAGATCGAATAAAGTTCAATGAATTCTATGGCAAGACGGAAGCGAGGATTATGCATATCTTTCCTCACTTTATTTGCATAGTAGTTCAAAGAAAACGTAACACAACAATCATTAAACAAAAGACTACACAACCCATGAACCTTTAGGGGGGTAGGCTCCAAGGCAACTATAGTCCAATCATATCACAGTCCATCGTATATAATATTGTGACGTCCCTTCCGCTTCCTCTTTCTTCACCGCTCGTCAGTTAAGTGCATTCCCTACATTCTTGGCTTAATCTGACGTTGTTGCTGTTTGTATAGCAGTTTCTTGTGCACGTTATTAGCATTATTGCCTTGGTATTGTTTCATATTCACTGCTCAGCAGGTTCTTGTCCAAGTGCGTTCTCCCCCTCGCAGTTTCACCCGCTGAGCGCTCTGTGTGCGGTGAGATCCTGTCAGGCGCGTCTGGTCCAAGTGAGGCAGCTCCGTCTGGTCTTTACGCACGTTTGGGAATCCGGTCACTCCTTTAGTGTCTGCTTGATTCTCGACCAACCCTTGCCTAATTTTGATACCGCTACGCAGTGATTTTACCACACGGCCACGTTAGTGACCAGTGCCACCTGGTGTTGGTAATTGGTATTGCGCCTCAGTCCATTTTTATAACAGCATCAGGGAAAGCCCAGCTGTTGGAACACCGGCGAGGGGGCTGCCTTATGGATGTTAAGGGCATTTGTTCTGTGCTCACACCCTCTGCTATCATGTCTTCTCCAGAAGACCATTTTTACTCCTCCTACCAGGAAGTGGAGGAGGAATGGCCCCCCAACTTCTCCCTCCAGCAGTGGACCAAGCCCTCTCTCTGGCTATTTCTAGGGCGCTGGCTATTTCTAGGGCGCTGGCTTCTCTTAGGGATCAGGTTGATAAGCTGGTGAAAAGCATCCCTGGGGTGTTCAGTGACCCAGATCTGGTGGTGGCGGATCCCAGTAGCTCCCAGATGGGGAATAAAAGGGCCATTAAGCATAACACAGGGCACTCGGAAGGATTTGATAAATTTACGGAGACCTTCCTCATGAGTGCCTGAATGCTAAAAATGCACCCTGCCGGGAGGAGGACGAGCCAAGAGAAAATTGCAACGCTGTCACCAGTATTGTAGCCCCCACCGGCGTGTTTCCTTTAGATGGAAAGGGTGAATCAGAGGACGATTTCTTCTCCAATGAGGATAAGGACTCGGGGCGTCCCTGGCGTCAAGAGTCCCACTCCTCTCAGTCCCTGTTTGGGGACGGGGTCCGCTCGTACATGTTCGAGCCTACCCAAATTTATCATCCTAGGTCAGCGGAGTGGACCACTGACTAAGCATTGGCGAATTTTGCGAATCTGGGGTTCGCGAATTTAGCGAATTTGCGAACTCGCAATCCGCAAAATCCACGAATTCCCGCGAATTTGCGGATATTTTTTTTTTGTGTTCGCAAGTGTTTCTGCCAGTTTGCGAGGATTTGGTGCTAGTTCGCAATTGCAAACTTACTTGTCGGCTCGCAACGGTCGCGACTATGTTGTTTCTACGTCTGGTTCATCATCACAGCCTCCCAGCATCCTCTGTTTCACCACTGCCACCCTCTCTTTGACCCATGCCATCCTCTGTTACATCAATGCCACCCTCTGGTTCATCATCACTGTAGAAGATGGGGGGGAAAGCAAGCACACCTGCCCTGCTTCAATTGACATGAATTATTTTGGGGTTAGTTTATTAACAACACCTGCCCTGCCCCAACTGACAATAATGAATTAGGGGCTAAATAATGTGTCACTGAATTTGAAGTTCCAGCCTGGCACCTGCTTGTCTGCTCCCTTAGCTGTAAATCAGGACCTTTGTGGCATACAGTTAAGGTCAGAGCAGGGTCACACAATAGTTGCAAGCAGGCAACCGAATTCTGGAGGGCCCCCTCAGGAAGCACAACAGGGAATCGTTACAAATCATGAGATTGACCTTTTGCACCTGCTCATTTGTTTTGCTTTTGCAAAAATCGTTTTTCGGTAATTTCGCGCTATTTGCGAGGCTCGGCGTCGTGCGAAGCCGCCAATGAGCTTTATATTTTTTTGCGGCGTGTTATTTCGCGAGTTTTTTTGCAGTATTCGCGAGCCGCTTGCAGCGCAACACGCAAATTTACCCCAAAGTCGAGTACGGGCGTGGCCATTTTTTTTGCATGACGTATTTACGTTTCCGCCCGCTATGTATAATCTCGCGAAGTAAGCGCATTGCGAGTACAAGTTCGCACGAGATCGCGAGGAAAATCGCGTGCGAACATACTTTCGCGCTCGTGAACGGTCGGCCATCTTGTTTTTCATTCATTTCCTGTGTCTGGGCATGGTGTTTATCCTCTTGCTATCTTTGCCATCCTTTGCTTGTTTTCAGTTTTTTTTCGAACGATTTTGCTTCTTATCTATCCCTCTCTTTTCCTAGCTCTATATTTTTGTCTTTTCTGCTATTGTTGTTTACTTTTAAACTACTTTTTTAAACTCTTTTCTTTTCTTCTACCCTATCCTATTCTTTCTTAATTTTCTACTTCCTACCTTACCTGCCCAGACCATGGTGAAGCCAGGCGCCGTGAAGCTGCCCAGGCACTTGAGGGCCGCAGCGGCGGCGGGGAGGAGGAGTCCTGGACCCCGTGCTAGGACAGCATGCGGGCGATTGAGGGGGGAGCAGGTGACGCGACGGGAGATCTTCAGCCCGGAGGAAGTGGGCGCGCTGGTCTACTTCGTCCAGCGCCGCCTGCCCAGGACCATTGCGGGAGGCGGCAGGATCGCGGCTGGCTACAACAACCGGGAGCGCCGGAAGCGGTGGCAGAAGGTGTGCTGGGCCATGTCCCAACTCTCCGGGGTCCAGCGCACCTACAGCCAGGCCACCCACCGCTGGACGGACCTCCTGGACCGGGAGCGCGACCTGCTGGACCAGCTCGGCTTGGAGATCCCCGGGCTTGGTGAGTAGTAGTAGCTATTTCATCACTCACTACTATGTTTTCTCTTGCTCTGTGTTGTTGTATTGCAAATATTTGTTTTTTACATGGAGCAAGCCAATAATGCTGCTGACGATTACATTGTAGTTAAAATATATTTCAAAATCTTCTGTGCATTTCAGGTGCACTGCTCTCCTTCTCAGTGGCGTTGCTACTATGCTTATTTGTTTTCTATTTTGTGGTCTCATTGGCCTGAGTAACTATTATGTATGAGTGTACTTTACAGAACTGCGTAATGCTAGACACTAGGGGGCGGATTACATTTACAAGCCCCTTGCGCCACGTTTACGTTGCCTTGCGTGACGCAACAGCGGCGTAAATGTGGCGCATTCCTGCGAGTCATTTACAGCGTGACGCATCTAGGGAGATGCGTCACGTTATAAAGCCATGGGCCTGCGCCACAATGGGTGCGTTCCTAGTACGCAGGGTGGGCGGTCCGGCGGCTGTGCGCCTCGCAAAAGTGCCTGCGTGAAATCTACAAGATTTAACGCAGGCACTTCTGCGACGCTGCTACGTCAATTCAATTCCTTATGCCTGCTTGAAGCAGGCGTAAGGACTGACACAGCATGTTAAGTATTGGGTGGCCCTGAGAATTACTGGAGTTGCATTGCGTTGGCGACGTGACTCCAGCGATGCGCCGCTCTTACGTGACCAGATGCGTCATGCAAGTGCCTACCCTTGCACCAGGGCGCGCCGCATTGTAAATGAGGCGCATCTGCCGTGTCGCAAGGTTAGTTTTGCGTGACGCATTTGATCTGGCGCATCTCTGGAGATGCGCCAGAACGCGTAAGTAAGTATGCCCCTAAGAGGCAGAATTGCAATTACCTTCGATTCCCTGCAAAGTAGCAGGGATGCGCCAGTAATTGTGCGGCCCGCTACCACCACCAAACATGGTGCGCCGTATTTGCAATGCGGCGCACCATGGGCCCAAAGCGTCACCGAAGCTTTACTGCTGGAGTTGCGTCGCAACGATGGCGCAGCTCCAGCAATGCTCTGGGGTACCCTATCTCCCCAATGCTGGGTCAAGCCGTACGTCTGCTTCAAGCAGGTGCAGGGTTTGTGTGACGCATCATTGCCCTAAAGGTGACTGATTGAAATTTTTTTAGATTTCCCTCAGCCACTTTTAGGATGTGTTCCAGCGCAGGAATGCCCTCCCTTGCGCCGGAACGCCCCCTGATGGCGCAGGGCTTTATAACGGGATGCATCTCCCAAATGCGTCACGTTGTTATAATATTATACGCCGCACCATGGCGCCTCTTTTGTTTAGCTGCTGCGTCACAAAAGTCACGCAAGAACGGAGCAAAAGAGCCGCAAGGGGCTTAAATCTGCCCCTTCCTTTGTACCCCTGACAATAAGAAAAATAGTGTCGGTGGATTGATAGTTTGACTATTTAAATGACTGGTTATGTAGCAGGCAACTGTTAGTGTTATCACTGATCTGACTGAAATCACAATGGAGTTTGTCTGTCACTTTGCGTCTTGCCTGCGGACTGCTGCCTGCCAGTCCTAGGTGAACCTTTCAGTACTTTGTTTAGTGAGTTACGTGACTTTCGAAGTCGCAGGTCCGCAAATCAATGAAAACTAACCCTAATCAATATAATTTCGCGGAAATATTTTGTTATTGTTTTTTTTTAAATGTTTGATTTGGTTGACATTGACAAGCAACAATCATCCATGTTTTCTGTTCTTTCTTTCATGTTGTACGTCAGCTCCCCCCAGGGGCGAGGGGACACAGGAGCAGCAGGCGGCGGATGCTGTTGAACAGGGCCAGGATCGGGCAGGCGAGGGCTCCTTTGCTGGCCCCAGTAAGTTTTCATTTTAGACTAGTACCTATTTTTCCTAGCGTTCCTCATTTGATTTTTTCAAAATCGTCTTTGATCTTGTTGTAGACTGTATCTAAATTCTTATCCTGCCTCTACTATGACTCCCTGTGCTATTACTAGATTATTCTTATTAGTCTGTCTGTGTAGCTAACTAAGATTGCACGGTTGGCGAAACTCCCATTCTAGTCAGCAATAGCTCTATCAACTTAGTGCAGTCCTCTGGGATTGTCCATAATGTCTTTTGAAGTGTTCTATCTGCTTTTAAAATTCCCAACTATAAAATGTGAATGACCACCAAGAAAGAATAAGATACTACCTTTTGGTTTGGATAGGAGGACAATCCATACCACTACTGTTGCGGGGACAATTCTTCTGCAGAAACAGAACTATGGACAATAAATAGTGCATTGCTTATCAATTATAATAGGCGCTGTTAGAGTTTCCACATACCTCTGTGATAACAGACTTTGAACCCCCAACGTCCTTACTGACTGACTACATAGTGTGGCACAGTCATTTACCTCCCGAATTCATCGATGATTGATCCCCAATCATGATTATCCAACGTAGCTCAAGAGTACGGACTCAGAGTCAGAGTCAAGAAGTGTCAGAGGCACGGACTCATGCTTGCAAAAATTGCAAAACCTTTCGCTCAGTCACTCTAGTCTGGACCAAAAAACACAGAGTCTATTTAAGTTTAAAAGCTTTATTAAAAGTAAACACGTTTATTAAAATGAAGTCATAATAAAAAAACTAAACGTTTAACTGAGAATGGAAAAGTGGTTAGTGCTGACGATTAATTGGAGACATTTCTTGTGGTCGGGCCGAGCTCTCACCTGGTTTCAACTTGATCTTGTTGTTAGAAGTCCATCTTCTGTCTGTGTGGAGAAAAATGGTTAAAAAGCCAGCCTTCATCAGTTGTGCCAAAAAGTGCAGCAATACAACACCCTTCCCTGGAAAAAGGGACATTTTTTTTAACTTTAGAGTAGACAGTCACAAATTACATTGTTTTCACATGTCTTCATTCCTAGACCAAATACTAGTGAGTGGTTTATTCTAACATTCTTAAATGTACTTTGTAGGTGGAACATCTGGTGGCGGGGCCAGCGTGGAGGTGGTGGTGCTCGACACGGAGGTGGAGGGCAATTCTTCAGGGGAGGAGGCGGCGGCTCCAGTGCCGGCTGTGAGAGTTGAGACGGTGGTGGTGGCGGGCAGAGGTAAGCTCTTATATATTCCTTACTTATTGAGATTGAAGACGTGGCTGGGAAGGAAAGAATATGAGATGCATGGCTGGATGAATGATGAAGCAATGATTGGTGGAAGGACAACAGCCTGGTTGGGTGACACAGAAACTGTATGTGTCCATAATATACCTGGATCATGCTACTATCTGACTTTTAGATAGCATATGTGTATCTAGAGCAGGGGTACTCATAGTACGGCCCGCGGGCCCGTGGCGGCCCGGCAAGCCTTCCTTTGGCGGTGCGCAGACCCTGCAGACAATCACTGCTCCCCCTGCCCCCACAGAGCAGAGGCTTTGTTGTATTTCACCTGTTAGCGCCCCTGCATCTCCACTCTGACAATCACTGCTCCCCCGGCCCCCACAGAGCAGAGTGGAGATGCAGGGCCACAAAGAGGTGAAATAGAACAAAGCCTCTGCTCTGTGGGGCCGGGCAAGCAGTGATTGTCAGGGTGGAGATGCAGGGGCGCTACAACAAACAAAGCCTCAATAATATGTTAATGTTCTTTTAAAGACCTGTTAAGTACTTTGGTGTGGCTGTCTGTGTGTGCGCGTTGAGGAAGCTGTCTCAGCCCGGGCTGAAGGCTGACACAGACAGACACACACACACACAGTGAGATGACAGAGGGGGAGGGAGAGGGAGGGCAGGAGGGAGAGAGAGATGGAGAGGGAGGGCAGGAGGGAGAGCAGGAGGGAGAGAGATGTATGTAAATGCTGGGTCTGGTGGCTCAGTGGATGAAGGCATCTGCTGCAGGGACCTGTGTGCAACCTCATGGTCACAAGTCTTCGTTTTGCTTTAGCCCCGCCCCCTCTGACTCCGCCCCCACCAGTGCGGCCCTCGGCCACAAACTACACTGTAAATTTAGCCCCTGAGAGAAAGTTTGTGAGTACCCATGATCTAGAGAGAGTAGACGGTCAGTGGATGAACTAAGTGTAACTTTGAAGAGCATGTAACACTGCACCCGCACGTCCGTTCCAGTGTAGGAAAGGCAAGCATAAGAAGTTGTAATTTTGTCCAAATACTACCATCAATAGTAGCAGTAGTTTGTATTGCAAGCACAGCATAGATCCGGTTATTACGGTGGCCACTCCCTACCTCTCTTAATAGGTTTAGTAGTACTCAGTCATTCATGTGTGGATGTATCACTGGTCACTCAAGAAAAAGCAAAGCACCTAAAGTCATCCCATATGTAAGCAAAAACATCCCATGTGAAGTGATAGATAATCAGATTATTTATCTTCTTCATTTTCCATTTCTAGTACTCATTTGCACTGTAGGGTGAAAGTTAAATTAATTAAGCAGTAGCCCTTGTAACAGAGTATTCTCAGTGCCACCCATAATAGAAAAGTAAGAGCTTCACCACCTGCATGTACTGGACCGGTACAGTAACGCAAGTCTAGGTCACTCATCATGGCGTGCGTCTCTTTTTCTCGGGTGCAAGTTCACTGCGCTGGCATTATGCCGGCTTGCAGAAGATAACGTACCAATTTTCCTAAACAAGAGACAAGAAGAAGAATAAGACTGGTGTACTTTCATAGTCGACTCCAATGGAAGTCCATAGTGCTCGTAGAATTTGTTCCTTAAACTCCCACTAATGTTAGAGCAAGGATGAAGAAGTGGGAGGTTAGATAGATACTGGCCTCAATAGTTATGTAATGCGCTTGCAAGTTGCTAGTTGTACTGCAACACAAATTTCTGCAGAATGATTGAGTTAATCTTAAAGAGCATTGGTTACAGACTATGTCTTTCTTTCTTCATATAGATGCTCCTTCCAAACAAACAAGGAGGAAGGAGCTGGCTAGAGCGGCCCGGCAACGGAGGATCGATGCCACTGTTGCAGAATATCGGCGGCTGGTGGCCCTGGAGGACGACGAAAGTGTGCAGTCGACCACGACAACAACGTCGGCTGCATCGGCCTCCGTGCCCCCACGGGCTGCCACCCAGCACAGTGCTCCAGCCAGCTGCCAAAGCCAAACGCCGACGCCGAGCAGCAAGGACAACAGCTGCCTCTCACAGCCATTGCGACTGCAAGGCACGCCTGCGCCGCAGTACCCTGAGGGTGTCCCGCCTTCAACAGGAGCTCCACCACTTTAGCAACTTGTTGAAGGGGCTCCGCTTAGAGCACGCCTTGCTCCGCGAGGAGTATGATGCCCTGGCCCAAAAAGTAAACAGCATCCACCCATAGTGTCCCTTGGCCCTTTTTTAGAGACTTTTGGGGGGTGGGAATCGAGAGTTGGGTTTGGGACTTTTAAAGGACAACCGTTGGGGTTAGGGAGGGTCTTGCGGGAGATTATTTTGTTAGGGCTATAAAAATATACTTTTTGAAACTTTATCTGACCATACCTGTTTTTACTGCTTGCCTGGTGGGTGGGGGTTTAACAGTAACTTTGTTTTCCTGAAAGTTTAGTTCCATTTTCTTCCTTTAAGTGTAAATGCCCAAACAAGAGTCCTAGGACTTTAGTAGTACTACCGTCAGTCTCTCGTCTCTCCTAATACTCCATTATACTCCCTCCCACCAAACGCTTATCTTACCTGTAATTTGTGTTTCAAAGTAGGGCTAGGCACAGGGCTGGCTCCACGGGAAATGGCGATTAAGGTTGGCAATCCTGGGCGGATGAAATTTCCTCATAGCGGTGGTACTAGTGGTGTGACACAGTGGCAGTTGCATGCCTATGAAAAAAAAGAAAATGAAATCTGGTTTGTCCTCCTGAGCAATACAACGGTACAATAGAGAATATAGCAGGTGACAGTACACTAGAACAGCGCCACATTGTAGCCTAACAAATGGTAAAGTATAACTACTAATTCGGTTGAAGTTCTTTGACATTAGCCATGGGTCTTTGTCAAGCAGAGTAAGAATATATCCTCGGATTTCTTCACCAGCCTGTTGCTATCACCTTATCCTCCCCAGCAAGTGTGTGGATTTATTGCTGTAATTTAGTCACACATCAATCAAAACCACACAGCCCGGGGGAAGAGGTTTAGGGTTTGAAAAATGGATGGGTACGGGGGTTTTTGGGAAAGGTTTTGGGAGACAAGAAAAAATAGCACAGCATGGACAAAGAATTGTGAACATAAACAAATCTTTGGGTACAAACCTATCCATCAATCTTTGAAAGTGAATGCACTACTGCATGCATGTCAGTGAAAAGTAAGTAGTACTTTCGACAACTGTGGAAGAAAGAATGCGACAGTACAGGGCGTGTGTGGAATTATTGATAACTATATTATAAGTGAAGTAGTGTGGCTCACTGGTTAGAGGCGGCAGACCCGAGAGCAGAGGACGGCCCGGGACCAGGGTTCGATTCCCGGCGCGGCAGGTGTCTGGACCAGGGTCAGCGGACTCGATAATTCTCTCGCCTCGGTGCCCACTCTGATCAGCGATCACACTCGGCAACTCTGGGCATTAGCTTGCCTCATCTTCACTAACGGCCCCACCAGACCGCCGGGGATGCCTGGTCTCACCCTGGAGATACCCATTAAGGGACCATCTCTCAGGGAAGCCAGGAAGGGTTTCGCAGCGGTCGAAGCGCCTTGGGACCCTACGGGTAAGTAGTGCGCTATATAAATGCCTATACATTTACATTTACATATATTCAACATAAGGTCTATGTTGCCAGATACCTGAGAGCCTTGCTGGTCACTATAAATCCATTCACAACACTCAATGGGGTTGGTCTGGAAAGTATAGTAGATAGAAAAGGAGAAATTGCTCTTTTTCTAGGTGTCCCCTCACTCACCAGGGTTGCCCCTTGGTGACATGCTTCATCATTGGGGCCATCCCAGTCCTCTACGGGCTGGGGCGTGCTGCGACTTGCGAATTACGTAGGAGCACTTACAAATGACTATGTGTGGTGCAGATGTGATAGTGGAGTGGACTAAGTGATGTGTTAAGGGATCAATTTAGAAGCAGAGAGAGATCCAAGAAATGCAGTCACAGTCATAGAAAAAAACAATGGATACTGTATCTGTATGTTGTTGTAGTTGTCCTGTTGAAATTGGTAAGTAAGTTGCATGCAGAAAAAAATTCCTCTTATTAGCGGCACTCCTCCATTGCAGCTGACGCTTTGTCCATCAATGCTGGTGACCAGAAGACACCCTGTAAAAAAAGCACAGCATGGACAAACAATTGAACATAAACAAATCTTTGGGTACAAACCTATCCATCAATCTTTGAAATTGCATGCACTACTGCATGCTTGCCAGTGAAAAGTAAGTAGTACTTTCGACAACTGTGGAAGAAAGAATGCGACAGTACAGGGCGTGTGTGGAATTATTGATAACTATATTCAACATAAGGTCTCTGTTGCCAGATACCTGAGAGCCTTGCTGGTCACTATAAATCCATTCACAACACTCAATGGGTTTGGTCTGGAAGGTATAGTAGATAGAAAAGGAGAAATTGCTCTTTTTCTAGGTGTCCCCTCACTCACCAGGGTTGCCCCTTGGTGACATGCTTCATCATTGGGGCCATCCCAGTCCTCTACAGGCTGGGGCGTGCTGCGACTTGCAAATTACGTAGGAGCACTTACAAATGACTATGGGCCCGATGTAGGTCGGTCGGTAACGGCCGAAAATCGGTATTTTCGGCCGTTACCGATCGGTATACATGATTTGACATGTAGGTGCACTATTTTACCGAATCGGTAACTTTACCGAATCGGTAAAGTTACCGATTCTGTAAAATACAGAATCGGTAACTTTACCGATTCGGTAAAGTTACCGATTCGGTAAAATACCGATTCGGTAATTTTACCGATTCGGAGCCACCCATATGTAGGTGGGACTCTTCAGAGTCCCAGGAGCCTTAACGAATCGGTATTTTACCATCAAATCCTATTTGATGGTAAAATAACGATTCCGGTGTGCATGCACATGTGTGCATGCACACCTATGCCATGTGACAGGCAGACCTGCCCTTAGGGCAGGTATGCCTGCCACATGGCACCCGTGCCTGTTTTGGGTGTGCCAGAGGGTGTCAAAGTGACACCCCCTGCACCCTTGAGAAATTCGGTATTTACCGATTCGGTAAATACCGATTCGGTAATGTCCATTCATTCCTATGGGCTTCAAAGCCCATAGGAATGAATGGGCATTACCGATTCGGTATTTACCGAATCGGTAAATACCGAATTCATCCGATTCGGTATTCCAGCACATCTGGAATACCTACATATCGGACCCATTGATTTACCGATTTTAAATTACCGAATCGGTAAAATTCGGTAATTTAAAATCGGTAAATCAATTTTACCTACATCGGGCCCTATGTGTGGTGCAGATGTGATAGTGGAGTGGACTAAGTGATGTGTTAAGGGATCAATTTAGAAGCAGAGAGAGATCCAAGAAATGCAGTCACCGTCATAGAAAAATACAATGGATACTGTATCTGTATGTTGTTGTAGTTGTCCTGTTGAAATTGGTAAGTAAGTTGCATGCAGAAAAAAATTCCTCTTATTAACGGCACTCCTCCATTCCATCTGACGCTTCGTCCATCAATGTTGGTGACCAGAAGACACCCTGTCCACTGCCTGCCTGGCGGATGCTGAATTGCGGCTCGCTAATGTGAAGCCTGACTCCATCCTTTTTTCCCCTTTGCACAGACTGAAACCCGGCCTGTAATTATTCAACGAAAAACAGGAAGTGATATAATATTACAACACCACTGATAAATAAATATAAGGTATGTAGGCTGTGGAGTGCAAAAAGCCACACTTTGATTTTCCTAGTAGACAGTACAATATTTTTGAAAGTGCGTACTCTGTCTGAGTCACCTTTTGAAGGATAAATAAGTATGGGCAAATTAATGTAGCGGATCTTTCCCCTCAAGCTAGGTGTACTGTAAACTGTGTTTTAGAACAAAATTAGATCTTCCCAGCAGTGCTCCCACCCAGACCCTTACTAAAGCCAGTCGCAAAAATGTAGAAGACCCCCAATCAAATCTCAAAAAATGAGGCCTAGCAGAAAACTGGTGACAAAACGTACTTTGAAAGTAAAAGTAGGCCCAAATACCCCCTTACCCACCGTGGATTGTATTCAAACCACTTGCAAGCAACCAAGCAAAAGTATCCATAGCCGGCATCGCTCCAAGACTCGAAAACCCCCCCACCCAAACACATGCAATAGAAATACTGCTAACCCTAACGAACCCTAAGTTAAGAATAGTGGCAAAGGCTTTCTTTAACTATGCCAAATCCCCCCTTTCCCACCATGGATTTTCTTCAAATGACTTGCAACCAAAATTACACATTCTCACGAGTGCTCTAAGACCCCAGAACTCAGTTGCAAAAATCTTGAACACCCCGAAACACATGCAATCCTGCTGCTAGGGCTAACCATAACGAACCCTAAGTTACAAAAAGTGTCAAAAGGCTTTTCCACGTGGATTTTGTCCCAACCAGTTCTACCCGGTATTAGACCTTCCCAGGAATGCCCCAAGACCTGCCAACCCACCCGCCAAAAAGCATAACACCCCCAAACAGGCCAAAAGCAAAATCTCATACTTACAATATTTCTCGGCCATCGGTCCAAACGCACTGTGTAGCTAGGCCATAACTCAGGTTTACCACCACGAATTTCCTGAAAAGCAAATGCAATCAAGATTAGAGTGTCCCAGCAGTGCTCCCAGACCCCGAAACCCACCCACAAACACCAGGAAGCCCCCCAAACAGGCCCCCGAAAACGCTACATTGAGCAAAATGTCAGAAATAGCAACACAAAAAATCCGCGTGGATTTTCTCCCAACCACTTCTACCCGGTATTAGACCTTCCCAGGAATGCCCCAAGACCCACCAACCCACCCGCCAAAAAGCATAACACCCCCAAACAGGCCAAAAGCAAAATCTCATACTTACAATATTTCTCGGCCTTCGGTCCAAACGCGCTGTGTAGCTAGGCCATAAGTCCGGTTTACCACCACGGATTTCCTGAAAAGCAAATGCAATCAAAATTAGAGTGTCCCAGCAGTGCTCACAGACCCCAAAACTCACCCACAAACAGCCGGAACCCCCCCTAAGAGCACCTCAAAGGCAAGCAAATCAGCAAAAACACCAAAAAATTTCCGCCTCGGATTTGGTCCAAACCACTTTTATCCGGTATTAGAGCTTCCCAGCAATGGCCCCAGAGCCGTCAACTCACCCGCAAAGAGGTAGAACAACACCCCCACAAGTGCTGAGTCTTTCTTCATTGGGCGTAAACCAGCCCTCTGCTTTGATGGAAATAGGAGTCTGGAGGAGGAGGATAGAGGAGCATGTTCTTCTGAACTTGTGAACTTGAGGAATGCAGACTGCGGCACCTTCAAATCAATAAGCAAACAAGTGAAGACAGTTCTGCTGATGGGCTTGTTTTTGTGATTAGGTGATTAAAGTTTGAATTATATTAACTGTGCTCAACAAAGAAAGACAGACACACAGGAATAAAAGTGAATAAGGACGAAAAAGAAAGTTATTGATTCATTGTCTCATTTTCAGGGCTCGGTGTCACGGTCCACGAATAAGAATAAGGCTTCGTCATCATACTCTGCGAATTCAGGCAGGGTGAGCTCAGTGTCACCTGACAGAGAAGAAATTCCCTCATCTATGTTGCTGTCCACCTCGTCTTCATCCGGCGCGCTTTCTCGTACTCTGTAATCTGGTGGTATGAGGTGCTGATTCATCTTGATCATTGTTAACCTCTCCACATTTTTGGGCGAGAGGCGGCTCCGTTTGGAAGTTACAATGCCACCAGCAGCACTGAAAACACGTTCAGAAGATACACTTGCGAGTGGGCAAGACAAGTAGTTTAAAGCCAGGTTGGAGAGCTGTGGCCACAATTCTTTTTTCCCATGCCAATACGCCAATGGGTCAGCATTAACATAGACCTCTGTTGAGTCATTCAGATAGTCCTTCACCATCGACTCAAGGTTCTCCTCCAAGGTTCCTCCACTTTGCTTAGCTGTTGCTGTGACCTTTTGAGAACCAAACCCAAGCCGAGCTAGCCAATCCTCTTCAGCCTCCAATGTTACTGTTGTGTCTGGTGGTGCAGATGATCCGGTTGCTGGTCTCTTTAACGGCTGAGAGGTCACTTGTGCCGCAGCCACAGGTGCAGAAGTGGATTGTTGTGACTGGGGATGGCCTGCTGATGCTGATGTACTGCCTTTTCCTTCAATTTGCTGCCGTTCTCTTTCAAACCTCTTGGCTGAGGAGGCTAGCCACTGTTTGTACTTTGTAACATCTTCATCAGCAAAAGGAAAGAATGCTTGGCCTGCCAGCACCTTTTTGTAGCGTGGATCTAGAATAGTAGCACAAATGTAATGCTGGTTTGAGTGGATCATTTTAAGACGTTCATCACCTTGTAGGTGCTCAAATAATTTCTCCGCCAGAACAAAAGGGTCTTGGTTTTCTTCATCTTTTTGAAACACAGAACACACCTCCTTCAGTTGGTGCTCCAGCATGTACAACAATGGGATAGCTTTTCCCAAATTACAGTCCTCCTTGCTGACTGCACGTGTGAAGAACTCAAAAGGACGAAGCATGCCTGTCAGGCTTTTAACTATGCCCCATTGCGCCGCACCCATCCTCAGGTCCTCCTTCTGAGCTGTACCCTGTGTTAAGAAATAGTGATCGAGTACCGTATACTGCTCATACAGACGCTCAAGCATGTAGAAGGTTGAGTTCCAACGTGTTGCCACCTCCTGGATGAGTGCTTTCACTGGCATTTGACGTTCATATAGCAGGCTCCTCAGATGCTTCCGGGCCTTAAAAGAATGGCTGAAATGTGTGCACATTTTTCGGCAGGTGTCCACTACCCTGTACGCTGCACTGTCTTTATCACTCAAGAATTTTTTGACAACCAGGTTTATACAGTGCGCCAAACACGGCACTCTGAAATAGTCACCCTGCTGCATGGCCTTAACTACATTGGCGCCATTATCCGTGGAAACATATCCAACCTGGCGTTTTTTTGGGGACAGCCAGTCAAGGACCTTTGTGTTAAACACATCCAAAATGTTTTCTGCTGTGTGACGTTTCTCCAAACCAAACATGGCTAGTGTTGCATGTTTCCGAGCAGCTTTAAAAACTTGGTCCAGGTCAACACCTGCGTTTAGCTTTGCTTTAACCCCTGAAAAAGAGACCCAGTGTGCAGTGATGCACATGTAATCAGCGCCTGCGCCACTGGTCCACATGTCTGTTGTCAGATGTATAGTGTGAACAGCACTCTTCTGCAAAGCTGCCCCAATCACCTCCAGAACATCTTCATGCAGTGCTGGAACCGCAACTCGGGCAAAATAGAACCGGCTAGGAACCTTCCATTTAGGGCAGAGAGCTGCCACTAATTCTAGAAAACCAACCCCTTCTACAAAAGAAAAAGGGAGAAGGTCCAGAGCTAGCATTTTAGCCAGCTTAGTGTTATACAGACGCGTCAGTGGGTGGTTGCGTTCATATTGCGCTTCTGTAAACAACATCTTTTTAATGTTGCCCTGGACCAAGGATTTATGGGATGATGATGATGATATCTTCGACCCAGTTACGCTCGCTTATGAACTTTTTCACATTGGTGTATCACTCTCTCCCAGGACCCACACTCTTAGTGTGGCTCACATGGGGTGTGCTGCTGACAGGGGTACTGGGTGTAAGTGAAGTGTTTGACACGTCTTCTTCCTCCTCGTTATCATCAGATGAAACATAAACGTTTTCATTACGTGCAATTCGGGCTTCCTTGATCGCCTGTACGTGCGCAAACCATTGGACAGCGTGCTGTCTCATAAGATGACCTCTCTGGCCTCCGGTACCATAGTTGGTACCAAACTTACCACGACTAACTCGAAGCTTACAAATGCTACAAATGGCTACGTTTTCCTTTTTTGGGCAAACACTAAAGAAGTCCCAAACTGCAGACTTGAAATGTCTTTGGGGGCCGGAGGAGGCGGCGATACTGGTGGTGGTGGTCCTGCTGCTAATGCCAGATGAAGTGGAGGATGTGGATTGCCGAACTTCAGTACGTTTTGCACTTTCACCACCACTAATTGAGGTCGAGGTGGATGGAGGTCCCTTCTTGCGAGGAAGAAATATGGAAGCGGTAGGTGTTGGTGTACTAGTTAACTCCAAATCCAATGATTGTTGTGTTTCCATTGCCTCCTCGTCGATATCATCATCACGCTCAGCAGCTTCTCGGGATAGGGTCAAAATGTCTCTTTGCTGCATGCCCGCTGGGGCTGCAGTGACCTTTATGATGACTGGCTCGTCGTCGTGAGAGGCTTCATCAGCAGCAGTATCCGTCACTTCTTGTTGAGCCTCATCACACTCCATAGCTATGAGTTTTTCGACGACCTTCCTTTTACGCTTAGGTATCTTTGTCAGATCATGGTGTGCCTCAATCTCAGACTGCCGAGATGGTTCCCAATCTTCATCCAGATCATCAGAAGGAGGTGGGCTTGAAGAAGATGTAGACACCCCCCTTGATCTTTTCCTTGCTAGGGATGTGGAAGACAATGAATGATCATCAGGAGGAGTGGCTTCCTCAAATGATACCTCGGTTTGATTGTCAATTTCCTGATGTGCCCCTACTTCGGGAGGAACAACTATTGTGGGCACTTGTGACCCTCCATGCACCTCTGCTTGCGCATCTCCTTGCGCTGCCTGTCCTTCCACATGTACTTGGGCTTGTACTTGCACATGTTGTTGTTGTTGTGGCTGTGGTTGTTCAACACTTGTCAGATGAGTTACAACAACCTGTGTTGATTCAGGGACATTGCTGCTACTTTCTTGCGATGAGCCAACATCACTGGTCGATGGTGATTGAAGAAGTACACTGACTGCCTCTGAAGCACTCAAGGGCTTTGACTTAAGTTGGCGTGGTGGTGGAGTCACTGAGCCCAATGGAGCGGGGGTGCTGCTCCCAGCTTGGTCCCCAGCAGATCCCGCTGCTGCTGCAGGCGTACTTTTTTTTTTACTCCCAAAAAACGCGGCGGCCGGTACACCAGCCTACTTGGTAACTTGCTTCTTCTGCTCCTTACTAGCAACTTTCTTGCTAGAGGAGCTACGAAGACCTTTTTTTGGGGGCATCTTCTTGAGAGCAGGTCAGACAGCAGGCGGCAGTTGCACGAATTGCAGAGTTGTCTGAGGCCAGACGTGATGTCGCGTGACGTTATGCTGCACACACACACCGCTGCAGGACTTCTTCCCGGCACTGGTGGGTTCTCTTTAGTCTTGTGCACCTAAAAGCAATGGAAGACAGAGGAACATCAGTTCAGTTATACACCCCAAAAAAATCGAAAAAAACAGAAAAATCAGCACAATCCCATGCCCTCCATGATGCTTAAATTCAAGACACCCCACAGAAAGACTAGGCACATGCAACACTCACTAGTCACTACCCCTGGTGAAAAGGCCACAACAACAGGCCAAAAAAACGAAAATCAGAGAAATATCAGCACAATCCCAAGCCATCCAGCCCCTCCATGATGTTTAAATTCAAGACAACCCACAGAAAGACTAGGCACATGCACCACTCACTACCCCCTGGTGAAAAGGCCACAACAGGCCAAAAAACGAAAATCACAGAAAAATCGGCACAATCCCAAGCCATCCAGCCCCTCCATGATGTTTAAATTCAAGACAACCCATAGAAAGACTAGGCCCATGCACCACTCACTACCCCTGGGCATAATGGATGAAAGCTAGGCAAAATGGGTGCTGGCCTGAGAACACTGCCTGCATTCAAAATGGCCCCCTCCCTTACAGCACTTGGCCTGGGCCTGTAGCAGCACTCAAAATGGCCCCCAACCACATGGTCTGTCCACAACAGGCCCAAAAAATGAAAATCACAGAAAAATCAGCACAATCCCAAGCCATCCAGCCCCTCCATGATGTTTAAATTTAAGACAACCCACAGAAAGACTAGGCCCATGCACCACTCACTACCCCTGGGCATAATGGATGAAAGCTAGGCAAAATGGGTGCAGGCCTGAGAACACTGCCTGCATGCAAAATGCCCCCTCCCTCACAGCACATGGCCAGGGCCTGTAGCAGCACCCAAAATGGCCCCCAACCACATGGCCTGTCCACAACAGGCCAAAAAAACGAAAATCACAGAAAAATCAGCACAATCCCAAGCCATCCAGCCCCTACATGATGTTTAAATTCAAGACAACCCACAGAAAGACTAGGCACATGCACCACTCACTACCCCCTGGTGAAATGGCCACAACAGGCCAAAAAAACGAAAATCACAGAAAAATCAGCACAATCCCAAGCCATCCAGCCCCTCCATGATGTTTAAATTCAAGACAACCCACAGAAAGACTAGGCCCATGCACCACTCACTACCCCTGGGAATAATGGATGAAAGCTAGGCAAAATGGGTGCAGGCCTGAGAACACTGCCAGCATTCAAAATGGCCCCCTCCCTCAAAACACATGGCCAGGGCCTGTAGCAGCACTCAAAATGGCCCCCAACCACATGGCCTGTCCACAACAGGCCAAAAAAACGAAAATCACAGAAAAATCAGCACAATCCCAAGCCATCCAGCCCCTCCATGATGTTTAAATTCAAGACAACCCACAGAAAGACTAGGCACATGCACCACTCACTACCCCCTGGTGAAAAGGCCACAACAGGCCAAAAAAACGAAAATCACAGAAAAATCAGCACAATCCCAAGCCATCCAGCCCCTCCATGATGTTTAAATTCAATACAACCCACAGAAAGAATAGGCCCATGCACCACTCACTACCCCTGGGCATAATGGATGAAAGCTAGGCAAAATGGGTGCAGGCCTGAGAACACTGCCTGCATTCAAAATGGCCCCCTCCCTCACAGCACATGGCCAGGGCCTGTAGCAGCACTCAAAATGTCCCCCAACCACATGGCCTGTCCACAACAGGCCAAAAAAACGAACATCACAGAAAAATCAGCACAATCCCAAGCCATCCAGCCCCTCCATGATGTTTAAATTCACGACAACCCACAGAAAGACTAGGCACATGCACCATTCACTACCCCCTGGTGAAAAGGCCACAACAGGCCAAAAAAAACGAAAATCGCAGAAAAATCAGCACAATCCCAAGCCATCCAGCCCCTCCATGATGTTTAAAATTCAAGACAACCCACAGAAAGACTAGGCACATGCACCACTCACTACCCCTGGGCATAATGGATGAAAGCTAGGCAAAATGGGTGCAGGCCTGAGAACACTGCCTGCATTCAAAATGGCCCCATCCCTCACAGCACATGGCCAGGGCCTGTAGCAGCACTCAAAATGGCCCCCAACCACTTGGCCTGTCCACAACAGGCCAAAAAAACGAAAATCACAGAAAAATCAGCACAATCCCAAGCCATCCAGACCCTCCATGATGTTTAAATTCAAGACAACCCACAGAAAGACTAGGCCCATGCACCACTCACTACCCCAGGTGAAAAGGCCACAACAGGCCAAAAAAACGAAAATCACAGAAAAATCAGCACAATCCCAAGCCATCCAGCCCCTCCATGATGTTTAAATTCAAAACACCCCACAGAAAGACTCAGTGCACCCACCACTGAGTACCCCTGGGCAAAAGGCCCCAAAACAGCCCAAAAATCGAAAATTCCAAAATTGTAGTTGCAGCAACTGTAATGCCCCAAACAAACTTACTTGTGAAATTTCTAATCCAAAAGTGATCCAAAGAAAGTCAAAAAGGCCTCAAATCCAAATATCCAGCAGCATCCACAAAAAGTAATCCTTCCAGCTCCAGATCCAAATGAAAAGGGACCAGGAGATGGACAAAGCACTGGGAGGAGCCTGCTGGACAGGAACAGGAAGTTGAAGACTGTGGGGCACTTCCTTCCTCCCACCCCCCCTCCCCAAAATGGACTCCTCGCAAAAAAAGTGCAGGCAAATGTCAACCTGAGGAGTTATTCAGATAAAAATCATCATTTCCAGAAGGTTTATGCTGCTTGCTGGTGGATTTCTTGTGCAGAATTGCAAATTTTGTATTTTCGCGAGTGCGAGATTGTTGCTGCTCGAAGCATCTCCAAGCTCGCAATTACGAAGTACCGCGATACGTGATCATGGCGTACTCGCGTTGACAAACTCTCGCTGTACAAGTTGGCAAGCCGCGATTACGTAATCGCGCTTGCCAAATTCCCGCGGGATCCCGCAGCAAGATCCAAAATGGCGCAGCACTCGCAAAATATCAAGAAAAATAACTCGGCAAACGATGAATGACCGGAAGTAAATGCCGCACGCCGCAAAATTGTATCACCAAGAAAAAAAAAAATCCGCTGCGTGCAAATTTGCGGATTTTGCGGGAAATTCGTGAATCTCGCGAATTGCCAATTTATCGAAAATCCGCAAAATCCGCGAGCGGAACGGATTTTACGCCAATGCTTACCACTGACGCCAAAGTGGCAGGGTATGTGGTGGGGAAAATCCATCAACCCCTTGAAAGGGAGGTCAGGAATAGGATGAGTGGAGAATGCCGATTTTTATTTTTAACTGTTTTGGAAGTGGTACTAGGCTCTCTCTTACACATGGAAAGAAGGGAGCACAGTGTGCTTGTTAAAATACCCCTCACACACTAAAAAAACGTTAGTGTCATGCTTCATCATAGGGGTCTTCCCGTCCCTATAGCGGGACGGGGCGTGCTACGACCAGACGAAATACGCGGGAGCACTTTAAGATGTGACAGAGGCTATGTGTAGGTGCATGGGTATCAGTGAGAGTGTAGGGACCTAACACTAGTGAGTGTGCAAAAAGTGAAAAAATGAAAAAAGTTTAAAAATTACCTGGCTTAGTAGAAAAAAACAGATTTATTAACTTCTCTAGCTGGGAACATTAAGAAGGGGTTGTGTGGTAGAGCATTAGCTACTACCTAGTCGACATGTTTCGTAAGCAGTCCCCTACTGCTTACTCATCAGGACCATATAGCGATCCCTACTAATTACTACTCAGTTCTATGAGGTTGTGCCTACTGTCCTACAAACAACCAGCAAAAATAAGCTGGCTGTTTGGGCTTCGGGGCATGAGTTGGCCCAGGTGAAGCAGAAAAAATTGACCTGATGTGGTCTCTGTAAAAGAAAAGGGAAGAGAAAAACCAACATAAATGCGTGAATAAGCATTCTGATCTGAATGATAATACAGACAGACAATTATATACCACATTGTATTACTACATGAGAATCAACATGTAGATGTTATGTGTCTCTCGACACCAAATGTCTGTCGTTTGAAACTTATAGTGGCTTCACACTGTGGGTTCCACTATCATCTCATCACACACACCGACATTCGTGACTCCATGCATTTCCAGCGAACTAGCAAATGAAAGGGAAAAGGGGGGACCTCCTTCGCAATATTATCTTGACAAATAATCAGGGTATCGGTAAAAAACCAAGGCTTGTCAGAGAAATCAATACATACTTATCTCAATTTTTGTCATCGCCCCATGAGTTTGCAGGCGAGGGGTATTCTGCGCAGTTTACTATGAGGAACAAAACCTCGTGTTAATCGTTTCAGAGTCAGCGAGATATTGTTTGCTAACTCTGCTCCTGTGACCCGTTTTTGGAGACTCGAGGTCAGAGTCTATTACTCACATGTCTGCCAGAGAAAGAAATCATTGTTCCTACCCCCGTGCTCCTCCGAGGATAGCCGGGCTCGAGTGTTGGTTTGTTATTAAAAGCCCTGCAGTTCCACGTTGTCATCGGTGTGGGTGCCGCCTACCGAGTAACGCTAGAGCGTTAACTTCTCAAGATGGCCGCACGTTTGTGGCGCGATCAGAGAGCAAAAGCGGTAGTCTTTCCGCTGTTTCTATTTACTTCGTCTTGTTATTGCACAGGGTGATAATATCATAAGATCTGATTCGAAATGTGATTGTATTTGCAAAATGATCAATTAAAATATTCATACTGATGCAAATGTATTATTTGGAATGAATTTTCTGTGCACGAGGGATCTTCATAGTGGCGGCCTCCACCCTCCAATGTTAAAAACTAGAAAATGTAGAGGCAGGGGGGGGGGATGTCTATCAGAGAAAGTGGGGACAGAGTGCCATTACAGTAGGCGTGGGCGGAAAATCCGTTCCGCTCGCGGATTTTGCGGATTTTCGGGAAATCCGCAATCCGCGAGATTTGCGAATTTCCTGCAAAATCCGCAAATCCGCGAGCAGCGGATTTTGCTCGCACTGCTCGCACTGTTCGCGTGAGTTCGCGCCCCGCGAATAAGTGCGAAATTGCAGAAATACGATCTAAGCAAAACTGAAAGTAACTACTTACCAGGTTCAAAAGTTCAGGCACATCATTAGTAGCCATTTCCTGTAGTGCTTCCTGAGGGGCCCCTCCAGAGTTCAGTTGCCAGTTGAAACTATTATGTGACCCTGCTCTGAACCTCAGAATAGTTACACATATGCCACAAAGGTCCTGAATTACAGCTAAGGGAGACAAGCAGGAGCCAGGCTGGAAGTTAAAATCCATTAATCAGCCCCTAATTCATTATGGTCAGTTGGGGAAGGGCAGGTGTTGTAACTAATTTTGCAACAATGAAAGCACTTAGCAAGTGCAAAAGATCACTAATCAGGGCGCACTAAGGAAGCAGGTGCCAGCTAAAAAAATATTCTGTGACACATTAATCAGCCCCAAATTAATTCAGGTCACTTGAGGCAGGGAAGGTGTGCTTTGCTTTGCCGAAAATAATGTACACTGGACAACCAGAGGGTGTGGTGATGAAACAGAGGGTGGCATGGGTGGGCCAGAGGGTGGCATGAGTAGTCAGAGAGTGGCAGTGGTGACAGAGAGTGGCAGTGATGAAGAAGAGTGTCCCAAACAGGTTGGACACGTAGAAACAACAAGTTCGCAAAACTTGCGACCCGACAGGTAAGTTCGCAAATTGCGAAATTGTAAAAACCCTCGCGAACTGGCAGAAACACGGGCGAACACAAAAAAAAAAAAAAATCCGCAAATTCGCGGGAATTCGCGGATTTTGCGGATTGCGAGTTCGCAAATCCGCAAATTCGCGGATTGCCAATCCGCAAAATCCGCTCATGCCTGCATTACAGCTGGCTCCAGGGTATGTCGTCACTGCTGATGAAAGATTTCTACTAGAAAAGGAACAGAGATGGGTGTTCCGCATTCAGTCGCACAAAAACGGGATGAACGACGACATACCCTGGAGCCAGCTGTAATGGCACTCTGTCCCCACTTTCTCTGATAGACATCCCCCCCCCCGCCTCTACATTTTCTAGTTTTTAACATTGGAGGGTGGAGGCCGCCACTATGAAGATCCCTCGTGCACAGAAAATTCATTCCAAATAATACATTTGCATCGGTATGAATATTTTAATTGATCATTTTGCAAATACAATCACATTTCGAATCAGATCTTATGATATTATCACCCTGTGCAATAACAAGATGAAGTAAATAGAAACAGCGGAAAGACTACCGCTTTTGCTCTCTGATCGCGCCACAAACGTGCGGCCATCTTGAGAAGTTAACGCTCTAGCGTTACTCGGTAGGCGGCACCCACACCGATGACAACGCGGAACTGCAGGGCTTTTAATAACAAACCAACACTCGAGCCCGGCTATCCTCGGAGGAGCACGGGGGTAGGAACAATGATTTCTTTCTCTGGCAGACATGTGAGTAATAGACTCCGACCTCGAGTCTCAAAAAACGGGTCACAGGAGCAGAGTTAGCAAACAATATCTCGCTGACTCTGAAACGATTAACACGAGGTTTTGTTCCTCATAGTAAACTGCGCAGAATACCCCTCGCCTGCAAACTCATGGGGCGATGACAAATATTGAGATAAGTATGTATTGATTTCTCTGACAAGCCTTGGTTTTTTACCGATACCCTGATTATTTGTCAAGATAATATTGCGAAGGAGGTCCCCCCTTTTCCCTTTCATTTGCTAGTTCGCTGGAAATGCATGGAGTCACGAATGTCGGTGTGTGTGATGAGATGATAGTGGAACCCACAGTGTGAAGCCACTATAAGTTTCAAACGACAGACATTTGGTGTCGAGAGACACATAACATCTACATGTTGATTCTCATGTAGTAATACAATGTGGTATATAATTGTCTGTCTGTATTATCATTCAGATCAGAATGCTTATTCACGCATTTATGTTGGTTTTTCTCTTCCCTTTTCTTTTACAGAGACCACATCAGGTCAATTTTTTCTGCTTCACCTGGGCCAACTCATGCCCCGAAGCCCAAACAGCCAGCTTATTTTTGCTGGTTGTTTGTAGGACAGTAGGCACAACCTCATAGAACTGAGTAGTAATTAGTAGGGATCGCTATATGGTCCTGATGAGTAAGCAGTAGGGGACTGCTTACGAAACATGTCGACTAGGTAGTAGCTAATGCTCTACCACACAACCCCTTCTTAATGTTCCCAGCTAGAGAAGTTAATAAATCTGTTGTTTTCTACTAAGCCAGGGAATTTTTAAACTTTTTTCATTTTTTCACTTTTTGCACACTCACTAGTGTTAGGTCCCTACACTCTCACTGATACCCATGCACCTACACATAGCCTCTGTCACATCTTAAAGTGCTCCCGCGTATTTCGTCTGGTCGTAGCACGCCCCGTCCTGTTATAGGGGTGGGAAGACCCCTATGATGAAGCATGACACTAACGTTTTTTTAGTGTGTGAGGGGTATTTTAACAAGCACACTGTGCTCCCATCTTTCCATGTGTAAGAGAGAGCCTAGTACCACTTCCAAAACAGTTAAAAATAAAAATCGTCATTTTTTCACTTTTTTTGATAGAATCTCTTTGGTTGAACAAGTCTTGCTTTGGAGGGTGATTCTGTCAGTACCTCTACGCTTCCCTTTTTTGGTTTGGAATGAGTGGAGAATGCCCCAGGCCCTCCCTGAAGGGGATGGTGGCACACATGCCTGAAATTGATGAGAAACTATGTACCTTTTTCTCTAAGTATATGAGGGATCCCAAGAAAGGAATTGATAGGTCTTGGATGTGGTAGGGCCCTTGACCTAATTTATTCAATTGGCGGAGAGTTCCAAAGAGTCAGGATCCCCTTTGTCCACGGATATTGTGGCTGGTTGGGTGCACTACCCTAAACCATAAAACACTACCCTCTCCACTACCCAAACACCACTGCACTACCCTCAACCCTAAAACACTACCCCCAGCATGACACCCTACACTACCCAAACGTAACTGCACTATCCTAAACCCTAAAACACTACCCCCAGCACGCCCCCCTACACTACCCAAACACCACTGGACTACCCTAAACCCTAAAGCACTACCTCCAGAACGACTCCCTTCACTACCCAAACACCACTGCACTACACTGAACCCTAAATCTACCCCCAGCATGACCTCCCACACTACACAAACACCACTGGACTACCCTAACCCCTATAATACTACCCCCAGCATGACCCCCTAAACTACCCAAACATCACTGCACTACCCTAAACCCTAAAACACTAACCCCAGCATGACCCCTACACTACCCAAACACCACTGCACTATCCTATACCCTAAAACACAACCCCCTACACTACATAAACACAACTGCACTACCCTAAACCCTAAAACACTACCCACAGCATGACCCCCTACACTACACAAACACCACTGCACTACCCTAAACCCTAAAACACTACCCTGTACACTACACAAACACCACTGCACTACCATAAACCCTAAAATACTACCCCCGGCATGGCCCCCTACACTACACAAACACCACTGCACTACCATAAACCCCCTATATAATACAAACACCACTGCACTACTCTAAACCCTAAAACACTACCCCCAGCATGACCCCCTCACAACACAAACACTACTGCACGAACCCTAAACCCTAAATCTACCCCCAACACGATCACGTACACTACCCAAACACCACTGCCATACCCTAAACCCTAAAACACTACCCCCAGCATGAACCCCTTACACTACCCAAACACCACTGCACTACCCTAAACCCTAAAACACGACCCAAGCACTATCACCTACCCTACCCAAATACCACTGTACTACCATAAACCCTAAAACACTACCCCCAGCACAACCCCTACACTACACAAACACCACTGCACCACCCTAAACCCTAAAACACTACCCCCAGCATGACTCCCTACACTACCCAAACACCACTGAACTACCCTAAACCCTAATTCTACCCCAGCACGACCCCCTACACTACCAAAACACCACTGCACTACCCTAAAACATAAAACACTACCCCAGCACAACCCCCAACACTACACAACCACCACTGCACTACCCTAAACCCTAAAACACTACAACAAGCATGACCCCTATACTACTCAAACACCACTGCACTACTCTAAACCCTAAAACACTACATAAGCAGGACCCCCTACACTACCCATACACCACTGCACTATCCTAAACCCTAAAACACTCCCTCCAGCATGACCCCCTACACTACAGCACTACCCTCAACCCTAAAACACTACCCAAACACCACTGCATTAACCTAAACCCTAGAAAAGAAAGCCCCACCCCATGCCCAATCCCCCTTACCTCTCACGCCTCATGGTTCCTCTCTCCTCGTGGTTCCTGCTTCGCGTCGTCTCTGAGGAGCGGTGCACATCGTTGTGAGGAAACGGAACAGCATCTGTTTCCTTACAACAACGTGGATCGTCTACATGTTTTTTAGAACTCAGGGTCATTTAACATAAATACCTTTACAACAAAATTCATTGTAAAGGCATGCGTGGTAAATGAGCATGCATTCTAAAAAAATGCATAGTAATAACTTCGCAATGTACAACACATGTGTGGCAATGCATGCGTTGTTATGGTATCACAAAGTAAAAAAGTTGTTGTAACGGCTGTTTACCCATCGAAGCTGGCCCTGTTCTTCAGTGAGACATTTAATTGGTTAATTAGGAGGAAGGAATGTGGTTCTTTACCGAAGAAGTGCATTCCCGGCTGTTGTATTATGAAAGTGTCCGCGTGGCGTGGTTTCACTTCCAGTGAGAGAGTGGAAGAGTCTGTTTGGATCTAAAGGAGTTTTGTTGTTCGACTGAGCCGGCGCAACATGTCATCAGAAAACATAGCTAATGGAAAGCGTCCTCCCTGAAGTGTGGAGCAGTGCCATGAGAGGTCAACGAGTGTGCGTCCCACCGCAGTATTACCGTACCGCATGACCCATGTGCCGCCTCCAGGGTACGGGAGCAAAAAGCGGCATCGCAGGTCCTCTTGAAGACCATTGTAGCACTAATTTTACATTTTGGTTCCAGGGCATTTTAACTTCGTTGTTCCTGCCAGATACAAAGAGAAGATCCTGAGTTACTCAGTGCCCTCGTTACCTTTTTTGTGGGTTGTTGTGCTTGTCACTTCGCTGCCCCGCCGGTGCACACAACTGGGCACCCACACCTTGTGTGCCATCTGCAGGGCCTCTGCCCTCGAATCACTGGTTTTGGTTTCTGGAGTGGCAACATAAACAGTTGCTCTCAAAGGACTAGCCTGAACACTTAGGTGAATATCCCCTGCACCAGCATTCCAAGAAATTCTTTCCTAGCTCTCCCACGTCGTCGAGGACGTCATTATAGCACGGCTCCTCTTGCGACACCGTATGACATCATGGGAGCCATAATGAAATGAAATGAAATGAATGAAACTTATATAGCGCACGACTTACCCTGGGGCATCTCAGCGCTTGCTTAGGGAACCCGTCCTGGTATTCCCCTGTGAGATAACCCTGGCAGGGTATCCACAAGGTGAAAGCCAGGCATCCCACCGCGAGGGGCCGTTGTGGAGATTAAGCAAGCTATTGCCCAGAGTCGCAGAATGTGAACCTGTGAGTCGAGAAGGCACCGGAGCGAGAATTAACGAGTCCGTGGAATTTTGAGCCCAAGACCCGCCGAGGCGGGGAATTGAACCCTGGTCCAGGACCGAACTCAAGTTCCAGGTCTGCCGCCTCTAACCCCTGAGCCACACTTCTCCACCCGCCTCTAACCCCTGAGCCACACTTCTCCACATAAGAGAACCTCGTCGGCATGCTGACGTCAGTTCCACCCATTTTTTCCGTGCCACCGAGGCAAACAGGTGGACCAAGACATTTTCACATGTATACATAGTTTAATAAATATATATATATATATTGATTGAAAAACCCATAGGTTTCACGCACGTTATAGTTAAAAATTAGCATTTAAAAAACCTTAGAAATTCACTGAAAAAAACATAGGTTTCAGGCCAAAAAAACGAAAATCACAGAAAAATCAGCACAATCCCAAGCCATCCAGCCCTTCCATGATGTTTAAATTCAAGACAACCCACAGAAAGACTAGGCCCATGCACCACTCACTACCCTGGGTGAAAAGGCCACAACAGGCCAAAAAAACGAAAATCACAGAAAAATCAGCACAATCCCAAGCCATCCAGCCCCTCCATGATGTTTAAATTCAAAACACCCCACAGAAAGACTCAGTGCACCCACCACTGAGTACCCCTAGGCAAAAGGCCCCAAAACAGCCCAAAAATCGAAAATTCCAAAATTGTAGTTGCAGCAACTGTAATGCCCCAAACAAACTTACTTGTGAAATTTCTAATCCAAAAGTGATCCAAAGAAAGTCAAAAAGGCCTCAAATCCAAATATCCAGCAGCATCCACAAAAAGGAATCCTTCCAGCTCCAGATCCAAATGAAAAGTGACCAGGAGATGGACAAAGCAGTGGGAGGAGACTGCTGGACAGGAACAGGAAGTTGAAGACTGTGGGGCACTTCCTTCCTCCCACCCCCCCTCCCCAAAATGGACTCCTCGCAAAAAAAGTGCAGGCAAATGTCAACCTGAGGAGTTATTCAGATAAAAATCATCATTTCCAGAAGGTTTATGCTGCTTGCTGGTGGATTTCTTGTGCAGAATTACAAATTTTGTATTTTTGCGAGTGCGAGATTGTTGCTGCTCGCCGCATCTCCAAGCTCGCAATTGCGAAGTACCGCGATACGTGAACACGGCGTACTCGCGTTGACAAACTCTCGCTGTACAAGTTGGCAAGCCGCGATTACGTAATCGCGCTTGCCAAATTCCCGCGGGATCCCGCAGCAAGATCCAAAATGGCGCAGCACTCGCAAAATATCAAGAAAAAAAACTCGGCAAACGATGAATAACGGGAAGTAAACGCCGCGCGCCGCAAAATTGTATCACCAAGAAAAAAAAAATCCGCTGCGTGCGAATTTGCGGATTTTGCGGGAAATTCGCGAATCTCGCGGATTGCGAATTAACCGAAAATCCGCAAAATCCGCGAGCGGAACGGATTTTACGCCCATGCTTACCACTGACGCCAAAGTGGCAGAGTATGTGGTGGGGAAAATCCATCAACCCCTTGAAAGGGAGGTCAGGAATAGGATGAGTGGAGAATGCCCCAGGCCCTCCCTGAAGGGGATGGTGGCACACATGCCTGAAATTGATGAGAAACTATGTACCTTTTTCTCCAGGTATATGAGGGATCCCAAGAAAGGAATTGATAGGTCTTGGATGTGGTAGGGCCCTTGACCTAATTTATTCAATTGGCGGAGAGTTCCAAAGAGTCAGGATCCCCTTTGTCCACGGATATTGTGGCTGGTTGGGTGCACTACCCTAAACCATAAAACACTACCCTCTCCACTACCCAAACACCACTGCACTACCCTAAACCATAAAACACTACCCCCAGCATGACACCCTACACTACCCAAACGTAACTGCACTATCCTAAACCCTAAAACACTACCCCCAGCACGCCCCCCTACACTACCCAAACACCACTGGACTACCCTAAACCCTAAAGCACTACCTCCAGAACGACTCCCTTCACTTCCCAAACACCACTGCACTACACTGAACCCTAAATCTACCCCCAGCATGACCTCCCACACTACACAAACACCACTGGACTACCCTAACCCCTATAATACTACCCCCAGCATGACCCCCTAAACTACCCAAACATCACTGCACTACCCTAAACCCTAAAACACTAACCCCAGCATGACCCCTACACTACCCAAACACCACTGCACTATCCTATACCCTAAAACACGACCCCCTACACTACATAAACACAACTGCACTACCCTAAACCCTAAAACACTACCCACAGCATGACCCCCTACACTACACAAACACCACTGCACTACCCTAAACCCTAAAACACTACCCTCTACACTACACAAACACCACTGCACTACCCTAAACCCTAAAATACTACCCCCGGCATGGCCCCCTACACTACACAAACACCACTGCACTACCATAAACCCCCTATATAATACAAACACCACTGCACTACTCTTAACCCTAAAACACTACCCCCAGCACGACCCCCTCACAACACAAACACTACTGCACGAACCCTAAACCCTAAATCTACCCCCAACACGACCACGTACACTACCCAAACACCACTGCCTTACCCTAAACCCTAAAACACTACCCCCAGAATGAACCACTTACACTACCCAAACACCACTGCACTACCCTAAACCCTAAAACACGACCCCAGCACTATCACCTACCCTACCCAAATACCACTGTACTACCATAAACCCTAAAACACTACCCCCAGCACAACCCCTACACTACACAAACACCACTGCACCACCCTAAACTCCAAAACACTACCCCCAGCATGACTCCCTACACTACCCAAACACCACTGAACTACCCTAAACCCTAATTCTACCCCAGCACGAGCCCCTACACTACCAAAACACCACTGCACTACCCTAAAACATAAAACACTAGCCCAGCACAACCCCCAACACTACACAACCACCACTGCACTACCCTAAACCCTAAAACACTATAACCAGCATGACCCCCTATACTACTCAAACACCACTGCACTACTCTAAACCCTAAAACACTACATAAGCAGGACCCCCTACACTACCCATACACCACTGCACTATCCTAAACCCTAAAACACTCTCCCCAGCATGACCCCCTACACTACAGCACTACCCTCAACCCTAAAACACTACCCAAACACCACTGCATTACCCTAAACCCTAGAAAAGAAACCCCCACCCCATGCCCAATCCCCCTTACCTCTCACGCCTCATGGTTCCTCTCTCCTCGTGGTTCCTGCTTTGCGTCGTCTCTGAGGAGCGGTGCACATCGTTGTGAGGAAACGGAACAGCATCTGTTTCCCTACAACGGCGTGGATCGTCTACATGTTTTTAGAACTCAGGGTCATTTAACATAAATACCTTTACAACAAAATTCATTGTAAAGGCATGCGTGGTAAATGAGCATGCATTCTAAAAAAATGCATAGAAATAACTTCGCAATGTACAACACATGTGTGGCAATGCATGCGTTGTAATGGTATCACAAAGTAAAAAAGTTGTTGTAACGCTGTTTACCCATCGAAGCTGGCCCTGTTCTTCAGTGAGACATTTAATTGATTAATTAGGAGGAAGGAATGTGGTTCTTTACCGAAAAGTGCATTCCCGGCTGTTGTATTGTGAAAGTGTCCGCGTGGCGTGGTTTCACTTCCAGTGAGAGAGTGGAAGAGTCTGTTTGGATCTAAAGGAGTTCTGTTGTTCGACTGAGCCGGTGTTCTAACTAGATGATCTCCCCCGTCGGTTTGATCTCCCCCTACGTCAGAGGGGATATTAAACATACAGCTCGAAGCTAACTGTCTCCTCTTCCCCGTCGGTTTGATCTCCCCCTGTCAGAAGGGAGATTACAATTACAGCCTTAAGCTAACTAGCTCCGCTCCCGTAGTTTTGGTCTCCCCCTACGGGGCTCACAAATACAGCTATAAGCTACTTTTTTTGCCTGGTCCTATGTCCATGCCTCCCGTGGCATGTGTAAAGTTGGCATATATTTATTAATTTATTTATTTTATGAGGTGTTTATTTTTTATAGCGCGGACTTTACCCGAAGGTGTCAGAGGGCTTCACAAAAGGAACAGATCTGATACATGAGGAGAACATTAGAGTGAACAAATTACAAAAGCAGACATTAAGTTTCATGAGGCAAAAGTGACAATTGTGAGCAAACAAAATACAAGAGGAAGCAAAAGGTGCATTACATGAGGAAAAAGTGACGTGTGCTGGTTTTCAAAAGCGTACTAAGTACAAGTTTTGGTATAATACTGAAATATATGGCAAACACAAGAACAAACGTTACGTAGGCAATGGTGGCACTTGTGCAAGTATCTAAAGCAAACAAAATGTATGAGGTAGCAAACAGTGTTACAAGAGAAAAGTGACGTACGCTTGTTAGAAAAGAGTACCAAACACAGGTAGAAGGATAAAACTGCAATGAATGGCAGACACTCCAACCACAAGAACACACTGGGAAGGCACTTCCAAAGTCATGGAGAAAAGGATACTCTATAATGGAGGGTCTTCCTTCAGAAAATATAGAGGGTGTGAATTACATTTGGAAGTGTCTTTGAAGGAGGAGTACTTTGAGGGCAGTTTTGAAGGCCTGGGGGGAGGTGGTGGTCCGAAGCTGCGGCGGAAGTGAGTTCCAGATTCTCACTGCGTTGCCTGAAAAGGATTGGGCCATCGATCTTTCCTTCTTTGAAAATGGGATGATCAAGCAGTACATTTTCCGCATTACATGATGGTCTAGAGCCTCCAGAGAGTTTCAGTTTATTCGCCAGCTAGCGAGGAGAGGAGGAGTTCAAGGCTTTGTGTGTGATACAGGCTGTCTTGTAGATAGATCATGCCTCAATGGGAAGCCAGCAGAGGGTGGATAGCATGAGAGTGATGTGGTCGCTTCTTTTGGCCCCATAAATGAAGCGAGCTGCTGAATGGAGAACAGATTTAAGGGGGGACAGGTGGGATTTGGGGAGGCCAGTGAGAAGAGAATTGCAGTAGTCCAGTCTGGAGCGGACCAGCGATTGGACCAGGGTTTTGAGGTCTTGCTCCGTGAATAAGCGACAAATTCCCCAAAGAAAGCACAGTTGGTATCGAGCAGACTTTGCAATGGAGTTGTTGTGGGAGATTAGATTGAGTTTTTGTCAAGTATGACACCCAGGGATTTGCGCTGTCGACAATGATGGGTGTATTGTTAAGTAGATTCATCTGATCCATCCATGATTGAACCGGGGGAGGAGAGAGTGGGGAGGAGAGGAGGGGGAATTCAGTTTTGGGGGTATTCAGAATCAGTTGATGTGTTCACATCCAGTTTTGAATGGAGTCCAGAGTAGAGCTTAGGACGGAGAGAACGTGAGTGGAGGCAACCTTGTGGTAGATTTCAGTGTCGACTGCGTAGAGATGATAGTGGACCCCGGATTTGCTTAGGAGATCTCCCAGTGGTTCTAAATAGAGATTGAACAGCGTGGGTGCAAGTATAGAGCCTTGAGGAACACCTTGACCTACTGCCAAAGGAGATGATAGACTGTTGGCTATTTTGATCATTTGGCATCTATCAGAGAGGAAGGAAGCAAACCATTTAAGCACAGTGCCCTCCAAGCCCATTCTCTGTTGAAGAGTGATGAGGAGAGTGTTGTGATTGACAGTGTCAAAAGCTGCAGAAAGGTCAAGAGAATTAGAAGACAATAATTGTGAATATATTTTCGTATGTAGCATATGCATACGGTAAAAGAAAATTTTTGTTTTCACCAATTCTTTGGTTTCTGAAGAATTTTTAGATTTTGACAAAGTAGTATTTTTTGTTAGAATACCAAAATGTTTTATACATATATTTATACCTACATATATATCACAATACTTATAACAATGAGAAAGATGAATCCAGCAAAGTACAATTAATATGCTATTTGTTGATAAATTGTGTACTCCTACTTTTGCGCTCCACTGCCTTCAACCTATTTGCTCCAAAAACCTAAGGAGGGGGCTTTCAAGCTATGCAACTACATGTCTGAATCATGGTTGCATCTTCTTTTTTGTTATCCCGCCCTTGACGCTGCCAGAAGACTTATTTTAAAACCCTTATATTTAAAAGGGGGTATCAGTACATCTTGGGAGGCATCTGCTCTCTGCTTTACTTCCCCAGATATTCAAGTGCTTGCATGGTCTGGAAAATATGTGAGCCTCCTGGACAGTCTGCTTTCACCCTCTTCTGTCCGCACCCTATCATTTCCCCTCCTCTCCCCAAAAACTCATCACCAACTATATTTGCACTTTGCCATAGCGTCTCTGTACCAAACTATTTTATCCTTGGTTTTGGAAACCAGTTACAAGATTACAATAGTAACCACAATACTGCTTCGTCACTAATATGTGTATCAATTTAAATATTGATGGTTTGCTTTGTTTATGCTTTTTAACGTTGTAACAGCGCTATGATGACATTTTATTGCATTAGTTTTAATCAACTGTGCTAATTTAATAAACTAGACTGCCATTCATTTGATCATTTGAATTTTTTTTAAAGCACTTATAAGTCTAGCGTGAAGCACTATGTACAGATTGTAACATTTGTATTTTAACGCCTTTGCTGCTCGGGCCTTTCCCGCAACCCCTTGCTCAGCTTTATTTTGTTTATTTGTGGTAGTTTGCACTTAGGCCCCTGTAACTTTTTGTCCACATAAGGTTTTTTTGGGATATTCAAGTTTATTGGTGTTTTTGAGAACAAATCACAAAAAATAATGGCAGCACAATCAGACACGACGTAGAGATAAATTACATTGGGAAGAAGGACGACTGATACTCGTACTACACTTTGGGAATGAATAAAGCACTTGCATGTAAACAATCTTATACAAGACGCATTTGCGCCCCTCAGGGCACCAAGTTGAACCATTTGCCCCATATCTTACCAAAAAGCTTGGGACGGCCCCGGGCCTCAAAGAGTGGTTCCTGCTGAGTTCCGCACCAATCCACTCCCTGTCTCCATGTCCGCATAGTAGGTGGCTTGGCCTGAGACCAAAGCGCCGCTATATCGCATTTTGCCACCGCCACTGCCGTTCCGAGGATGCGCTTATCTGTCCGAACACCATAGAGACCCTCTAACAAACTCAGGATGAGGCGTAGGGGTCATGGAGAACCTCCCATCCCAAGGTCTGTGTAAGCTCTAGCGCTACCCCTGCCGCCCATAATGGTGCAAGAGCGGGGCATTGCCATGTCATGTGGTAGAAGTCCGCAGGAGCGTGGTTGCATCACGCGCAGGATGGGGATGGCCGAGTACGGGCGCTGTATAGGCGCGCTGGGGTGAGGTATGCAATGTGGAGGTAGTAAAGTTGGACTAGACGCAGCTTGGAGGAGGTCTTCAGTGTCTTAAGAGCCATAAGGGCCTCCTTCCAGTCCACTTCCTCTAGGGGGCCCAGCCATCCATCCCAGCGGCACGCATCAGGTCCAGGGATGCAGGGCCATTCCAGGAGGGAGGTGGGAGATGGAATGCATGTTTGGAGGGCATGCCTTAGCTGTAAATATTTGTAAAATTGGGAGGAGTGGAGGGTGTGGCGGTGTTGTAATTCTGCAAACAATCTAATGTAGTCCCCTACCCAGACATCTCCCAGCAAGAAAATCCCGATGTGGTCCCATCAGCGGAAGTCTCGGAGTGACAAGACCTCCTCCAGCCAAACACCACTCCACAGAGACGTCTGCCTGATGAGCTTCCGGTCCCATTTCGTGTGGCGTAAGGCCGTCCGCCAGGCCATAAGTACCGTTCGGGTGATGGGGGTGAGGGCTTGTGGCACGGGTGTCCCAAAAGGTAGGCTTGGAGCTGCGGGAAATCCATTGACTGGAGTTCCACCCGGTACGCTGAATCGGACCAGTCGCCCGCGAACCAGTCATGGATCACAATGAGCTTCGTGGCCAGGTAGTAAATGTGAAGATTGTTTTCCCCCATCTTAGGGAGGTATGCAGCACTGCACCAGAGACAATCGTGACCTCCCGCCACCCCACAGAGACCGGGTAAGGGCTATTTCTCGGAACCAACTCCCTGGGAGATGAAGGGTGATATTCTGTAGAATGTATAACAAACGGGGTAGGACCATCATTTTAAAAAGGGCGCTCCTGCCGAGGGGAGGGATTGCCACTTCTTCAGTTCCGCCTTGGCTTTAATGACCAGGGGCTTGATGTTCAGGGCCCATTCGAGGTCTGGGAGGAGTACGGCCCACACCCCCAAGTACTTAAACAACTGCCTGCGTAGGGGGATGGTCATTTGCCAGTCGAAGCACTCCCGGATGCATGTAGGGGAACCAATGTGGACTTCGTCCGTTTGAGCCGGATGCCGGAGACACGTTCAAAGGCTAGGAGGGCCATGTTGGTCTCTGGTGGGAAGGACCCCTTGTCTACTATATGTTTGAACAGCTCCACTAAATGTGGGACCAGTGTTTCACAGAAAGTTGCATACTATTCTTGCGGGTAACCGTCGGGCCCGGGCGTTTTGCCGGAGTGCAACAGTGTAATGGCCCCGTGAATCTCTTCTGGGGTGAGGGGGAGATCAAGCTTCTCCAAGACCGTTTGGGGAAGACAGGGCAGGTGAGTCCCAGTCTCAAATAGCAAGTCAGCCAAGGTGGTCCTGGGAGGTCGGGCCGCATAAAGGGCAGCATAATAGACCGCGAAAGTTCAGGCGATAGCTTGGGAGGTGGCGTGGCAAGCCCCGGTTTCGTCACAGATCTCAGGGATAATGCGGTTGGCTTTAGGGTTGGACACTAAAAGACAGATTTACAAGCCCCTTACACCACTTTTTACTTGTTAAAAGTGAAGCAAAAGTGGCGCAAGGGGCTTGTAAATATGCCCCTAATTTGTGAACTAGTTTGCCGTTTTTATCGCCCCACCCATACACGCGTGCCACAGAGGAGCGCCAGAGCATTTTAGCGGACTCCAGTGAGATCTGGCAGATCTCTTCCCAGATCAATGTTAGCCGACAATCGGAGTTATCGCTGTCCACGCCCATCAGGGCCCCCTCCAACTGTGCTGCCTGGACCGCCAGCTGTATGAGTCAGGCGGTCTGCTCCGTGCGCTTCGCGTGGACCAAACCTCTAGCCACCCCTCGCATGGTGGCCTTGTTGGCCTCCCATAACGTCCCCGGCGAAGAGACCGAGCCTGTATTAGTCTTAAAGTAATGCCTCAGTTCCTGATAGAGTGACTCAACGAATTCCGCGTCCTGCAGAAACCAGGCGTTCATCTGCCATGCTGTACGGGTACCATTAGGGGGTTCCCAAGACGCAGGGAGATGGGGAGTGATCCGAGATGCCTCTCGGCAAAACAGAGGCCCCGGACATCAGTTGACAGTCTGGGGCAGGTAGTAGAAACAGATCGATGCAAGAGTGAGAGTGGTGGGCCGTTGATCTCTGAATATATTGTTTTCTGCGAGGGTTCCACACCCTTCAAGCATCACAAAGACCCAAAGAAGAGGACCAGTTATACAAGCGCTTAGCGAAGGCAAGGCGGGATGACAAAGGGGCACCTGTTGTGTTGTGCGAGGGTTGGAGGGTTGCAGAACAGCATTGAAACCCCCTCCGATGACCGTCAGACCCTGAGTAAAGGAGGAGACCATGAGTGTGAGACGGCGAAGGGCAGAGGCCATGGTGGTGGGGGAATGTAAGTACACAGGAGATTAACTGGGTTTCCCTCGATCTTGCCCGTCAGGGCCACGTGATGGCCCTGTGAGTCCGTCTCAGCCTGCGCCAGGGAAGGCCCTTCTGGAGCAGCATGACAACCCCCCGGGAACCCCGCGTAAAACCTGAATAATAGACCCTGTCGAACCCATACCGGTCGAGAAAATTGCATTGGGTGCCCAGCAGGTTTGTCTCTTGTAGGAACAAGACATCTGGTGTATGTTGCTGGTCGCTACAAAGGACAGCATTGCCTTTTAAGCTTTCTAGGAGGCCGTTGACGTTCCACGAGAGGATGTGGAGGGGTCTATGTAGGGTGGACGTCATCAGGGTGTAAAGTGCGTGGAAGAGGTAATGCAAGCTCAGAACAGCCCGGTTCCCAAGGAAAGAAACGTGTCATGGCTGGGGTCTTTGGGTAAAAGTTGTGCGTTCTGGTAAGGCTCATGTCATCGTCAGTAGCATACATGTGTGGGTAGCTACCAAGGAAAACAAGGAACAGCGGCCCATAGGCGGCTAAAAACAACAAACAATCGAGAGACAACGGTCTACCCACTCTCCCTTGCCCCCCAACTACCCCCACCCTACACTTCTGAAGACAAGGCATCTGTTGCCCTGAAAAGGAAAACATTCAAAACAACAACCCACTAGTGAATCTTAAATGCTAAGTTAAAATGGTTAACTGGACATGAACGTGGCAGAGATGTACCCCCATCCATATAGCTGGATAAGAGATTCATCAACAGCTGTAATTACTTTTAACACCTTGGCTGCTAGGGGTTTTCCCGCTGGGTGCTGGATCCTTTGTAATCCCATTGTTTGTGACAAAGCCAGCTCGTCATAAGCACAGGGCAGGTAAAGCCCATGACGAGCTGGCTTTGTCATCAGCACTGAAGGGGTTAAACTAATATGCATCGAGAAGTACACATAAGTTCAGGAACTGGAATAGGAAACAGTTCACCGAGCCGTGGTTACGGTGAAGATGGATTGCACCTACTATAGAGGTTGGCAAACAGTCATAAGTGTAGGTGCCATATTGGAAACAAAGCAAGAGTTCCTGTTTAGTCAGCAGTTCAAGCTCTCCCATCATCCCCGGATCCATGAAGCGCAGGGCTCCTAGTCAGGTCTGAGTCAGATAGGGAGGAGCACAAGGCCTTGGAGGGGTCCAGGACACGGCTCAAGTTAATCACAGAGTTAGTAGGGCTAGGAGTGGTGGACCTCTGAGTTGAAGCGTGTGAGGGAGGGCGCTGAGACTGTGCACCTGGTTAGCGGGATGCCTCCCCCGATGGTCGTTTTTCTTATGTGACCTAGTCCGGCGTCTTTGGGGCTTAGGCATGGTTGGGTGGGGCTGCGCGGGGACCAGCCGGGTTGGAGAGGGGGTTGGCCGATTCAGGAGGGGCTGGTCTTTCGTGAGCCGGGTCCATGCCGCCTGGGGGTTGTCAAACAAGAATGCCTTGTCTTGAAAGACCACCCTGAGCCGGGAAGAGAAGACCATATTGATGACCCAGGTTGCGGAGCTTCTGCTTCACCTCGTCATAGGTTTGACGTTGTGCTTGTACCTCAGGATGATGGGTCTGGCAGGAGCCCCCGGTGGAGGCTTAGGGGCCAGGGAGCAATGTGCCCACTGAACGGCGAACCAGGGTGAAGAGGACTCCTTGGGCATCCCTGAACGCACCCATTCTTCCACGAACGTGTCCGTGTGACCATGCTCCGTTCCTTCGGAAAAGCCTATGAGTCTCAGATTGTTCCTTCACGACCTGTTTTCGGCATCATCCACCCGTCGGTGGAGCTCTGAGGTCTGGGTCTGGAGGCGGGCCACCTGTGTTTTAAGTTGGCCAATGTCATCCTCCGCCGTGGAAATGCGGGATTCTGCCTCCATGATTCGTGCCGTGGCATTGCGCAGGTCTTGGTGGATAAGAGCCACATCCACCCTCACCTCGCCAATCTTATTCTCGGCGGAGGCCTGCGAGGCGCTTATCACCTGAAGGATGGTGGAGAGATCATCCACATAGGGGGCAGGGGCCTTGGATGCCCCACCTTCAGGATCCCGGTCCGACGTGGTAAATTGATCCATTGTGGTGTGGGCTGGAGGGGCAGTGTTCTGTAAGGTGCGAGTCCTTCCCATTGCCTCCAAGGATGGGATCTGACCTCGGCCTGGGCTGGGGGAGATAACAGCGGTCCTGCAGATGAGGAGGGGGTCAGGTCCGGGCACCCAGGACCACCCCAAGCCCACTATGAGCAGCGAGATGCATTTAGTGCCCCAGGGCCGGGTCTGCATGGAGCACACCAGTGGTAGGCTGCTGGGCCGGGTCAATTTGTATCTACAAAGACAAATCCCACGCTCGGACCCCCTGTCCGGCAGAGATGGCCTCTCTCCCGAGAGGGTAGCTTGAAATGAATAGGGGTTAGGGAGGAGCCAAGTTCTGTGGTGGGTCCGCCGCCGACACCGGTCAGCCGGAACAGAAGGGTCCCAGCTGTTCTCAGGGAGGCACTCTCCGACGAGGAGCATGGCGTATGAAGGAGGGAGAGTAGGCAACGAGGGAGCAGTAGAGGTGGCGGAGGCACCAACTGTAGCCCCCTGCTATGCCACCCGACTTTGTGGCCGGTTCCCACTCCCCAACCCCACTCACTGGTGGCTCTCACCCGTCCCAAGGCCCAGTCGCCCGACAGCAATAGTGAAGCTGTTGTGTCCTCGTGGGGTTAGGAGGTGTGATGGTTCATGCCCAAAGCAGCCCAAGCATCGGCTACCAGGGGGAGCCCGCCAGAGGCCGCAAAGATGGGGGGGGCCACAGCCCAATGCAACGCCTAACTCCAAGTGGTCCAGTAACTACAGGCCAGTGGCCGACAGTGAAGGGAACCTGGAGGAATAGGCCCAAACCGTGGGGGGAGTAAGGAGAATGATGGAGTTTGGTGGGGCAGGGCACCTAGCCACCCCTCCACCCTGCCACCCGACAAGATGGCTGGACACCCATCCCAGGCCCCACTCACCAGTACAGCCACTCTGCTTGAAAGTCTCAGGCTCCCACAAGCTAGCGGGTAGGGCAGGACCCAGGATGACCAGGCCCAGGGCGGTCCACGCGTCCGGACCAGGAGAGGCACCGCCAGAGGTCACAGCGTCGCGGGGCCCACCGCTCCCCAGGCGGCCCCAAGAAGGCCTATAAGCGGCACCCCTCCCCGGGTCCAGAGGGCGTCCGCCACTGGCTTGCAGAGAGGGGGGGAAACACACGTGGGGAGGCCGCTCGACAACGGCAGCCGAGGTCTGAGGTGCTCCGCAGCAACTCCTGGGGGGCCAGCAGATCAATTTAGCAGACCAGTCTAGCCCCGATCTACTGAGCCCCACACGTAGGCGGAGGAACAGTCCGCACAGGGATATTGTCAGGCCCGGGATCGGGGCAACTCTGGGTCTGCCATTTCGTGGAGCTGAGTCTGCCAGCTTTCGAAGAGCCTCCCCAGGCTGCCGAAGCACCGAACCTCCCGGGAAAGGGACGGGAGCTGAGCCAGTGAACTCAGAATGCACCCTGGGTAAATAGAAGAGGTGAGTAGCGGCTGTTGGCGGTGGATGCGAGGCAGATGATGGATGGGGTTTCCTGAGCACTCTTAGAGTGCGTTTGCCATCTTGACACCTCAGGCCACGCCCCCTCCATTCTCCACTTAATGTTTTAATGTTAAATTTGTGCCCTTATTCCCAACACCCTGATGATTTTAAAGGTACCCAGGGTTTGTGTATTCCCCTGGAAAAGACCCAGAAATTTTCAAAAATACTTTAAAAAATGTGCCTTTTTCTAAAAACACTTGTTCTAAATTGCTGCAGTAGGAAGTGTCTGGTTTGTTTCTCGTAAATGGCATCAACAAAGTGTTTGTGGTGATGAAATTACCATCATCTCAGATTTCTGGGGAAAGTAGACTTTTGACAGTAAACCAACATTTTCTATGCAGTTTTTATTTTTTACTGTGACATAGTCTATTGTTGCATTTATTTTTTCTTTCAACCTCCTTCCAGTTAGTGTTAGGAATTGGTTTCAAAACAATAATGGATCCAAGAAAACTATACATTTTTTAAAACTAGACATAAATTAGAATTCAGTAATAGGGGCATTTGTCTCTATCCTTTAACGAGTTCCTATACAAATGTACATTTGACTATAGTAAATATTGCAGTAAAGTATAAAAAAAATAGCAGTTTGTGTTAACGTTTTCACCTGTAATTTTTGTAATTTTGCCTAACAATATAACATTGAATCAGCATGATCATTCTTTTTTTGGAATATATAGGACTCATAGGTTCACCAAGAACCCGAGCAACCCAGATCCAAAAACTGAGCTGCGTCTTGCACTGGGTTTTCATTGTGTACTGTGTTTCTCGCAATTCTTTTGGTAAATATAAACAGAGTAAAATAGGTACAAAGGAAAGCAATATATTTCTTAAACAAAATATAGAGTTTATAAGCAGTGTGTTTTGCATATCTCCAAAATTGTGGCTACCCATGCAAGCATGTAATTTAGATGCAATTTTTTTAAATTACTTATTATTTCCCATTTTTTACATTAGGATGGCTTAACTGCAAGGAAAGTTAATTGGTAATAACAGTTCTTCTACTAATCTGTGTTCCCCTAATTCTCCCTATAAAAATGCTACCTTACTTATGTGTGTAGGCCTAGTGCCCGCGACAGGAATTGGCCCAAAGCGCAACTTGGACCCACCCCATTTCTAAAATGAAAACTGCCCCTTATTTTTTTGCCTCGCTATGGATCTTGAATCCTCGCTCTTCCGGCCCCCAAGCAAAACCTTGCCAACTTATACATTTTTGAAAATTATACACTAAGGGACCCATGAGGATGGTGGGCGGACAACCCTAGCAGTGTTGTTACCATCTGCCAGCTAGGGGAGGTCCCACACTGCCAATTAGTAGCGACCACTACCGTGGCGGTCGTATCCTGCATCTTTGACTTTGCTTTGTGCCCTTCTGTTAGCAGCACCCACCGCAAAGCCTAAGAGGCATGTCGTGCATTGCCATGGAACAAGTGGCAGGCACGGCGCGGTGCCTGCCACCTTCTGGATGGCAATGGGTGCAGCCCTCCACTCCTCCAACCCACTTGGGGGCTCGCAACAGGCCACTAAACAATTCCTGCCATCATTTCCATAGCAGCAAAGCCGCCATGGAAAGGCCTTCACATCACACCTTCCTAATATGGAGGGCGGTGCCTGGCACCGCCACCATACTAGTTATGTCCGGATGGCAATCGGAATGATTGCCGGCTGAAAATTGGCGAACGCAATTTGCGTCCGCAGTGAAACCCCTCACCATTGTAATATGAAGGGGGGGTTTCAATCATTACGATGTGGTGTGGTGAACGTCACGACATCCTAATGAGCCCCCACGTGAACTCCAGTATGGGGTCACTTGTGTGGCTCTCTTCAGCTTCTGTGTTCCAGAATTCCTTGCAAACCTCAAACGTCAAAAAAAATCTACACATTTTCCTCTAATTTCTGTGATGGAAATCTGCCAGTATCTACAAAATTCTACCCACCCCGTATTACACAAGTCTCCTGATAAAATCGGTAGCTCACTTGTGTGGGTAGGCCAAGTGCCTGCAGCAGGAAAAGTCCCAAAATTTAACGAGGACCCAGCAAATCAAATTTTTACAGTGAAAACTGACCCTTGTTTTTCAAAGTACATAGCTTTGTATTTAGAATCCTAGCTCTGCTGGCACCTAGCGTAACCTAGCAAACATATACATTTTTGACAACACGACATCCAGGCAATTCCATGATGGGGTGACTTGTATGTCATTTACCATGTTCTGTTACCCAGAATCCCCTTTTAACCTCAAGCTTAAAAAAACAAAAAACTATTTCCATCACATTCCTGTGATGGAAAGTTCTGCAATCTGCGTTGTTCCACAAACTTCCACCCACTCCTCATTCTCCAAACTCTCATATTAAAAGTGCTACCTCACTCATGTGGGTGTGCCAATTAACCGTGTCATGCAAAGGCCCAAAATTGTATAGAGGAAACATCAAAATGACCTATCACAAAATGGCCTGCTTTTTAAAGAGTGTCACCAGGGTTTTTGGCCCCTTGCTCAGTGGCCATATATGGAAACCTACCAAACCTACACATTTCTGTAAACTAGACATCTTGGCCAGTACATGGAGGTCTGGCTTGCGTCTATCCCCCAAAAACTTTCCTACCCAGAATTCTGTGCAAACTTCATTTTTAGTTTTATAAATCACTTTTTCCACATATTTTGTTTGTGATCCTACCACACACCATCCTCCTAAGTCTCCGGAAGAGAATGATCCTTCACTTTTTTTAGTGTCCAATACATATTTGGCTCAAACTTTTTTTTGCCGCCTCGAAGCCAGACGGAATGACCGTTTGAATTCCTTTACGACTGGTATAATGAAAATGAGACACTCGTAAAGTTATCTTGCAGGCATATTATGATGCCGCTGTAAATGCTCTGATGAAGGGTTGGAGACTTGTACAGCTGCATCTTAATAATCCCCTTAATAATCTTATATTTTAAAATATTATTATTTAATTTACAACTTCAACCTGAAATCAAGTTTTATACATAATATTTTTTTTATACATTATCTTTTTATATTTTCAATTATTTTTCCTACATTTTTGAACTGTTGTGTATTTCTTTTGTTACAAATAATCAACAACAAATTAACCAAACTAGTTTGAATATATAGTTAGAAATGTGTGTATATTATAATATTAATTACTATATATTTTAAAATTTCGTTAGACTATTTCATAATTTTTTTAAGAATTGAATATATTTTTGACACATATATTTTTAGAATAATATTGTGTTATATTGACTTCAAAGGTACACATTATTTTTTCCAATTTTTATTTGGTGTCCAAGTAGATTTTTTCATCTAGCCCTGTTATTGTTTGGACGCTTTTGGGGAGAGAAGCTTGAATTTGTTAGCTACGGTTATCGGTTAAGGTAAGTTCATTTGAAAAAATGAATTTCAGTTGCTTTAACATTAGAGGGGAGTTAGTTAAGTTTTGTATATCATTTGTATTGTCTTTTTGATGATTTTGATATGTTGTGTAATAGATAGGTACAGCTATATATTTACTACCATGATAACCTTCAAGGCTTAGCAATATGTAGTATATTAGGTGCTCTTTATGATATCCATCACATACAGATTTACCCACCGCCTTATTAGCATGGCAGAGGGTATTGTGGTGGATGCAAAGTTCGTCCTCCACTTTTCCACTGGTGGCAATCGCACCTATTGCCTGGTGGACGGCAAAAGTCCACTAATATGTTGGCGGTGCCTAGCAGGCAGCGTCCGCCATATTAGTTTGTGTCCTGTAAGAAGCCTTTCCATGGTGGCGGTGCCGCCATGGAAAGGCTGTCGGGAATTTAACTTGGTGGCTAGTTGCGGACCCCTCTTGTGGCGGGGGGTAGCTGTACTGGGGGCTACCCATGGTACCCCCCTGCATTTCCATGCACCGACTGTCAGGCATTTTGTGGTGCCTGCCATGTGGTGCAGGGTAATGCGGTGCAAGCACCTTTAACATTGGGGACGGCGCTTTAGCCCCCAGCACTGCCTATGTTAAAGGCCCAGGATGCGCGTGCCAGTTTGGCAGGCGCATCCTGATGGCAGTGGTGGGACCGCTGAATGTCTGGCGGCCGGTACCAATCACTGCTACAGTGGTGGGCGGACAAAGTCCACCCATCATCGTAATCAGCCACCTAAGTTATGTTCACATTAGTATATGTAGAATTATTTCATTTGTTTTAAGTCTAATATATAGGCCTTCATTATGATCTTTTTATGAAAGTCTCCGACCTTAGGTCGGAGGCTTTCTGACTCAAACCGTCATTTTCACTTACGACTGGCTGATCATTATACTGCCGGTCTGAAGTGAAACTGGTTGGTTATTCACGCTGGCTTCCAACGGGCTCCAGGAAACTGCTGTCCAGTCTCAATTAGTAAGAAAATGGAGTTTGGTCCTTGGACGGGGGGCAGCTGGACCCAATATAACAATACACAAAACAATTTGCTAGCCCTCCCACTTATTTCGTCTCGCTTACAGCTCATGAGACTCACAAACAAAAGGCCAGATCACTTTGTTTGTATGGGTAATTTTATTTCACCCTTTTACTCATATTTTTTGTTGAAATTTATCAATTTCATGGGCAAGAAGAACACTTTATAAACACTTACAAAAAAATATACAAAAACATTTATACATATTTACACCTACTAGACACGTATCACATATACTATGTATCAACCAATAAGCAACAAACTTCTCATGCGAATGGTATTCATCAACTCTAAAAAGAAAAAATAATTGATTTTTGAGAGCTAGTCAAACCACTGTTAACCAAAAAGGTTTACAAGAAATGTCTACGGCAGTAATCAGAAGACAAATTCCAATTATTTCCAACAAAAGATGATTGAACCCAAAAAGGGCAATTATTCAGGATATCTATCTGCCGTTTTGCCGACGCGTTTCGAATCTGTGATTAGTTACAGATTCTCCTCAAATCAAATGGAATGGAGCTTTAATTCTCAATCGAGTCTGGCGTTGGTCTCTACATCATTCCTCATTCTGCTCGTTTTATCTAGTTTATGCGACCTAAGGTTTCAGATTTTTGCACAGGGCGGCGGTCGCCATGCCGTGTGTTTGCTTTCTGAAAGCCTCTCGTGCCCAATCTGATCCACGAGAGCCCACCGCATTCCACATAAAGAATCAAAACATTGAGAGAGCCCTGAGGAGAATCTGTAAATATTTTTTTGTAAGTGTTTATAAAGTGTTCTTCTTGCCCATGAAATTGATAAATTTCAACAAAAAATATGAGTAAAAGGGTGAAATAAAATTACCCATACAAACAAAGTGATCTGGCCTTTTGTTTGTGAGTCTCATGAGCTGTAAGCGAGACGAAATAAGTGGGAGGGCTAGCAAATTGTTTTGTGTATTGTCCAGTCTCAATTGACATGTAATTTATATGTATGGCAATTTACGCTGTCTGGATTACGATGCACTATTTATGGTAGTGTTTTTTAATATCCTGCTTTCACACACGGAAAGCATGTTTAAAACATACTTCACCCTGCGGCCTACGGTTGGTGCCTAATGTGATACCTAGCATGCCCACTTGTTGATCCCTGCACAGTGTGGCAAACACCCTGAATTCCCTGGTACACGGTGCATGGATAAACTCCACCTCCTATTTCCCTATGTGAGTTTGAGCTAAGGCCAGTTTACGGCTGTAGAAGATGTTCCTATATTGGAATTTGAGAATGCGACTGCACCACACCATGCGTGGTCTTATTTTAATCAGTTGTTCGGGACCGCCGTTTGAAGGTTGGCCGGTCATGTTTCCGCTATGGTGCCGTACACCATAACAAGCCCTCTAATGTTATTAATATATTTATGTGGGGGAGGTATTTTATTTTCAACTGGTGTAATTCCTCCTGATCTTCAGTTCCAGGGACAATGTGGTTACCATTTTTTTAATTAAATGTGTATTTTTTTATAAATTACTAAATATTTTACATTTTCTTGTATTTTTTGCTATCCTGAAGCTTTTCTTTCAGTTGATCTATTTGTAATATTTTTTTTCTTTACACGCTATGGATGATTAGATATTTAGCTTTAAATTTTTCTCAGATGTATTTACCCTTTTCTTTTTGCAAATTACAAAATAAAACAGCGGAAACATTGGGAACCCCTGCCTTGTGCTACAAAGGAGAGCAAAAAAGGTGGATGAGAAGCACCCACTGGTCACTCAGGCCGTAGTAGCACTTTATATTCACTGTTCTTTAAGCAAAGCACACGTCCCTTAGGTCCATGATCTCCATCATCCATAAAGGTATGTCCGCTTTATACGTTTGAACCCCTTCTTGCTTTCAAGAGAGACAAACACCTTCTTATCCTCATCGTTCTGCGTCTCTAACTGTAGATGGGAGTTTGTCCTAACATGATTCGCTGAAGTGGGATCATGTATTAACCCTACCTTTGGTGGTTAAATAATTATGTAATATAGACCTTAAGTTTATTGTGTAAAACCTTCACCATGATCTTTATATCTGCATTTATGATCAATATTGGTTCGTATTTTGCTAATTGACGCGGGTCACAGCCAGGTTTGTTAAATTAAGGTGTTTTCAGACAGACATATGTGTTTTTAAATGTCGCCCCACCAAAATATTTATTTCTAAATATCGTGACTCAGAAATCATGATGTTAAGAATATTGTGTTTAAGAATATCGGTTATAAAACAAGAAATAGCATTTTAAATATTAGTTTTTTTTCTTAAATGAACTTGTTTTAAAAGAATCTTTTTGCCATTTCTATAATAATTTTTTACGTTTTCTAACATATGTGTTACATGTTTAGTAGATATGAATTGTTTTTTAAATAAATTTTGCAATTTTATTTTCCATAGTGCCTAGTGGGTTTCTAGTTGAGTAGATTTGGAATTAATTTAATGTTTATAAATTCATGATTATGTATTATTTCGTATTATTACTTAATTTAGATTTTCATAGTGCTTTTTGTAAATGTCTACATTTTTTAGATGCATGATTGTGTGGTTTCTAGGGGGACAGTGTGTGAAGCAATTTATTTTTAATTCATTAATAATAAGTTCTTAACGAATATTCACTAATTAATTTCAAATTACATTTGTAAATTGTGTAAGTTTTTTTAGGCGTTGGTTGTGGTGTTTATATGGGCTCAAGTTTGGTAAGTATGTAAGTTTTTTAACATAATCTTTAGTTTATTTTTATTATTAATTAATTGATATTTATTTTGCGTTATCGTTTATATATTTGTTGTTTGCATATTACTTTTATAAGGGTAAAGGTTTTGAAGTATATGACTTTTACTTACCTCACAATCACTATTTGAATTCTATTCGCTTTAATATTTACAATTATTTTTAATTCTGTTACTTTTTTTACATTTTAATTTTAGCTTAGATTTTTCGCGTTTATAAGTGTGTAAAGTGTGGGAATTTTCATAATTTTTATAATTCTTTAATAATTTTGTAATTCATAATATTTCTTTAATTGTTAATTACTTATGTCATTTGGTAAGTACATCTTTTCTTTAATTTAGATGTAGGTTTTGAATTTCGTGGTGTTGTAGGGTAGGAAATAAAAATAAGTAAATTTACGTCATAATTAATGCATTTTTTTTAAACAATTGGAAAGCAAAATTAACAAACAACATTTAATATAATTTTTGTAGTTATGGGTAATATGCATTTATCATTAGGATCTTTATTGTTCAATATATTATATTAAATATATTTTTAAATCAATTTGTATCATATGTTTTACATACCCTCTTTTTTAAATTTAGTTTCATGTTGTTAATATTTTGTAATTTTTTATTTTTGTACTGACTGTAGCGAGAATCTTAATTCTAATAATTGATTTAAGTTGGAATAGTATGTTTTACCCCTCTACTATCCAACACTTTCCCTACTGTTGCACTCACTGTAGTTGGAACAATCATTTTTTCTCCTCTGCTAACAAACACTTTTAGATCTTTTGCATTAATTTGAGTGGGAATATTCAATTTTACCTGTCCACTAGCCAACACTTTCCCATCTGTTTCACTCTTTGGATTTGTAATATTAATTTTTAGCCCTCCGCTATACAACACCTTCCCTACCATTACAATTACTGGAGTCGGAATAGTGCATTTTATCCCTAGCCTATACAACATTTAAACTACGGTTGCACTCATTCTAGTGTTAAATTGTAAATTCTACTCCACCACTATCCAACACTTCCACCACTGTTGCACTAACTGTAGTGGGGAAAGTAATTTGTTCAATTCCAATATCCATCACTTTGCCAAATTTTGCACTCATTGAATTGTGAATTTTTTTTTTTTACCTGTACGCTATCCAATGCTTTCCCTACTGTTACACTTACTGGAGTGGGAACAGTAATTTTTATACCTAGGCTGTAGAACACTTTCACTATTTTTGCATTCACAGGAGTGGGAAAAGTAATTTTAACTCCATCGCTATTCAACATTTTACCTTCTGTTGCACTGACTGGAGTACGAGATTTAAGTAAAAAAAAATGTAAATCATTTCATTTTTTCATTTTTAATAAAATGTTTCATTTTATTATCTTTTAGGTTATTGCTATATATAAATACATATATATAAATAGATATACACATATATGTGTGTGTTTATATTTTTTTAATAATTTTAAAAGTATAAAAGCAATCTTTTTTCTTTTAAAGTATAGATCTATATATTTATTTATTATGTATGTTTGTTTTACTTTTTCATTAAGTTAATTTGGTATATTTATTTTAACAATTGATTTTACACACACACACATATATATATTTTATTATATATATATTTAGTATAACTCTCTTTTTAACTTTGATTACTTTTATTCTCAATTTTTTGGTACTGACCAGTATTGGTAATTATAATTTTTGCATTCAACATTTTTATAACTATATTATTTCCATGTGTTTTTTTTTAAATCAATATTTTGACAGTCGTCAAAATAATGAAAATAAGCCCCCTACTGAATAACACGAGAGGAGCTGTGATACTGGATATGCACATATCAGTTAGATGAAATAAAGCCATTATCATGTTAAATGATTTTGTTGAATTCAATTGGAAAACTGCACAGTTGTCATCTTGTAAATGACCTGTGCAATTTATTGAATCACCTGTTTTGTGGAATAATGTTCCGGCATATTTAACCCATTGCCTGCTTATGACGAGCCCAGCTTGTCATGAGGCACAGTGGAGCTGTGCTCACGACGAGCTGGGCTCGTCATAACAGCCGTGGCACTCCCATGGTAATTGATTCCCCGCCTGTGCGGGAGAATCAATTAGTGGGCAGAGTCGTGACGAGCCCAGCTCATCATGAGAGCAGCTCACCAGCACCGCGGTCCCCTCTCCCGCCCCATGCCATGGGGGAATTACCCCAGCCGCCAAGGGGTTAAGCAGGCAAGTGCCTTGTTAAAATGTCCATTATCCTGCAATATGTTGTGCTGGCCAGTGAGTGGCACATCACATGCGGATTTGATTGTCGTTATCATTGCATGTGACTGTGCCTAACGCAACTGCCCATCAAATCAGCACCCAGCCTTTATCTATTCTTTAACTGTCTTTGCTATAAGAAAAAAAACTGTTTCTCTTATTTCTCCTTGTAATAAGGGATTATATTGATCATGGTGAGGAAAAGTAATATATATGTGCGGGGTGTTGGTGAAGTGTTATGTGCATGAGTCAGGCAAATGATCATGCCCTTTAACCACTTGCATTGTTTCACCCAACAGTGCTTAAAGGATGCTGATTTTCTCAGCAACGTTCCTCTCATGGATTAGTTTCTGTCTGTCCAGAGTACCTGTTCAGAGGAAACTGATAAAGCATTCTCATCCAAATTGCATTACAGTTAGTGGCACAACCGATGCTTCTCCTCAGGGACCTTGTACTGTGTTCTGTTCATAAGCCAGGGCTCCTGGTAGTGTTGCAGGAGACAGAGGTCAAGGTATAGCAACACGCTGACTTTGTCAGATGTATGCTTCAGGACAAACGGGGCAGTCAGTTGATCTTGTTTTTCAGAAAAAAATTGTTATATTAAATACTGCCATCCATAAATATTGTGTATGAAATATTCTCACACAGATATAAAGTGTGCAACATTAGCCGAATCAAGAATATCGATTTTGATGTAAGTAATACAGTTGTTAGTATTAATGAATGTATTAATATATTTTACAGAAATATCACAGTTAAGAATATTCTAGTTAAATTGGTTCTTTCTTTTTAAATATGTTATCGTATTTTATTGGGTATAAAGCGGTCGATTTCGATTCGGGAAAATCCACTCCGACTAGCTGTATGGAGCGTTTTTCCCGTACACTGTTAGGATTCGGTCCCCAGTCCTCTTTCTATGACCATGTCTTTGCTGTCACATGGCACGCCAGATGCATATAAAAGGTAGTCCTACCATAGTGTTGGTGCTTGTTATTGCTAACCTGTGGGTTCCCGCTATCTTGGTTCCTGTGAAGCTTGTTGGCTGTTGCTGATTCTCACGGGCTCGTGAGAATCGTTGGAGTATTGCCTTCTTCCTTCTCCCTCTTCCCTTGTCCTGAAGTCCCGCTGTTGTTACCTGCCTGTTCCCTCCCTCCTGTTTCCTGAACGCCCGTTCCCTTGTACTTCGTAGTTAGTTAGTTAGTGTGCTTCCCCTGTTTTGAGTTCCCCTTTCTCTTTTTAGAAACTTGCCAACGACATCCAGGGGCTCCTGTTTGTCAGACACCGTAGGGGTGTCTTTTTCTTTTGTACCCGAGACGTTGTATAGAAAACTGACGGACGCTAGGCGTTCGCGCTGTAAACACGTCCTGTGGTAACCGTTCCGCCTCGTTATGGGCGGATCTGACGTTTGAGTAGTATCCCAGCTGGGTATTGCCCTTCAGTCCTCCCGAGAAACGAGTCGGTATCGATTCTCGGCTCCCCTGCTTTCCCCCCCACAATCCTTTCAGAGACACAGGTTTTTTTTGTTCATGCCCGTTATTTCGGCATGTTTTTTACCCTGTGAAGACATACACGCCCAAACCAAACACCCAAATTACTAGCCCTGTTTTAAGGCTATTACAAGAGAAGTTATCTTGGAGTATTTTATACCCTGGGCTAGACCCCCCTTGGAGCAAACCCTGCATTCGTTTCTGGTAAGTGCATGTGTGGTGAATTGCTGGATATGGTCATTTGTTACAGAGGTGGGATTGGGGACTGAGAGGTTATTGTGAAGTGTATCTTTTGTCTCCCTGTTTATGCAGATGCCGAAGCGAGGAGGAGGGTGTTATTTGAACTACGCTCTACAGGGGTGGAAGGTTTGGTGCCTTTATATTCCACCCCCTTTTCTGGGTCATCGGTTTACTCATCTGTACTATCTAGTGAGTGACCGGTGAGTCGGGGAAGTGGTTGGGACTTACCTCGTTCCTGCAGTGTGTGGGTTGGGCAGGAGCCTAACATACACCTTCAAAATCCCCGAGTGTACGATCAAGTACGATTCGTACCAAGAGCCGGACTCCGTACGAATCGTACAAAGACCGTACAACACGATCTCCACACAATTCACCATCTGGACCCGCTGTACGCGGCATCCGTACGGTTCAAAGCAGGGATTCCCGACCCAGCAAGTACGATTCGAGTCGGGTACTCACCGTACAACGCTTTTCCTACGGGAGCCAAAAACATCCGGAGATGCAGAGTTCCGCTCGAAACAGGAACAGAACGCCCCCCCTCCGGGTACGGTGCGTATACCCCATGATTGCAGGGGTACGATACGTACATCCCATGATCGTAGGGGTACGCTCCGTACCCCTGCGATCATATGGTGTACGCACCGTACCCCGTGATCGCAGGGTGTACGCACTGTACCGTGTGTGTATGATTGTGTGTTTGTCTGTACGATTCGCCCTTACCTGACGTGGACCGTACAAATTGCGTCCTCCTACCCCGGTCCGGATTTGTACTTGTCGGGTCATACAGCATCTGCACTATTCGTACGGAAGGCTGTGGGTGTACGGTTCATACTGATTTTCTCTTGCTTCTCGTACGGATCGCACAGATTCATACGTATTTGCTCAGTACGAATCGTACTACGTGAATTGTACAGATTTGTGCGATTCGTACGGAAAGGGCAGTCCATACGAATCGTACATAAATATTTCCTCCAGGATCGGAATCGGCACCAAGATGTTTGTTTAATTTGGATCTCTTTTATTATCGTTTTTAAAATGTTATTACTTTTTTGTAATAAAATATGTATTTTTTAAAATTTACAATACCCTAAGTGTTTTGCTTTTCATAGGCATTTATGGTGGTAATTAAATACATTATAATTCATCAGCAAACAATTGATATGTAATGATTTATAAATATAACTAATAATAGTTGATTCTATAATTAGATGTCTTTTCAGATGTAAGATTATGGAGCATCATATGTTTTGTTTGTGCATAGGCAGTTAAGGAAATGAATGAATTATCATTAATTATTAGGTTTTGGTTATTACTTCTTTATTTGTCAAAGATGTAAGTCAATTGTAACTACAATTTTAGCACTATGGGTGTCATTAGGATTGCGGTCGATAATCACCACGATCGGCATGGTAGCGGGAAAAGACCACCCGCAAGGGCCACGACATAACCGCCTGTCTAATTAGTATTTTCCACAGTCCAAATCCAACTGCGGTGGTACAATCACAGCCATTAACATTGCAGCGGTTGTTGCTGCCAGCAGCACCGTTGCGATGTCAAAAGACCATGTCCTGCATTTCCCTGCACTGTGTGGCAGTGCATAGCCCCTGCCACCTGTTACAGGGACATGTAGAGGGTAGGGGGTTACCATGGGTACCCCCCCCAGTGCACCCACACATCCCCAACCTATTGGGGGCCCGCAATGGGCTCCCGGAACCAAAGCCAGCCTTTCAATGGCGTTTCCAACGCAGAGGAAAGGCTGGCTTCTGCCGGCATCATAATTTGGTAGGTGTAGACTGGCTCTGCACCGACTCTTTTTTTGATGTCCAGCTCTGCCCAGCAGGCAAGCGTGAGTACTTCTACAGATGGAAAAGTTGCGGTGGGATTTCTCATCCCTGCGGTCATCACCGCAATGCTAATGCGACCAGCGGTTTTCCTTGGTTCATTTGCAGACGGATGGCTGCCGCCGAGCCGGCGGCTCCCACCGCCAGCCTGCAGTGGAAATCCTTCCGCCATCCTAGTAGACCCCTATGTTATAGCTGAGCGGCTTCTTTTGTGCAGTGCTATATGATGTGTAGTAAAATATTTCTAATTAAATAATTGTTTGTTTATTAATATTAATTTGACAATAAATTTTGTTTATTCTGTAATACAATATGTTATTTCTGGTTTTTCAGATTGGTATGTTTAAACCCTGTGAATGGATGTATTTTTAATCGTCTAGGGTCCAATTCCGGGCCAATTCCGATCTCGGTCGGAAGGGCACCGAATCCGGTTCGGCATTAGTGGATCGGATTCGGAGGCTGAATTTCTATCCGGTTCGTACACGGGTCCGGACGTCGATGTACAATGCGAACAAACGCAAAATCTCCGTCCGAATCGTTTCGGGGTCTGAACCACCCCTTACGTCTTGGCCGTAAGCTAACCGTGGCGCTCAATGGAGACGTTTCATGACTGAGGTAGTACGATGCTCGACTCGGACAGCCGGATCGAGTCAGAGCTTCCTGCTCGCAATAGCTCCCAGAGTTGGACTTTTGGGGTCCGCATCAGACCCCCTGTTTCCCGCAGCCTTACAACTTGGACACAAGGGGAGACCCATGTGTCTCCCCAATACAGGCATGTACGGTGCGGATGGCAGAGATGTGTACCCACTGTAGGGGGTGCACTTGTGCGCAACGTACCCATTCAGTCAATGGGAGCCCATGTACGCGTTGTATGACCGGCTCCCATTGACTGCTATCGGAGTCCGACCGAACCGAGTCTATCAGCATGTGGCCGCATCGTACTCGCTTGGTCAGACTATAGGAGTCCAGATCAGTCGGGAAACAGCACTGATCCCGCTCAGTCAGAGTGCTTTCCGACCCTGATCGGAATCGGCCCCTAAATAGAATGTTAATCTATAATAAGTAATGATAAGTTAAACATTTATGCTTAATATGCACTTGAGATAATGTTTATTTGATATCATTGCTGTGACTTGTGGCATTTGTATGAATAAATGAATTTAAGTACATTTTTATAATTTAATTTATATACTTAATCATTTATAAATAGTGTTTAACTGACAACTATCAAAAGAACACAGAATATTATCTTAATTATAAATATTAGTTTTGGTCTGAATTGTTATTCTATTCTTTGTTGCTATAATAATACATTTATTAATAGTCATTTCATTTTTTAGAAATTATTTTTTTATGTTAATGTATTTTTTAATTGTGTTCTGCTTTTTGAATGTAACTAACATTTGTTCTGATTAGTTTTGCATTTGGAAGACTGTCCTACCGCCATTGTGGAAGAATGTGACTGACTGACAGGTAGTCAGTAGTCCCACCCACCAAATTTGTGATCTGACTGCCTTTGAGTCTTTTGTAAACATGTCTATTTTATAAAGGCTTGTGCAGCTGCCTGGTAAAGGCCCACATCACAAGCTTAAATCCTAAGAGGCATGTTTTTAAACTTTCCTGCTGCCCAGGGAAGGCACAGCATGCAAGTTTGTTTAGGTGGTGCACCATGGAAGGATTTCACCATTGCGTAGGTCTATGGGTGGCAGAGCCCCTGATTGTGACCCAAACAAAAATCTTTCTACCAGCTTTTTATAAGTGGTTGGAGGAATGTTGCATCGTAATCCATTGTGGTGGAATGCAATCGGACCGAATATCGTGCTCCTTGAGGATATTGGAAGATGTTGCTCGGTTTATCCTTTTTGCAATTCCAGCAAACCTACTGCAGCCTAATATGCATCTGGCTAACCGCTTGTACAGATCTCAGTACTAAAGACACCAACGCTCCTACCGATATTATAATTCGCCCCATTGATTTTAGAGTTGTAAAAAATATGGAATTTATATTTTTTAAATATTAATACTTATTTTTTTGTATTATTATTTTAATATTTTATTATGTTTTATTATTTTTTATCTCTTATCAAATCTGCAAGACCTTTAGGGCAATGCAACGTGTGGTGGCTGAAGAGGGGTAAACCTTATTCCTACAGTTCCCTTACATGTTGTTTCAGAGGGGGATTGCCAGTTAACAAGCCAAGCGGATCCAGCTGCGGTCTACAACTGTCCTCAGAGCCCCTAGGCGCTCGACATGCTGTTTGGATACAATAGCTGGTGCCCCCAAGAAGAGGCCTTCATGTTTCAAGGTACTCACAAATGCTTTAAACATTTTTTATCGACATGGTTAAGGGTGGCCTGTCTAAATGTCTACTAATGCTCTTTATAAAATAGTTTGCCAAACAGATGTTGGGAATTACATGCTGGCCCGTGTCCAGGCCACTCTCAGCAGAAGGGTACTTGGTGTGCTTCTTGCCTTGCTCTTGGCTTAGGCGACGGATTGCCTTGCGCCTTCCTTTTAGAATAGATATCCTGAACAAAGAGTCCTAGTATTCCCTTCTTAATAGGCATGGGTTGCTTTAGCAATCCAAAGGTTTCTTTTACATGGTAGTGTTGTTGAGTATCCTAATGCTTATGACCAAGGAGTGTTAGACAACTGCAAACGCACACACTATTCAATAATTGATTTACAAGACTCAAGGAGATCTATACGAATGTATACAAAGACATGTACCTTTATACATATTTTTGCCCAAGAATCAATAGGATCAGTTATGTATGGTTTGCAAGATAACCATTTTTACGTTTACAATGTCGAGAATGCGGTTTACATATTCTGCAAAGTTGTCCTATGGGAGGAGAAACAGATTTGGCATATAAGGGCTTTGATGTAACTTACAACAGAATCCGCTTTCTTTAAGTTTAATATGGGCTAGTTCCATGGCAGCAACATCAGTTTACTTCCAGTGGCAATAGGCCGCACGGATGCAATTTTTCCAAACAAAATTTGCTTCACAGTGCAAGTCAATGTGAATCAGTCTTTTCATACGAGTTGAGCCTGAAATTGGTATGTTAACAAACTTTACTGAAAAAATATTGTGTGATATATCGCAATGTTCAAATATTGTGGTATAAAATATGAATGTAAAAATAATCAAAATTAAGTGCCTCATTACTATGTAGGTCTGAAAGCCTCTGGCCTAGTCGGGTTCCCATCACCTGAGTCCTAACCCATCTGCCCGAGTCAGTTGTGATCAAATCGGCCAGACTAATTACAATGATCGCGGTCTGAAGGGTAACTGTTTGGTCATGTGTAATTAGTCACAAATGGCAATCGAAGACACCAAGTTGGTCGGAGGGGATCTATGCAGTTCTGCAGATACGTTTTCCAACTGACCCATTCCGATTTTGTATTCCGACAGTCATTCTTACTCTGTCCAACACATAAAAAGGCTGATGGAAACTGACTTACGGGGCTCCTATAAGGTCACTTTGCATGGTGTAAAATTTGTGTAAAGATGAAAACACATTTTCATTGAACATTTTTACAAGTAAATAGATTTTGTTGAAATAACAGAGTGGGATGTTGTTTCATTATATTGAAGCAGTGATATTTGTTGCGCACAATTAAAATTTGTTGGTACATTTATTCATTTTTTTATTATATTTTTGGGGAAAAAAATGTTTGAATTGTTGTGCTAAAGATGTTTTTGCTTTTAGTTTTTTATTAAAATGTAATAAAAAAAATTATTTTATTTTGCAAAATACTAATATTAAAAAATGTACATAGTTACGTTTTGGATATAGTTGTTACACTAATAGGTCTGAATAGTTGACATTCAGATTTTATATATGAAAGATTGTTTAAATATTATATTTAAAAATATTTTTTTTTCAAAAAAGAAACCAAGGTACAGTATTTTATGTTTATTATCGTCAATACTACATTTTTTATTATTACATTTTTCGACTTAAAGTGAAAAAAAATTATATTAAAAAAGACGTACTTTTGTGAGGTGATTTTTTTGTAACTTCTTTGTCACTACTAAGTTTAATAACATTATTTTGATTTTGTGATTATAATGTCTTCTATTTACTATTTCAAAAAATAGTATGTTTGAATCATTATATGTTACCTATATTTAAACAATAGGTGATTACTATTAGTCTTTTTTTCTTACTTAGGTGAATATTACAATGTCGGGTGGACCTGAGCGCAATATGGACTGATCGGCATTTGTTGGTCACGACACTGTTATATGGATGCGAGTGCACATGGTGTGATTGCAAACGACCATTTCCCATATGGGAGCTTTTGCTGCAGTTGGAACCAGACCGCAGCACTACCTCATATATAGGAATAGAAGTTTGTGTAAATCTCTGCACCATGTGAAATGAGGGTGGTCTGGATTTAATTCTGACTGGCGTGAGAATTGTCGTGGAAGCAAAGTGTACTAAATGAAGTTGTGGGAAGTTTATCATCGGTTGGCATGGCAAACTGATTCATGATGTCAGAAAATCGTTTGAGTTGTTAATTTTCATGCAGATTTGAAAAATATTTTCCATTTCTAATTGTGGATCGGAGTAGTCAAGGAGATGTTAGCTTGTGTAGGAGATTTTATATTCTGTACTGTGTAAATGCAGCTCATTGGAATATTGCCAATATTCATTTGGGGTAGTGGCTAAAGCAGACAGGGTTGTAGTGCTGCCACGGGTGATAGCAAGACTACATTGCACAGAAGGGTGGTGAAGGTAGGTGAGGGAAGTAGTGGTTGTTGTATGGTGATCACAATGGGGCTAGAGCCTTGTAATGGATGGGGGGGTGAGTTAAGTTATTGCTAAACTTATCTTGAATGTCGTTGATCACTTTGTCAAAGATCTACATGTTTAAATTATTTTGGATAAGCGACATAATATTACGATCACACATATTTAGATACTTTAAGATGGTTTATAAAAAAATACAAAAAGAAAAAAATTAAAAATGAATGAAGTATAACTTTATGTGAACAAATAAACCTTCAAGCATAATAACATTAACATTGAAAAATACAGACAAAAAAAATTAAGGCAACTAAAATACCAACTAAAACTAATATTAATTAGATAACAACATTTTTAAATATACAAAAATAATTTTTAAACATATCTTAATATTTAGAAAAATGTAGTGGCATCTGTGAATATGACAGATACTACAAAAACTAGGATGTATAGAGTAGGAACAACATTGAAACACTGGAGTATAATGAATAATATTCTCAACCTTTCTCTGTGCAACATTGCTGATAGAGTAAATAAAAATAAACTGACACATCTTAGAAACTCAATTTAATTGGCAACAATGTAAGATTCTTCATTTAAAAATTGAGTGGAGATCTTTGAGAAGTAATGTAAACAATTATACTTCGTATTGAATATGTTTAATAATCATGTTTGTTTTATTAATATCCCAAATTAATCCAACACTATATTATGATGAATTTTTAAGCAAAAACATATAAATAAAAAAACATTACTTAATAAATCTAACATTAAAAAATGTGATAATTTATTACACAAATAAATACCTTCCCACAAGATTCTCTTACAAATAGAGCAAAACAAACTTAGAGCCCGGATTTCACTGTTGGTCTGAATTGCCTACAACCAAAACCGTGTGAGTTTGTGAATCGGCCTTCCATAGGCCTGTGATTCCACACACTGATTTAGGATGTGACCACACATGCTGCATTTGCCAACTCCCAATTATGTATGTGAGCTTAAGCTAAGGCATGAATCAGTTTGTCTCACAAACTCCCATAGAGAAATGGAAGTTTGTTTAACAAAATGCACTATGGAGATAGTGGTGATCACAGCACAATTGTGTAGACAAGTATTCAATTCTTGCCTCAACTTGATGATTGCTAGTTGAATGTGTTCTCATCCATATCAGTCTTCAACCGCCCAGACTACAGCAAACCACCTGCATTTGCTAGGGTACATTTTAAACTTGCATGAAGTCACACCTGGTTTACACTCAACGCTTACTTTCATTGTATCAGTTCTGAACACTGTGCAGTTTAAGGTTTGTCATCCATAGCAGCAATTCAATGATATTAAGTCTACGATACTGATGTTTGAACCTCTATACAGGATTTCGGAGATAATGAATCTGAGGCAGTTCGGCCTCCTGCACCCCTCTTGTGGATCATGCCACATGGCAGATTTAGGGTCAGCAATGGGACCTGAAAATCAACATGGATCTGCATCAGGTTAATCACACCAACCTGGCATTTACCAGCCAATTTGCAACACAGATTTAAATTAAATACAAAAAGTAAACCTCCATAATTCACATAATTAGATATCAATCAAACAAATAATAATATTTTTTTTTAAAATTGAAAAGAACAAAGTTACTGTACTAACCAAACGTTTCCGCTTTATGACCTAAATCCACAAACAAAATAATAATTAAACAATTGACAAAAATATGAAACAACAATTAAATGACGATTTATGAACAATGATTATTTGAAAACTGAATTACTTTCACCCATCTACCACAATAAAATATTTTCACAATTTTAAGAAATACTTTTACATTGATGAATTAATATAAATTAGCAACAAATCATTATATAATGTAATCAATTTTTCTTCACACCATTTACAACTGTTAGCCACACATCTCACACATCACAAATTTTTAAGCATTAACATCTTCATTTTTTAAATTTATTTTTAACATAAAGGGGCCCATTAGGATCTCAGGTGGATAGCCACCACCCGCATGGCTGTGGCGATCCTCCCGAGATCCGTCCCCGCCTGCTACCCATTTCCCCCTCTGCCATATTACTATAGCAGGGGGGACAGCAGCAGAGGAAAAGACCGTCCGCTGCTTTTCCGCCCAGTCAACAAGTCAACCGGGCAGAGTTTAATATGTTGGCAGTGTCTGTTAGACACCGCCAGCCATATTACCATGGGGCGGAAACATGCCTTTCCATGGCGGCATTGCCACCACGGAAAGGCATGCAGGAATTGCTTGTAGGGGCCTGTAGTGGGCCCCAAGGGACTCTGGGTGGTGGGGGGTGCACATGGGGGTACCTATGGTACCCCACTGCAGTTCCATGCACAACATGGCAGGCATCGCGCGGTGTCTGCCATGTTGTGCATGGAAGTGCACGACATGCCTTCCTGGCATTGTGGCGGACGGTGCTGAGTGCACCCCCCATCACAATGTCAGGAATGCAGGATGCGCCCACCACTGTGGAGCGGGCGTATCCGAATGGCCCACACGGGACCCCCACCCTTATGGCGTGCGGTCCCATTTCATGATAGGATGATGGGCGGAAAAAGTCCTCCCGCCATTCTAATGGCCCCCTAATTAAAAAATATATAAATAATTAAATAATTATTGATTAATAATAAAACTATCACAATATGCCAAAAATAAATTTTACCACCAATTTTGTAAAACATGGAACTATTTGCATAATTAAATAACAATTAGCATTTCAAAGATAACTAATTATTAATACATTCATTTATACATTAGAGAAAGTAAAATAAAATGAAATTAATGTTACTTTTTAAATATTAATAATTGGTTTAATAAATACATTATTTTCCACCTTACTCCCCTATCAACTCTCAACCCGCTCTTAAAAAAATTACACAAATAAAATAATTGCTAATTAAATAATAAGTAAAAACAAAATAACAAAATAACAAAAAAGTTAATAAACAAATTACCACTATTAGCAATCCTAATTCAAAATTGGTATTGAATTATTTAAAATTAAATTAATTAGCACCATATTCCCCTGCAAACACACAACCCGCTCTTATTAAAATTAGACAAAAAACATATTTAACAGTTAAATTAAATAATAAATACAAATTAAACAATTATAGATAAATTAATTATAGCTTAATACCCAAAAAGAACACTATAAATGTAAAAATAAAATGTATTTAAAAAGAATTATTAATGTTAGTATATTTAAATTACCTCCCCCTTATATCTATTTAAACGCACAGCCCGCAACACATTTAAAATGCAAAATATTATTTTTTTAAATTGTATAAGTTATATTGTTTGATTACAAATAGTAATCGACCAAAGCAATAATTACACACAAAAAAATGAGCACATACAGTTAAATATGAAAGTAAAATTACAAACAATAATATTAAGCTCGATATTGAAAAAAAAAATATTTCTTACATGATCCTTGATTTTCTTGACCAGCATTTTCCTGCAGTCAATATTTAGGAATGTAAATATTTTACACTTGATATCATTGAAAGTCGACTTTTGCTACTCGATATTCTCACTCTTTACCCTGCTGTATAGTTACGGAAAATTGAACATTGCAAGCTAAATTTTTCCACATCCCTGAGGAAATTTGACAAAGCTTTGAAAACTTCGAAGTAGCCCTTCATTGAGCAGACTGCTCACATACGCTAGTCAACAGCTACCTCTGTGTATGAGACATTATAATCGCTCCGGTGTTGATCGATCAGTCACTGCCACTGTTGTAGGGATTGCAATCCCTCTGATGACCTCATTGATCCTGTTGGATGCATGGAGATCAGTGTATCTGGCAGCCCTCTCTCCGCAAGCCATCATAATTATTTTTGCTATCCTGAAGGATCAGATGGAGTTGGTCCAGGCCCTGATAGGCTGACGGTGGCAGTCAAAAGGGCATACTATTGAGCCCACATTTGCGTTTGCATAATAATCCAGTGCGCGTAACCAGTGAAGGTGTTGTTGTAAGGCAACTATAACCCATATCATAATGATGCTTTATCTGAAGTATTCCATTGCAGAGCGCTAAAATTAACTCTCACACATCCTTTCACTGCAACAATAGTGTTGGATTGGGAGAGGTAAAATATTAACTATAGTTAGTGCCAGAGAAGGATAAACTTTTGACCTGTAAATGAGTTTATACTTTCTAGTCACACAAATTTGAGGCCAATATTATATAAATGTTCGTGATGCAGAATGTTAATATGTAACATTCATCCACCATTGAATTCAGATTCATTAAATGATTAATACAATTATAATTAATAAAAAATAAAAAAATACATTGTAAAACAAAAAATATATATCTAATTGGTAATTAACCAGATATTGTCATAAAATATAAATACATTGAACATAGCTTAAAATGGTTAAATAAAATAATATACTGTTAAAAAATGTTGATCTAATAAATATTAAGCAGGTAAATCCAAAATATTGTTTTATAAATTGAAATATATATATAATTAAATAATAAGTATTAAATGATTCAAATATAATATTTTAAAATAACTAGTGAGTGACTATACATTGTAACAAATGTAACATGTAATTTTTCTTATTTTTAAAAAAACTGTATATATAAATACTCCAGTAACACAAAAGCCATTTTAACAAAAACTTTGTTTAAATCTTTAATCTATTTAAACAATCTTTCTAATTATATTTAACTCTACAAGCAGTGCAACAGTAGGAAAACTGTTGGATAGTGGATGGATACAAAAAGATTATTAGCATTCACAAAAAGTTAAACAATAGGGAAATTGTTGAATATTAGAGGGCTAAACATTAGTATTCACACTACAGTCAGTGCAAGAATGGTGAAAGTGTTGCATAGCGGAGGTGTAAAAATTAGCATTCAAACTCCTGTGATTGAAAACGTGGTGAAAGTGTTGGATAGCGGACGGGCAAAAAATATTAAACCAACTCCAATGTGTGCAACAGTAGTAAAAAGGTTGAATAGCTTAGGGGTAAAATGTACTATTATCACTCCAGTGTTTGTAACTGTAGGGAAAGTGTTGGATATTGGATGTGTAAAAATTATTAATAGAACTGCAATTAGTGCAACAGTAGGGAAAGTGTTTGATATCAGATGGATAAAACATACTGTTCCCACTAAAGTGAGTGCAACAGTAGGGAAAGTGTGGGATATCGGTCAGGTAAAAATTATTATTCCCAATCCAGGGAGTGCAACCGTAGGGAAACTGTTGGATAGTGGAGGGATAAAAATTACTATAACTACTCCAGTCAGTGCAACAATATGGATAGTGTTAGATTGCACAGGGGTAAAATCAACTCTTCACACTCCGGTGAGTGCAACAATCGGGAAAGTGTTGAATATCATAGGGTTAAACTCTAATATTGACTCTTCAATAAGTGTAACAGTATTAAAAGTGTTGGCTACCGGAGGAATAAAACTAACTATTACCACTCCAGCTTGCGCCACAATAGTGAAACTGTTTGATACAGAGGACTAAAAAGTAATATTCACCCATGGGTGAGTGCAACATTAGTGAACGTTATGGATAGTGGAGGTGTAAAAGTTAGAATTCATACTCCAATCAGTGCAACAGTATTGTGTTGTTGAGGGGTAGCAATAAATATTCTCAATACCGTGAGTTCTCAAATAAATATAAGCAAAGTATTAACATCCCAAATATTCATAGAACAAAAAAAGGTAAAAAAAATATATAAATATGTTAAAAATTAAAGTATAAATATATTTAATCTTTGAAATGTAAATAAAAAAATATTATAATGTGCAAAGCATATAATGCAAACCTTGTGATATTTTTGTAAATAAAATAAAATTTAAAAGTAGATATATTTACTTTGAAATGATTTACAAATAAAAGCTTATTGATTACATACATTTACTTTTTATATTTCCTAAAGTATAACAACACACAATTAACATAAAAACTGTAAATGAAAAATTCTAAAAAAAATCTCTTTTTTAGGGTATATAATTATTTTAAAAAATAGTAATAAATAAAACTCTTAAAAATCATTAATCTTAAACAACTTTAAGACTACCGAAACCACAAACCACATTTAACTTTAAAGTTTTAAAATAAAAAGAAATACAATTAAAATTATTTTTCATTTAAGAAAAACAGTATTAAAAAACTAATTGAAAGGAGGTCAAACTAATGTACTACACACCCTTTACACAATAAAAATGCAACACACACCCCAAAAATATAAAGAATTACACTAATTAAATATCCATAAATATTTAATATCAACGATCCAAAAATTATTACAAAATTAAATATGATTCACTTTCCAACCGTAAGGCATATGAACACCAGAACCCACACACAAAAATACATTTAATAATTTCCGTATTTAATGTTGCAATAATTATTATTCATTCAGAAATAATTAGTAATTAATGAAAAATAATTACTTACCGCCATTTACACCAATAAAACTCTTAAGCTGTGACTAAAATTAAATACACAATTTCCGTAATACATTTTCAATTCATTAATTAATAGCAATGAACAGCAAATTGGTAATTAATCATAAAAACATTACTTCACACACTTCACTACCTATAAACCACACAATCGGTATCTTTAAAAATATTACACAATGACCGTTATAATTAGCAAGTAGTTAATTAATATTGGCGAACTATAATTTTCTAAGTAATTAATAAAAAAATATTTAAAATATTCACAATATGACGTCATAATTCAAAAAGTATTAAAAATCAAAATATAATTCATACATTATAATAATGAAATTACTTCACACCCTATTCCACCATTAAATCAAGTACGCAAACCGAAAGGAAAAATACTAAAAAATACATTAATAAAATTATCTACCCCCAAAAAATATTATACAAAAAAGAGATTTACATGTAAAATATATACTAAAATACATAACACTAATTAGAAGTTTAAAAATGTAAATAGCACACATAAAAAAGTATTATTGAAGATTTCTATATTTTTTAAAACAGAGGGTTCGATTACGATGGCTCGCTGGTGGAAAAGGGACCGCCGGCCATAGGTGCGGCGGTCCCGCACAACGAATTAGGATGTGGGCGCATCCTGTATGTTTACATTGTGGCGGGTGGCAACACCCGTCACAATGTAAAAATGCATGTTTTACACTTGCATATACAACATGGCAGGCACCGTGTGGTGCCTGCCACCTTGTACATGCAAATGTAGGGGGGTACCATAGGTACCCCCCACGTGCAGCACCCCACCCCCCAACCCCCTGGGGGCCCACAACAGGCCCCCAAAGGCATTTCCACCTGTCTTTTTGCAGCGGGAACTTCACCGCAAAAGACAGGCATCCAAATGACCACGGCGGTACCTGCACAGTACCACCTCCATAGACCCCATGTATCTGAAGGCGGGCGGAAAAGGCCTGCCTTGCAGGACCACAGCGGATGGTCTTTCCATCCGCTGAGATACCTTTTCCCTTCCCACCATCATCCTAATGTGGCGGTGGGAATTTTAAGGGTGATGACTGTCGGGCCTGTGGTCCTCACCACCGGGCCAGCCGTTGCGGATTTTCTGCCATCGTAATCAGCCCCTATATTTATAAAATTACAACCAACATTTAGGGGACCATTAGTATGCTGGGCGGATCGCCAAAACCAGCCAAGCGGGGGCAATCCAAACGCCATCCTGCAATGTTTCACCCGCGCAACCACGTCGGACTGGATAGGCATGCGGTTTTCAATGTTGGGGGCCGGTAGAAGGCCCACTGAGTGTTGGGGGGTGCATTTGGGGGGTACCCGTTATAACCCCCTACATTGGCATGGACAAGCTGGCAGGCACCGGGCGGTACCTGTCACCTTGTACATGTCAATGCACAACATGCATTCCCAGCATTGTGGCGGGTGGCGCTATGAGAACCGCCCACCACAATACTGGGAATGGGTGATGGCACCGCCACAGTGGCGGCACCATCCTAATTGCAGGTGTGGTGCCGCCGCAAACCTGGTGGACGGACCTCCTTACTGTTATGGTGGCGGGCAGACTCAGTCCACTCGCCATCGTAAAGGTACCCTTAGTACTCAATATTTATGTTGTTCGACATTTCGTACTTGATAGAATGTCTGAACACCAATTACAAGTTTCAAAAACATATAAATGCATTCATATCGATATTTTTAAAAATATATCAACTCAAATTCTGAAAATAGAAACCGCCAATAAGTACCATATTTTTAACATTAATAAAAATTCTAAATAAAATAAATTGTAAAAATGTACTTAAGTACAATAAAATAAGCATTTGTAAAAATGTTAATATTAAATAACTTTATACCCTACATTTCTACAAACCATATAACACATTCCCACCCCACAAAAAAATAATCGTATGTACATGTAACTGAATGGAATATTAATAATAATAGCTACAAAATTAGATTTTTACTATAATAAGTGAATGTAATGTACAAAAAGACTGTTTGATAAAACATAACCAACACACCCAAAATATAAAGTAAAACAAATCTGATCACCATGATTTGTGTACATATTTTTAATTGTTTTTAATTACGATAAATCTAGTGTAGTACATTACATTTCCACACTTTCCTATAACAAATGGTACAACTCACTTACTGCATATAACAAACTATATATTAATTACATAGTAAACAGAATTTTTTTATCTCACTCTTGAAGTAATTAATATTAGTACATTTTTAAACAGTATTTAAGTTATAAAATAGTACCAAACAAGATCTAAATATTAATTTAAAAAAAGTTTAAAATGTTTTTAAAAATAACAATTAAATTAATATCTTATGTAGATTCGACACCAAACACCTACAATAGATATAACCTGCACCTAAAAAATTAAACACAAATATTTATTTTTAACAATAAAATAACTAAGTATACGTAAAATATATATAGCCCTATTCTGATGTGGGTCAGAGTTGCCTTTGACTGACAACGTTATAGGGCCCCATCAGGATGTCAGGCGGATCGCCACCGCCATGCAGTCGGTGGCGATCCGCACGACATCCTTCCCGCCCGCCACCCATTTCCACCCGCCATATTACTATGGACGCTTTTCTGCCCGGTCAAGGAGTTGCCCGGGCGGAAAAGGGTTTCATATGGTGGCGGTATTTGTTGGACACCACCATCCATATTAGGTTGTGGGTGGGAACATGCTTTTCTGTGGCGGTGTTGCCGCCACAGAAAGGCATGCAGGAATGTCATGTGGGGGCCCATTGCCGGCCTCTAGGGACTCCGGGGGGTGAGAGGTGCCCTTCACTGTACAACGTGGCAGGCACTGCATGGTGCCTGTCACGTTGTGCATTGAAGTGCGCAATTTGCATTTTTAGCATTGCGGCGGCGCAATGTTAAAAATGTGGAATGTGCCCGCGAGTGTGGCGGACGTATCCTAAAGACCCCCACGGGACCGCTGCCCTTATCGTGGGTGGTCCCATTTTACATTTTGGGCCCCTAGTCCTAATGGGGTCCCTAGTGTGTGAACGGGCCAACCGTAGATCGGCAGTTCTGGTCGCCTGAGTACATAGCAAGCACACATAGAGGCCCATTAGGATGGCGGGTGGACTTTGTCTTCCCACCATCCCGACGTAAAACAGGACCGCACGCCACGGACAAGCATGTCCCTGCCTTCACCCTAATATGGATGGCGGTGTTGAACAGACACCGCCACCATATGAAACCCTTTTCCGCTCGGTCAACTCCTTGACCGGGCCGAAAAGCGGCGGACGGTCTTTCCGTCCGCCGCGGTCCCCCCTCCATAGTGATATAGCGGGGGAAATGAGTGGCGGGTGGGGAAGGATGTCGGGCGGATCGCCACCGCCCGCATGGCAGTGGCGATCCGCCCGACATCCTAATGGGGCCAATAGTGAGGATGCAAAAACCGACATCCATAGAGTAGATTGAACGGTGTTCAAAAACACGGCATAGCAGAATGTCTCATAGAGAAATGGGAATTTGTGGGAATATCGGCAATGTGTGAATAGGACCATCGGGTGCCAGCCAGACAGTGCATGGATTTCAAGAGGGGAACATGACCAAAAACCGTACACCTCCAAGTAAAGGGAGCCCTGCCACAGGCTACAAAAGCAACTTTCTGCAAGCCTTTCAATGTCAGAAAAGCCTGAATGGAAAAGATGCCAAACATTGTAATCCTGATAATGAAAACTCTACCCTAAGGGGATTAGACTGCATTTCCGACTGGCCAACAGGCCGCTTAATCACGTTGAAAGTAAGTCGGAACGATCAGGCATTTTACACTGAAAGAGACAACATAATAATCCCAAATTCACACTGTAAAGCTACCATGTCGGGCTACAATTCTGCATTCGGAGGCTTAATGTCTGACATTGTAATAATGCCCATAATATCATTTAACAGTATGAATAGCATGTGATTGTATTCAAAGTACTACTCACATTTCAACCAGTAAACATCCAACAGGCTCATGAAAAGAAAATGGAAAAAAAAGAAATTATACAATAAACATAAGTTCTGTCAAGTTTGCTTTTAAATTTCAAGATAAACATGAATTAATATTGAATTACTAATTAAAAATAAACCAGAATTTCAACCTTATAGACACGAAAATGCCGATGATAAAAAAAACATAAAATACTGAAACTAAACATGAATACTGCTACCAAATAATATACAAAGATTTTTAATAATACTTTTAATAGACTTAACAGATCGTTTTAAATCATTTTTCTAAAAAATGACATTTAAAAATAAATTGTTCGGAAGTATATTAATATTTAGGATTTTTTATCATGTATTATTAAATTGAAAAATATGTTAAAAATATTAGAATTTCTTTAGATACATGCAATTTAGGGTCCGAATATCAGTTTGGTACACAATATTTTTAATAAAGGAGCATTTTTGGAAGTCAATACTTATACAATTAATTATTTTTGATATTTTGGGGCCCATTAGGATGGCAGGCGGATTGCCCTGGCCAGGCTGGCGGTAGCCACCGCCAGCCTGGCGGGGGCAATCCGCCCACCATCCTCACATAAATGACCCCCCACCATATTAATGTGGTGGGGGAACAGGGCGGATGGAAAGACCTGGCGGGGGCAATCCGCCCACCATCCTCACATAAATGACCCCCCACCATATTAATGTGGCGGGGGGAACAGGGCGGACGGAAAGACCGTCCGTGCTTTTCCACCCCGGACGCCTTGCCGCAGGGGCGGAAAAGGTTTAATATGGTGGCGGTGTCTATTATACACCCCCAGCCATATTACCATGGCCTTAGTTACATGCCTTTCCGTGGCGGCGATGCCGCCACAGAAAGGCATGGGGTCTTCACTCTTGGGGCCCCCTGTGGGCCCCCAGAGTGAAGGAGAGGTGGGGGTGCACACGGGGGGTACCTGTGGTACCCCCCTGCATTTGTATTAATAAAGCGGCAGGCACTGCTCGTGCATTTCTAGCATTGTGGCGGGCGGTGCTAAGAGCACCGCCCGCCACAATGCAAAAAATGCACAATGCGCCCGCAACAGTGGTGGGCACATCCTAATATCCCCCACGGGACCCCTGCCCTTATGGCGGGCGGTCCCAATACCCGATAGGATGATGGGAGGACTAATTCCGCCCCCATCCTAATGACCCCCTTTGTCACTATACCAATCAAAATACTTTTATAAAAATGTAAAGTTCATCCTTATAGTAAATACAAATTTTTCAATAGATTAATTGTTATATTTGTCACCATCAGTACACAAGAGTTCATATACACTAGAGAGTTGTACATATTCGTACAATGCATTTTAATGAATAAGGAATTTATACTCACCATTTAACATTTTTCAAGATAATAACACCAAGGGGGTCATTAACATGGTGGGTGGACTTTGTCCGCCCACCATACCCTTGGGAAATGGGACTGCCCAAAATGCCTGCGGCGGTCCCGCACATCCCATTAGGATACGTCCGCCACACTGGCGATCGCATCCCGCATTTCTAACATTGTTGCGGATGGTCTAGCCATCCGCCGGGGTCCCCCTGCAATGGTATTGTGGCGGGTGAAATTTACATGCGGGTGGGGGAATATGTCGGGTAGAGCGCCACCACCATGCGGTCGTTGGCGACCGGCCCAATATACTAATGGGCCCCCAATTCTTGAAAGAAGTTGCAGGCACAACGTGGCAGGCACCCCACGCCCCAACATCCTTGGTGCCCGCAACGGGACCCCAACCTCCAAATCCGCATGCCTTTCTGGGGCGGCAACACCCTCACAGGAAGGCTGTGATATGGATGGTGGTGTCTAGCAGACACCGCCACCCTATGAAACCATTTTTTTGGGGTGGAAAAGCGGCGGACGGTCTTCCTGTTGCCCCTGTCCCCCCACCATTCTAATATGGTGGGGGGAAATTTACTCTTCAGTATTCTGAAGAGACCTAGAAATTGAGCCCTTCTGAAATCTCTTCTCTTTGCTAACAGTTGCACTACCGTAGGGTGAGCAGTCAAAATATCAACAATAAAATATCGACCTACAATAATATCGAGGTGATAATATCGAAGGGACAGAATATCGATGTTAAGAATATCGAGGGACAGAATATTGTTGCTAAGGTAAGAAATATTGATTTTTTAAATATCAATGTAAGTAATATTGAAGATAGTAATATCGATATCAAATATATCAATGTCACTAATATCGATGTTACTAATATCGATGTTACAAATATTGATATTTATATGATTGGTATTTATTTTATTATACATATATGTATGTGTTATATTTTCTTGGTAAAGTGTTCTACTGGTTTTAAAATATATGTATACAATTTTTATATGTTAATAATGTTATTTTGTATTTTAGTACCGTAGCAGGTTGTGGGTTTATAGGGGAATAGGGTGGGAAGTAATGTATTTATACTAAATTAATTAATAATTTTTAGGAATTATAAATTAATTTTAGTTAATTTTTGTGTGTAATTTCTGTCGTGGGGTGTGGGTTTATAGGGGAATAGGGTGGGAAGTAATTTAAATATAACTAAGTAATCATTTATTTTCATTAATTGGTATTGATAATTATAGTTATTTAATTATTAATGTAAATAATTTTTATTAATTGGTAATTAATTTGTATTAATTGATTAATTGATAATTATGTTAAGTGTATTATTTTATTATTGAGTGTGTTATGTATTTGTAGGGTAATAATGTGTAAAGTAATTGATATCTAATTAATCATTATAAAATGTATGGTTGGGTAATGATAAATAATTTATTGGACATTAATTGTTTATTGGTAATTATTTAAAAGTATAATTTTTTGGGTTATGAACACTTAATTTTTAGGAATTATAAATTAATTTTAGTTAATTTTTGTGTGTAAGTTCTGTAGCGGGTTGTGTGTTTATAGGGGAATAGGGTGGGAAGTAATTTAAATATAATTAAGTAATAATTTATATTCAGTAATTGGTATTGATAATTATAGTTGTTATTTAATTATTATTGGTAATTCATTTTATTAGGTATTAATTAATTGTTATTAATTGATTAATTGATAATTAGGTTAAGTGTATTATTTTATTATTGGAGTGTGTTATGCGTTTGTAGGGGAATAGTGTGTAATTGATATCTAATTAAGTCATTATAAAATGTATGGTTGGGTAATGATAATTTATTGGACATTCATTATTTATTGGTAATTATTTAAAAGTAGAATTTTTGGGTTATGAACATTTATTTATTATTTAGAAATTATTTGGTAATTAAATATTACTACATTTTATTTATTTATATTTTAATTAATATATTAATAAGTCGTTATTAATGGGAAATTAGTTTTTAATAATTCATGTTTTTGGTATATAAAATTATTTAATTGTTCACTATTTGCTAATTGGTAATGACTTTTTATAAGTAATATGTTTTTGTTATAAAAATGTTTTATTGTTCAATATTTATTAATTGGTAATTAATAGTTATTAATTAATATTAATTGGTATTTATTATTCATTTATTGTTAATTATTCATTTTAATAACTGTTTGTATTTGTAAATAGTTTAGATTTATTTAATTAATTAGTTAATTATTTTAAAACATTAGTTTATTTATAAGTATGTTTTTTTAACTTCAACACTATCCAACACTTTCCCTACTGTTGCACTCTCTGGAGTTGGAAGACTAATTTTTACCCCTACGCTATCCAACACTTTCCCTACTGTTGCACTCTCTGTAGTGGGAATAGTCATTTTTACCCCTACGCTATCCAACAATTTTCTTACTGTTTTTTTTGGAGTTGGGACAGTAGTTTTATCCCCTCCCAATTTAATATTTTTGGTAATATTTTAGCTAATGTAGTATATAATACATTTTAAAAATATTACAAATAAATAAACAATTTTTAATTTGTTTTACATATTTAATTTAAGTTTTATTTATGTTATTATTTTATGTGCATCAATGTATTTGTAATTTATAATATTTTAAAATGATTTATAAGTTATTAAAATAATTATTAAAACTGATTAAGTATATATATGTATATGTTTATGTTTAGTTAATGTTTTATTAAATTATATATATATTACTTATTAATTGTAAACAGTATATAATATTTTTACTATGTTTATTATATTGATAAGATTTTTTATAACAATATTTTTGACATCAATATTTTTTCAGATAATGTTTTTACTTACCATGTTGTAGATAGGATGTCGATATTCTTGCTCTGATATTTTTGTAGCTCGATTTTTTTGGCCTTCGATATTTTGTCAGTGATTTCTTCCGTAGAACGGAGATACAAGGTGGGGATTCGGCCGCTTTATAAGTTACAAAGTAAAGGAAACGCAAGGTATGCCTTCATGGTACAAACTTGCTCCTTTCCTTCAATAACAAATGTATTGCTTCATTATCAAATTATGTTACTAATTAGCTCTCAGTCGCCGAAAGTTAAAAAAACGATACCTCATTCATGAGGGCATGTTGTGGTTGTCCAGAACAAGAGGGGGACTAGAAAAAGTGGTAGTTGTAATGAATTTTACAGTGACCGGTTTCTTCTAATGTACATATTCAAGGCCAAATAGATGACTATACAAAAAAGGGAATGGTGAGCAGGTTTGTGAGGGTAAGAACTAAAGATCTTAAATAGTACTGGAGTGTGAATGATTGTGACTAAGATTAAACAAGTAAGGCTACAGGGACTGACAGTTTTTAAAAAACAAACACTGATTATAAAACAGCCGCCTGTTGCAATACATCTATTAAAAAAAAAAGTGGAAGACTGCAAGGCAAGCAGTGGAAATCAAAGAACTATGGGCCCATAAAAACAGTACTGCACTAATCAGAAATTATAAAATATAACTTAAAAGCCTGGTGGGTCTACAAAGGTGCAATCAACAAATTATTTTCCACTTCCATCAGGGAATTCAAGAGATATTGTCAATAAAGTTGTTAAACCACACAAATCGATTTAATTAAAATAGGGAGCAGAAACACATTGTGACATGTCAAGGAGGGCATGTAAAATGTTAATTTGGCAAATGCAGGGAGAATAGAAATCGATATGGGTGCTAAAAAATACATTTAGGGGCCGATTCCGATTCGGTAAAATCGAGTCCGAATCGCTGTACAGGGTGTTTTTTCCGTACAATTCGTACGCAGAACCGTATCCGTACATACGATGTAGTACGATGTGTACTTAATGCAGTTCTCCGTACGAATTGTACAAAAGATCGTACAATTCAAGAAACCGTACGGATCGCACTCAGAACACGCAGTACGCGATCTTCGTATGGATCGAGGCAGCTTTTTACAAACCAGCAAGTAAGATTCGTCAGTACGACAATCCGTGCAACTCTTTCTCTACGGCACTTTTTAAACATCCGTAAAAGCACATTTCGACTCTAACACAGGTGAAATGGACTCCCCGGGGTACGCGAGTGCACCCCATTATCACAGGGTACTGTGCAATCTGGTACGGTGCGTCGGGGTACGGTACAATCGGGGTACGGTACATCGGAGTATATCACATTGGGGTATGGTACATGGGTGTACATAGTGTAGGTGTACGGTGTGTAGGTGTACGGTGCGCAGGGGTGCAGAGCATAGGGGTACGGTGTGAAGCCCCATGATCGCAGGTGTATGGTGCGTATGTGTAAGTGTGGTTCTCCGTACGAATTGCTGATTTGTTGCTTTACGTGCGAAACGCGTACTCGATGCCCAGTGCGGATCGTATTTGGCGGGTTGTACGGCATGTTTACAATCGTACGTTCACAACCCGAGTCCGTATCGTATAGAGCTTTGCTTGTTTTTCGTACGGTTCGTAAACATTCGGACGTATTCTTTGGAAACGGATTGTACTACCCAAATTGGACGGCTTTGTATGATTCGTGCAGAAACGGCTACAAATACGAATCGTAGGACAGTTTTCTTACCCGAATCGGAATTGACCCCTAAATGATCTGTGCCTATAGAAATTCTGGACTCAGGCACAGTAGATCTGTAAAGTGGATATCACTATAATTTAAAAAAAAGATAAATGCAATGAGACTAGTCTTTCTTGCTAGGTAGTCTAACAAGCAACTAACTTAAAAAAAATCTGTATGCAAAGAAATGAAATTCATTGATTTCATCAGTAAGGAACATGCTTGTTCCTTGTACCTCAAGACTATGGGGCACATTAGGATAGTGGTCGGAAAATCACCCTGACCGCCATGGAGGTGGAAAACAACCACCCACCAGGACCGCGGATAAACCGGCGAACAAATTAGGATCAACGGCCACTAAAGACCGACCGTGGCGGTAGCGGTGGAAATATACCGCCCGACGCGTGCGGTGATGCCAAAACTCCGACTGCGGCGGCCAGAAAAGCAGCGAAAAAGACAAAAACGTCCACAGGTAAAGCGGAGACACCGCTCAGGAAATTAGGATATCCCGAGTGTCCCGCGGTCGGAGTCGCTGTTTCCGACCGCTGCGGTCGCACACAGGAGTGAATGGGAGAGACAGTGGAAGAGCTGCAGTATAGCCACCACAGCGGAATGAACCTGAAAAAAATGGCGGACTAATCCAATACACCGCAGTGATGACAAACATTGAACAAATCAATGTAGCTAAGCCCCCCCCCCCTGAAAGAAATACAAATAGCAATAAACATTGCCAAAAATAAAATACAAGGACAGGGCAACTCCCACAACACACTTGACATCCAAATACCACTTGGCCACACCCACACAGCTAAGTATAAAACCACCAGCTTCACAGACCACAATCCTTTGCTATACTCCAGAAGAGAAGGCCATACACCACATCTTACAGGAGAGGCAAAAGAGCACAGCACACACACAAACACCACCACCATCACCACCACCATCACACCAGCACCAACAATCCCCCAGCACACCTCACACCTCACACACCAACATCCCACCCACCACCAACCCACCAGCACCAACAAACAATCCAAACACAACACAACATGACTTCACCTAAAATGCCCAAATTTACTGAGAGTGAGTTGACAGTCATGGTCAACGAGATATTGAGAGTAGAGCCACAACTGTTTGGTAGCCTGGTCCAACAAACACCATTAGCCAGAAGGAACCAAATGTGGGAAAGGATAGTCCAATGGGTGAATGCAGTAGGGACCACCCCAAGATCCAGGAAGGAGATCAAGAAGCGGTGGCATGATCTCAAGAGGGTTGTCAAGGAGAGGAGGAGTAAGAACTGGACGCTGGCGAACATGACTGGCAGTGGCCCTCCCATCCCACCAAAAACATTCACACCATGGGAGGAGAAGGTGCTTTCCATACTGCTTCCTGAGAGTCTCACAGGAGTAGCCAGGGGAGCGGAGGCTGGTAAGTACAAACAAATGTCAAACAACACACTGAGAATGACTCCCTTGCACAACCCAAACCCCATCACACTGTCCACTCTCACCCAACAGGTAGCCAGCCATCTTGCAATGGATACCTTCATGGGGGTGGTAGGCCTGTTTCACTACTCCCAGCATGCCCCCTGCCCCACAGCCCAGCAGCATGGAGGCCTCCCCCACCCAGGAGCATGTGGCAGCCATTGCACTGTTCCCCCTCACCTAACAGGAAGGTAGGCATCTTGGAATGGAGGAATGTGCGTGGGTGGTAAAATAAACAACTTGCAATTCAAAAAATCAGATAAGAAATGCTCACAGCTGCTGACCACCACCACTCTAAACATAAATCACACTCAGCCAAATGGCAAACAGTGTGATCTTAGGCACACAGCAAGTTTTGTGCCGTTGGTATATTTAGTGAACACAAAGGCCCTCATTAGGATGGCGGGCGGACTTTGCTAGCCCTCAATCCTCACGGTGCTTGGGACAGCCTGCAATAATGGATGAGACGAGTGAGAGAGCGATCAAAGGAGCAGGAGAACGAGAGTCGGAGGCGTGTGAGGAGCGGAGTAGGAGAGAGGAGGAGACCATCGGAGGAGGAGGCGAGGCGTGTGAGGAGCGGAGTAGGAGAGAGGAGGCGACCATCAGAGGAGGAGACGAGCCAGGTGAGGAGCGGAGTGCGGAGCAGGAGGTGTGGCAGATCCAATGCAGCGTAATGGCTGGAGGACCCACCTTACACTGTGCACACCCGGTCGGCAGAAGGGGGTGAAAGAGAACCTGGCTCCAGACGCCACGGCCATGATGAGGCGTCGTGGGTCAAGGAAAGTACCGCTTGGGGGATCTTTTTGGTGGAGGTGGTGGGTAGGTCAGTGAAAGTAGGGCGGTTGGGTACACGGGAGTTGAAAATTTGGGTTTTTTTTCATTTTCAAATCCCAACACTCTCCTTTTACCTGAACACTCCCCACCTTGGTGACGGTTGCACTGCCTTACAGTTTAAGTTCCCGATACTGACCCCATCATCGCTCTTTGTTTGCTACCCTTACCCGTCAGATGAAAGAACAAGAGATGTCTCAAAAGACCCTGCTAGCAGCAGCAACGCAGGACCGAGAGGGCGGGGATCCCTGACTGCTTAGGTGCTTGGACGCCACACAATCCGGAACGGACCTAGAGACTGGTGTTTTTGAACAATTGTATCTCCAATAAAGGAGTCACTAGAACTCATCCAAGGTTCTTGTCTTCCCTCTCAACATCGTGACTGCACAGGCGGTCACAAATATTCTTCCCCGGACCTGGTAGACGCACTAGCGCTGAACTATGCGTCCGTTTATCGAAAGATTATATAAAGACCAACTGAAGGCTGAGATTCGTTGAGCAGAAATCTCCAAAGGGGCTAAAGTTCTGGGGGCAACATTTTCCTAACAGACCATCTGAGTCTTCCAGATAGTGTACTGCCCCCCACAAAAGTCGCACAGACTCATTGAGCTCTTTACAGAACTACTATCTAAATCCAATCACGGTACCAATGTATTTTGGTGATGGGGGATTTCACTTTCCACTAGGATCACGTGCCCAATGACTGTCAGGCAAAACAGTTGGAGGAGGCACTGATGGATCTATGACTTTCCCAGCTTGTAAATGTTCCCACTCTTGGCAAGGGAAATACACTCAATCTAGTGTGGAGATCTCATACACTTACAAGCCCTATAGTCACCATTCCTTGCTCTTGGTCTGAACACTATGTAATTATTGGTTGTCTCTCGCTAAATAAAAAGAGAGACAACGACTTGGTGACCCCACTAGATAACTCTGCCACATCTACACAGTGTGATATCGATGTTAAAGCATTTCTCTGTTATCTACATTGACGAACGCCATTGATATGGTGGCCCCGAAAATAAGAAAAAGAATAAGGGATAAAGGGAAAGGGTGCTACCTGGGTCAGTGACATTTTAAGAAACATAAATCAAACCCTTCGCCACTGCGAGAGAGCCGGGCAGAACGCGTATGACCCAAAGGCCAGGGCAGATTATGTGTCAAACATTCACAAGCTATAAAAAAGCCAACAGGACAAAAAATAGAGATTTTGATTAAGCAAAAATCGTGGCTGCTGATAAAAAAAAAAGAGAACTTTCGAATCCTGAAAGAGCTGAAACAAGAGAAGAAATTGAAGTATTAATTTTGTAAGGAGAACTGTAATAAGTTTGAGTCCTTCTTCACAACGAAAGTGAAGGATGACCTGCTGGAAATTTAGAGCATGACAAAATTCACGTTAACACTTAACATTAGCTCCCACACTAAGGGCCCCATTAGGATGGCGGGCGGACTTAGTCCGCCCGCCACCCTAACGGAGATCTGGACCGCCCGCCTAAAGGGCGGGGGTCCCGACATTGGCATTAGGATGCGCCCGCCTCCATTGGGTAACATTGGGATTGCCTTATTACAGCTTATAGGAGTCATTTCCAATTGGGAAGAGATGGGACCCCCAAATTGGTGTATCTGAAATGGCAATTAAAAAAAACAACCTAAACACAAAGTAAGGGTAGGTGTGACTGAGTGGCCATCTGCATGCTGATGGGTTATCCTAAGCAGGGTGGGAGGTAGGAGCTAACAACAACGCCTGAAATGACTGTGTCTTGTCCCAACACAAAGGGTTGCATACCCCTCTGTAGTGAGTCTGGAGCCAGGGCAGGAAAGAAAGGGACTCTGTGCACGTCAAACCATCTCTTAAAAGTCTCCCCCACTTTGAAGGCCCATCTTTGTATAAGTACTGGACGTCTGACACCACCAAATCAGAACACTTCTGGCACTGAGGACATTCTACCAGGAAGAAGGACTGCTGAGCTGCTGGAGGCACTGCATATTGACTGAACTGCTTTGCTGGTTGGCCGGCTACCACTTGCCTAGGAGTAAGAGGGACTGGACCTGCATCTCTACATACCAGAACCAAAGTATCTCCAAAGGCTTGTTGGCTTGTCTCCTGTTTTTGAGGTCTCAGTGATACAAGCAGCACCTGGACTCTCTGCTGTGACTCCTGCTCTGCCAAGTGGTGCCAATGCAGTCCTGGGCCTTTGGAAGTGTTTATCAAATGCTGCCACAAGAAAATCCATGCATTGACAACGTTGCACTGATCGGAATTGGTGCATTTACCTTGCCACTGACGCATCGCCGCTGCTGTACCAACCGCGGGTACTGCATCGCCGATTGTGCAATGCATCGTCCCCTGTTTATAATGCATCTCGAAAAAAGTGTGCGGCTCGCTGTCAACTCATTGCTTTGTGCTACTCACATGGCCTACAGCCCTGCAGTTCGACGGTGATGCATTGCCCCGATGTTCATCACACATTGAGTCTCAAAACATCTTCAATTTTGTGCAGCTTGGAAACCGACACATCGCCTACATCTGCAGGCTTGACAGCAACGCATCGCCTCCTTTTCCCACACGCATTGCCCATGACATAGACACATCCAAAGTATTGTTCAGCAGGCCAAGGCTGGTCCCTTTATCCGACCCGCACTCCACCGAAGTCATACTGAACATTTGGATCTGCCCCGGTCAAGCGCAACCAGATAGCCCCAGTTGGGGCTATCTGTTTCTAAGCACAAAAACACATTTATTCTTTAGAAATTCATATCTTGACTTCTACTTATTGAATTTATGTTGTTTTGCTCTTGTTTTGTTGATAAAAATAGGGTGTTGAGTCTTTTTGTGTTGTTTTCACTGTGTTACTGTTTAAAGTGTAGTGCAAATACTTTACACATTGCCTCTTAAGTTAAGACTGACTTCTTTGTGCCAAGCTACCAGAAGGTGAGCACGGATTAATTTAAAGTGTTTTACTGACGTTCCCTGACTAGGATTGTGGTTCCTGCTTGGACAGGGTGCATTCCTCTGCCAAACAAAAACTAAATTTCTAACATTTATGTTTCCAGTCTGTATCCATCATCACATTTTGGTTCGGTCACTATTGTGTTGAGTCTTTTGAAGTGCGCGTGTTTAATGTTTCCAAGTAGTAGTAGTCCCATGCCCGCTTTATGCAAAGTCATGGGTATCTCTTACACACCCTGTCTTTCTGGATGCATGAATGTCCTTCTCATCAGAAGTGGCCGGCTGGACTGCAAAATCCTCCTTATCAAGTGTGTCCCATCTCACTGAGGTGTTTGCCAGGCAGGTATTAAATCACCTGGACCTTCCTCTTAGTTTTCACTGTCAGGGATACTGGTCACCTCGCCTGACAGCCTAGCGATAGAAGGCAGTTACCTACTGTGGCATAAGTGCCAAGGGCTTTAATTACAAGGGTGGTATGACGCGATATCGTGGACATAGATATCACGCGCATTTACATTGCGGCTTTTAAATAGCAACGGCGATGACATCGGCAATTTAAACATCGCGCGTTGTTGCGCCGCTAATGCGACCTTTTAATTGGATCGCGTGTTACATCGCCGACATTACATCGCGCGACCCGATCTCCTACCGACCCCTGCCCTTCACCACGTCTTCAACAAGGCCGTCATCGCACCCCACCTGCGGGACATCATCATCACCTCCTTCGACACCGCTACCTTCCCGGAGAGCTGGAAGCACGCCGAACTCAGCGCTCTACTAAAGAAGCCATCAGCCGACCCCACCGACCTCAAGAACTACCGCCCCATCTCGCTGCTCCCGTTTCCTGCAAAAGTCATCGAGAAGACCGTCAACAAGCAGCTGGCCGCCTTCCTCGAGACGAACGGATCCCTCGACCTCTCGCAGTCTGGCTTCCTGGCCAACCACAGCACCGAGACCGCCCTGATCGCAGCCACCGATGACATCCGAGCACTGCTTGACACCGGGAAACAGCAGCCCTCATTCTCCTAGACCTCTCCGCGGCCTTCGACACTGTCTGCCACCGCACACTAGTGCAGCGACTCAGCAACGTCGGAATCCAGGAGAAGGCACTGGAGTGGATCATCTCCTTCCTCGCCGGAAGGACACAGAGAGTCCGCCTCCCCCCGTTCAGATCTGAAGCCACCGAAGTCATCTGCGGCGTTCCTCAAGGCTCCTCGCTCAGTCCAACCCTCTTCAACATCTACATGAGCCCCCTCGCAGACATCGCACGCCAGCACAACCTCAAAATCATCTCCTACGCCGACGACACCCAGCTGATTCTCTCCCTCACCAACGACCCCGCAACCGCCAGAGCCAACCTTCATGAAGGGATGAAAGAGGTAGCCGAATGGATGAAGAACAGCCGCCTGAAACTGAACTCGGACAAGATGGAAGTCCTCATCCTGGGATCCTCACCCTCCGCCTGGGATGACTCCTGGTGGCCCCCCGCCCTAGGCAGCGCACCCAAACCAACAGACCACGCACGCAACCTGGGCTTCATCCTGGACTCCTCCCTCTCCATGACCAGACAAGTCAACGCCGTCTCCTCGTAGTGCTTCAACATCCTGCGCATGCTACGTAAGATCTTCCGGTGGATCCCCACCAAGACCAGGAAGACGGTCACCCAGGCCCTCGTCACCAGCCGTCTGGACTACGGCAACTCCCTCTATGCCGGAACCACCGCCAAGCTCCAGAAGAGACTCCAGCGGATCCAGAACGCCTCAGCATGACTCATCCTGGACATCCCCCGTGGCAGCCACATACCCGGACACCTGAGAGACCTGCACTGGCTCCCGGTCAACAAGAGAATCACCTTTCGACTCCTCACCCACGCACACAAAGCCCTACACAACCAAGGCCCAGGATACCTCAACAGCCGCCTCAACTTCAACGCTCCCAAACGCCAGCTTCGATCGACCGGCCACGCCGTCACCGCCGTCCCCCGCATCCGAAGAGCCACCACAGGGGGACGGTCCTTCTCCTACCTCGCCGCCAAGACATGGAACTCCCTCCCGACCCACCTCCGCCTGACCCAGGACCACCTCACCTTCAGGAAGCAACTCAAGACCTGGCTATTCGAGCAGTAGCGGACCCCCCTCCCCTAGCGCCTTGAGACCCTCTGGGTGAGTAGTGCGCTATATAAATGCTTTGATTGATTGATTGACATAACAACACGATGTTCAATGCCTTCCTATTACATTTCAGCCATGATAGCCTGTATGCAGAAAGTACGGGAATCTGCTGGAATTATTTAATAACCAGGTGTTGAGCGGGACAAGTAGATCACGAGGAGTTCTGCATATAACTACTTACAATCAAAGTGTGAGATTTATGACACGGATGTGTTTGATAATATTGTACAAATGAAGAGGATTTTTTGTTGCCAGGATCGAGATCGATTGAATTTAAATATTGGTCAATCATTATAAAGTAAGTTATGTTTTATTTTATTTGGTTCCAAAAGTACAGCTGGGACTATAATTAGAGGCGTGAATTTAGTAAGACAGTGTTTGAATTTCACTGAGGTTTTATCGCTTTTAGGTAATCTAATATGTTCAGAATTTAACTAGTTTTGTCTGTCTGGGCCACCCGACCTTTTAATCCACCGGGCATTTCCCCAGTGTCATCGGGCTGCATGCTTTGGAGGCTGATTTGAAGGCCCATGGTCGCCCCTGAGACGTTTAGGACTTTCCGCGGCTCTTCAAAGTTAACCGTCGCTGGCACAGGGAGGCTTCAAGTGAGAGAGAGAGAAAGGGAGGGTGGGTGGAAGGAAGAAGGCAGAAAGAAAGCGATCAGAGTTTGAGGAGTGAGTGAGAGAAGTGAAGGAGAGTGAGAGAGAGTGGATGATAGGATAGAGAGAGATAACACGAAGAGGGGTGTTTAAGGTGAGTATTTTTGGCAGAGGTGCATTTGGTTTCCCAGTCCAGCCTTGTTGGCCGGTTTCTTTGATTAATGAAGTGCTGAGTGCATATGAAACACAGCCAGGCCCACTAAGTATGAACTGATAAGGTATGAGTTGATTTCCATTCTGGGAGGATGGGTTTGACAACAAAACTACAAAATGGCCCAAGAATGCAGTATAGTTGTTCTCAAGTTTATGCAAATGAGTGAATGTGTGGACTCGTAAGCATGTAGCAGTGGGATAGCTCAAGCCTTATAGAGTGAGCTAGTTGACAGTCATAAAACATGTGTAAGAGATCACCACCCTGCTTTCGTTTTGTCCAACGCAAAAATGTTGCTAAATGCCGAGTTTGTTGCTCCTATAGGGCACCTGCTTTGTGGATAATGAAGAAGCTTGTTTGTCCCAGCGACGGGATTCTTTCCTTTTCGTTTTTTTAACACTCCAATGTATCCCTAAGTTACACCAAACTTAACTAAGTTTCAGAGGGTGTTAAGTCCTATTATCATTGCTGTAGGCATCGTAGCATTAGCAGGTACACTGTTACTATACTACAAAGTGTAGTGTGCAGCATGCATTGACAAACTGCTTCACAATTCCTCCATAGGTCAAAGAGCATGTCAGTCTGCAGTTCATCATACTGCAGTCCAGGTTGGTGTAATCCATGTGGCAACCTATGTAAAGTATTCAATGAAGATGTGTATCTTCCTAAGCGCATGCCTCTTTGTATTTGTGGACATTAAATTCTGTTTCCCAGCTTTGCATGAAAGAGTCAGCTGAGACTTGTGATACCATAAAAGGGCTAGTGCAAAAATACAATACTAGATCACACCTCTTGAGAATGCTGACTAATAGAAAAATCTATGCGTGGTGACGTGCCTCACACACACTAGCCCTTGAGGCTAGAAACATGGTCCAGTAAGGAAGCGCAGCAAGCAGTAATGGTTCTTGATGCTAGTTATCTTGTATTTCTCACAATGCATGTTGTATGGCCATTGGCACACGCTCACACCCCATTTGCCTGCTCTCCCTCCCTGTCCCCATCTGTGAGGCAGAGCATTCATTCATCATCCATCCATTCATACATCCATCCATCCATCCATCCAGACTTCCATCCATCCATCCAGACAGCCATCCATTAATCCATCCGCCATCCATTCATCCATGGATCCACCCACCCACTCACCACACACACATCCGCCCACCCAGCATCCATACATGCATCCATCCACCCATACACCGACCCATCATCCGCCATCCATTCATCCACCCAAGCACCCATCCATCCATCCAGCCATCCATCCATCCAGACAGCCATCCATTAATCCATCCGCTATCCATTCATCCACCCACCCACTCACCACACACACATCAGTCCACCCAGCACCCATAAATGCATCCATCCATCCAGATATCCATCCATTCATCCATCCATCCATCCAGACAGCCATCCATTAATCCATCCACCATCCATTCATCCATGCATCCACCCACCCACTCACCAGACACACATCCGTCCACCCAGCACCCATACATGCATCCATGCATCCATCCACCCATACACCGACCCATCATCCTCCATCCATTCATCCACCCAAGCACCCATCGTTCCATCCATCCAGACAGCCATCCATGAATCCATCTGCCATCCATTCATCCATGCATCCATGCACCCACTCACCACACCCACATCCATCCACCCAACCACCCATAAATATTGACACCTGAGCCATTAGTGATAGGCTTTGAATATTTGCAGTCTTACAAGGGAACAAGTGTTGCATTGTTGAAAAGCCTGTTTCCGTGACGTGATTAGGGAACAACTGTTGCATTTTGGAAAAAGCCCGTTTCCGCGACGTGATTATTTGCAGTCTTCAGTTTTTAGAAGGGAACAACTGTGCGTTGTATTGGCATGTGAGAGTCAGCATTTTGCCATTAACATCGCATGCATTGAAATAAAGCCCGTTTCCGTGACGTGATTATTTGCAGTCTTCAGTTTTTAGAAGGGAATAACTGTGCGTCGTATTGGCATGTGAGAGTCAGCATTTTGCCATTAACATCGCATGCATTGTAATTGCATGCGATGTTAATGGCATCAACCGCAGGTAGTACTTTGAGGCAGGGCTGAGGTGCGTTGGCCGAGGGGGAGATCATACCGACAGGCGGAAGTAGTCTTGCAGCATATGCGCGTGCGTAGTGAAATACGCATGCGCAGATTGTTCGGGGAAGATCATCCAGATGGGAAGATCATAACTACGGTACACCGGCACAACATGTCATCAGAAAACATAGCTAATGGAAAGCGTCCTCCCTGAAGTGTGGAGCAGTGCCATGAGAGGTCAACGAGTGTGCGTCCCACCGCAGTATGACCGTACCGCATGACCCATGTGCCGCCTCCAGGGTACGGGAGCAAAAAGCGGCATTGCAGGTCCTCTTGAAGACCATTGTAGCACTAATTCTACATTTTGGTACTAGGGCATTTTAACTTCGTTGTTCCTGCCAGATACAAAGAGAAGATCCTGAGTTACTCAGTGCCCTCGTTACCATTTTTGTGGGTTGTTGTGCTTGTCACTACGCTGCCCCGCCGGTGCACACAACTGGGCACCCCACCTTGTGTGCCATCTGCAGGGCCTCTACCTCGAATCACTGGTTTTGGTTTCTGGAGTGGCAACATAAACAGTTGCTCTCAAAGGACTAGCCTGAACACTTAGGTGAATATCCCCTGCACCAGCATTCCAAGGAAATTCTTTCCTAGCTCTCCCATGTCGACGAGGACGTCATTATAGCACGGCTCCTCTTGCGACACCGTATGACATCATGGGAGCCATAAGAGGACCTCGTCTGCATGCTGACGTCAGTTCCACCCATTTTTTCCGTGCCACCGAGGCAAACAGGTGGACCGAGACATTTTCACATGTATACATAGTTTAATAAATATATATATATATTCATTGAAAAACCCATAGGTTTCACGCACGTTATAGTTAGAAATTAGCATTTAAAAAACCTTAGAAATTCACTGAAAAAAACATAGGTTTCAGGCACGTTATAGTAAGAAATTAGCATTTAAAAAACCTTAAAAATTCACTGAAAAAAAAGTTAGTTGGACATTTAACTCGTAAAAAACCATAGAAATACCCGGTTATAGTTAGTTCAGCTAACTATAACTTGCTCGCCCTCAATGCACTGCTGATGACGTCACATTTTACATCACTCATGACATGGTCAGCGACATCACTCATGACATCACTGAAAACAGTGCAGTACTTGTTATGCGAGTTTACATTCAATTCCATACAGTTTCCCAAAGCCAGATTGTCTCCTAAAGAAGACTAGAGAAGTTCACGAGCCCATAAACTCTTCAGATTCAACTAATTCAAGTATTATCCATAAATTACTAAAATTTCAGATCTCAAATTATTCAAAAATCTTCAAAACAAACAGGTAAGCGCAGTATATACAGTGATATGACAGGCCATAGTCGCAAATCAATAGTTAATTGTTAATATTGTCATTAAGGCACATATTCCTCCTGTTAGACCTGACATCTTTGGCGTGATTACCCCTATCTTTTTGCCTCTGCCTCCTGTATTTTTTGATGCTGTGCTGGATTCGTTTTTGCTGGTTTAGATGCTTTGGACACTCTGCCACTGCTGATCAGTGCCAGAGTGTAAGTGCTCCCTATGTAAATTGTTATCATGATTGGATATCCATGATTGGCATATTTGTATCACCATGAAGTCCCTAGTAAAGTGCACGGGGTGTGCCAGGGCCGGTGATGACGAATGCTACGAGTGGGCCTGCAGCACTGATTGTGCCACCCACAGGAGTAGCTCTAAAATGGTGTCTCGGGCCTGCCACTGCAGCGCCTACGGGCAGTTTAGAACTGCCATGTCCTCTTGGTCCGCGTCCCCGCTGACCAGGCCTAACACTTCCCTTTTTGTGCACATCAGTCACCCCTATGGAAGGCCCAAGGTACCCCCCTGGGCAGGGTGCCGTGTATGTGAAAGGTAGAGCATGTACTAGTGCAGGTGACATGCTCTGGTAATGAATTACAGCCATTTCGGTTTTCACTATTGTAAGGCTATCTTGCTCCATAGGTTAACATGGGGGATGCTGGCTACAGTGGTTAACAGCATTTCTTCCCATAGGAACAAGATAGGACATAAGTATCTAGTATCCCTGAACTCAGAATTTAATAATACATCTTTTAGGAAAGGTGGTTTTTAAATCCTGTGTTTGAGAACAGCACTTTTAGAAAGTTGCTGTTCTCTTGTCTGACCCTTCTGTGTGCCTGGGACTGTTTGTGTATTGACTGTCTGGTTTGTGAGTGACAGGGGCTGGGGAATTCCCCCCGAGGCTGGATGAGTCAGCACTAGGCTGAATGAAGCAATTGCTACCTGAGTGGTGGGCGGAGTTAGCACCTGGGCTGAATAGGGCTGTGCCTGCCTGCCACAATGCTGGCTCCACCTCCTGCTGGGCGGCTGAGGACCCTGCCCCTCACTCTGAAAGGAAAGATGCAGCCAGCAAAACAAAGTGCTCAGGATCCACCCAGAACTGGTTCAGACCGGCTCAGGGCCCACATGCACTGAAAGAACAAAGACTTTAGGGGTATAAGTACAGGACCCCTGACAACAGAAAATTAGATCATCCTGGAAATCAAGAAGGAACCTCTGCCAAGGAGAAAGCTGACGTTGAAGAAGGAAGACTGTCCTGCTATTGCTCTGCTGGACTGACCTGCTGTTGCTTTGCTGCCAAGGAGAGGGGAAGAACTTTGCTGTGAGCTGTGTCCCCTGTCTTGTAAGGAATCTCCAAGGGCCTGAGAAGAGCTGGCTCCCTGTTTCCGAAGTCCCAGGACCAAAAGGACTTCACCCCCAGTCTCCCTGAACTCTGCTGAGAGAGTTCTGTCCTTCGTAGAGTGCTTGATCCAGTTGTGGGGCCTCTAGAAGTTGAACCTGAGCTGGGAAGCTTGAGACTAAACTGAGAAACTTGTGAAGCTGAAAAGTGTCGCATCGCTCGCTTGCGGAGCGCATCCCCGACAGTGCGAGAAGTTTCCCGCCGCTACGAAGGTCGAGATCGGCGCAGCGCCTGACATCGCTGCCGGAGCCGTCGCACCCTTCGTTTGCGGGACGCACCAGACCGGTGCGGGAGAATCGAACCTCGCTGCGAGTGTCGTCGCAGAGCCTGTCGCCTGGGTGAGATCGCCGCACCGCTTGCTGGTGGACCGCATCACGTCGCTGCGAACATCGTCGCAGAAACATCTCACCGAGGAGCTGCGAGAGAGAGGATCACCGCTGGACTGCGCATCGTCGCCCCGGAGATTGTCGCAGCCCCTACGAGATCATCGCATCGTGCCTTTGCGAGAACAGACTTCCCACGGAACCTACGCACCGGAATCTACGCAAGCTGCCTTCCTCCCCATACAGACCGGATTCGTCGCAACACGCCCGCTGCTGCAGCGGGGCTGTCGCATCGCCTCCCCAGGGTCTCAGGAGTAACGCATCGCTTGTTTCCACCGCACCAGCTTCCTGCTTGTGGAACTTTGTTGCATCTAAAAGGTACTGTGAGTCAACGTGACGCAACTGTGAACTTTTCACGCATCTGTGGATTATTTTAACGCAACTTAAAGAACTTTGATTACAACCTGAAGAACTCATTTGAAACCATAACCTTGCATTGTGTATGTTGGATTTTTGCCGTTTTGGTCTTGTGTAGTTTAGAATAAATATCTTTATTTTCCTAAACTGTTGTGGAATCAGTTTGTGGTGTTTTCACTGTGTTACTGTGAGTGTTGGTACAAATACTTTACGCATTGCCTCTGGTTAGCCTAGACTGCTCAGGCCAAGCTACCTAGAGGGCGAACAGGGGTTATCTAAGAGGGTTATCTCCTTGCCCTGACTAGAAGCAAGGGTCCCTATTTGGACAGTGGTACCTACCTCTGCCAACTAGAGACCCCCAGTTCTAACATTGGTGGCAGCGGTGGGATTTGAACTTGTATTTGTACTTGACCCACAGTAATTGGTGTACATCACTAGTGAGTGCAGACCACTACGCCACCGCATACTATTGGTTTTTGAGTTGTTGAATTCTATTTTTGAGTAACTCTTCGAAAAGCATCATGTCTCTGAATGGGAAGGCGCCCAGTGAGGAGGCAGATATAGATTTGGAATTCTCGATTGAAGATCTGTACTCCTACCCGGTAAAGCATCTTAGGTACTTCTGCCAGCAGTTTGAGTGCCCCATAAAGAGCGCCTACAGGAAGGAGGAGTTGCAGAGAATCTTGAAAACCCATTGGGAAGCACAGGAAGGAAACAAGGTTGTGGATGTAGAAAGTGCTTTTCAAGGCAAAGATCTGCCAGTGGGCAGAGTAGGCTCAGGAGCTGGCAGCAACCACTCCAGTAGGGGCCTCACCCCAGAAGAGTTACAGGAAAATCAAAGAATAAGGGAATATGACCTGGAGGTCATGAAAATGAAAATGAAGCTGAAGCAATTGGAAGTAGAGAAGGCGGCGGAGGAGAGCAAGAATGCCCGCGCCTTAGAGGAAAAGAAATTGCTTTTGGCTCACGAGTTGAGACTGAAAGAGCTGGATCTGAAGAACAAGGAGGTGGATGCCAGTTCAAATGGTGGCAGCGCGCAGCCAGTGCATGGGGGTAAAGTATACATTCCCAAAGACCTGGTACAGAATTACCATAGGAGTGAGGATATTTATGCCTGGTTCACTTCGTATGAAATTGCATTGAAGATGAATGGTGTGCCTGATAAGTATTGGGGGGCGGGCCTGTGGAAACATTTTGAGGCTTCTGGGAGGAGTGCTCTAGAGCCCTTAGAGTTGGCAGGTGCCATGACCTACCCCAATATGAAGGAGGCCTTATGTCTCAGGTATGGCCTCACTTCAGAGCAGTACAGACTGCAGTTTAGAAACTCCAAGAAGAAAGAGTCTGAGACTTGGATGGAGTGTGTGAATGGGTACTCGCGTGCACTGGAAGGTTGGATGAAGGGCAGTAAAGTAACTGATTTGAAGGGGTTGTTGCATTTAATCAGTTGGGAGCACTTGAGTAGTCTTTGTGTTCCAGAGCTGCGCCAGCATCTTTTAGACAGCAAGCTGACAGACCCCATTGAGCTTGCTAAGGAGGCGGACCGCTGGACCAGTACCAGGGTCCACAGAGGAATTGTGGGTACCACAGCCAAAGGTGGGCAGGGTCCCCAGCAGAAGAGTGGGGGGGACAAGGGTAACCAAAAGGAGTTCTCACAAGGGCCCCAAAATAGTTCCCCGGAAAAGGAGTCCCAACCCCCCAAGTCTAAGCAGCCATGGCCCTCTAAGGGCAGGCGGGACAATAGAGACAAGAGAAATAACCAGGGTCCCCCTACCTGCTATCACTGCAATGAGGTGGGCCTTATTGCTCCAAAATGTCCCAAGAAGAAGCCCGCACCCACTGGTGCTCCCGCCCCAGCGTTAGCTAGTGTAGCTTTGGGTGGGGATTTGGTTTCTAGTGATTGGGGAGAGCTAGCAGTCATGACCCTTGTCTCGCTAGGAGACCGAGAGATGGTCCCGGAAACCTTACTGACCTCTAACACTAAGAAATATGGGCAGAAGTTGACCATCAATGGAAGGGAGGTTGAAGCTCTGAGAGACACCGGAGCCAGTGTGACATCCGTGAGGTGTCAGTGGGTGTCGGACGAGCAAATCATCCCTGGCGTAATCCGCCCTGTAGTGGCCGCTGACAGCTCAGTGCTCCTCTGCAAGCTAGCGAAGGTTTCCTTTGAATGGGGAGGAGTCTCTGGTCTTTTGGAGGTAGTTGTCAGTGATGCATTGCCTGTGGACTGTCTGTTAGGGAACGACCTGGAGAGTTCTCCATGGAAGGACATAGAACACCGAACTCACTTGGAGATGTTGGGTCTGCCTGCGTGGATCTGCGTGACCACGCGTGCTATGGCAGCCAGTAAGGGTGAATCAGCAGAACTGGAGCCTGAAACAGTGGCCCAGCGACCTGCCAGGAGAGGAAGAGGCAGAGGGCGCGGGAAACCAGCCCCAGCCGTTCCCACGGTCCAGGAGGAAGCAGAACCTGAGGGGGATGCCCTGGAACCTACAGGGGAGCAGGTAGCCGAACTGGGAGACCTACCTGAGCTGACCCATTGGCAGCAAGAAGGTGGTCCCTCCAGGGAGGAGTTCTGCCAGGCGCAGAAGGAATGCCCTTCCCTCATTGGTCTGCGGCAACAGGCTGTAGATCAGGCAGCAGGTGGAGCAGTCAAAGATCACTATGTTTACTGGGAAGGTGACCTGCTTTATAGCGAGCCTAAGTTTGCTGAGCCCGGTGCAGCCCGTGTGCTGGTGGTACCCGAGCGCTTCAGGAACTTCCTAATGGGTCTGGCTCATGACGTGCCTCTCGCAGGACATCTGGGGCAAGACAAGACCCTGAACCGGCTTGTCACCCACTTCCTCTGGCCCCAGATGAGAAAGCACGTTGGTTCCTTTTGCAGATCTTGCCAAACCTGTCAAGCTAGTGGCAAGACTGGAATGAAGTTGAAGGCCCCCCTTCAACCCTTCCCAGTGGTGAGCACCCCTTTCGAGCGGGTGGTCATAGATATCGTAGGGCCCCTGGACCCCAAGACAGCCTTAGGCAACAGGTTCATCCTGGTCTTGGTGGACCATGCCACCCGGTACCCAGAAGCAGTCCCTCTCAGGACAATCACAGCACCCGTGGTGGGCCGTGCATTGATGGGGATCTTTTCCCGTGTGGGGTTCCCCAGAGAGGTGGTCTCCGACCGGGGTACCAACTTCATCTCTAGGTACATGAAGTCTCTGTGGGAGGAGTGTGGGGTAACTTATAAGTTCACCACTCCTTACCACCCTCAAGGAAATGGGCTGGTTGAAAGGTTCAACCGGACCCTGAAAGGTATGATTATGGGCCTCGCGGAGCCCATGAGACGTAAGTGGGACGTCTTGTTACCATGCCTGCTGTTTGCCTACAGGGAGGTGCCTCAGAAGTCCTTAGGGTTCAGTCCCTTTGAACTCCTGTATGGCCACCCTGTCAGAGGACCTCTCTCACTGGTGAAGGAGGGTTGGGAAAAGTCCCATGGGAAAACCCCCCAGGATGTGTTCAGCTATGTGCTGGCCATCCGCAACCAGACACAACGCTTCAGGAAACTCGCTCAGGCGAACCTGGAAGCAAGCCAGGAAGAAATGAAAAGATGGTACGACCAGAATACCACTCTGGTCGAGTTTCAACCTGGGCAGAAAGTGTGGGTGATGGCACCAGTGGAGCCTTGTGCGCTCCAAGACAAGTGGTCTGGGCCATACGAGGTGGTGGAAAGGAAGAGCGAGGTAACCTACCTGGCCAACCTGAAGACTCCCAGGCAGCCCCTGAGAGTTTTGCACGTGAACCGCCTCAAACCACACTTTGAGAGGTCTGAAGTAACCATGCTCATGGCTACAGATGCAGGGATGGAAGAGGATAGCGATCCTCTCCCTGACCTCCTGGCAGTCAAAGAGCAAGACGGGTCAGTGGATGGTGTGGTCCTCTCGCCCACCCTGACCCCGGAACAGCAGAGTGACTGTCGCCAAGTGTTGGGTCAGTTCTCCTCTCTGTTCTCCCTGACCCCAGGAGTCACCAACTGGTGCGTCCATGATGTGGACACTGGAGACAGTCTGCCTTTAAAGCAAAAATTTTACAGGGTAGCTGACAAGGTCAGGGCCAGCATCAAGGAAGAAGTTTCCAAGATGTTGGCGCTAGGGGTGATTGAGCCCTCCAGCAGCCCCTGGGCTAGCCCAGTGGTCTTGGTTCCCAAGAAAGCTGCTACCCCCGGTGGCCCTCCCGAACTACGGTTTTGTGTGGACTACCGTGGGCTCAATGCGGTCACGAAGACTGACGCACACCCTATCCCCAGAGCTGATGAGCTCGTGGATCGGTTGGGAGCTGCCAAGTACCTCAGTACATTTGATTTGACTTCGGGGTACTGGCAGATTGCCTTAACTGACGGGGCCAACGAGAGGTCAGCATTTTCAACGCCAGAGGGGCACTTCCAGTTCCGTGTCATGCCCTTTGGGTTGAAGAATGCCCCTGCCACGTTCCAGAGACTGGTTAACCAGGTACTGTCCGGGCTGGAGGAATTCAGCGCCGCATACCTGGATGACATTGCTGTGTTCAGCTCCACGTTGGAGGAACACTTGCAACACCTCTGCGAAGTGTTGAAGGCTCTGCAAAAGGCAGGCCTCACTATCAAGGCCAGATAGGGCAGGGATCTGTGGTGTATTTGGGACACCAGGTGGGGAGCGGCCAGGTGGCGCCCCTACAGGCAAAGACTGATACCATTCTGGCTTGGGAGCCCCCCAAGACCCAGACAGAGGTGAGAGCCTTTTTAGGACTCACCGGGTATTACAGACGGTTTGTCAAGGGATATGGCACCATTGTCGCCCCCTTGACAGAACTCACTTCCAAGAAGTTGCCCAAAAGAGTTGACTGGACTGACGCCTGCCAAACTGCTTTTGATGCCCTGAAAACTGTGATGTGCACAGCACCGGTGCTCAAGGCACCTGACTTTTCCAGTGAGTTCATAGTTCAGACGGACGCTTCAGAGCATGGTGTGGGAGCAGTACTCTCACAAGCCACTGAGGAGAATGGAGACCAGCCAGTAGCTTTCATTAGTCGGAGGCTACTCCCCAGGGAACAGAAGTGGAGTGCGATTGAAAGGGAGGCTTTTGCTGTGGTCTGGGCTCTGAAAAAGTTGAGGCCCTACCTGTTTGCGACTCACTTTCGTGTTCAGACCGACCACAGACCCCTCAGGTGGTAAATGCACATGAGGGGTGAAAACCCAAAACTGTTGAGGTGGTCCATCTCCCTACAGGGAATGGACTTTACGGTGGAACACCGCCCTGGTACAGAACACGCCAACGCTGATGGTCTGTCCAGGTTTTTCCGCCTTAGTGAAGAGAACTCCCAAGAGGGTGGGTAGTTCTCCCCACTTTCAGCTGGAGGGGACACGTGTTAGACCTGAGATTTTTGGCGTGATTACCCCTATCTTTTTGCCTCTGCCTCCTGTATTTTTTGATGCTGTGCTGGATTCGTTTTTGCTGGTTTAGATGCTTTGGACACTCTGCCACTGCTGATCAGTGCCAGAGTGTAAGTGCTCCCTATGTAAATTGTTATCATGATTGGATATCCATGATTGGCATATTTGTATCACCATGAAGTCCCTAGTAAAGTGCACGGGGTGTGCCAGGGCCGGTGATGACGAATGCTACTAGTGGGCCTGCAGCACTGATTGTGCCACCCACAGGAGTAGCTCTAAAAGGGTGTCTCGGGCCTGCCACTGCAGCGCCTACGGGCAGTTTAGAACTGCCATGTCCTCCTGGTCCGCGTCCCCGCTGACCAGGCCTAACCCTTCCCTTTTCGTGCACATCAGTCACCCCTATGGAAGGCCCAAGGTACCCTCCTGGGCAGGGTGCCGTGTATGTGAAAGGTAGAGCATGTACTAGTGCAGGTGACATGCTCTGGTAGTGAATTACAGCCATTTCGGTTTTCACTATTGTAAGGCTATCTTGCTCCATAGGTTAACATGGGGGATGCTGGCTACAGTGGTTAACAGCATTTCTTCCCATAGGAACAAGTTAGGACATAAGTATCTAGTATCACTGAACTCAGAATTTAATAATACATCTTTTAGGAAATGTGGTTTTTAAATCCTGTGTTTGAGAACAGCACTTTTAGAAAGTTGCTGTTCTCTTGTCTGACCCTTCTGTGTGCCTGGGACTGTTTGTGTATTGACTGTCTGGTTTGTGAGTGACAGGGGCTGGGGAATTCCCCCCGAGGCTGGATGATTCAGCACTAGGCTGAATGAAGCAATTGCTACCTGAGTGGTGGGCGGAGTTAGCACCTGGGCTGAATAGGGCTGTGCCTGCCTGCCACAATGCTGGCTCCACCTCCTGCTGGGCGGCTGAGGACCCTGCCCCTCACTCTGAAAGGAAAGATGCAGCCAGCAAAACAAAGTGCTCAGGATCCACCCAGAACTGGTTCAGACCGGGCTCAGGGCCCACATGCACTGAAAGAACAAAGACTTTAGGGGTATAAGTACAGGACCCCTGACAACAGAAAATTAGATCATCCTGGAAATCAAGAAGGAACCTCTGCCAAGGAGAAAGCTGACGTTGAAGAAGGAAGACTGTCCTGCTGTTGCTCTGCTGGGCTGACCTGCTGTTGCTTTGCTGCCAAGGAGAGGGGAAGGACTTTGCTGTGAGCTGTGTCCCCTGTCTTGTAAGGAATCTCCAAGGGCCTGAGAAGAGCTGGCTCCCTGTTTCCGAAGTCCCAGGACCAAAAGGACTTCACCCCCAGTCTCCCTGAACTCTGCTGAGAGAGTTCTGTCCTTCGTAGAGTGCTTGATCCAGTTGTGGGGCCTCTAGAAGTTGAACCTGAGCTGGGAAGCTTGAGACTAAACTGAGAAACTTGTGAAGCTGAAAAGTGTCACATCGCTCGCTTGCGGAGCGCATCCCCGACAGTGCGAGAAGTTTCCCGCCGCTACGAAGGTCAAGATCGGCGCAGCGCCTGACATCGCTGCCGGAGCTGTCGCACCCTTCGTTTGCGGGACGCACCAGACCGGTGTGGGAGAATCGAACCTCGCTGCGAGTGTCGTCGCAGAGCCTGTCGCCTGGGTGAGATCGCCGCACCGCTTGCTGGCGGACCGCATCACGTCGCTGCGAACATCGTCGCAGAAACATCTCACCGAGGAGCAGCGAGAGAGAGGATCACCGCTGGACCGTGCATCGTCGCCCCGGAGATCGTCGCAGCCCCTACGAGATCATCGCATCATGCCTTTGCGAGAACAGACTTCCCACGGAACCTACGCACCGGAATCTACGCAAGCTGCCTTCCTTCCCATACAGACCGGATTCGTCGCAACACGCCCGCTGCTGCAGCGGGGCTGTCGCATCGCCTCCCCAGGGTGTCAGGAGTAACGCATCGCTTGTTTCCACCGCACCAGCTTCCTGCTTGTGGAACTTTGTTGCATCTAAAAGGTACTGTGAGTCAACGTGACGCAACTGTGAACTTTTCACGCATCTGTGGATTATTTTAACGCAACTTAAAGAACTTTGATTACAACCTGAAGAACTCATTTGAAACCATAACCTTGCATTGTGTATGTTGGATTTTTGCCGTTTTGGTCTTGTGTAGTTTAGAATAAATATCTTTATTTTCCTAAACTGTTGTGGAATCAGTTTGTGGTGTTTTCACTGTGTTACTGTGAGTGTTGGTACAAATACTTTACGCATTGCCTCTGGTTAGCCTAGACTGCTCAGGCCAAGCTACCTAGAGGGCGAGCAGGGGTTATCTAAGAGGGTTATCTCCTTGCCCTGACTAGAAGCAAGGGTCCCTATTTGGACAGCGGTACCTACCTCTGCCAACTAGAGACCCCCAGTTCTAACACCTCCAAAATGCACTGTCTCTAGCAACCATTTAGGACGTTTTACCTGTGTTCATTACACATTGTACAGCTGGGTCAATGGTTGGTGCCCCCTTATGCCTATTTACCTAAGTGTGCAGCCAGATCCTCCCCACTGTTGAGCCCTAGTGGTGCCTTTGTCATCAGGTCTGTTATGTATCTGGATTCCAGACGTCTCAGTTGTTTTAGCCTGTCGCCCCCCCGAACGCTTGCTAGTATACTGTCCAGTCCAAAATATTGTAATTTGTTTCTGTCTCTATTGTGTGCCTCATCGAAGTGTCTTGCGACAGGGTAGGAGGGATCTACTTTGTCAATCGCTCTTTGGTGCTCCAGGACCCTGATCTTTAGTTGATGGATGGTGCTGCCTACATATCTTAGGCCGCATGGGCAAACAAGACAGTATACAGCGTACGGAGTGCTGCATGTCAGGAATTTCTTTATAGGCTTTGTTATTTCCGCCCCTGGTACCCAGTATTATAGTATCCTTCTGCTCCCTGCGCAAGCTTTACACTTGCTGCAGGGGTAAAAAACCCTCATTTCAGTCAGTGTACCTTGCTTGGGTTTCATTTTTTCAAAATGACTTCTGACAAGTGAGTCTTTCAGGGATCTCGCCTTGTGGAAAGTTATTTTGGGTTTGGGTGGAATATCTCCTTTAATTACAGGATCAGTTAGGAGGATATGCCAATTCTTGGCAAATATCCTTCTGAGATTGTGGGATTCTGTACTATATGCTGTCATCATCCGAAATTTACCTCCTGTATCTGCTCCTGTCTCCTTGAGTTTAGTTTGTAATAGGCATGCCCTTGGGATCGTTCTAACCCTCATCAGTGTTTTGATAAGAGAATGTATGTCATACCCTCTCTTGGTGAATCTTTCAATGCTACCTTTTGCTGCCAACTCAAAGTCCTCATCCCTGCTGCTGTTTCTTTTTAACCTCAAAAGCTCCCCATAAGGGATGCTCTGTATGAGTCTTGGTGGATGGTTGCTGTCTGCCCTTAGGATGGAGTTTCCTGCGGTGGGTTTTCGGTATAGTGAGGTGTGTAGTCTGTCCTGCTCAACAAACACTCTCAGGTCCAGATGGTCCTCTGCCACTGGACTAACTGTTCCCGAGAAGTGCAAGTTGCAGGTGTTGTTGTTCAAGACCTCAATATATTTCTGAGCCGTCTCCATCGTCCCTTGCCACACGATAAAGAGGTCGTCAGTATATCGGTGCCACCTCACTACCTTGCCTGTCTCCTGTCCGTCTGTTAGAAGTGCCATGGGTACCCGCTCCTCCCACCAGCCCACGAACAAGTTCGCGTAGCTGGGAGCAAAGCAGGTACCCATGACAGTCCCAGACACTTGTGCATAGAGTTGGTCGTCAAACAGGAAGATGTTACTTGTCAGGCAGAATTCAACAAATTCCCGCAACATACAATTGTGTAATGCAAATCTTGCTGGTCTCTTATTGAGGAAATGTTCAACAGCAGTTATCCCCAATTCGTGTCTTATGTTGGTATACAGGCTGGTTATGTCCAGTACCATCAGTAGGTATGTTGGATCCCAGGTAAGGTCCTCGATTTTCATCAAAAAATCCTTGGTATCCCTTAAGTGGGATTTGAGCTGTATCACCAGAGAGAATAGGAAACTATATCTATCTATCTATCTATCTATCTATCTATCTATCTATCTATCTATCTATCTATCTATCTATCTATCTATCTATCTATCTATCTATCTATCTATCTATCTATCTATCTATCTATCTATCTATCTATCTATCAACATATATATATATTCACAGAAAAAAACATAGGTTATAGTCCATATATAGTTAGGAATTTGCATTTACAAAACCTTGAAAATTCAATGAAAAAACCATTGGTTATAGAACATATATAGTTAGGAATTTGCATTTACAAAACCTTATTTTACTCGCATAAAACCATTGAAATTCCATATATAGTTAGATGCGCTAACTATATATCGCGCAACCGCAATCCACTGCTGATGATGTCACATATTACATCATTCATGACATGGTTAGTGACATCACTGATGACATCACTGATGACATCTCAAATGACATCATATCCACGGAAGCCGCGGACGAAGGAGGAAGCAAAAGCGTGCTAGGGGCACACTGATACCCCACCATACCCTTCAGTCTTATGCTGGCTCATGAGGCATTGACCCCCCATTGATAAGCATACTACATTATTAGTGTGGTAGCATATATGTGTTGTAATTATTAATTTGTAGTTACTCACATAGTCTTTTTTGTTCACTATTTGTACATACACTTTTTTCTACTTTTGTGGAGAAAACATTAGTTAGTGACAGGGGGATCTCCCCTAGGTCCTGACGAAGAGGCCCCGTGCCTCGAAACATGTTGACCCACTTAGGAGAGAGAGCCCATTAACCTGCTCTATCTCTCCGTTTCACTTTTTTTAATAATACCAGCCAGTGTTTAATAAAAAAAAATTTTCCACTAGGCCAGGTATCTTTTAAACTCACACCTTATATCACCCCTGACCCCACTGACACTCACTCCCAACACATAAGCACCTCCATCTAAAGGTGCTCCAGCGTATCCGCTTGTCGCAGCACTGCCCCGCCCCGCAGCGGGACGGGAAGACCCCGATGATGAAGCATGACACCAAGGGCCCTTTTGGTGTGTGAGGGGTATTTTAACAAAGATGGTGTATTCCAATGACATCTGGATACACATCCACCCAATGTGAGGTGGCCCTTTCTGATTAACCTATATCCCTGATAAGAGGAGGACGTGCCCACCTCGGTGCCCACAGGCATCACCTCTTCACTCCCCCTTTTGATTTCCTTAAACAAAGATATCGTCTGTCTATGAAGCAGCTGTCATGTTCACAAAATTGACAAAGAAGTGTGCAGACACCAATGCTATTAAGAAACACAAGGAAATCCCTAACGCATCAGCATTCTCGGAAGAGGTTGACACAGATGACATCTTAAGGAACAAAGAAACACATTGTAATGGAGATTAGAGAGGCTACGGATAGGTGGCCCAGGATATCACCATTGTTCCCCATGTCATAAAACCTTAGGATGTTCAATAACTGAAACAGCTAATATGGGTTTACTTACAGGGGACATCTTTTGTTCTGTTTTGTAAAGTAAAACTATTGTGAACGCAAGTATTATACATAGTAAGTGTTTAATATAGCATTTGTCAGTCATTGGTTAAGCAGCTAGAACCTGTTCACTCTTGACACCCCAGGTGCTGTGTATGTTGCACTATAGTGCTGCATCGGGAATACGGACAACCCTATTGATGTTGATTTTTCATTATTGATTATTGTAAAGAAATGGCGACTCCCCCCTTTAGCAGATTAGCTAAATGTTTGCGTAATTTGGGCATAAAAGTTATATTATTGTTGTTGTTGTTGTTATCGTTATAGTTCTGGTTAATTTCCATTCAGAGTGTCCTACACAGCACCACTCTAGGTAAACACTACTTTATGTAAAACCTGGGACATAGCACTCATTGAAACTATAGTTGGTCACCATGGGGTTTAAAGAAGGGATGGTTCTTCACCTGGGTGCCTTCCACAACTCAGCACGTTGTGCTGCCTTGGGACTATTCGCACAAAAGACAGCTTCTGACCATTGTTGTTTTTTTTAATCAAAAAATGTTTAAATATATTTACAGTTTTTGTTGCGTTCGTTATATTTAAAAGTTAATAAAGTTTTATAATCCAACTTTCTTGGAGTACTATATTTTTTTAAAAAATCGGGTGAATGGGGCCTTGAATCGGGTTATTGTCATGTGTGGGCTTTGCAAATGTACTGCTACAGGATCGGACATTTCAAACTCAAATGCACGTTCTTTTTCTTACCTTTCCGAAGCATGGAGCGCAATAGCAGGCAGAGAAAGGGTGATGCACGTGTTGAACACTGCCTGGCCTGGCAAGTTGCTGGCAGTGCCCCCCGCCCGCTCCTGAAAGAGGGCACACACACACCGCCGCCCCGAGTACTTCACAAATCTTTAAAAGACCATGCGCTTGTTCATGAGGCTTAAATGGTTTATCACCCCTTCTAGAACCCCTAAATCGACCCTCTGACGTTTCCTGGAAGATTCAGCACGTAACACAATACCAAGCCCTGTCAGCTGAAACCCCCGAGGAATCGTGGGGCATATTATCAAGGGGGTTTATTTCCGCTTTTTTGGCTTTAAAAGTCAAAAAAAGGAGATAAAATTATCTCCCTATTACCAAGCTGTCGCTAACACCAGTTAGTGACAGCTAAAAGGAGATAGTGACCATCTTCGGCCCCGCTTTGCATGTCAGTGATATTTATCACTAATGACATGCAAAGTGGGCGTGCCAAGATGTTAGCGACTGGAAACAGTCCCTAACCATCGCTATCTCCTATTACCAACTTTTGGAGATATTCGCGCTAAGCGCGAATATCTCCAAAAGCTAACACCTGCCCTGAGCAGTTTTTTAGCCATGTTATCCAATGGGAGGTGGATAACATGGCTAAGAGCATTTGCTGGATAATGCATGAATATCGCTGACTTTTCAGCGATATTCATGCATTGCGGCCGTTTTTTATCGCATTTGCGATAAACCTTGCTAATAGCAAGGTTTATCTGCGATAAAATTCGCCGATGTGCGGCGATAATTTTTGTCTCTAAACAAGTTAGAGACAAAAATTATCGCTAGTTGTTGGTAATATGCCCCCGGGTTTTTCCTTGCAGGAATCGGGAGGCGGAAGACTAGCACTGAAATCAGTAGTCTCACGCCTGAATCGGGAGGATTGGTATGTCTGGATTCTCTACAGCTGGGGCCATAAACTACATCCGCAGGGCTAGGTGATAGCCTGGGTCCGGCCTGGACAATCGGACACAGAGGAAGAGGAGTGTCAGAGGGTGCGGTAGTGAATAGGGTAAAAGGGAGGTGTCGGGCGGGCACAGGGTGTGATTCTCAGGGAAGAGCAGCGCAGATGGGGGGAAGTATATGGCCCATGCATGAGAGAGAGAGCGGGGGTGACCAGTGCGTGGGGGAGATGCTTGCGAGGGTGGGGAACCGTGCTGAGAATCGACGGCGTGCAGAGAGAGGGTCTGGTCAAGGCATCTAAAATGGCTGCCGTGCACAACAAAATTGTGGCATTGGACAAAAAGGCAAAATGGCGCAGACAATGTTTATCAATAAGGATTCATTGGGCCCCGCTTGGCATGTCAGTGATATTTATCACTAATGACATGCAAAGTGGGCGTGCCAAGATGTTAGCGACTGGAAACAGTCCCTAACCATCGCTATCTCCTATTACCAACTTTTGGAGATATTCGCGCTAAGCGCGAATATCTCCAAAAGCTAACACCTGCCCTGAGCAGTTTTTAGCCATGTTATCCAATGGAAGGTGGATAACATGGCTAAGAGCATTTGCTGGATAATGCATGAATATCGCGGACTTTTCAGCGATATTCATGCATTGCGGCCGTTTTTTATCGCATTTGCGATAAACCTTGCTAATAGCAAGGTTTATCTGCGATAAAATTCGCCGATGTGCGGCGATAATTTTTGTCTCTAAACAAGTTAGAGACAAATATTATCGCTAGTTGTTGGTAATATGCCCCCGGGTTTTTCCTTGCAGAAATCGGGAGGCGGAAGACTAGCACTGAAATCAGTAGTCTCACGCCTGAATCGGGAGGATTGGTATGTCTGGATTCTCTACAGCTGGGGCCATAAACTACATCCGCAGGGCTAGGTGATAGCCTGGGTCCGGCCTGGACAATCGGACACAGAGGAAGAGGAGTGTCAGAGGGTGCGGTAGTGAATAGGGTGAAAGGGAGGTGTCGGGCGGGCACAGGGTGTGATTCTCAGGGAAGAGCAGCGCAGATGGGGGGAAGTATATGGCCCATGCATGAGAGAGAGAGCGGGGGTGACCAGTGCGTGGGGGAGATGCTTGCGAGGGTGGGGAGCCGTGCTGAGAATCGACGGCGTGCAGAGAGTGGGTCTGGTCAAGACAACTAAAATGGCTGCCGTGCACGACAAAATTGTGGCATTGGACAAAAAGGCAAAATGGCGCAGACAATGTTTAACAATAAGGATTCATTTATAACAAAATATTTACTCGCAGTGACAAAATGGTGGTCAACACTTCCTGATTTCCATCGAATCGAACGTTAACAGACGTCACGCAGCAAAAAAAAAAAAAAAAGCTCACGCACAGCCGCTGGAAGACATGTATCAACATATATGAGCCTCCTCAGCCACCCTCAGAAAACATAAGGGGTTAGGATACGTCTCCCGCACCCCCTTATACCTAGTAATTTAATTAAAACAAAACACAAAATGGCGAATTCCCGTTTCGCTACCAGTTTGCGGCCCAGTTCGCGGCCCAGGAAGCGCTTCTACCGTGAAAAATATATATTTTTTTATTTTCCCCACGGGACCCTTTAATAACCCCAACATCATTCCTAGAGGGTCAAGAGAGGTATACCTTGCCCCCTTTCATTAAATTCCCCCTTCGTTTTTCACCTCTTCTTCTCTCTCGATCCTACCGAGAGATAAGATGGCGGCCGCTCCGGACTGTTTAGAATGTTGACAGACACCGGAGAGCCAATCAGCTTTCTGCGCGCAAAGTTCCGTTTCGCGAAAAGTAAGCGGACCGGAGCGCAGCCCGGAGCGCTGTTACAGATATATATCTTGTTTTGAACGTTAATTTCGCAAAATCCACTGGAGCACATATATTGAGACCTAGCAAAGGCACATCGGGCTAACAGTCCCTACAATTTTGCCAAGTTTCGTGCAAATCCATTCAGCCGTTCGAGCTAAAAGTGAGGCCAAAGGCCCTATGGAAATTAACATGGGAAAAACGCGTTTTGGGACCCCATTTTTTTCTCGGCCCCCCCTTGACGAAACCCCCCCAAATTTTCGGGGGCTGCTCAGAAACAAAATGTGCCCTTTTCCTGAAAATTTCAGCCGATTCCGTCCACAAACGCCAAAGTTATTAGACATAGAATTTTCAAAAGTTCCATAGACAAATAATCCTAACTATATATACCTACTGGCGAGACGCCAGTAGGTAAAAAAAAAAAAAAATATATATATATATATATATATATATATATATATATATATATATATATATATATATATATATATATATATATATATATATATATTACCTACTGGCGGTCGCCAGTAGGTAGTTATAGTTAGGATTATTTTGAATAGGGAAATCAATCAATCAATTAATCAGTGACACTTATATAGCGCGCTACCTACCCGTAGGGTCTCAAGGCGCTGGGGGGGGGGGGGGTGCCGCTACTGCTCGAACAGCCAGGTCTTCAGCTTCTTCCTGAAGGAGAGGTGGTCTTGGGTCAGGCGCAGGTCGGGAGGGAGGGAGTTCCAGGTCTTGGCGGCCAGGTAGGAGAAGGACCTTCCTCCCGTAGTCGCTCTTCGGATGCGGGGGACGGCGGCGAGGGCGGGGTTGGCTGATCGGAGGTGGCGTTTGGGAGCGTAGAAGTTGATTCGGCTGTTGAGGTAGCTCGGGCCCTGGTCGTGTAGGGCTTTGTGTGCGTGGGTGAGGAGGCGGAAGGTGATTCTTTTGTTGACGGGGAGCCAGTGAAGGTCTCTCAGATGTCCGGTGATCTGGCTGGTTCGTGGGATGTCGAGGATGAGTCTGGCTGAGGCGTTCTGGATCCGCTGGAGTCTCTTCTGGAGCTTGGCGGTGGTACCGGCGTAGAGGGCGTTGCCGTAGTCCAGTCGGCTGGTGACGAGGGCCTGGGTGACGGTCTTCCTGGTCTCGGTGGGGATCCACCAGAAGATCTTCCGTAGCATGCGTAGGATGTTGAAGCACGCCGAGGAGACGTTGTTGACTTGCCTGGTCATGGAGAGGGAGGAGTCCAGGATGAAGCCCAGGTTGCGTGCATGGTCTGTCGGTTTGGGTGCGGTGCCCAGGGCGGGGGGCCACCAGGAGTCGTCCCAGGCGGAGGGTGAAGAGCCCAGGATGAGGACCTCCGTCTTGTCAGAGTTCAGTTTCAGGCGGCTGGTCGTCATCCACTCGGCTACCTCTTTCATCCCTTCGTGCAGGTTGGCTCTGGCGGAGGCGGGGTCGTTGGTCAGGGAGAGGATCAGCTGGGTGTCGTCGGCGTAGGAGATTATGCTGAGGTTGTGTTTGCGTACGATGGCCGCGAGGGGGCTCATGTAGACGTTGAAGAGGGTGGGGCTCAGAGATGACCCTTGAGGGACGCCGCAGATGACTTCGGAGGCCTCTGACTTGTACGGTGGTAGGCGGACTCTCTGTGTTCTTCCGTCGAGGAAGGAGATGATCCATTCCAGCGCCTTGTCCTGGATTCCGACGTTGCTGAGGCGCTGTACTAGGGTGCGGTGGCAGACAGTGTCGAATGCCGTGGAGAGGTCTAGGAGGATGAGGGCCGCTGTTTCTCCATTGTCCATCAGGGCTCGGATGTCATCGGTGGCGGCGATGAGGGCGGTCTCGGTGCTGTGATTGGCTCGGAAGCCGGACTGTGAGGGGTCGAGGGATCCGTTCGTCTCGAGGAAGGCGGCCATCTGCTTGTTGACGGTCTTCTCGATGACTTTGGCTGGAAACGGGAGGAGCGAGATGGGGCGGTAGTTCTTGAGTTCGGTGGGGTCCGCTGTTGGTTTCTTGAGGAGAGCGCTGAGTTCGGCGTGTTTCCAGCTCTCAGGGAAGGTGGGGGTGTCGAAGGAGGTGTTGATGATGTCCCGCAGGTGGGGTGCGATGACAGCGTCGGCCTTGTTGAAGACGTGGTGAGGGCAGGGGTCGGTCGGTGATCCGGAGTGGATGGAGTTCATTGTGCGGATGGTGTCTTCGGTGCTGATCGGGGTCCAGGCGTGGAGGGTGGTGGTGGGGGGTGGTTGTTCGGTCATGGTGTGCGTTGGTTGGTTGTTGAAGCTGTTGTGTATGTCCGCGATCTTGTTGTGGAAGTATGAAGCGAGGGAGTTGCAGAGGTCTTGCGATGGGGTGATGTCGTTGTTTCCTGCGCAACATTCTATTGTGAATAATGTTGGCGCCGGTTGAGGAATCTGCCTGAAAATTCCCTCAAATTTGCCTCGTGGCGCTCCGGTCCTTCCCTGAAAGTTTGGGGGGAATTCGTCAAGCTGGGGCCGAGAAAAAAAGGGGAGTTCCAAAACGTGTTTTCCTCATGTTAATTTCCTTAGGGCGGTCGACCTCACTTTTAGCCCGAACGGCTGAATGGATTTCCACCAAACTTGGCAAAATTGTAGAGACTGGTAGCCCGATGTGCCTTTGCTATGTCTCAAGATATGTGCTCCAGTGGATTTTGAGTAATTTAGGTTCAAAAAAATATATATATCTATAAGCGCGCCCCGGTACGTGCGAGTTCGCTGGTGGAAACCTGATTGGCTCTCAAGTGACTGTCAACATTCCAAACAGTCCGGAGCGGCCGCCATCTTGTGTCTCGGTAGGATCGAGACACAAGAGGTGGCAAAAACAAAGGGGGAAATGACCAAAAGGGGGCAGAGTAGACCCCCCCTGACCCCCTAGGTTTGATGTGGGGGCCATAGAACGGCCTCGCGGGGCAAAAATTATTATTTTTTTTTTTCGATTTGCGCGGGGGGAGCGCGCGGTACGCCCACCGGGGAGCATACCGGGGAGCGTACCATGGTGAAAACCCAGTGAAACAGTAAAATAATAATTTAAAGTGCTTAGAGGTAGTGATGCATTGCTGGAGTGTGTTACAAAAGTGATGCAACTCCAGCAATGCATCCTTTCACATGGGGCCAGCCCCATGTGAAAGGGCCTGCGTCAGTCTTACGCCTGCTGTGAGGCAGGAGCAAGATTTTGACGCAACAGTGTCCTAAAAGTGACGCAGTGAAATCTCATAGATTTCACTGCGTCACTTCTACGACCCTTTCTTACGTCAATACGCCCCCTTTGCATACATTACACCTGACGCAGGTATAATGTGAAAGGGCTTGCGTCAGTCTTTTCTTACCCTTCTACACCACCAATCTTTTACTACATTTTCTTCACTTATCCACATTCCCCATGTTCAGTCTCCTTCTCCTCACTCTTGTTCCCCATACTCACCTTCTTTCAGTCCCCCTACTTCACTTCCCTTCCCCTCTCGTCCCTTTCTTTGCTTTCTCACTCATTTTCCTTTCCTCTCCTCTCTCACTGCACTCCACTTCAGTTACTCATTTTGAATTTCATAAGAATATAGCTCTTTTTTGAGAACTGCAGGTAGTTCTAAAAAGAACTGATTTGTTTCTCCTTTTTTAGTTTTTTTCAGAACAAAACCAAAGCAGGGAATGCAAAACTGCTCAACAGGAGCAAAAAAAGGGGAAAAATTAGGGCTGGGGAAGGCAGCGGTATTCTTGCCTCTTGCGTGCAATGAGCTTGATGCTCTGCTCACCATAGCAAAGCATTTCATCGCATTGCTTGCAATTTATAGTAATGTCACTAAAAACAGGTTGAATGTTCGGAATCATCTCCAATTCCGCTGCACGTCCTCTCCCTGATGTTGTGGCTCCTCCTGTAGATGTAGAGGCACCATCCCTTGGGGGATTATGTGCCAGGTCTCGGACACTCTCCCGGGCATAGTTCTGGAGGTGCCTGCGTTGGACGTGGCGAATCATTGTCGAATTGCCAAAACTGTACTTCCTTTTTGGGTCTCCTCGGGAAAGTATAGTTTGGCAGATGCATTCTACTTTGGGAGCATTCACCTTTTTTAATCCTTCAGGTATCACTACTGCTGGATGGTCTAGCTGCCATTCTTTGCACAAACTGGTAGGGCAGAAAAAAACAGGTCTTGCTGTCTCCTAAGTGAAAGTAGAAATGAAGGAAATGGGTGGGGTTTTCATTAGTTGTAAAAAAAACTGATAACAACCAATGAAAAGAGTTATTTTAAGGTCACATGACCAGGGCTTTCATCATTTGGAAACCAAAACTGTCCTGAACCAATCAAAAGTGTTATTTTTTGGTCACAGGATGTATAGGTGTATCACTACATATGATGAGTGAGTATATGTATGAGTGACTATATAGAACTGTTGGTGAATGAGTGGAAGTGTATATAGATGGTGGAATTACTGAATTGGTTGTTGTAACTGGTATGGGTATCTCCATTTTTTTGAAAATGTTAGTTTCTATTTTTGAATATGTGTTTCAGGATTACATTACACTGAAAGGAGGTCTGTCACTCTGTCACAAGGATGGTGTCATCAGGGATGTCATGAGTGATGTCACTGACCATGTCATGAGTGATGTAATATGTGACGTCATCAGCAGTGCATTGCAGGCGCGCAAGTTATAGTGAGTCCAACTAACTATAACGTGGGAATTTCAATGGTTTTATGTCAGTAACATTTCCAGCTAACTATAACTGGTGTGAAACCTATGGCTTTTTCAGTTAATTTAATAGGTTTTTTAAATGCTAATTCCTAACTATAACTGGTGTGAAACCTATGGTTTTTTCAGTGAATTTCATAGGTTTTTTAAATGCTAATTCCTAACTATAATTGGTGTGAAACCTATGGTTTTTTCAGTGAATATATATATATATATATATATATATATATATATATATATATTACCTACTGGCTATCGCCAGTAGGTATATATAGTTAGAATTTTTTCCCTATGGGACTTTTGAAAATTCTATGTCTAATAACTTTGGCGTTTGTGGACGGAATCGGCTGAAATTTTCAGGAACATGGCACATTTTGTTTCTGAGCAGCCCCTGAAAATTTGGTGGGGTTTCGTCAAGGGGGGGCTGAGAAAAAAGGGGGGTCCCAAAACGCGTTTTTCCCATTCATTTTTCCATAGGGCGGTTGGACTCACTTTTAGCTCGAACGGCTGAATGGATTTGCACGAAACTTGGCAAAATTGTAGGGACTGTTAGCCCGATGTGCCTTTGCTCGGTCTCAATATATGTGCTCCAGTAGTTTTTGAGAAATTAACGTTCAAACCAAGATATATATCTGTAACAGCGCTCTGGGCAGCGATCCGGTCCGCTTACTTTTCGCTTATCGGAACTTTGCGCGCAGAAAGCTGATTGGCTCTCCGGTGTCTGTCAACATTCTAAACAGTCCGGAGCGGACGCCATCTTGTCTCTCGGTAGGATCGAGAGAGAAGAAGAGGTGGAAAACGAAGGGGGAATTTAATGAAAGGGGGCAAGGTATCCCCCTCTTGACCCCCTAGGAATGTTGTTGGGGTTATTAAAGGGTCCCGTGGGGAAAATAAAAAAAAAAATGATTTTTCACGGTAGAAGCGCGGCCGCGAACTGGTAGCGAAACGGGAATTCGCCATTTTGTGCTTCGTAAATTAAATTACTAGTTATAAGTGGGTGCGGGAGACGTATCCTAATCCCCTATGTTTCCTGAGGGTGGGTGAGGAGGCTGATATATGTTGATACATCTCTTCCAGCGGCTGTGCGTGAGCTTTTTTTTTTTTTTTGCTGCGTGACAGTCCGGAGCGGCCGCCATCTTGTCTCTCGGTAGGATCGAGAGAGAAGAAAAGGTGAAAAACTAAGGGGGAATTTAATGAAAGGGGGCAAGGTATCCCCCTCTTGACCCCCTAGGAATGTTGTTGGGGTTATTAAAGGGTCCCGTGGGGAAAATAAAAAAAAAATGATTTTTCACGGTAGAAGCGCTTCACGGGCCGCGAACTGGGCCTCAAACTGGTAGCGAAACGGGAATTCGCCATTTTGTGCTTCGTTAATTAAAGTACTAGGTATAAGGGGGTGCGGGAGACATATCCTAATCCCCTATGTTTCCTGAGGGTGGCTGAGGAGGCTGATATATGTTGATACATCTCTTCCAGCGGCTGCGCCATCTTGCCTTTTTTTCCAATGCCACAATTTTGTCGTGCACGGCAGCCATTTTAGATGCCAGGCTGGTCCCAGGCTATCACCTAACCCTGCGGATGTAGTTTATGGCCCCAGCTGTAGAGAATTCAGACATGCCAACCCTCCCGATTCAGGCGTGTGACTACTGATTTCAGTGCTAGTCTCCCGCCTCCCGATTTCTGCAAGCAAAAACCCGGGGGCATATTACGAACAACTAGCGATAATTTTTGTCTCTAACTTGTTTAGAGACAAAAATTATCGCCGCACATCGGCGATTTTTATCGCAGATAAACCTTGCTATTATCGCAGAAAAGTCAGCGATATTCATGTATTATCGACCTAATGCTCTTAGCCATGTTATCCACCTCCCATTGGATAACATGGCTAAGAACTGCTCAGGGCAGGTGTTAGATTTTGGAGATATTTGCGCTTAGCGCGAATATCTCCAAAAGTTGGTAATAGAAGGTAGCGATGTTAGGGACTGTTTCCAGTCGCTAACATCTTGGCACGCCACTTTGCATGTCATTAGTGATAAGTATCACTGACATGCAAAGCGGGGCCCAAGATGGTCGCTATCTCCTTTTAGCTGTCACTAACTGGTGTTAGCGACAGCTTGATAATAGGGAAATAATTTTATCTCCGCTTTCATGGTTTTTAAAGCCAAAAAAGCGGAGATAAACCCCCTTGATAATATGCCCCACGATTCCTTGGGGGTTTCAGCTGACAGGGCTTGGTATTGTGTTACATGGTAATTTTTCCATGAAACGTCAGAGGGTCGATGCAGGGGTTCTAGAAGAGGTGATAAACCATTTAAGCCTCATGAACAAGCGCATGGTCTTTTAAAGATTTGTGAAGTACTCGGGGCGGCGGTGTGTGTGTGCCCTCTTTCAGGAGCGGGCGGGGGGGCACTGCCAGCAACTTGCCAGGTCAGGTAGTGTTCAACACGTGCATCACCCTTTCTCTGCCTGCTATTGCGCTCCATGCTTCGGAAAGGTAAGAAAAAGAACGTGCATTTGAGTTTGAAATGTCCGATCCTGCAGCAGCACACTTCCAAAGCCCACACATGACAATAACCCGATTCAAGGCCCCATTCACCCGTTTTTAAAAAAATAGATAACACTCCAACAAAGTAAGGTTATAAAACTTTATTAACTACTAACTTTAACAAACGGAACAAAAACTAAAAACATTTAAACATTTCTCAACACAAAAAGCAACAATGGTTAGAAGCTGTCTTTTGTGCGAATAGTCCCAAGGCAGCACAACGTGCAGAGTTCTGGACGGCACCCAGGTGATGTCGCCTGGGTGCCGCACTGGTTTAGGGATCCTACAATGCTGCTCCGAAAATTGGCGTGGGGCGTCCCGGGTGGGGCGGGGGGAGGCCTCGTCAGTAGCGGTCTGTTGTGCGAATAGTCCCAAGGCAGCACAACGTGCAGAGTTCTGGACGGCACCCAGGTGATGTCGCCTGGGTGCCGCACTGGTTTAGGGATCCTACAATGCAGCACAGAAAAACAGCGTGGGGCGTCCCGGGTGGTGCGGGGGGAGGCCTCGTCAGTAGCGGTCTGTGTCCAGTGTCACATGGCTGACACAACATGTACGACAGGCACCCAGGTGATGTCCAGTAAACTGCCGCACTGGTTTTGGTATCCTACAATGCTGCTCCGAAAATTGGCGTGCGGCGGCTCGGGGGGGGGGGCGTGGGGGAGCCGGCGTGAACGGGCCTCCCCAGGTGGCGGCCATCTAGCTGAGTTGCGCTCGCTCTTGCGGCCACAGCGTCTCGCTCACCATGTTGTTGAGTTGCTCCCACTCTTGCAGTGCAGCGATAGGCGGCTGCCACATGGCTCTTAAAATGGCGGACAGCTCCTCGGTTTTAGGCCTGGTCCACTGAAATGGCCCTGGGACACTTTGGAACTCGGACGCTTGCCTGCTAGGGCTTGGGCTCCATTCTCGAAAAGCGTCCGCTCAGCCGTGAAGATTGTATAAAAGTCTTGGGGGCCCCCGACTCCCGCAGGCTTCCGGTGGGGAGCGGCTGCCATGATTGCTCGCGGAATGACCACGACGGAGCCACGAGATGGTGGTGCTCTCATGCTGACGCCAGCTTCAGTCTGAATGATCCAGAAACAAGGTGGGGCTTTCATCGTTTGGGAAAAAAAAATGTTCTAAACCAATGAAAAGTGTTATTTTTAGGTCATATGACCAAGCCTTCCATCTTTAGGAAACCAAAAGTAAAATGAACCAATGAAAAGTTTTATAAACAAGTCACATGACCTGTTATGCGACATAGGGCTACAAAAAGCGTAGAAAATCCGTTGGCACGTGAGGCGGCGTCAGTAGCGGACCGATGTGCGAATAGGCCGAAGGCAGCACAACGGGCCGAGATCCGGATGGTACCGAGGTGGTGTCCAGCAAATTGCCGCACTGGTGTGGCCATCCTACAATGCTGCGCCGAAAGACGGCGTGTCCAGCTGAATTGCGGTCACTGTTGCGGTACAGTGACTCGAACGCGCCGAGATCCGGATGGCACCGAGGTGGTGTCCAGCAAATTGCCGCACTGGTGTGGCCATCCTACAATGCTGCGCCGAAAGACGGCGTGTCCAGCTGAATTGCGGTCACTGTTGCGGTACAGTGACTCGAACGCGCCGAGATCCGGATGGCGCCGAGGTGGTGTCCAGCAAATTGCCGTACTGGTGTGGCCATCCTACAATGCTGCGCCGAAAGACGGCGTGTTCAGCTGAGTTCCGGTCACTCTTCCGGCACAGTGACTCGAACGCGCTGAGATCCGGATGGCACCGAGGTGGTGTCCAGCAAGTGGCTGCACTGGTGTGGCCATCCTACAATGCTGCGCCGAAAGTCGGCGTGGGGTGCCCCGTTGGCTTATGAGGTGATGTCAGTAGTGGACTGATGTGTGAATAGGTCGGAACCAGCACAAGGCGCCAAGATCCGAATGGCAAGTCCTGGATGTTGAGTGCCTCAGTTGAGATTTCTGAGCAGTGCTTGTAGGACTGTCTGAAGCTTATTTGCACCTGCTGCAGCTTCACTAGGTCCGGCGGAACTTTTTGCCTTTTCCTTTCTGCTTCTTTTCCTACAATGCGTTTCATCTGAAGACACGACCAGGTCCCTGAATGTGTGCAGGGGGACGCTATTGATTGAATGAACGCGCCGAGATCTGGATGGCACCGAGGTGGTGTCCAGCAAATTGCCGCACTGGTGTGGCCATCCTACAATGCTGCGCCGAAAGTCGGCGTGGGGTGCCCCGTTGGTTTATGAGGTGATGTCAGTAGTGGACCGATGTGTGAATAGGTCGGAACCAGCACAAGGCGCCCTGCACTGTTGAGCCTTTTTCAATGCCTGTTTTTTGTTGTTTCCCCTCCATCAAAAACAAAACAAAAATACAAGGCGCCAAGATCCGAATGGCAAGTCCTGGATGTTGAGTGCCTCAGTTGAGAGTTCTGAGCAGTGCTTGTAAGACTGTCTGAAGCTTATTTGCACCTGCTGCAGCTTCACTAGGTCCGGCGGAACTTTTTTCCTTTTCCTTTCTGCTTCTTTTCCTACAATGCGTTTCATCTGAAGACACGACCAGGTCCCTGAATGTGTGCAGGGGGACGCTATTGATTGAATGAAAATGGCGGCTTGACACAAAGCTGACTCAAGCGTTACTGTTGGTGCTATACAGACAAAAATTGGTTTTCAGTTTGTACATTCTTCAGGTTTTTTTTTTCCATCCAAGTCTGATTGAGAGTTTGTAGAAAAATGGCTTCAGATTTTCCACATACTACTCTTCAACATTCTTCCTAAATGTAACAATGTGAAACTCACTAGGAGAACGGCTGTTTCTGTTTCCTTTCAAAATGCTGCCACCAATATTTTCTGAATGGAAGACACCATCTTGTAGCATAAAGGGCCGAAAGGGGTTCTGGTCTGGCCGATGGTTGGTGGAGACATTTTGACTATATCTTGGACCTGCCCGGCCTCGCCCAAAATGGCGCCGGTATAAATGGGACTCGTAACTCTTTGCCCGCAAATGTATATCTAGAAAATGTTATTGTAAGTGGCCCTGTCGTATTTTAATTACAAAATGTACGTCCACCGATTCCGCAACTGTTAGACACCTTTGTTCTTGTCACCTAATGGCCCGCTCGTTACGTTCTTCTACAGTGTAAATGTCTCCTCATCATATACGATTTCAGTTTGCTCCGTGGCCGGCCCACGTGGTTATAGGCCCGTATTTGTATACTGACATTTTCACAATAAAGGTTTTTAAAACAAAACACGGTAGTAGTATTTTCATTTGTAAAGTTTTTACTTTTAGTGACTGTTTTCGAATCAGTAAAAGGCAAGTGAAATAAAGCAGTCCAATTACATGACGGATAAAAGGTATAATATGTAGGAACGCAGTAAAGATAAATGGTCAAGGGCAGTTGTGTTTTTCATGTCTGCAACATAAAGTGATCGATAAGAATCTGATAATCAGGCGTATCGGCGACTAAGACAGCAGGCCGAATCTCTTTTACTCAACGGCTCCGTCATGGAAGGAAGAAACGCCCTTTTTCTCGAAAAAGGAATATATTTTACTTGCAAGACAGTTGTAAATTTTCCGGGAAAGTACATTAGCCTGGAATATTATAACATATGTTTGAAAAAAAAATATTGTTCGAAAATAATAAAAAGCGTAATTTTTAGGTCATATGACCAAGCTTTTCATCATTAAATTAACAAAAGTAAAATGAACCAATGAAAAGTTTTATTAACAAGTCACATGACCTGTTATGCTTACGTTACGCGCTGCGCGCCGCGCCTCGGATCACTTCCGGGTGCGCTAACGCGGCGTGTCATAAAACGCATTACGCGACAACGTAGGTCAAGAATATAGTCTAAATGTCTCCACCAACCAGCGTTCAGAACACAACCCCTTTCAGCAGTCCAAAAAGTTCTGTTAAATGACAACAGAGGGGACAGGCAACAAGAACCATCAGTCAAAGAGGGGAGGGCAAGTTCTTCTCTTCCGGGTCATGTTGGGGCGCTACCGGAACTGATCGAATTGGTAGTCTACAGTGTTTCTGGATGTTTCAGACTAAAGCTGGCGTCAGCATGAGACCACTACCATCTCGTAGCTCCGTCGTGGCCATTCCACGAGCAATCATGGCAGCCGCTCCCCACCAGAAGCCTGCGGGAGTCGGAGGCCCCCAAGACTTTTGTAGAATCTTCACGGCTGAGGGGACGCTTTTCGAGAATGGGACCCAAGCCCTAGCAGACAAGCGTCCGAGTTCCAAGGTGTCCCAGGGCCATTTTAGTGGACCAGGCCCAAAACCGAAGAGCCGGCCGCCATTTTGAGAGTCCTGTGGCAGCCGCCTATCGCTGCACCGCAAGAGCGGGCGCATCTCAACTACATGGTGAGCGAGACGCTGTAGTCGCAAGAGCGGGCGGTAAACAGCTGAATGGCGGAAGAGGCACAGTGTAGCAAAAGCGGGCGGAATGGCAACTAAAACGATAAAGGGGCGCCCCACTACAGCTTGTCTTCAGGTCAAACGGATTGTGGGACAAGGTCCAGAATTGAAGAGTCATCAAAAGGCAAAAAGTTCCGCCGGACCCCGGGAGCCGGCCGCCTATGTCGGGGGCGATCTCAGGCTACACCAGTGCTATAAGACTTGGGGAGGGTGTCGGAGCCAAGCGTCTTCTCCGAGTCCATGGCCATCACACCGCCCCTCAGGGGCCTCCGTCAAGCTGTTTAGGAAGGTAACATATCACATTGTTTTCTAATGCAGTCAGGTCCACAAACGACACTCACTTACTTTGAGAATAGTGAAGCTGCAGTAGGTGGAAATAAGCTTCAGACAGTGTTACAAGCACTGCTCAGAACTCTTAACTATGGCACCCAACATCCAGAACTTATGCTATTTGAGAATGGTAGTGACATCGAAGCATCTCAGGGACCAAAACCATTAACGTACTTTCACGTATGAAAATCTTACTTGGGGAGGGGGCAGGAGCGAAGCGCCCCCTCCCAGTCAGCGCCACCACACCGTATGTTGAAAATCTGAAGCCATCGTTCTACAAAGTCAACCAAACTTGGATTGAAAAATCTAGAAAAATGTACAAACTGAAAACCAGTTTTGGTCTGCATAGCATCAGTAACAACGCTTGAGTCAGCTTTGTGTCAAGCCGCCATTTTGATTCAACAAAGCACAGGCATTGAAAAAGGCTGAAATTCAGAACTCTAAACTATGGCACCCAACATCCAGGAGCTTGCTATCCGGATCTTGGAGCCTTGTGCTGTTTTCGATCTATTCACACATCGGTCCACTACTGACATCATCTTATAAACCAACGTTATGTAAATAGTTTTTTAATAAAATGTTTTACCCTGTTTCTTTGCTGGTGTGTTGTCTATATTTTTAATATTTGCATAGGGTTTGTCGTTATTTTGTGCGGGATGGGTGATGGAGCCGAGCTGTCTTGCAGCCCTCATGGTGTGGAGCTCAGTTCATCTCACTATTTTCGTATTTCTCAAGAAGGGTTGTTCCTAATATTTCTATTTTAGCGAGGTCAAAAAGAGATCCAATTAGTGGCCTACTGATTTTGCTCGATTACTTTTATTTTTTTACACGATTTTTCACTATCTGCAAAGACTAAACAGAGTATTGCGACTTTGTGCTTGTTTGTAAATAGAGAATGATCCAAAGAGAACCAATTCTAAAACAGTAAATGCTTGGACAACAATCAATCAAATGGAGAGACAAGGAGGCACGACGGATTACAACGGGGGTAAAGGCCTGCGTTAACTACCCTTCAGTATCTGCAAAGAGAGAGTACTACTAAGGCAAAAGAGGGGAGGGGGGGGGGTGCAGCGTTCAAAGCACATCAGCGTGCATAAATACGAAAATGTTTTTATCTATCACGTACTTGACATTTTAAAGCTTTTCATATTTGCTATTAAAAAACCAATGAAATTCACAGAAAAAACCATAGGTTATAGTGGATATATAGTTAGGAATTTGCATTTACAAAACCTTGAAAATTCAATGAAAAAACCATAGGTTATAGGCCATATATAGTTAGGAATTAGCATTTACAAAACCTTATTTTACTCGCATAAAACCATTGAAATTCCATATATAGTTAGAAGCGCTAACTATATATCGCGCACCCGCAATCCACTGCTGATGATGTCACATATTACATCATTCATGACATGGTCAGTGACATCACTGATGACATCACTGATGACATCTCAAATGACATCACTGATGACAACTCAAATGATATCAATGATGACATCTCAAATGACATCACTGATGACATCACTGATGACAACTCAAATGACATCACTGATGACATCTCATTTGTCATCACTGATCACATCACTCATGTGATAATACAATGAACCTCTTCAGACTCTAATATAACCTTACATACACTCAGTATAAACAGACACTCACAGACTGTCAGTCATCCATGGAGTTACTCACACACCTAGTCAGTCATGCAAAGAATCAATCACACCTCCATTTCCTCAACTATACAGTTATACACATCTTACTTATTCAAACATATAATAACACATATTTACTCTCTTATATAATCCCTGATACAAGCTCACAGTGATCGATACAGCCACTCACACATTCACTGGCTCTTATGTTCAGTTATTTATATATCTCAACTCTCACATGTATTGTGTTTTACATATGTACTTACTTGCACATGTAGCAATGAGAAATCCATTCACTCACCAACACACCCATGCACAGTCAACCGCCCATATAGCTGTTTCCACATGCACTCTTGAACTCATACTCCTAGTGAATCAACTGCTTACACATCTATGCACAGAGTCACGCACCTCCCAGCCACCCACACACACACTCAGCCTCCCATTCAAATACTTGGGCAACCAATCAATAACCCATATGGCCACTCTTATAGCTACTGATCAACACATGCAGCAGCTTACACAACAACAAACATACTGATGCACGAATTAAGACAGTTTAGTCACTAACCCATGTACTCAGTGAGACACATTTAATCACTCACTCATACAGTCAGTCATGCACCTACTAAATTCTTCATCCAGACACTTATACATCCACTCATTCTTCAATATGTGAAACATATTTAAACTTTACAGACACATACAATCACTGGATGTTGTGATCAGTGATGTCATCAGTGATGTCATTTGAGATGTCATCAGTGATGTCATCAGTGATGTCACTGACCATGTCATGAATGATGTAATATGTGACATCATCAGCAGTGGATTGCGGGTGCGCGATATATAGTTAGCGCTTCTAACTATATATGGAATTTCAATGGTTTTATGCGAGTAAAATAAGGTTTTGTAAATGCTAATTCCTAACTATATATGGCCTATAACCTATGGTTTTTTCATTGAATTTTCAAGGTTTTGTAAATGCAAATTCCTAACTATATATCCACTATAACCTATGGTTTTTTCTGTGAATATATATATATATATATATATATATATATATATATATATATATATATTACCTACTGGCGATAGCCAGTAGGTATATATAGTTAGGATTTTTTCTCTATGGGACTTTTGAAAATTCTATGCCTAATAACTTTGGCGTTTGTGGACGGAATTGGCTGAAATTTTCAGGAAAATGGCACATTTTGTTTCTGAGCAGCTCCTGGAAATTTGGGGGGGGTTCGTCAAGGGGGGGCCGAGAAAAAAGGGGGGTCCCAAAACGCGTTTTTCCCATGTTATTTTCCATAGGGCGGTTGGACTCACTTTTAGCCCGAACGGCTGAATGGATTTTCACGAAACTTGGCAAAATTGTAGGGACTGTTAGCCCGATGTGCCTTTGCTAGGTCTCAATATATGTGCTTCAGTGGATTTTGAGAAATTAACGTTTAAATCAAGATATATATCTGTAACAGCGCTCCGGGCAGCTATCCGGTTAGCGAACCTTTCGCGTAACGGAACTTTGCGATGAGAAGCTGATTGGCCCTCCGGTGTCTGTCAACATTCTAAACAGTCCGGAGCGGCCGCCATCTTGTCTCTCGGTAGGATCGAGAGACAAGAGGAGGCCAAAACAAAGGGGGAAATTACCATAAGGGGGCATAGTAGATCCTCGTTGACCCCCTAGGTTTTATGTGGAGGTTTTAAAAGGGCCTAGGAGGGTCCAAAAAAAAAATTTTTTTTTTGCGTGGTAAGCGCCAAGTTCGCGAACCGGATAGCTTTCTGGGCAGCGAACTTTATGGATAAAAGAATGAAAGACTTTTCTAATACTGTATGTTAATTGTTTGTTGTTTTTCTTGTTTTTTTTGTTTTCTTTGTTTATTTATTTTTTTTATTATGATTGTGTTTCATACTTTATTACATTTTCTAACATTTCATTGTCAGAAATGTCATAATTTATTATAGGGTGTAATTGTTTTTCATTTTGAAGCAAGTTGTCTACTGCTTCAACACATTGTAGAAGTTCGTGGTCTCTACTGTCATCCATAAAGTCATCAAGTTTGTCTTGGCTGCTCTCCTTCAGTTCAATCGAAAATGAAACTTGTTGTTCGCCTTCCATTTTGCCTGAAATTTTGAATAAGAAAATATATATTAGTAGAGATAGGGCACTGTTGGGATTAATTTTAGATAGGCAGTTTTTATCAGTGAATTTATCTTTTGGCAGTGTATAGTATGAGAGTGGAAATAGGACTATAAAAAAGTGTATGTGATTTAACCAAGACAAGCCTTACTCCATTGATAACTATAACAGAGAAGTCTATCTAAATACATTACTACTACAGAGGGATAGTGTATATCTAGCAGAAAAAGTCTACTATATTAAGTCATAGTGCACAATATATTAAATTATAACTTACCTTCACAAAGAAGTTGAAGTTTTTTGAAGCTTTTGAAATAGGAGGTACAACAAGAAGTAGTAGTCAAAATGGCTGTGTTTCCTTCTCTCCCTTTATATATATACAGGTATATAACCAATCAAATGTCAGGTAATAAAAGTAGAAAATGAAAGTAACATTTTCATTGGTTGTCAATTCCAACAATTCAGATGTGTTTTGTGAAGTAATTTACCTCACGGTACTTGGAGAGGTCTACAGGCTAAATGGCTAAATGGAATCTCAATGAAATTTGTGAGAATGGAAGGGATTGTTATGTAGTATGAGCTAATCTATATTTGGTGAGAGTGTCTCTAGTCGTTTTTCTGTAAATTACTTTCCCGCCTTTTTTTAGGACCGCTTTCCGGGAAGCTGCCCGGTTAGCGAACCTTAAGCGTCACGGGAGTCCACCATTTTGTGTTTCGTTCGCATTAAGATACAAGATGGAGGGCAAATAATGTTTAGAATGGGTAGAAGGGGTCATGGTAGACTTATCTTGACCCCCTAGGTTTTCTGAGCGTGGCTGAGGAGGCTTATATGTGCGGAAAAAAAAACTTTTTTTAAAAAAATTCCGCGAGGTTAGCTTTCGGTTAGCGAACCGGGTAGCGCTCCGGGGAGCGAATTTTGTGGAAAATTAGTGAAAAAAGTTAGAGAAAAATAATAATTGTGAGTGATCAGATGTAGGGTAGCTCTGAGAAGAGCTTTTGGGTTTATGGTACATTTAGGTACTTATAAGTAGGTACCAATGCACAGTCTTAAATTCAGAATGAAAATTCTGTTGCCCTCATCTGAGAAGTGAACTCCATCTCCTCTGTAGATATCTTGCATGTAGTAACGCAAGTTATTGTTGTACAGAGAGCCCATTCCATGGTCTCTCATGTAAGCTGAAACAGATTTGTTTACATGCTTCCTCGCTTTCTCAATTTGTGGACAAAATTGGTTGGACCACCTCCATTTCTGTCTTTGGCATATATTGGAATATACCAAGGCAGTTTGAGGAAAAAGTGCCATTAATTGCTCCAAGGTGTCCTTTAAAAGCATTTCCAGACCTACCCCTGTCAAAGTGCCCAAATCATTACCTCCACAGTGCACTATTAACAGGTCAGGTTTTGGCAAATGCATAAAGGTTTTCACCAATGGAATCAATTGGTGACATTTTAATCCTCTTTGGCCCAACCAGTTAATTTCCACATCTTGTAAATTGAGGTTGTGTAAATTTCTGCTCTCAGCATACCTTTGAGCCCAGTGGATGTAACTATGTCCAACAATCCAGACGTTAAACATGGTGGAAGAAGGTTGTTCTGCAGTCAGATGAAGTGTGGTAATGAAAGGGCAGTTGAAACAGTAGGAGTTTCTAAAGAAAAAAAACTGTGGTTTTACTATGCTAATGATTCATTAGCAGTGATTGGTGCATTTCCATTTCTGAAAACAGAAAGTTAGGGTGCATGGATGTGTTCTTTGAAAGATGTAATTTGAATGGTCAAGGAAGAAACAATTAATGAAAGATTGCACTGGATACGCAGGTGCACTGAGAGTTCAGAGTTCAATTGAAACATTGTTGTGTGAATTTGCAAACATGAGAGGTCTTCCAGGAGGTGGTTGCTATGGAAACAAGGCAGACAGGGCAGAGGGGGGAAGGGTTTTGATTTGAAAAAAGTGAGGGAAGAGGTATGATTGGCTAATATGAGAGATATGTGAAAAGAATATCTGTATTTCTGTGCTTTCAATAGCTGCAGCCTTTGGAGTGCATCCTTTTTCTTCTGCTGAAGACAATTTGGTGTATTTCTGAGACTGTTTTCAAAACTCAAAAAATATTTGCTAAGGTGAGAAAAGATTTATTTAATTTAGATAGAGAATAGTATGATTTAAGGAGAAAATGATGAAGAAAGCTGTGTTTTTAAAATGTGGTTTTGTCTCTAGTGATATACTAATAGAATTAGTTTCATAGAGAAATTATAATTGCATATTTGGTGTAACATTCTGGCATGCAGTAACACAAGATATTGTAATACATGGAGGCCATTTCATGGTCTGTTATGTAAGCTGAAACAGATATGTTGCTTTTAAAAACGATTTAAGAAATCAATTACATTTCTGGATATGTACTGCTAGAGCTTCATAGGTTGTTTTGGGCCATATTTATAAGGTATTTGAGTGTCTAAGATGTTGTGTTCGCCTTTTAAAATGTAAAGTGTTCCTCATGGGGCAAGTGTCTTGTAAATACGGTCCCACTTGTGCTTGGCAAATTTAGATTTTGATTATGGGAGTTACCTAGCCATGTTAATAGTGTCCCAAAAATGGTGCTAGGGCATTCCAGAAAACACTTTCATGTGTCTCAAGGACATTTTTAGTTATTTCTTCATGAATGCAGGTATACAATTGATTTATATGCTGTGTTTAAAAACGAATTTTGAAATGAATTAAATTTCAGGATATGTACTGTTAGAGCTTCATAGGTTGTTTGGGGTCATATTTAGAAGGCATTTTAGTGTCTTTGAAGTTATTTTTCCCTTTTTAAATGGAAAGCGTTCCTCATGGGGCCCTGAGCAGTTCTTAGCCATGTTATTTAATAGGAAGTGGATAACATGGCTAAGAGCATTTGCTGGAAAATGCATGAATATCGCTGATTTTTCTGCTATATTCATGCATTGTGGCCGTTTTTTTTCACATTGCTTCATAGGTTGTTTGGGTTCATATTTAGAAGGCATTTTAGTGTCTTTGATGTTATTTTTCCCTTTTTAAATGGAAAGCGTTCCTCATGGGGCCCTGAGCAGTTCTTAGCCATGTTATTTAATAGGAAGTGGATAACATGGCTAAGAGCATTTGCTGGAAAATGCATGAATATCGCTGATTTTTTTGCTATATTCATGCATTGTGGCCGTTTTTTTTCACATTGCTTCATAGGTTGTTTGGGTTCATATTTAGAAGGCATTTTAGTGTCTTTGATGTTATTTTTCCCTTTTTAAATGGAAAGCGTTCCTCATGGGGCCCTGAGCAGTTCTTAGCCATGTTATTTAATAGGAAGTGGATAACATGGCTAAGAGCATTTGCTGGAAAATGCATGAATATCGCTGATTTTTCTGCTATATTCATGCATTGTGGCCGTTTTTTTTCACATTGCTTCATAGGTTGTTTGGGTTCATATTTAGAAGGCATTTTAGTGTCTTTGATGTTATTTTTCCCTTTTTAAATGGAAAGCGTTCCTCATGGGGCCCTGAGCAGTTCTTAGCCATGTTATTTAATAGGAAGTGGATAACATGGCTAAGAGCATTTGCTGGAAAATGCATGAATATCGCTGATTTTTCTGCTATATTCATGCATTGCGGCCGTTTTTTTCACATTGCTTCATAGGTTGTTTGGGTTCATATTTAGAAGGCATTTTAGTGTCTTTGATGTTATTTTTCCCTTTTTAAATGGAAAGCGTTCCTCATGGGGCCCTGAGCAGTTCTTAGCCATGTTATTTAATAGGAAGTGGATAACATGGCTAAGAGCATTTGTTGGAAAATGCATGAATATCGCTGATTTTTCTGCGATATTCATGCATTGCAGGCCTTTTATTATCACATTTGCAAGCACTTCTTAGCCATGTTATCCAATGGGAGGTGGATAACATGGCTAAGAGCATTTGCTTCAAAGGTTGTTTGGGGTTATATACCATTTTTGGGAAATTATTAACATGCCTATCTAACTCCCATAATCAAAATCTAAATTTGCCAACCGCAGGTGGGAGCGTATTTACAATAAATTTGCACCATGAAGAATGTAAAATAGCATACTAGATACTCAAATAACTTATAAATATGACCCAAAACATCTTATGAAGCACTAGTAGTGCATATTTCCAGAAATGTATTGGTTTTCATTTAATGATTTACTTCATTGGTAGGCCTTCACATGTTTTTTTACCTTGGTTTTTTTTCAGTGAAAATCTTATCTGCAACCATGTGTTGGCTTCACCTCAAATAAACAAAACAGGTGATGGACTGAATGTGGATCAATGACACACATTCACCCCAGTCCAAAGATCTGGGCCTAAACAAACCTTTAGATAGGCTACATCTTATCGTCATCCTGAATTAATGATTTAAAATATTAGGGAGTGATTTATGAGTGTTGTATGCCTGTTTTGTACCATTGAGTGTCATTTTTGTGATGCAGTGCTGGTGGAAAATATTTGCTATGTTAAATAATTAGTACGGCATTAAGTTTTAGATGACTGTTATTTATTTACTGTTTGGTAATAGTGGTTAATAACATTTTATATTATATTTTTTCACAGATTCAACTGCAGATTCTTTCATAGTTTGGAAAATGCCTTCCAGAAGTCGAATACGAAAGGCTAGAAAACGTCAAAGACAGCAGGATGATGTTTTATTGCAGCAGTCCTCTTCCCCAAATACTTGTCAAAACACCAAGAAAGGTCCGGGTAAGAGCACGAAATCATTCTTAAGAAATATTTGTAGTAAAAAAAATTTTGCTCAAAAAAATGTGTCTGTTCACAAAAAGAAAAGTAATTTAAATGGAAAGGAGAGACACATCACAAATGTTACTGGTAGAGGAAGAGATAACTCTGTGCATGATAGTAGAAGGAAACAACAGTTTAGGGACATTCGACAACGAATGTTCCGTAATAGGATATTAGTTAATTTATTGAAAAATATTAAAAAGAAAGGCCAACAGAAAGCGGCATTTTATAGGAAGAAGAAAAATGTAGAGAAAATTATTGATCATGCTTTTGAAATCAAGCGAAAGTTGTTTATTTTGGTAATCAATAGAATTAGGAAACTAAGCAAGGTAATTTCTGATTTCAAAACAAAAAGTAGATGGAAGAGAGTAGTAAATCGTACTAACTTTTGTGAAGTTTTTTCTGGAGAATGGATGCATAGTTCAAGTTCTGAGGCATTTTTTAATGAGGAGACTTATTTTCAGGATAATGATTTGGTGCATGCAGTTGACATCAGTGGTCGAGCTTATGAAGTGAAGGATGGTTGTCCAGTTGAAAAAGAACAACTTGTGACAACAGAGACAGAAGAGGCGCTAAGTGATGAGGTTTTAGGAAGACGTCCTAAGGGTCCTGTGTACATTTGGAAGTGTAGTTCTATTTGCAGTGTGCGACAGGTTTCCATCAATTTGCTTTGTGATTTTATACGGACATTTAATAAGAAAAGTTTGAAGCAGAAAATGAAGTTGTTGCAAGATTTAGATCCTTGCAGAGTGAGACAAATGACAGGTTTGCGTGGTCATTCACTGGCTTGTCTTTCCAGGAGAGTATGCCAGAGTGTTTTTCATCATTTCAGGATGCTAGCAGTGCATCATAATAAAGTGAGAAAATTAGTGAGAATGTTGTATTATGCTAAGAGTCCAGCAATTATGCTTAAACAGTTATGTGCTGCTCTTTTGCATGGTTCTGAAATAGATGTGAAGAATCTTTGTGAAGAAATTGAGTTTTGTTACTTTGGTAGTAAAGATGAGAATGTTCAAATTGACCCTGAAGTAGAGGGTAATGTGGAAGATAATGTACAGGTTTCCAGTACAGATAATTTTCAGAAGGAAATTGCCACGTTTCAGATGAAATCAAGTGAGAGGCCTAATTTCACTTGTGTATGTTGTCGACGCACTTATTATAAGAATCAGACTAAGGTAGTGGATTTATATGCAAAAAGTGAAAGGGTAAATAATAGTGAATGGAAGGATTTTGCCACATACTTGATGGTAGAAAATTATTTTGATTTGGGATCGGATCAACGTGTGTGTACTTATTGTTGTAATAAATTAAACCAAAACCAGATGCCTGCTAGGGCAGTTCATAATAATCTGGAATTGGTTGAGATTCCTTCTGAATTGAAGGATTTAAATACTTATGAATCTATTTTGATTCAAAGTATCCATCCCTTTCAGGCTATTGTAAGAATGGAGCCAAAGACAGGGAAGTTGCCTCCAGCAGATTTACAGAGAGGATTAAAGGGAAGAGTTGTTTATTTGCCTCTAGATTTGAAGAAAAACATTAACACAATTGGAATAGAAAAAGTGGAAGAGGAACCTCTGGTTATCTTGGTTAATGGGGTTCCGACAAAGAATAAGAAAATATGGCAAGATTTAGTGGATGTTAGGAAAGTCAAAAAGGCAACAGTGTATTTGAAGAAAAATAATAAGTACTATAAGAATGTATATGTTGCAGAAGAGGAAGTAAGTGATGAAGAGGATAGCGATTTGTGTGCTGGCCAAATTGAGAAAGTAGAGGCCTCTAAAAGTGAAGAAATATATGAACATTATAGTGTTCATCCTTTGCATTCCAAGGAAGTCATGGGGAATGCTATTGAGTTGTTTCAAATGAAACAAGCCAAAGGGAGTCCCATTAGTGTTTGGGAGGAAAGTTTGGAAGCTCGGTGTTTCCCACAGCTATTTCCCACAGGTCAAGGAGGAAGATATGATGAGCGACCTCGTGAAATTCCTGCGTCTGAATACCGGACTTTACGATTGTATGCAGAAGATCCTAGGTTTCGGCAATGCATTCCCTATTTGTTTCATCTCCTGTTTGAAAGCGATCTGTCTGGACTTTCATATGCAGTGAACCACATCTTAAAAAGTGGTATACAGATGCGAAACATCTCGGCAAGTGACTTTATGCATAAAGTCAATGTCCAAGACAGTATTTTGGATTCTCACTTAATTAATCTCATGGCGTGTCAGCGTGGTACTAATGAGTACTGGTACCGTCGTCATGGTGATTTAAAATGTATGCTGAGGAACTTAGGAACTCCGACATGGTTCCTCACTCTGAGCTGTGCCGAGTATGGCTGGGATGACTTACTTGAATTTCTACGAGAGGCAAATGGAAATATTGAAAACATTGAATTCAAGACACCTGGAGAACTGTGTTCTTTGGATCCTGTGAATGTATGCAGGTACTTCAATCATAGATTTGAAGCTATGATGTCTTTCATCACAAATAAAAAGAATCCACCTCTTGGAGAGGTGTTGGATTTCTTCTGGAGAAAGGAGTATCAAGCAAGAGGTGCCCCTCATATACATATGTTGCTGTGGATCAAGGATGCACCTAAATTTGGAACAGATCCGGATGACTTAGTGATGAATTTCATCGAACAGTATTCTACGTGTGCTGTTCCAAATGCAACGGAGAAGAAAAGTCTAAGAGAACAAGTTCTACGTTTCCAAAGCCATCGTTGTGGAAAGTACTGTCGTCGTAAATTCAGAAACAAGGACAAGTTCTACACCAAATGTCGTTTCAACTTTCCACGACCGGTGATTTCTAAAGGAAGAGTGAACAGTTTGATGTCTTCGCTGCGACATAATGTGACGAGGAAATCACCCAAGAATACATACAATTTGAAAAGGAACGAAGAGTCCAAGTACATCAATGACTACAACCCAGTGATTTTGTCCATGTGGAATGCCAACATGGATATACAGTTTGTGGCTGACAACTGTATGGCTGTGGCTCGGTATGTGACATCTTACATCACCAAAAAAGAAAAGACCGAACTGAAGGATATGTGGGAGGACATTTCCCATGAAAAGAGCCTCAGCAAGAAGTTGTACAGTTTCAGTCTGAAGATGTTGTCGCATCGAGAAATCGGAGCTTACGAATGTTCTGATCGATTGTCTTCAGCAAGTCTCTATGCCAAATCCAGGAGTCTCGTTTGGGCGAGTCTTGGTCTTGCTGCAACGCGAAATCGAGTTCTAAAACCTGTTCGGGAAATTGAGTATTTGGCAGAAAAGGAACCAAACAGTACCGACATTTTGAAGACCAACATGTTGGATACATATTATCCAAATCGAAGCAGTCACCTTGAGAATGTTTGTCTATATGAGGTTCTCCAAAATTATATATTCAAGAGGAACATCAAAGAAGATATTGAGAAAGGAGTGTATGCTGTAATTGGAAGTGAGGGATGCCTGGTCAAGCAAAGAAAATGCCAATTAGTAAACCATCGAAAATTAAGTGGCGAATCTCCAGAAAATAAGGAGTTTTTCTATTTAGCACTTTTGCAACTTTTCAAGCCTTGGCGTGCAGAAGAGGAACTGCTTGGAGATTTCCTCTGTTACGAAGACTCTTTCAATGCAGCCAAGGAGTCCATAGAATGTCCTGCTTTTTCTAAATATCAAGAAATGCTAACTTTGGAAATTGAGCAGGAAGCAACGATTGCAGCCGAGATTGCCAGAGACAGTTCTCAGGACAGTCAGAGTTCTGTTTCATTGAGTCAAGATCCACTTGGAGGACCTATTATCGAAAATGAAGCTGCCACTGCTATGAATGAAGTAGAAAGAGCCATGGCACATGCTCAGGAGGATTCAGTTAACTTACAAGACTTGGAAAAACAACTCAACGTTGAGCAGAGGAAAATATATGATGAAGTTACCAAGGAAATTGAGCACGGATTAAGTCATGAGAAGAAAGAGTGCTCGTGTACGTCGTTGAAGCCTGTCCGACTGTACGTGAGTGGAGAAGCGGGAACTGGAAAAAGTTTCCTCATTAAAGCAATCTCTTGTTATTTGCAGGAAAGGACTGAGTCATCGCTGTCTTGTGTTGTCACCGCTCCTACTGGACTGGCAGCACATAATATTAAAGGTATTACTTTGCATCGTCTATTGATGCTGCCGGTGGAGCATGACAACAAATTACAATACAACAAGTTATCTGGAGATGCTTGCTGTGAAGTTTCAAGAGTTTTGAGGAAAATGAAACTACTTATCATTGACGAAGTAAGCATGGTTTCCAATGTCATGCTTGCCTTTGTGCATTTGAGAATGCAAGAAGTACTTAAAACTGAATATGATGTCTTATTTGGTGGGAAACACATTATTGTTTTCGGAGATCTTCTACAGCTGACACCAGTAAAAGGTCAACCTGTGTTCAAAATACTCACGCATGAAGATACCAGGAAGTGCCTAGGGAGCATTGGCAACGTCAATATATGGTTAAACTTCAATTATGCAGAACTGCATCAAAATATGCGTCAGGCAAAGGATGAAGATTACAAGAATATTCTACAAGATATTAGAATTGGAAAAGTGACCGAGCATGGGAAAGAAGCTTTAAATGCACGGTTACTGTCAAATTTGTATCCCAAACAAGAGATTGTGCCTGAGAATATTTTTCAGAAAATTACTGAGAAGAAATCCGGGATATGTCTCATGCCAACTCTTGCAGAATGTGCCATCTTCAACAACAAAATGTTGAATTTAGAAAAGCAAGACATTGTGAAACTGGAAGCTATCGACAAATTAGAGCATATGGGATCAACAATTATTTTGTCAGATAATTTGAAATCAAAATTGGATTCATTAGAGAAGACTATATCTAAGACAGCGGGTTTTGAAAAGACTCTGAATGTGTGTTTAAATTGCCGAATCATTTTGAGACGGAATTTACATGTAGAAAGAGGTCTGGTAAATGGATCAATGGGTAATGTTGTTGATTTTGAGAAATACAGAAATAGAGATGGAATAGAATTTTTAAGAATTAAATTTGATGGCATTGAGGAAGTACAGCAAATTGGTCGTTGTTCTGCTAGGTTTTTGCTTGTTAAAGATTTATATGTTCGCCGTAAACAGTTTCCTGTTTGCTTGGCATATGCGGTGACAATCCATAAATCGCAAGGTTTAAGTGTAGACTGTGCATTGGTGAATATTGGCAGTTCTGTGTTCAAGGAGGGTATGGCATATGTGGCATTGTCACGAGTTAGAACTTTATCGGGATTGTACTTGATTGACTGTGATGTCACAAACATTTGTGCAGATCTAGATTGTGTTAAGGAATACAATAGGTTAAGAAGAGAGTATGCGCCACATTTGCCTCAATATCCTTTGTTTGAGAAACGTGTGGTATGCCGGAAACGTAGAAATAGCATTAATAGTAGGGAGGTTGTTGCAAAAAGACCAAAAGTCAATGAACCGAAAATTGTTAGCAGAAAGAAAGTGGATTCTGTTGAAGATGTTGTTGTTTTTCAATTTGAAAACAGTTCTGGTGTCAACTGCTATGCAAATGTAGTGGTTAATGTTCTCTTTTCACTAGAGAGTTTAAAAGAACAGATTCTGTTGAATTCAGAACAAATTTTATGCTGTTTGTTGAATTCTGTTTTCGAGAAATGTAGCAGTGATCGAACAAAAGTAGAAAGTGTGTCTGAAGTTCGTTATCTTTTAGATGAATGTTCAGGTCAAACAGACTTCTCTGAAAATAATCAGCAAGATTGTCAGGAGTTTTTAATGTATATGCTTGATATATTGCAAGTTGAGGGTGTAGATGTAGATCAACTGTTTGGGCTTTCTTATCAATGGCAGCATGACTGCGAGAACTGTATGGTATCAAGTACTACTAGTGTAGACTCAGAAAGATTTATATATTTAACTTTGCCAGACAGTAAATCAGTGTCCTTTAATAAGCTAGTAAATGCAGCGGATCACAACATGGAGTGTAGCCAATGTAAATGTGATATGATGTCAACATTATTTATACGTAGATATGGCCAGTATGTCATTTTAATGATTCAACGATGTAGGCCTGATGGATCAAAATTGTCAACTTTAATAAAAAATTTTGTGGCTTCTCAGCTGTCAATATCAGGGAGGACTTTTGTTACTGTAGCAATTATCTATCACGATGGTCCATCAACAACATCAGGACATTATACAGCTTACTTAAAGTCTGGAAACGGCTGGTCATTCTGTAATGATTCTGTTGTAACTTTCAAAAAAAAATTGCCGTTTGACCTTAAAAATTCTTACCTGGTGTTTTTAAAACCAAAATTTTAAGTAGAGGGAATGTAAGTCTGCAATGCTGTCTCGATTAAAAATCCAACTATATAAACCTGATGCAAGTAAGTCTGCTTCATAGTAAGCAGTATCAGTGTCATAGGAAAAGGAGAACATGAGTGACAAAGAAGACTAAGATATTAGTAGTCCAGGATTGTGAAAATAATCTCAAATATTTTATTTTTGAAAGTTGCGAAAATAGAAAATGTCGGGATTTGATTGGAAGAATTACAAGACTTGCGAATCACGGCAACATGATTTGGCCTAGTGGAAACATGTGATATAATGAGAGAAGTTTTTTTTCTATGTAACATATTTCACGTATCGATGGAGGTTTTCTTTCAGAAAGTGGCGGGCTGAAAATATTTAAAGCACAACAGAGTGGATGCTGTTTATAGGAGATCGTTTGACGTCATTGAAAGTAAGTTAATTTTAAGAAGTTTTGAAATCAGATTTCTTAGGTTGTATGGGTTTTTTAAACACAGTCATTTTGATTGTGTTTTTTTTTCCCCGCTGTTACATGATGAATACCTTCAAGTCACTGATTTAAGTGAAATTTGATACATTCTGAGAACAGCAAAAATAAATCATTTAACATGTATAATTAATGTTATGCTTTTTGTCCTTATGATATACATTTAGAAATGTGTGGTACATATGGGTAAGCTGAGTTCTGTAAATATCAATTTTAATGCTTAGAGTGCTGTACTTCTGGGTAGTGTTTTTTTTTTTATAAAAAAAAGAGGCCTCACCTCAAAGAAAGCTCTTGAAAGCACACATCTTATTTGCATCCTAAAACAATCATTTACAATGTTAGACACAATTTTATTATGGCTTTACATCTTTTTTGCGCTGCTATTGCATCACTATTGTGAGACATTAGCAGTGCAAGAAAAACATCATGTTCCAAAATAGGCCTCAGTTCAGCAACATCAAGATACAGTTTCTTTCGAATATATATCTTTAGGATTGTGTAGGGGACGTAGAGAAGCAGAGACTTCTGTAAATGTCAAAGTTGTTGAAAAACTGTTTGTTTTTGAACCTTTTCCCTTGTCTTTTCTAATTTTTAAATACATGTTTTAATATTTTTTGAAATGTTTGTTCTTTGTTTTACAGATTGAAAGTATGAAAAAATATTTAAAAAAGGTAACAAGAATTATAAGGTAAATGTTTTCCACTCTTTTTACCCGCAATGCACTGCTGATGATGTCATTGACACTATCTCTCATTTACTCTCTCTAGCTGTCTTTCTTTTTACATTATTCTCTGATTACTTCCCTTATACTAACTCTTCTTTTTTTAAAAAAAATATTTTTTTAGTTCGCTTAAAGTTCGCGAACCGGTCAGCGAACTTGAAGCGAACCAAAAGAAATAGAGCTTGCCAGAGTGATAAACATTCTAGCAATTTTGTTTGAAAGGGGAGGTAGTTCTGAAAAGAACTGTTTTTTTTTGTTTTTGTTGTTTTATATTTTTTTTTATTTTTTTTTTATTTTTTGATTTTTTTGTATTTTTAGAACTGTTTTATGTTTTTTTTGTTTTTTTTATGGAGGGGAGACAACAAAAAACAGGCTTTCAAAACGGCTCAACTGGAGCAAAAAAAAGAAAATTACTTTTTGGGTGCATTAGGGCATTTATGATTTTCATATGCAATGTTCATGAGGTTGACACTCATGTTGCCATATGACAGCATATCACCACAGTAAACACAAGATAACTTTATGTGCTGGAAGTTAGGTTGGATGTTTGGCACAGTCTCTTGTGCCTCTCTTCCCGTCAAAGACAATGTAGATGTAGATCTTGCCACAGGAGTTGCCGTCGGATTGTCTACAAGATCCCTTAACTCAGCCCGGCTGTAGTTCAAGGGATGCCACCTGCTCATGTGACGATGCATTGTATAGTTCCCCATACTGTACTTCTTTTCTGTGCCTCTCGACAATCTGTAGTCACAGATGAGGCAGGTGGCATATTTTGCATTCACTTTCTTTGTTCCAGGAGGGATGGTGAAAAACTGCCAGATGAAACTGGATTTTCGTTTAGAAACCCGGGGCAACTCATCAACAAATTGTTGTTCCTCTCTCTCCTCTTCTTCTTCTTCCTCATCTTCCTCCTCTCTGTTAGTCATAATTTGACTAGGTGGTCCTCTCTTCTTATGAGGAGGTGGAGGTGGTGGTGGGGGTGCACCAGCTGCAGCAAGAATGGAAGCCATTGTGGATCTTCAGATAAATGGTCTTTCTCTCACCAAGATGAAAGTCAGAGTGAGGAAATAAGGAGGGGTTTACATGATTTGGGGAAAACAAAAGTTCTGAGCCAATGAAAAGTGTTATTTTTAGGTCACATGACCTAGTCATACATCATTTGGAAACCAAAAGTGAAATGAACCAATGAGAAGTTTGATAAACAAGTCACATGACCTGTTCCGCTTACGTTACGCGGCGCGCGCCGCGTCCCAGATCGCTTCCGGTTCGCGGTTCGGAGCACTTGCGGGAGCGCTAACGCGACGCGTCATTAGACGCATTACGCGATAACGTGATATGTCGCGCTTCCGCGACGCGTCACTGTTCCGCTAACGTAACGTTGACCGGTTCGCGGACTAGATCGCGGCATCAAGATGAGCTAACGGAAAGCTTCCCGGTTCGCGAACTAGAAGCGAAGAAAAAAATATTAAAAAAAAATTATCAATAAATATCTATATATATTTTGGGATTTAAAGAATAATACATTTTACAGCTACAGATGTTAGCTTTTAAAAAACCAATGAAATTCACTGAAAAAACCATAGGTTATAGACCATATATAGTTAGAAATTTGCATTTAAAAAACCATTGAAATTCAATGAAAAAACCATAGGTTATAGACCATATATAGTTAGGAATTCGCATTTACAAAACCTTATTTTACTCGCACAAAACCATTGAAATTCCATATATAGTTAGTTGCACTAACTATATATCGCGCACCCGCAATCCACTGCTGATGATGTCACATATTACATCATTCATGACATGGTCAGTGACATCACTGATGACATCACTGATGACATCTCAAATGACATGACTGATGACATCACTGATGACAACATCCAGTGACTGTATGTTTCTGTAAAGTTAAAATATCTCTTACATATTGAAGAATGAGTGGATGTATAAGTGTCTGGATGAAGGATTTAGTAGGTGCATGACTGACTGTATGAGTGAGTGATTAAATGTGTCTCACTGAGTGCATGGGTTAGTGACTAAACTGTCTTAATTTGTGCATCATTATGTCTGTTGTTCTGTAAACTGTTGCATGTGTTGATAAGTAGCTATATGAGTAACTATATGGGTTATTGATTGGTTGCCCAAGTATTTGTATGGGAGACTGTGTGTGTTTGTGGGTGGCTGGGAGGTGTATGACTCTGTGCATAGATGTGTGAGCAGTTGATTCACTAGATGTATGGTTTCAAAAGTGCATGTGGAAACAGCTGTATGGGCGGTTGACTGTGTGCATGAGTGTATTGGTGAGTGAATGGATATCTCAGTGCTACATGTCAAAGTAAGTACATATGTAAAGCACAGTACATGTGAGAGTTGACATATATAAATAACTGTGCATAAGAGCCAGTGAATGTGTGAGTGGCTGTATGGATCATTGTGAACTTGTATCAGGGATTGTATAAGAGAGTAAATATGTGTTAGTATATGTTTGAATAAGTAAAGTTTGTCTAACTGTATAGTTGAGGAAATGGAGGTGTGATTGATTCTTTGCATGACTGACTAGGTGTGTGAGTAACTCCATGGATGAGTGACAGTCTGTGAGTGTCTGTTTACACTGATTGTATCTAAGGTTATATTAGAGTCTGAAGAGGTTCATCGTATTATCACATGAATGATATCATCAGTGATATGATCAGTAATGTCAAATGAGATGTCATCAGTGATGTCATCAGTCATGTCATTTGAGATGTCATCAGTGATGTCATCAGTGATGTCACTGACCATGTCATGAATGATGTAATATGTGACATCATCAGCAGTGGATTGCGGGTGCGCGATATATAGTTAGTGCAACTAACTATATATGGAATTTCAATGGTTTTGTGCGAGTAAAATAAGGTTTTGTAAATGCGAATTCCTAACTATATATGGTCTATAACCTATGGTTTTTTCATTGAATATATATATATATATATATATATATATATATATATCCAAAGTTTGCAAAGCAGTAACGGTGCTCTCAGGTCACAAACAAACAACGCGACTCCAAATGCAGCTCCAAGGGTGTTTATTCACCTAACAACAACATGTTTCGGCTGCGGACAGCCTTGATCACGTTAGGGTGCAAGTCAGTTTCAAATCTACTTAAAGACATCGAGTGAACATAGAAACAGGACTTCCATATGTGTTTACGAAATCATATAGTAAATCAGGCAAAACATATGTAACCATGACACCAAACTGCAAGCAAATTATTGGCAGGCTAATACATGGTATTGTGCAAATAATGAAGTAATAAATTAAACAATACATGAAAATGTCGAATTTTCGGGCATTACGAGATAGACATAATTTCCGTGTCTAAAACTTAATGTGAAACCCTGTTGAGACAATAACTCATGAAAATCTCGAGTTACACAGGGAAATACATGGATAACTGCGCGGAGCTGCAAAGTGGTCGGCGCCATGTTTGTAGTTTACGCGCTGGCTTAGAAGTGTTGCAGGACAAAGTGAAGCGCTGGGGTGCTATGGTCATCATATAGCATTAAGTCATGCATTATGACGCGTAGGAAGAACACCGTAGAGTATGGTCAACAACGAAGTTGCAAATGCAAAACGCGCCGGCAGAGGGACACCAAGGAACTGTTTGGCCTGGTAAATGTGCACATCATCCACAGAGTATCATGAATATGTGTAACACTGGCAGTTAAATACATCTGGTTAACAAGACAGGACTATCAAAATATATCCTGCTGAGGGCAAGGTCGCGCTGGGGGTGTGTAACAGGCAGCATTGATATCATGCATATTGTTCACAGAGCAACATTGAACATTCCAACATGACGCAAAGTAACACAGAACATTGCAGCATGACAGTAAAATACATTGAACTGAACTCAAAATAGGAAACAACAAGGCAGCATGGTGTCAAGATGTAGCCTGGACGGATAACAGAGCACACAAATGTGCAGAAGGTCACGTGGCTCTGCACAAAATTAAAAAGTGACTGACTTAGCCGTATAATTGGTAAATGTGAAATACATTGCCACTACGTACTATACCTGGTAAAAAGTGACCCAGGGTGGCACAAACAGGGCCTGCAAAGATAAGCGGAAGTCCAACAAAAAGGAAAACCCAAATAAGGGCTTACTGTGCTCATAGAGAAACTGACGTGCTGACGGGGGAGTGAGTGGCGGTGCTCGTGAATGGAGACAAAAGTGTCCGTGTGACTGGAAAAGCCTCAAATTAGTGCAGTAGTGATGAGATCCGGTGCCGAGTGCCAATCTAAAAAACATGAGAGAACAAAGTAAGAACTCCACATGTTGCATAAAACTCACTTCGAGCATCAAAACGAGAATAATGTTGTTGTTAGGTGAATAAACACCCTTGGAGCTGCATTTGGAGTCGCGTTGTTTGTTTGTGACCTGAGAGCACCGTTACTGCTTTGCAAACTTTGGAACTTCATTACCGGCGTGCTCGGCCGGCATTGGTGCCACCTCCCTCGGGGCCTCAGGCAGCACTTCTGAGCGGACTTGGTAAACAGACTTTTCCCGTGCTGCCGCTGGACCGGCGTTTAGTGGATGCAAACCCGAACACAGCCCGTTGGAAGACATTGGAGTGAAGGTAGGAACGCAAGCGTGGGGTGCCGCTGCATCTGCGTATCGTGGGGGAGGGGCAGTCTCCTTTCGGCGTCTGTCGCCGCTCCCGTGGGGGCACCTGCACGTGGGGCCCCGATTCTTGCTGTTTCGCACACTCCACTCGTACTTTCAACTGAACCCGCTATTCCTGGGCGTGCTCCTGTCCCATCGGGGTAAACGCAGCTTACCGGCTGTGAGTCATTCTAACTCTGCGTATAAACCACGCGTGCAGGAGCTCTTTACAAACGCAGGAGGAACTTCTTATTTGTAGAAGGGGTCACCAAACATAGCGCACTCCACTTATACACCCACTCCAAGGGGTGCAACCATGGAAGATGACGATGAGAGAAGAGCAGCAGCTCAAGCACTATTTTCAAGACATAAGAAAGGTGCAGGACAACCCAAACAAGATAAAACTGAGTCCCCACAAACAACCAAGGACAAAGTAGATAAATTGGAGAAGCTAAAGAAAAATGAAATCTCCAAATGGTGGGAGGCAATCTCGCTCCAAAACTATTTGGACCAAGATATGGTACCAAGGGGCTTAAGAATTTTCACCACACCCACCTATGAAACGCCCAACCCAACCATGCTTAAAGACTGGTCAGAAAACTCTGCACTGAGCTCCAAACGCATGCTGGAGATTTTAGTGAAGTATGCATGGATTGATCGGGAAGAACTGCTAAAACAAATCAAAGAATTAATGGAAACTATAAAGTCAGAAGTCGATGAACAAACTCTCGAGACTTTAACGATCCCCATGAAGTCACGTCTCAAAAGTTACGAGGACGACATAAAAGCTAGAAAAGAAAGGAAGCTTGATCGCGACTACAATGATTACGATAGTGGAAGGATTCTCACCTTCAGTCGAAAATATGATCATTTATACCAAAAGAAACCCAGTGTCGCGGATACTTCAACTCATAACGTGGAAACCACTATGATTTCAAGTGGCACCGAGTCCGATGCATCATTGGAGGAGACCAATTTACCGGAAGCAAGACCAACCAAGGTGAATTTTTTAGAGGAATACCGCCACCTGCGCCGGAGCAGACGGGCGGGAGTGGAGACTCCGGCACCAGTGACACAGACACCAAGAGGCAGAGGACGAGCACGGGGAAGAGGAACCGGAGGAACAACCGAGGGAAGAGGCTTTTCCAGAGGTGGGAAAAGAGGCAAGGCAAAAAGCAACGCGGAAAACATGGTAACACGCTCCAGAAAAGGCCAATAATGGACGAAGAAATGGTAAATAAAACAATTATCAATCTTTCTAAAAGACACATGTCCACTGTAGAAAAGTCTACCTTAAGCTTGGGCCTTTCTTTTTGCCCCTCGATGACATTTGGGTTTAGTGAAACCAGAATTGACATTTTTAAGTTTGTACGCAAACTAAAACTAAAGAAATGGCACAAACTTAAAAGACTTGGGGTCAACGAACATAGAGGTAGGACTACTAACACAATCCCTGAAGACAACTTTTGTATTGGAGATGTTGATAATATTATCAATATCATAGAGCTAGATCGCACTACATCTGATAACGATGGGGAACCGGAGACCAGCTCGGCTACACAATTGCTCAAAGATGCGGCTTTTGTCACAGACTGCAGCTCACTATCTGGTTTCAAACCCAAATCCACCTTTATTCCTATTATGCCACATGACAACATTGACACCTTCCACGATTGTGTCAACAAACAGATTTGTTCCAAATATAAGAACAGGGGAAGGGGAGGCCCCAGAGAACAAAATCTTACCCAACAACAAAGAAAGGCACTTACCTCTTTAATGGAGGACGAGTCAGTGGTTGTACGTCCCGCTGACAAAGGGGGTAACATTGTTATTCTGGACCGTGAGTCCTATACCAAAGAAGCTTTAAGACAATTAAATGATGACAAATACTATACCACCACCACATACGATCTCTACAACAGTAGTATCTTGTATATTTGGGACAAACTCATTTTATGGAAGGATCAGGGTATTCTAGAGTGGGAGGAATTCAGGTATCTCAAGAACGACCACCCCATACTCCCAGTGTTGTATCTACTCCCCAAACTCCATAAGAATGCAGTAGATCCACCGGGCAGACCCATCGTCTCGTCCAGAGGATGTGTCTCTGAGCACATATCTAAATATGTGGACTTTTTCCTTCGGGACTGGGTTCACAACCTTCCTAGTTACGTGAAAGACACGAAAGATTTTCTAAAGAAACTCTCCAATGTACAATGGGAAGACAATAATCTTCTCATCACTTTGGATGTACAATCCTTGTACACCATCATTGACCACAACCTGGGAGTGGCGGCTTGTGAGAATTTCTTGGCGGGGCGTGCCCTCCGTTTCAGAGATCACAGCAAAATGCTGACAGACATGATAACATTCTGTCTCCAGAACAACTTTTTTCTCTTTGATGGGGTACTATACAGACAAACCACTGGGACGGCGATGGGTTCTTGCTTTGCTCCCAGTTTCGCGAATCTCTTTTTGGGACACTGGGAGCAAGGCATCCGCTCTGACCCCAATCTCACAATATATTGGCAACATGTAAGCACATGGTGGCGTTACATTGACGACCTCTTTGTAATCTGGAAGGGCTCTGTTGACATGGCACAAGAATTTGTCAGTAAGCTCAACAATAATGACCTGAATATCGTACTTTCCAGCCATATCAGCAGTACTTTCGCAGAATATCTTGATGTGAAGGTAGAAGTGACAAGAGGCCAACTCCAAACCAGTCTGTTTAGGAAGTCCACTGCAGGCAACAGTGTCCTGCATGCCATGAGTAGCCATCCTGAGACGTTGAAATGGAGCATCCCTTATGGAGAACTACTTAGGGCCAAAAGGAACTGCAGCACCAACGAAGGTTATGAAAAAGTTAGCTCAGAAATGATGGTCAGATTCAAGGACAGAGGCTATCCTGCTTGGGTAATAAGAAAGGCCAAAACCCGGGCGGATGGGATTCCCAGACTAGAAACCCTAGAAGACAAAACTCCCGGTGAAACATGTGAGGATGAACAAACCCGCCTCATCCTCACATACAACACTGAATTCAAACAGGTACGGAAGGTCATATCCCAGAATTGGAATATTCTCACGTCTGACAACGTCATAGGCAATGAGATTTCCAACCGACCCCTGATAACTTACCGGAAAGGGAGATCCATCAGGGATATGGTAGTTAGAAGTGATATCACACACCATCCAAAAACTCAAAATTTAGGATTGTTTGGTTTCTTTCCTTGCGGCCACTGCAAGGCATGCAGATACAGTACTCACAAAAAAACTGTTGAGTACAATGGTATAAGAAAAGAGCTGAAACAATTCTTGACCTGCAGTACTACCCACGCTGTCTATGTCATCGAATGTCCATGTGGTCTCTGGTACATAGGCAGCAGCACAAAACAAGCCAAAAATCGTGTTCTCGAACATTACCGGGCAGTTGTCAACAAAAATGACAAATACCCGGTAGCCAGACACTTCGCGGAACACCATTTTTCCAACCCTGCCCAGATGAGTTTTCATATCCTTGAGCAAATCGAAAGAAACCCCAGGGGAGGAGATAGGACTTTGAAACTCAGACAAAAGGAGTCTAAATATATCATAGAATTTCAAAGCAAGGCCCCGGGAGGGTTGAACCAGGATGAGGAACTGGCAGTACATCTTAAAGATTGATACATTCTGTGGCACTTCTTGTGCTCTGCCTAATACTCTGTTTCTGGTTACTATCTAACTATATAGGTTGTATTTTCTCTCTGTGTTCTCATCATGTAATGCACTGTTTATTCTCGTTTTGATGCTCGAAGTGAGTTTTATGCAACATGTGGAGTTCTTACTTTGTTCTCTCATGTTTTTTAGATTGGCACTCGGCACCGGATCTCATCACTACTGCACTAATTTGAGGCTTTTCCAGTCACACGGACACTTTTGTCTCCATTCACGAGCACCGCCACTCACTCCCCCGTCAGCACGTCAGTTTCTCTATGAGCACAGTAAGCCCTTATTTGGGTTTTCCTTTTTGTTGGACTTCCGCTTATCTTTGCAGGCCCTGTTTGTGCCACCCTGGGTCACTTTTTACCAGGTATAGTACGTAGTGGCAATGTATTTCACATTTACCAATTATACGGCTAAGTCAGTCACTTTTTAATTTTGTGCAGAGCCACGTGACCTTCTGCACATTTGTGTGCTCTGTTATCCGTCCAGGCTACATCTTGACACCATGCTGCCTTGTTGTTTCCTATTTTGAGTTCAGTTCAATGTATTTTACTGTCATGCTGCAATGTTCTGTGTTACTTTGCGTCATGTTGGAATGTTCAATGTTGCTCTGTGAACAATATGCATGATATCAATGCTGCCTGTTACACACCCCCAGCGCGACCTTGCCCTCAGCAGGATATATTTTGATAGTCCTGTCTTGTTAACCAGATGTATTTAACTGCCAGTGTTACACATATTCATGATACTCTGTGGATGATGTGCACATTTACCAGGCCAAACAGTTCCTTGGTGTCCCTCTGCCGGCGCGTTTTGCATTTGCAACTTCGTTGTTGACCATACTCTACGGTGTTCTTCCTACGCGTCATAATGCATGACTTAATGCTATATGATGACCATAGCACCCCAGCGCTTCACTTTGTCCTGCAACACTTCTAAGCCAGCGCGTAAACTACAAACATGGCGCCGACCACTTTGCAGCTCCGCGCAGTTATCCATGTATTTCCCTGTGTAACTCGAGATTTTCATGAGTTATTGTCTCAACAGGGTTTCACATTAAGTTTTAGACACGGAAATTATGTCTATCTCGTAATGCCCGAAAATTCGACATTTTCATGTATTGTTTAATTTATTACTTCATTATTTGCACAATACCATGTATTAGCCTGCCAATAATTTGCTTGCAGTTTGGTGTCATGGTTACATATGTTTTGCCTGATTTACTATATGATTTCGTAAACACATATGGAAGTCCTGTTTCTATGTTCACTCGATGTCTTTAAGTAGATTTGAAACTGACTTGCACCCTAACGTGATCAAGGCTGTCCGCAGCCGAAACATGTTGTTGTTAGGTGAATAAACACCCTTGGAGCTGCATTTGGAGTCGCGTTGTTTGTTTGTGACCTGAGAGCACCGTTACTGCTTTGCAAACTTTGGAACTTCATTACCGGCGTGCTCGGCCGGCATTGGTGCCACCTCCCTCGGGGCCTCAGGCAGCACTTCTGAGCGGACTTGGTAAACATATATATATATATATATATATATATATATTACCTACTGGCGGTCGCCAGTAGGTAGTTATAGTTAGGATTTTTTTCAATGTTAAATCTCAAAATTCTATTTGGAATAACTTTGGCACCGGTAGACGAATCTGCCTGAAAATTTCCTGAAAATGGCCTCGTCGAGCTCCGGTTCTTCCTTGAAAGTTTGGGGGGTTACGTCAAGCGGGGGCCGAGATAAAAGGGGGGTCCCAAAACGCGTTTTTCCCATGTTACTTTCCATAGGGCGGTCGATTTCACTTTTAGCTCGAACGGCTGAATGGATTTCCATCAAACTTGGCAAAATTGTAGGGACTGGTAGCCCGATGTGCCTTTGCTATGTCTCAAGATATGTGCTCCAGTGGATTTTGAGTAATTTAGGTTCAAAAAAATATATATATCTATAGGCGCTCTCCGGTGCGCGCACCGGAGTGCGCTCCTGGCGCGACACGCGACTTGTGCGCAGAAAGCTGATTGGCTCTTGGATGTCTGTAAACATTCTAAACAGTCTGGAGCGGCCGCCATCTTGTGTCTCGGTAAAATCGAGACACAAGGGGTTTGAAAAAAAAAGGGGCAAATGACCATAAGGGGGAAGAGTAGACCCCCTCTGACCCCCTAGGTTTGATGTGGGGGCTAAAATAGGGTCCTGCGGGGCATTACATTTTTTTTTTTTTTTTTCGTTTTGCGTGGGGGAAGCGCATGGTACGCGCACCGGGAAGCGAAGCACGGGGAAAATCCAGGACCATATTTATGAAGGCCTTGCGCTGCCCGTTTTGCGCCGCCTGTGCGTCAATTTTTGTGACGCACCAGCGGTGTAAAAAAATGCGCATTGTTACGCTATATTTAAAAAGTGACGCATCTATCTAGATGCGTCACTTTTTAAATATAGTGCAACGAGGCACATTTTTTTACACTGCTGGTGCGATGCGTCACTTTTCTGTGCGCACTCCTTATGACATTCCAGATGTGTCATATTTAATGTATGACGAATCATGTTGCAAGGAGTTACAGATACGTCAGTATTTCTGACATATCTGTAAACATAAAAGTGACGCGAGGCAGGCGCAAGATTTTGACGCAACAGCATCCTAAAAGTGACGCAGAGAAATCTCATAGATTTCAGTACGTCGTTATTACCAAGCTTTTTGCGGGTGAATGCCCCATCTGCATACATTATACCTGACGCAGATATAATGTGGCGCAGAGTTTTAAAAAGTGACCCATGTACCTAGATGCGTCACTTTTTAAAAATAGCGTCAGGTATAATGCATGCAGAGGGGGTGTTCCCCCGCAAAGAGCTTGGTAATAACGACGCAGTGAAATCTTTGAGATTTCACTGCGTCACTTTTAGGATGCTGTTGCGTCAAAATCTTGCGCCTGCTTCACAGCAGACCTTTCACATGGTGCTTTTTCCATGTGAAAGGACACATTACTGGAGTTGCGTCACTTTTGTGACGCACTCCAGCAATGCGTTACTTGGAATGTCATAAGGAGTGCGCACAGAAAAGTGACGCATCGCACCAGTGGTGTAAAAAAATGCGCCTCGTTGCGCTATATTTAAAAAGTGACACATCTAGGTAGATGGGTCACTTTTTAAAATCAAGCGCCACATTATATCTGCGTCAGGTATAATGCATGCAGAGGGGGTGTTCCCCCGCAAAAAGCTTTGTAATAGCGACGCAGTGAAATCTTTGAGATTTCACTGCGTCACTTTTAGGATGCTGTTGCGTCAAAATCTTGCGCCTGCTTCACAGCAGACCTTTCACATGGTGCTTTTTCCATGTGAAAGGACACATTACTGGAGTTGCGTCACTTTTGTGACGCACTCCAGCAATGCGTTACTTTAGTGTTTACAGATACGTCAGAAATACTGACATATCTGTAACTCCTTGCGACATGATTCCTCATACATTAAATATGACATATCTGGAATGTCATAAGGAGTGCGCACAGAAAAGTGACGCATTGTACCAGTGGTGTAAAAAAATGCGCCTCGTTGTGCTATATTTAAAAAGTGACGCATCTAGGTAGATGGGTCACTTTTTAAAATCCTGCGCCACATTATATCTGCGTCAGGTATAATGCATGCAGAGGGGGTGTTCCCCCGCAAAAAGCTTTGTAATAGCGACGCAGTGAAATCTTTGAGATTTCAGTGCGTCACTTTTAGGATGCTGTTGCGTCAAAATCTTGCGCCTGCTTCACAGCAGACCTTTCACATGGTGCTTTTTCCATGTGAAAGGACACATTACTGGAGTTGCGTCACTTTTGTGACGCACTCCAGCAATGCGTTACTTTTGTGTTTACAGATACGTCAGAAATACTGACATATCTGTAACTCCTTGTGAATTGATTAGTCATATATTAAATATGACATATCTGGAATGTCATAAGGAATGCGTCCAGGAAAGTGACGCATCGCTGTTTTCACGTAGCGATGCGTCACTTTTCAGAAATGAGGCCTCCAGTTTATTCACTGTGTCACCTCTACGACCCTTTCTTGCGTCAATACGTCCCTTTTGCATACATTACACCTGACGTAGGAATAATGTGGCACAGGGGTTTACAAAGTGATGTATTTACCAAGAAACGCCACTTTGTAAATATGAATAAATAAGGTGCATTTTTTATTGGAATGTTGTGTCACAAAAAGTGATGCTTTGGTGGCGTTAAAGTGATGCATGGCTTCATAAATGAAGCCTTCTACCTTCAACTCCAGCAATGCATCTTTTCTTATCCTTCAACACTCCTGTTCTTTTTCAACATTTTCATTGAATATCAACATTCCCCATATTCACTCTTCTTCTCATAACTTTCTTTTCTAACACTCACCTTCTTTCATTCCTCCTACTTCACTTCTTTTTTCCTCTCATACCTTTCTGTTCTTTCTTACTCATTCTCCTTTCAATTATCAATGCACTATATTTCACTTACTCTTCATTTTTTTAAGAATATAGCTCTTTGATGAGAATTGGAGGTAGTTCTGAAAAGAACTTTTGGTTTTCTTCTTTTAACTGAACAGGAACAAAAACAGGGAATGGAAACTGCTCAACAGGAGCAAAAAGAAAACAAAAAAAATTAGGGGTGGGAAGGGCAGCGATGGTTCTCCAATGCTCGAACCATGAGCTGGACACTTTGCTCCCCATAGGTGAGGAGTTGATTGCAGTATCTGCATCTGAGGACACAATGGTTAAAAGCAGGTAGTATGTTTGGCACCTGCTCCTGCGATTGCCCTCTCCCAGAAGAAGTTGCTCCTCCGGTTGATGTAGAGGCCCCATCTCTGGGAACCTCTTGTGCCAGAGCCCTGACACTTTCCCGGGCAAAATTCTGGGGGTGCCTCCTCTCCACATGTCGGATCATCGTAAAGTTCCCAAAAGAGTACTTTTTTTTGGGGTCACCCCGTGACAGGACCTGTTTGCAGATCCTGCACTCCACTTTTGGTGCATTCACCTTCTTCTGGTCAGCTGGAATCTTAAAAAATTTCCATATGAAATGTTCCTTCCCCTTTGGGGTAGGAGGCTCTTCATTGATGAACTCAGGTTCATCCTCACTGCTGGATTCTCTGGCAGCCATGGTAAATCACAAAAGATCCAGGTGCAAAAAACAGGTCTTTCAGTCACAAAAGTGAAAGAAGAAGTGAAGGAAATGGGTGGGGATTTCATTCATTGTAAAAAAAACTGTTAGCAACCAATGAAAAGTGTTATTTTAGGGTCACATGACCCGACGCGTTTACGCTGCGCGCTCCGGAGCACTTCCGGGTGTGTTTACGCAGCGCGATCGTAGGCGCTTCCGGGGCGCAAACGTGGCGCGATCGAAGGCGCTTCTGGGTGCTTTTACGCGGCGGGAACGTAGGCGCTTCCGAGGGCACTTACGTTGCGCGCCGAAGTGACGTCATCAAACTTTTACAGAAATGCATAATCATTTTCCTTATAAAAAAAATGATTTTATTTGTATGGTACGAAATGTTTTGCATTATTATTAACTTTTCATTCATATTTTTTTTCACGAACGACAGTAGCGCTCTGGGTGCGCTTTCAGGAGAGCTCATCGGAAAGCTTACCGGAGAGCTTAGCTGAAAGCTTCCCTGAGCGTGCACCCAGAGCGCAAAAAAAAAAAATTATATAAAAAAAAATGAATACTTACAAAAAAACAGCAAATTGTAAAAAAAAAAAATGGTTAGAAACTCGATATAGAAAGGAATTAGCATTTAAAAAACCTATGAAATTCACTGAAAAAACCATAGGTTTCACACCAGTTATAGTTAGGAATTAGCATTTAAAAAACCTATTAAATTCACTGAAAAAACCATAGGTTTCACACCAGTTATAGTTAGCTGGAAATTTTACTGATATAAAACCATTGAAATTCCCACTTTATAGTTAGTCGGACTCACTATAACTTGCGCGTGCAATGCACTGCTGATGACATCACATATTACATCACTCATGACATGGTCAGTGACATCACTCAAGACATCACTGATGACACCATCCTTGTGACAGAGTGACAGATTTTTTGTAAATATCTTTTTATTGCAGCAAAGACAGATAAGCATACAGTACAGTTTATGCCATTCCCCTTGATGCTCAGTGTGTGCTCCGCTCCCACACCCCTGTATCACACAGCCATTCAGCTCGCACCCTGGAGGTTGAGCGGCAATGTCGCAGGTACATAAGAAACTGCGCTGGAGCATTCTGTGCATGGCTACAGCCACCAAGCGGATGGGAAACGGCAGCGCTGCTTTTCGGACCTAACACTCCCTCTCCCCTGTCCCAAGTCCAGTTTAAGCCAAGAGTTTCTGTACAACCTCCTTGAACATACCCCCCTCCCCTTCCCCTTAACCCCCTCAACTTTTCCTACCCCGCCTCCCCCGTCTAGGATTCCCCCCCCAACTCTTCCTGCCCCTGCCCAGACCCCCCACCCCCCCAGGCGTGCCAGAGTATCACCTAACTGAGCTCTCAACCTTGCCACCAAGATCAGATCCGAAGCATGGCACCAGGATTCATCTGCAATCATCCGTAAATCATCTCGATGGAACGCAAGGGCAGTGTAATAGCAGAGCGGGTCTATGCCGCCCCCGTCAGGCGGGCGTCCCTCTGGAGCCGGGCTATGCACCGGGGATTCCTCCTCCTCCACGTCCAGGAGCGTGAGATCTAGGACCAGCCCCTCCCACGCCCTGGCTCTCTCCAGTGCCATGTCATTGTTTATCCTGAGCGCAGCCCGCAGGCGAAGTTCACCCTCACATCTAGCCCATTTAAGCAGTTCAGCCTTCCAGCGCTCTACCACGGGGCCCCGGGACGCCTTCCACTGGGACGTAATGGCCCGCTTCGCCAGGAGAAGCCCCAAGTCCAGGAACTTGCTAGTGACTTTATTCTTTGATGTGTGTGGGAACCAGTGTAGTATGCAATGTGCCATGGTGAGTTTGCAGGTCCCTCTCCGTCACCTCCCTCAGAACCTCCACCACCTCCTCCCAAAAGGGCCCCAGCTCAGGACAGGACCAGAACATGTGTTGGAAGTCTGCGGGATCCGCCGGGCAGCGCGGGCAGGACGCTGGGTGTGCCGGGAAGTACTTATGTAACTTATCAGGGGTCAGATACGCCCTATGTAGGACATAAAAGTGCACCAGCTGGAACCTTGCGTTGCGCGTGCCGTTCCGGGCCCCCTCTAGTATACCATTCCAGGCCTCCTCGGGGATCTCAGTCGCCAAGTCGGCCTCCCATTTCGTCTTCAAGGTCAGCAGCGGAGCGGTGGATTCCGAGACCATGCGTCGAGTCAGGCACGTGACCGCTTTGAACGTCCCTGCCATCATCACGACGTACTGACAGCCCAGGGACAATGGTGGCTCCGAAATACCCGCCCCCCAGTGTTTGCGGATCACCGCCGTTAAAGTCGCATGAAGGAGGAAGCCCCCACCCGCCAGCTCGAAGCGGTCCTGCAGGAGGTCGAAGGGCAACATCACCCCGTTTTCGTACAGATCACCCATGGATGACAGCCCCTGCTGGTCCCAGCCGTCCAGCCCGCGCCACGATCCTCCGTGCGGAAGCGCCCCGCAGAGTCTAAGTGGGATCTCTGGTGCGTATGGAACCGTAACACCGCATCTCCGGCGATATCTGTTCCAGCATTTCCGGGCCGTCGCAAACTCCTGAGTGAGGTGGAAATCCCCCATCGGAAGTCCCAGGACAATCCGGGACAGCACCTGAACCGGACCCGCCGGTTCTCCCGCTCCGTCCTCCCCTCTCCTGGCCCGCGCCACCCATTGTGTCAGCCATTGCAGCTGCGCCGCCAAGTAGTAGAGCTCATATTCCGGCACCGCTAGACCTCCGTCCGCCCTTGGGCGGAGAAGCGTGGCATGGGCCACCCTGCGCCTGCCCGCCCCCCACAGGAATCCGATGACCATCGATCGCAGCCGCCGAAAGTAGCTCGCCGGGATCCAGATCGGGAGGGTCCCGAAGAAGTAAAGCAGCCGCGGGAGGGTTACCATCTTGAGCAACGCCACCCTGCCCATGAGTGACAATGGGAGCGTGCCCCAAAAGTCGAAATTCCCTCTAGTGTGCCTTATCGCTGTACCGATATTTCCCTCAAGGATATCGGCTCTGTCATGGAAGATCGAGGTGCCAAGGTATCGCAGGCTCCTCTCTTCCCAGGTCACTCCCTCTGTAGTTTGCGGGCATGCACTCCGTGGGCGGGCCGGGAATAGGTGGGACTTCTCCCAGTTCACTCGGAGGTCCGAGATTCTACTCAGCGATTGCAGGAGGGCCTTAGCTCCACGCAGGGAGTCCGCCGAGTCCGCCAGGAACATCAGCAGATCATCCGCGTATAGTGCGATGTGGTGTTCTTGGCCATAGACGTCCAGGCCCCGATACGCCTGCCCCAGCCGGGCCCGCGCCGCAAGTGGCTCGACGGCCAAGGCAAACAGCAGGGGGGAAAGAGGGCAACCCTGACGGGTGCCCCTGCCCACTCCGCACATCTCAGAGATAACCCTCCCCGTCCTGACCCTCGCCGTCGCGTTCGTATAGAGCAGCCGCGTCCAATCTACGAAGCCTTCGCCAAGGCCCAGCGCTCGCAAAACATGGAAGAGATACAGCCATTCCAGGCTGTCGAAGGCCTTCTCCATGTCGACAGCAAACACCACTGCCTCGTCGTCGTCATAGGTGTCGGCCTCTAGTATGTGCAGGAGTCGCCGCACGTTAAGCGCCGTATTGCGGGCCGGGATGAAACCCGATTGGTCCGCATGTACCAGCATGGGCATGTGAGGGAGCCAACGCGTCGCCAAGATCTTGCTCAGAATCTTATAGTCCAGGTTGAGCATGGACAGTGGGCGATACGCTGATCTGTCCCATGGCTGCTTACCCGGCTTCAGTAGGGGGACTATCAGCGCCTCTCTCGTGGTCGCAGGGAGGCAGCCCAGACGCCTCGACTCGTTGTATACCCACGTCAGCCGGGGCGCTAGGAGATCCGCGTAGGTGAGGTAGAATTCCGTCGGGAATCCATCGGTGCCCGGCGTCTTATTTCTTGCCATGCTCTTGATGGCAACCCGCACCTCCCTCTCCTCGATCTTGTCCCCAAGTCGCTTTGCGATCCCCTCCTCCAGCACCGGTAGGTCAAGACCCTCCAGAAAGGCCCGAAACTCCTCCGCCGACGGGAGGACCCTGCTGCGGTAGAGCTCTGTGTAGTAGTCATAAAACAATGCGTTAATTCCCTGTTGATCAAACCTCGCCGCCCCCGCCTGGTCTCTGAGCTCAAGAATGACCGAGCTTCGGCGGGACGGGTTGGCCAGCCAGGCCAGGAGAGCCCCCGATTTGTCGCGTTCCGAGTGCGCTCGCGTGAGGTAGGCCTTGTAGTCAAAGCATCGGAGACGCTCCACTGTCGCCGCCACCGCCTCTCGCGCCCCTAGCAGAGCCTCGTGAGTGTCCGGCCGCTCAGGTCTCGCCCTCTCTAGCCTCCGTAGGGTCTCGTCCTCTTTCTCAATGTCTTCCAGTAGCGTTCTCCGCACTCCCGAAGCCGTTGCAATGCACTGGCCCCGAAGTACCGAGTTGAAGGCATCCCATTCCGTCGTGGCTGACCCCGCCGTGCCCGCGTTCTCCTGGAAATATGCCTCGATGCCCGAGGCAATCATGGCACGGAAGAGCTGATCGTCCAGTGCCTCAGGGCAGAGTTTCCAAGCCGGGATCCTCGAGCGGAACTGCGACCAGCGCAGCCGCACGAGGAGCGGGTTGTGGTCTGAGATCGAGCGCGTGAGATACTCACTGTGGCACACCTCCGCGTGCACGTCTTGCGAGCATAGGAAGGCGTCAATGCGGACATGTAGTTCGTGGAGAGCGGAGAAGAAAGAGTAGTCCCTGTCCGACGGGTGGTTAGCCCTCCAGGAGTCGACCAGTCCCCACCGGCGCTGCCAGGCCGAGCGCGCGAGTGCAAGTTTACCAGCTGGTGCGTTCGGAAGGGGGGGGTGGGATCTATCCAGGGTAACGTCTGCCACACTGTTAAAGTCGCCGCCCAGGAGCAAGGGCTCCACCAGAAACTGAGCTAGTTTGTTGGACAGTAGTGCGAGGAATGCAGGTTGGTCCACATTTGGGGCGTATATGCAACCCAGGTTAAGGTCCCTCCCGTCCAGCTTGCCACGCACCATTATGTATCTCCCCTCTGGGTCAATCACCTGTTGTGTGCATTGGTAGGGTATCCCCGCCCGTACCCAGATGGCCACCCCCCTAGCATAAGCGGAGTAACCGGTGTGAAAGACCTGCCCCCTCCAGCGCCGCTGCAGTGCCCTCCCTTCTTTATCCAGCAGATGGGTTTCCTGAAGGAAGGCAATGTGTATGCCCCGCCTGACCAGATAAGAGTGGATCTTATGACGCCTATGCATCGAGTGCATCCCCCTTACGTTCCATGTGAGACATCTATAGCCTAAGTCGGATCCCATGGCGAAGTCTGCCAAGCCCCATCCACTCCACTCACTCTCCCGGCAACCCCCCCCAGCACGCCTAGGTCCCCCCCCCGTCCCCCCCCCAACTTGCATATTCAAACTACCCCAACTCCCACACCCCCGGACAGACAACCAACGTGGAAACCCCATCCAAACTCAAGTATCAAAGAGCGTATCACTACATAATAGGGCTGGAGTGGCAGCGATGCCGGCTCCAGACAGGTCCGAAGCCCCCCGCCCCCGCCCCACTTCCCCTAACAACAATCAGGAGAGACCCCCCGACTCTCCCCGTCCCCATGGTGTCAGTGGGAAGTCCCGGGGGGGCATCCGCATCCCACTGCATAGCGTCCAGAAGCGGTCCCCCCCCCACCTGCATACCCCATTATCTTACTTGCGTGACCAAGGTCTCACGAACCGTCTCAGCCAAGGATACCTTCCGCTGTCTGGGGAGTCACCACCGGCAGGTCGGTCTCTGAAAGGTCGTGCCCACTGCTGGAGCCAGGGCTGGGAGTGCTGTCCTTCGACTGCTCCGACGCGCTGCTGGAGGGGCTGGCGTCCCCCTGGCTGATGGCCGCCACCGCCTGCACCGCCTTGGCTCGCTCCTGCTGCCAGCCCGCTAGGGAGCCAGATCGTCGCGTCGGTGTCACTTCCGTGGAGTGTCTCCTGGGGGGGGTCTGCGGCGTGGGGCCTGTGCCCGGCTCCCCCTTGCGTCCAACCAGCTCCAAGCTTCCTGTGGCGTCAGGAAAAAGTGAGTGCGTTCCCCATCGACCACCCGCACCCTCGCCGGGAACAGCATAGCGTAGGGCAGTTGCAGCGATCTCAATTTCCGCTTGACCGCCAGGAAGGAGGCCCGCTGCTTCTGCACATCTCTGGTGAAGTCCGGAAAGACCATGACCCTGCTGTTGTCTATTCTCAGGTCCGGGATTTCCCTCACCCTCCGCAGTATATGGTTTCTGTCTCTGAAGTGCAGAAGCCGCAGTACAATCGGGCGCGGAGGCACCCCCGGTTTGGGGGGACGCGCAGGGACCCTGTGTGCGCGTTCAATGGCAAAGAACGGCGAGAGTCCCTCCGGGGCCACCTCGGATCGTAGCCAGCCCTCCAGGTAGGTGACGGCATCCCGCCCCTCTGTGTTCTCGGGGACCCCCACCAGGCGGAGGTTATTGCGCCGAGAGCGCCCTTCACTGTCCTCTGCGCGGAGCTCCAGGACCCGCACCTTCTGCGCCATTTCCGCCAGTGTCGTTATTAGCTCCGCCACGTCCCCTGGCAAGCTTTTCAGGGCCACCTCTGAGGTCGCCACCCGCTCCTTCAGTTTCCTGTGGTCGTCCCTCAACAGGGTTAGGTCCGACCCAATGGTGTCCATACGCTTCTCAAGAGCCTCCCGTGACGCCACAATCGCCTGCATTATGTCCCCCAGGGAGGGATCCCGCGGGCGGGACGAGCTCCCGGCCCCTTCCCCCGGCGGGACGTCCTCGACGAGGTGTCCCGGGTCGTCCTGTCTCAGGGCCTCGAAGCCTTTCTTCTTGCTGTTGCCCCGTACCATCCTGGCGGGCAGTGATCGTCAAGCGCCCCTGCGGTGGCCACCGACGTTCCCCCTCTTCGTCCTTGGTCCGCCTCAGGTCCGCCGTTCCCTCTGACCTCTGGGCCTGCGTTTCGTGGGGTCCAGTTCAGGGGCCAGTCTCCGCCGGCGTCGTGTGGCACCAGTGCCCCTGGTCCGGGCACCTAGAAGGCTCAGGCAGGGTATCCACCAATGAGTACCTGGTCCGCTGTGCTCGGGCGCCCCCGGCCAGGTAGGCACCTCTTCTTGCCCGGAACTTCAGTGACTCGTGGGGGTGGGGAGTCAGCACCTCGTCCCCTGTTCCCCCCTTCGTCCCCCTTGTGCGCGTGCTGCCAATCCCCAGTGGCACAGGCTCCCTGGCAAGACCGTCACCGGGATAACGGGACAGGTGCCCCTCGCAGGCCCAGGTCTCCACACGGTCTCCACAGTCAGTGGACAGCCACCTAGCCCAGGCAGGCGCCTCGTGGGGGGGGGAAGGTAGCCAGTCCCTCAATCCCCGCTCTCCTTGACGTCCACTGTCCTCGCGCACCCCCCAATGCCACCACTAGGAAGGCGGGTCGTGTGTTGCGCGCTGATCCAGCGGTCCACGCAGCTCCAAGGGCTCCGCTGCCGGCCGCCAATGCGGTCACTCGGTCTCCGCCGGCGCCATTTTAGGGTCAGGCAGGGCCGTCGTCTCCCGTCCTCTAGCTGCACCCGCGAGTGCGCCAGCCAGGTCCCCTCACCTTTGCCCGGTCTCCGGGGGCCTCCGCCGGCCAGCGGTCAGCCGCCACCGCGTCAGGGGATTCTTCCTCGCCTCCTGAAGTCCGCCACCAGGCGCATCAGGGCAGGACGGCGGCCGCCATTTTGGGCGCTCTCCTCTCCGGGAGCCGCGCTCGAGTTGCAAAGTCCAGCGGGGGTGTACACAGGGGCCCCCAGTCCTCCAAACTCACCCTGCGTGCCCCCGTTGCCCTCCTATGTACTTTTGAGGGGTCGGGGTGCGAGTCGGGGTTCAGGATATGCGGTGGTGCGAGGCGGGCACGGAGGAGCTCCGGAGTCCCGCTTCCACCTACATCGGCGCCTTAGCCATGCCCCACTCATGACATCACTGATGACACCATCCTTGTCACACAGTGACAGACCTCCTTTCACTGTAAAGTAACCTTTGAAACACATATTCAAAAATAGAAACTAACATTAACAAAAAAGTGGATATACCCATACCAGTTACAACAACCAATTCAGTAATTTGACCATCTATATACAAATTCACACATTCACCAACAGTTTTATGTATTCACTCATACATATACTCACTCATCATATGTAGTGATACACCTATTCATTCTGTTACACACCGACAGTCATCAAAAACTTACTCATACATATACTCACACATGCAAATAAACTAATAAACATCCATTTATTTGCATATGCAACTATACACACATTAGCACATTACTTCTAAGGAAACTTACACATACTTACTCTCTTAAACAATCACTTATAGAAACACATACTTATTTAAACAGGAACTCTTTCAATCTCTCACTCTCACATATACTTACTTATATACATCAATGCTCATATATACAAGATTAAAACATATGTAGTTACTCATAAAGACACTAGTGAGAGAGGCATTCACTCTCTAACACACACATATACACACTCATCCACCCATACAATCCTACACAAATGCTGTTTACAAAACACATACAAACAGTGAGTCAGTCATTGATGCATCTATGTGCTAAGTAACAGCCCCACCAAACATCTAATAACCCATATACACACACATGTAGCTACTCACCAACCCATGCAGCCACTTATACACAAAGTAAAACACTGATACATATATTTAAATATTTAAACATTACTCGCTAATATATGTATTCACTAAGATACACTTAATAAGCCAGTTAACCAATCAATTTAAAAAAAAAAAACATCCATTTAGACACTTATTTAAACATTTATTCTTCCATCGACCTTAACATATACATATATAAAATATATTTATTTTTCAGAAAGACACACATTCACTGGACGATGTCATCAGTGATGTCATGAGTGATGTCATCAGTGATGTCATGAGTGATGTCACTGACCATGTCATGAGTGATGTAATATGTGATGTCATCAGAAGTGCATTGCACGCGCAAGTTATAGTGAGTTCGACTAACTATAACGTGGGAATTTCAATGGTTTTATATCAGTAAAATTTCCAGCTAACTATAACTGGTGTGAAACCTATAGTTTTTTCAGTGAATTTAATAGGTTTTTTAAATGCTAATTCCTAACTATAACTGGTGTGAAACCTATGGTTTTTTCAGTGAATATATATATATATATATATATATATATATATATATATATATATATATATATATATATATATATATATATATATATATATATATATATATATATTCAATGAAAAAACCATTGGTTTTAGGCCATATATAGTTAGGGATTTGCATTTACAAAACCTTATTTTACTCGCATAAAACCATTGAAATTCCATATATAGTTAGATGCGCTAACTATATATCGCGCACCCGCAATCCACTGCTGATGATGTCACATATTACATCATTCATGACATGGTTAGTGACATCACTGATGACATCACTGATGACATCTCAAATGACATCACTGATGACATCACTGATAACATCTCATTTGACATGACTGATCACATCACTGATGATATCATTCATGTGATAATACCATGAACCTCTTCAGACTCTAATATAACCTTAGATACAATCAGTGTAAACAGACAGTCACAGACTGTCACTCATCCATGGTGTTACTCACACACCTAGTCAGTTATGCCAAAAATCAATCACACCTCCATTTTCTCAACTATACAGTTATACACACCTTACTTATTCAAACATATACTAACACATATTTACTTTACTCTCTTATACAATCTCTGATACATGTTCACAATGATCCATACAGCCACTCACACATTCACTGGCTCTTATGCACAGTTATTTATAGATGTCAACTCTCACATGTACTGTGTTTTACATATGTACTTACTTTGACATGTAGCACTGAGATATCCATTCACTCACTAATACACTCATGCACAGTCAACCGCCCATACAGCTGTTTCCACATGCACTTTTGAATCCATACATATAGTGAATCAACTACTCACACATCTATGTACAGAGTCACACACCTCCCAGCCACCCATACACACACACTCAGTTTCCCATACAAATACTTGGACAACCAATGAATAACCCATACAGTTACTCATATAGCTACTGATCAATATATGCAGCAGTTTGTAGAACAACAGATATAATGATGCACAAATTAAAACAGTTTAGTCACTAACCCATGCACTCAGTGAGACACATTTAATCACTCACTCATACAGTCAGTCATGCACCTAGTAAATCCTTCATCCAGACACTTATATATCCACTCATTCTTCAATATGTAAAACATATTTTAACTTTACAGAAACATACAGTCACTGGATGTTGTCATCAGTGATGTCATCAGTGATGTCACTAACCGTGTCATGAATGATGTAATATGTGACATCATCAGCAGTGGATTGCGGGTGCGCGATATATAGTTAGCGCATCTAACTATATATGGAATTTCAATGGTTTTATGCGAGTAAAATAAGGTTTTGTAAATGCAAATCCCTAACTATATATGGCCTAAAACCAATGGTTTTTTCATTGAATTTTCAAGGTTTTGTAAATGCAAATTCCTAACTATATATGGACTATAACCTATGGTTTTTTCATTGAATTTCAATGGTTTTTTAAAAGCTAATATCTGTAGCTGTAAAATATATTCTTCTTTAAATCTTGAAATATATTTTTCATGTTCTTCAGACAATTTTTTTAAAACATTTTTTTTTGTTTTGCTCCCAGTCCGCGAACCGGTCAGCTTCCCGTCTGCTCAATTTAAAGCCGCGGCTTAGTACGCGAACCAGTAAACGTTCCTTTAGCGTAACTGTTACGTTCGCATGACGTTTTGCGTTATCGCGTAATACGTCATTGGACGCGCCAAGTTAGCGGACCCGGAAGTGGACCGGAAAGCGGAGCAAAGCGCGAAACGTAAACACAGCAGGTCATGTGACTCGATAATTACACTTTTCATTGGTTCATTTCACTTTTGGTTTCCTAATGATGTAATACTTGGTCATGTGATATAAAATTAACACTTTTCATTGGTTTAGAATTTTTCCTTCTCCCAAATGATGAAAACCCCTCCTTCTTTCCTCACTCTGACTTTCATCTTGGTGAGAGAAAGACCCTTTTTGATTCTTCAGCAATGGCTTCAATGGTTGCTTCAGCCAGTGTGCCCCCACCACCTCCTCCACCTCCTCATGGGAAGAAAGGACCACCTGCTTCACTGATTATAGAAAATCAAGAAGAGGAGGAAGAGGAAGAACATCCAGAGTTTTTGCCAGAGGAGCCCAGGAGATATAACAGGAAAGAAAATTACATCTGGCAATTTTTTAAATTTCCAGCTGACCAAAAAAAGTCAATGCCAGATACGTCTTTTGTCGTATTTGCGGCGATCGTCTTTCAAGGGGCACTGACAAAAAGTACAGCTATGGGAATTATACAATGCACAGGCACATGAGTCGGTGGCACCCTAACAATTACAGTAATGCCCAGCTTCGCGACCAACAACAAAATCCCCCAGAAATGGCAAGAAGATCTGTTGTTCAGGAGGTATCGGGACCGGAGGCGAGGGAGGTGATCCCGAACATCCAAATCAACATGGGGGAAGTGAAGCAAGTCTGTGTGTGGTGCAACCAGACACTTTGCTACCGCGAAAGTAGCATTACCCTTATAATGAGAGCCATCAACAATCATGTGTGCCCAAAACGCCCCAAAAAGTAAATTCTTCTTTTTTTTGTTGCTCCTGTTGAGCCCTCTTTGATGAATCATTTTTGTTTCCCCCCTCCCCCCAAAAAATAAAAAAAAATACAAAATGTTCAGAAAAAAACAAAAAAATATAAAAAATGTTCAGAAAACTAATAAAAAAAATTTAAAACAACAAAAACAAAAAAAAAAGTTCTTTTCAGAACTACCTCCCCATTATTAAAAAAAATTGGTAGAATTCTTTGAACTCTGCCAAGCTCTATTTCTATTAGTTCACTCCCAGTTCGCACTCCGGTACGCGAACTTTGAGCGAACCCAAAAAAATTTTTTTTTAAAAAGGAACAGTAAGTATAAGGAAAGGAAACAGACAGTTATGTTACAAAAAAGACAGCTATAGGGAGTAAAGAAAAGATACTGTTACCCGCAATTCACTTCTGATCATGTCATATATTACATAATTTTTGACATGGTCAGTGACATCATCAGCAGTGGATTGCGAGTAACAGTTTTTTTTGTTTACTTCCTATAGTTGTCTTTCTTGTAACATAAATGTCTTTTCCTATCCTTATACTTACTGTTCTTGTTTTAAAAATTTTTGGAGATCATTCAGAAACAGTAACATTAATAGAGACAGAATTAGTGAATAATAATGAAGAAGTATGAGAAGAGAGGGAGTGAGAAAAATACTGGAAGGAGTAGAAAAATTAAGTAATAGAGAAAGGAAGGAGAGAAGTAGCAAACACAGGAAAGTAAAGATTAAAGAAATGAAGCAGTAGAACTAATAGATGTTAAATGTGATAGATTAAATGAATGATTGAGGGTGACGATAAGGTGTGTCCTCTCTAAAAGTTTGTTTAAGGTGAACCGTACTCTGGGTTGCATATCAAATTTATGCTTGTTGAAGAATACAAACGAGATAATAGATGTGAAGACCTACCATTGCAGTAAAACATGCCCACTTATTACATCATTCATAACATAGTCAGTGACATCATCAGCAGTGGAATGCAGGTTAAAAAAGTAGAAAACATTTACCTTATAATTCTTGTTAACTTTTCAAGCAAATTTTTCATACATTCAATCTGTAAAAGAGAGAACAAACATTTCCAAAAATATTAAAACATGTATTTAAAAATTAGAAAAAAGAAGGGAAAAGGTTCAAGAAGAAACAGTTTTTAAACAACTTTGACACTTACAGAAACCTCTACTTCTCTACGACCCCTACACAATCCTAAAGATATTTATTTTAAACAAACAGTATCTTCATGCTGATGAAATGAGGCCTATTTTGAAACATGATGCTTCTTTTGCATTGCTTATGTCTCACAATAGTGATGCAATAACAGCGCAAAAGAGATGTAAAACCATCATAAAATTGTGTCAAACATTTTAAATGATTGTTTTAGGATGCAAATAAGATGTGTGCTTTCAAGAGCTTTCTTTGAGGTGAGGCCTATTTCTTTTTTTTTTTTAAAAAACAGTACCCAGAAGTACAGCACTGTAAGCATTAAAATTGACACTTACAGAAGACTCAGCTTCTCCATATCTACCTCACATTTCTAAATGTATATCATAAGTACAAAAAGCATAACATTAATTATACATGTTAAATGGTTTATTTTTGCTGTTCTCAGAATGTATCAAATTTCACTTAAATCAGTGACTTGAAGGTATTCATCATGTAACAGCGGGGAAAAAAAACCACAATCAAAATGACTGTGTTTAAAAAACCCATACAAGCTAAGAAAACTGATTTCAAAACTCCTTAAAATTAACTTACTTTCAATGACGTCGAAGGATCTCCTATGAACAGCATCCACTCTGTTGTGCTATAAATATTTTCAGCCCGCCACTTTCTGAAAGAAAACCTCCATCGATACGAAAAATATGTTACATAGAAAAAAAGACTTCTCTCATTCTATCACATGTTTCCACTAGGCCAAATCATGTTGCCGCGATTCGCAAGTCTTGTAATTCTTCCAATCAAATCCCGACATTTTCTATTTTCGCAACTTTCAAAAAGAAAACATTTGAGATTATTTTCACAATCCTGGACTACTAATATCTTACTCTTCTTTGTCACTCATGTTCTCCTTTTCCTATGACACTGATACTGCTTACTATGAAGCAGACTTACTTGCATCAGGTTTATATAGTTGGATTTTTAATCTAGACAGCATTGCAGACTTACATTCCCTCTACTTAAAATTTTGGTTTTAAAAACACCAGATAAGAATTTTTAAGGTCAAACGGCAATTTTTTTTTGAAAGTTACAACGGAATCATTGCAGAATGACCAGCCGTTTCGAGACTTTAAGTAAGCTGTATAATGTCCTGATGTTGTTGATGGACCATCGTGATAGATAATTGCTACAGTTACAAAAGTCCTCCCTGATATTGACAGCTGAGAAGCCACAAATTTTTTTATTAAAGTTGACAATTTTGATCCATCAGGCCTACATCGTTGGATCATTAAAATGACATACTGGCCATATCTACGTATAAATAATGTTGACATCATATCACATTTACATTGGCTACACTCCATGTTGTGATCCGCTGCATTTACTAGCTTATTAAAGGACACTGATTTACTGTCTGGCAAAGTTAAATATATAAATCTTTCTGAGTCTACACTAGTAGTACTTGATACCATACAGTTCTCGCAGTCATGCTGCCATTGATAAGAAAGCCCAAACAGGTGATCTACATCTACACCCTCATCTTGCAAAACATCAAGCATATACATTAAAAACTCCTGACAATCTTGCTGATTATTTTCAGAGAAGTCTGTTTGACCTGAACATTCATCTAACAGATAACGAACTTCAGACACACTTTCTACTTTTGTTCGATCAGTGCTACATTTCTCGAAAACAGAATTCAACAAACAGCATAAAATTTGTTCTGAATTCAACAGAATCTGTTCTCTTAAACTCTCTAGTGAAAAGAGAACATTAACCACTACATTTGCATAGCAGTTGACACCAGAACTGTTTTCAAATTGAAAACCGACAACATCTTCAACAGAATCCACTTTCTTTCTGCTAACAATTTTCGGTTCATTGACTTTTAGTCTTTTTGCAACAACCTCCCTACTATTACTGATATTTCTACGTTTCCGGCCTACCACACGTTTCTCAAACAAAGGATATTGAGGCAAATGTGGCGCATACTCTCTTCTTAACCTATTGTATTCCTTAACACAATCTAGATCCGCACAAATGTTTGTGACATCACAGTCAATCAAGTACAATCCCGATAAAGTTCTAACTCGTGACAATGCCACATATGCCATACCCTCCTTGAACACAGAACTACCAATATTCACCAATGCACTGTCTACACTTAAACCTTGCGATTTATGGATTGTCACCGCATATGCCAAGCAAACAGGAAACTGTTTACGGCGAACATATAAGTCTTTAACAAGCAAAAACCTAGCAGAACAACAACCAATTTGCTGTACTTCCTCAATGCCATCAAATTTAATTCTTAAAAATTCTATTCCATCTCTATTTCTGTATTTCTCAAAATCAACAACATTACCCATTGATCCATTTACCAGACCTCTTTCTACATGTAAATTCCTTCTCAAAATGATTTGGCAATTTAAACACACATTCAAAGTCTTTTCAAAACCCGCTGTTTTAGATATAGTCTTCTCTAATGAATCCAATTTTGATTTCAAATTGTCTGACAAAATAATTGTTGATCCCATATGCTCTAATTTGTCGATAGCTTCAAGTTTCACAATCTCTTGCTTTTCTAAATTCAACATTTTGTTGTTGAAGATGGCACATTCTGCAAGAGTTGGCATCAAACATATCCCGGATTTCTTCTCAGTAATTTTCTGAAAAATATTCTCAGGCACAATCTCTTGTTTGGGATATAAATTTGACAGTAATCGTGCATTTAAAGCTTCTTTCCCATGCTCGGTCACTTTTCCAATTCTAATATCTTGTAGAATATTCTTGTAATCTTCATCCTTTGCCTGACGCATATTTTCATGCAGTTCAGCATAATTGAAGTTTAACCATATATTGACGTTGCCAATGCTCCCTAGGCACTTCCTGGTATCTTCATGCGTGAGTATTTTGAACACAGGTTGACCTTTTACTGGTGTCAGCTGCAGAAGATCTCCGAAAACAATGATGTGTTTGCCACCAAATAACACATCATATTCAGTTTTAAGTACTTCTTGCATTCTCAAATGCACAAAGGCAAGCATGACATTGGAAACCATGCTTACTTCGTCAATGATAAGTAGTTTCATTTTCCTCAAGACTCTTGAAACTTCACAGCAAGCATCCCCAGATAACTTGTTGTATTGTAATTTGTTGTCATGCTCCACCGGCAGCATCAGTAGACGATGCAAAGTAATACCTTTAATGTTATGTGCTGCCAGTCCAGTAGGAGCGGTGACAACACAAGACAGCGATGACTCAGTCCTTTCCTGCAAATAACAAGAAATTGCTTTAATGAGGAAACTTTTTCCAGTTCCCGCTTCTCCACTCACGTACAGTCGGACAGGCTTCAACGATGTACATGAGCACTCGTTCTTCTCATGACTTAATCCGTGCTCAATTTCCTTGGTAACTTCATCATATATTTTCCTCTGCTCAACGTTGAGTTGTTTTTCCAAGTCTTCTAAGTTAACTGAATCCTCCTGAGCATGTGCCATGGCTCTTTCTACTTCATTCATAGCAGTGGCAGCTTCATTTTCGATAATAGGTCCTCCAAGTGGATCTTGACTCAATGAAACAGAACTCTGTCTGTCCTGAGAACTGTCTCTGGCAATCTCAGCTGCAATCGTTGCTTCCTGCTCAATTTCCAAAGTTAGCATTTCTTGATATTTAGGAAAAGCAGGACATTCTATGGACTCCTTGGCTGCATTGAAAGAGTCTTCGTAACAGAGGAAATCTCCAAGCAGTTCCTCTTCTGCACGCCAAGGCTTGAAAAGTTGCAAAAGTGCTAAATAGAAAAACTCTTTTTTTTCTGGAGATTCACCACTCAATTTTCGATGGTTTACTAATTGGCATTTTCTTTGCTTGACCAGGCATCCCTCACTTCCAATTACAGCATACACTCCTTTCTCAATATCTTCTTTGATGTTCCTCTTGAATATATAATTTTGGAGAACCTCATATAGACAAACATTCTCAAGGTGACTGCTTCGATTTGGATAATATGTATCCAACATGTTGGTCTTCAAAATGTCGGTACTGTTTGGTTCCTTTTCTGCCAAATACTCAATTTCCCGGACAGGTTTTAGAACTCGATTTCGCGTTGCTGCAAGACCAAGACTCGCCCGAACGAGACTCCTGGATTTGGCATAGAGACTTGCTGAAGACAATCGATCAGAACATTCGTAAGCTCCGATTTCTCGATGCGACAACATCTTCAGACTGAAACTGTACAACTTCTTGCTGAGGCTCTTTTCATGGGAAATGTCCTCCCACATATCCTTCAGTTCTGTCTTTTCTTTTTTGGTGATGTAAGATGTGACATACCGAGCCACAGCCATACAGTTGTCAGCCACAAACTGTATATCCATGTTAGCATTCCACATGGACAAAATCACTGAGTTGTAGTCATTGATGTACTTGGACTCTTCGTTCCTTTTCAAATTGTATGTATTCTTGGGTGATTTCCTCGTCACATTATGTCGCAGCGAAGACATCAAACTGTTCACTCTTCCTTTAGAAATTACCGGTCGTGGAAAGTTGAAACGACATTTGGTGTAGAACTTGTCCTTGTTTCTGAATTTACGACAACAGTACTTTCCACAACGATGGCTTTGGAAACGTAGAACTTGTTCTCTTAGGCTTTTCTTCTCCGTTGCGTTTGGAACAGCACACGTAGAATACTGTTCTATGAAATTCATCACTAAGTCATCCGGATCTGTTCCAAATTTAGGTGCATCCTTGATCCACAATAACATATGTATATGAGGGGCACCTCTTGCTTGGTACTCCTTTCTCCAGAAGAAATCCAACACCTCTCCAAGAGGTGGATTCTTTTTATTTGTGATGAAAGACATCATAGCTTCAAATCTATGATTGAAGTACCTGCATACATTCACTGGATCCAAAGAACACAGTTCTCCAGGTGTCTTGAATTCAATGTTTTCAATATTTCCATTTGCCTCTCGTAGAAATTCAAGTAAGTCTTCCCAGCCATACTCGGCACAGCTCAGAGTGAGGAACCATGTTGGAGTTCCTAAGTTCCTCAGCATACATTTTAAATCACCATGACGACGGTACCAGTACTCATTAGTATCACGCTGACACGCCATGAGATTAATTAAGTGAGAATCCAAAATACTGTCTTGGACATTGACTTTATGCATAAAGTCACTTGCCGAGATGTTTCACATCTGTATACCACTTTTTAAAATGTGGTTCACTGCATATGACAGTCCTGACAGATCGCTTTCAAACAGGAGATGAAACAAATAGGGAATGCATTGACGAAACCTAGGATCTTCTGCATACAATCGTAAAGTCCGGTATTCAGACGCAGGAATTTGATGAGGTCGCTCATCATATCTTCCTCCTTGACCTGTGGGAAATAGCTGTGGGAAACACCGAGCTTCCAAACTTTCCTCCCAAACACTAATGGGACTCCCTTTGGCTTGTTTCATTTGAAACAACTCAATAGCATTCCCCATGACTTCCTTGGAATGCAAAGGATGAACACTATAATGTTCATATATTTCTTCACTATTAGACACCTCTACTTTCTCAATTTGGCCAGCACACAAAACGCTATCCTCTTCATCACTTACTTCCTCTTCTGCAACATATACATTCTTATAGTACTTATTATTTTTCTTCAAATACAAAGTTGCATTTTTCACTTTCCTAACATCCACTAAATCTTGCCATATTTTCTTATTCTTTGTCGGAACCCCATTAACCAAGATAACCAGAGGTTCCTCTTCCACTTTCTCAACTCCAATTGTGTTAATGTTTTTGTTCAAATCTAGAGGCAAATAAACAACTCTTCCCTTTAATCCTCTCTGTAAATCTGCTGGAGGCAACTTCCCTGTCTTTGGCTCCATTCTTACAATAGCCTGAAAGGGATGGATACTTTGAATCAAAATAGATTCATAAGTATTTAAATCCTTCAATTCTGAAGGTATCTCAACCAATTCCAGATTATTATGAACTGCCCTAGCAGGCATCTGGTTTTGATTTAATTTATTACAACAATAAGTACACACACGTTGATCCACTCCCAAATCAAAACAATTTTCTACCATCAAGTATGTGGCAAAATCCTTCCATTCACTATTATTTTCCCTTTCAGTTTTTGCATATAAATCCACTAACTTAGTCTGATTCTTATAATAAGTGCGTCGACAACATACACAAGTGAAATTAGGCCTCTCACTTGATTTCATCTGAAACGTGGCAATTTCCTTCTGAAAATTATCTGAACTAGAAACCTGTATATTATCTTCAACATAACCCTCTACTTCTGGGTCAATTTGAACATTCTCATCTCTACTACCAAAGTAACAAAACTCAATTTCTTCACAAATATTCTTCACATCTATTTCAGAACCATGCAAAAGAGCAGCACATAATTGTTTAAGCATAATTGCTGGACTCTTAGCATAATACAACATTCTCACTAATTTTCCCACTTTATTATGATGCACTGCTAGCATCCTGAAATGATGAAAAACACTATGGCATACTCTCCTGGAAAGACAAGCCAGTGAATGACCACGCAAACCTGTCATTTGTCTCACTCTGCAAGGATCTAAATCTTGCAACAACTTCATTTTCTGCTTCAAACTTTTCTTATTAAATGTCCGTATAAAATCACAAAGCAAATTGATGGAAACCTGTCGCACACTGCAAATAGAACTACACTTCCAAATGTACACAGGACCCTTAGGACGTCTTCCTAAAACCTCATCACTTAGCGCCTCTTCTGTCTCTGTTGTCACAAGTTGTTCTTTTTCAACTGGACAACCATCCTTCACTTCATAAGCTCGACCACTGGTGTCAACTGCAAACACCAAATCATTATCCTGAAAATAACTCTCCTCATTAAAAAATGCCTCACAACTTGAACTATGCATCCATTCTCCGGAAAAAACTTCACAAAAGTTAGTACGATTTACTACTCTCTTCCATCTACTTTTTGTTTTGAAATCAGAAATTACCTTGCTTAGTTTCCTAATTCTATTGATTACCAAAATAAACAACTTTCGCTTAATTTCAAAAGCATGATCAATAATTTTCTCTACATTTTTCTTCTTCTTATAAAATGCCGCTTTCTGTTGGCCTTTTTTTTAAATATTTTTCAATAAATTAACTATTATCCTGTTACGGAACATTCGATGTCGAATGTCCCTAAACTGTTCTTTCCTTCTACTATCATGCACAGAGTTATCTCTTCCTCTACCAGTAACATTTTTGATGGGTCTCTCCTTTCCATTTAAATTGCTTTTCTTTTTGTGGACTGAAACATTTTTTGGAGAAATACTTTTTTTACTACAAATATTTCTTAAGAATGATTTCGTGCTCTTACCCGGACCTTTCTTGGTGTTTTGACAAGTATTTGGGGAAGAGGACTGCTGCAATAAAACATCATCCTGCTGTCTTTGACGTTTTCTCGCCTTTCTAATTCTATTTTTTGTAGGCATGTTCCAAACTATGAAAGAATCTGCAGTTGAATCTGTGGAAAAATATAATAAAAAATGTTATTAACCACTATTACCAAACAGTAAATGAATAACAGTCATCTAAAACTTAATGCCCTACTAATTATTTAACATAGCAAATCTTTTGCACCAGCACTGCATCACAAAAATGACACTCAATGTTACAAAACAGGCATAGAACAATCATAAATCTCTCCCTAATATTTTAAATGATTAATTCAGGATGACGATAAGATGTAGCCTATCTAAAGGTTTGTATAGGCCCAGATCTTTGGACTGGGGTGAATGTGTGTCATTGATCCACATTCGGTCAATCACCTGTTTTGTTTATTTGAGGTGAGGCCAACACATGGTTGCAGATAAGATTTTCACTGAAAAAAACCATGGAGAAAATACATGTGAAGGCCTACCAATGAAATAAGTCATTATTTGAAAACCATTACATTTCTGGAAATATGCACTGCTAGTGCTTCATAAGTTGTTTTGGGTCATATTTATAAGGCATTTGAGTGTCTATTATGCTATTTTACGTTCTTCATGGTGCAAATTTCCTGTAAATACGCTCCCACCTGCGGTTGGCAAATTTAGATTTTGATTATGGGAGTTACATAGGCATGTTAATAATTTCCCAAAAAAGGTGTATGACCCCAAACAACATATGAAGCTCTAGCAGGACATATTCAGAAATGTAATTGATTTCAAAAATGGTTTTTAAAAACAACATATCTGTTTCAGCTTACATAAGAGACCATGGAATGGACTTCATATACAACAATAACTTGTGTTACTGCATGCCAGAATGGTGCACCGAATATGCAATTACAATTTCTCAAAGAAACAAAATCTATTTCTATATCACTACAGACAAAGCCACAGTTTAAAAACACAGCTTTCTTCATCATTTTCTCCTTAGCAAGATTTATCGCAAATGCGATAAAAAACGGCTGCAATGCATGAATATCGCTGAAAAGTCAGCGATATTCATGCATTATCCAGCAAATGCTCTTAGCCATGTTATCCACCTTCCATTGGATAACATGGCTAAGAACTGCTCGCAAATGCAAAAAAAAACGGCCGCAATGCATGAATATCGCTGAAAAGTCAGCGATATTCATGCATTTTCCAGCAAATGCTCTTAGCCATGTTATCCACCTTCCATTGGATAACATGGCTAAGAACTGCTCGCAAATGCAAAAAAAAACGGCCGCAATGCATGAATATCGCTGAACAGTCAGCGATATTCATGCATTTTCCAGCAAATGCTCTTAGCCATGTTATCCACTTCCCATTAAATAACATGGCTAAGAACTGCTCAGGGCCCCATGAGGAACACTATCCATTTTAAAAGGAAAACATAACATCAAAGACACTCAAATGCCTTATAAATATGGCCCAAAACAACCTATGAAGCTCTAACAGTACATATCCAGAAATGTAATTGATTTCAAAATTCGTTTTTAAACACAGCATATAAATCAATTGTATACCTGCATTCATGAAGAAATGACTGAAAATGTCCTTGAGACACATGAAAGTGTTTTCTGGAATGCCCTAGCACCATTTTTGGGACACTATTAACATGGCTAGGTAACTCCCATAATCAAAATCTAAATTTGCCAAGCGCAAGTGGGAGCGTATTTACAAGACACTTGCCCCATGAAGAACGCTTTCCATTTAAAAAGGTAAACATAACATCAAAGACACTAAAATGCATTCTAAATATGACCCCAAACAACCTATGAAGCTCTAACAGTACATATCCAGAAATGTAATTGATTTCAAAATTCGTTTTTAAACACAGCATATAAATCAATTGTATACCTGTTTTCAAGAGGAAAGGACTGAAAATGTCCTAGAGACACAGGAAAGCGTTTTCTTGAATGCCCTACCACCATGTTTGGACATTATTAACATGGCTATGTAACTCCCATAATCAAAATCTAAATTTGCAAAGCACAAGTGGGAGCGTATTTACAAGAAATTTGCACCATGAAGAACGTAAAATAGCATAATAGACACTCAAATGCCTTATAAATATGGCCCAAAACAACCTATGAAGCTCTAGCAGTACATATCCAGAAATGTAATTGATTTCAAAATTCGTTTTTAAAAACAACATATCTGTTTCAGCTTACATAACAGACCATGGAATGGGCTCCATGTACCACAATAACTTGTGTTACTGCATGCCAGAATGCTACACCGAATATGCAATTACAATTTCTCAAAGTAACAAAATCTATTTTTATATCACTACAGACAAAGCCACAGTTTAAAAACACAGCTTTCTTCATCATTTTCTCCTTAATTCATACTATTCTCTATCTAAAATAAATAAATCTTTTCTCACCTTAGCAAATACTTTTTGAGTTTTGAAAACAGTCTCAGAAATACACCAAATTGTCTTCAGCAGAAGAAAAACGATGCACTCCAGAGGCTGCAGCTATTGAAAGCACAGAAATACAGATATTCATTTCACATATCTCTCATATTAGCCAATCATAACTCTTCCCTCACTTTTTTCAAATCAAAACCCTTCCCCCCTCTGCCCTCTCTGCCTTTTTTCCATAGCAACCACCTCCTGGAAGACCTCTCATGTTTGCAAATTCACACAACAATGTTTCAATTGAACTCTGAACTCTCAGTGCACCTGCGTATCCAGTGCAATCTTTCATTAAATGTTTCTTCCTTGACCATTCAAATTACATCTTTCAAAGAACACATCCATGCACCCTAACTTTCTGTTTTCAGAAATGGAAATGCACCAATCACTGCTAATGATTCATTAGCATTGGAAATCCACAGTTTTTTTTCTTTACAAACTCCTATTGTTTCAACTGCCCTTTCATTACCACACTTCATCTGACTGCAGAACAACCTTCTCCCACCATGTTTAAGGTCTGGATTGTTGGACATAGTTACATCCACTGGGCTCAAAGGTATGCTGAGAACAGAAATTTACACAACCTCAATTTACAGGATGTGGAAATTAAGTGGTTGGGCCAAAGAGGATTAAAATGTCACCAATTGATACCATTGGTGAAAACCTTTATGCATTTGCCAAAACCTGACCTGTTAATAGTGCACTGTGGAGGTAATGATTTGGGCACTTTGACAGGGGTAGGTCTGGAAATGCTTTTAAAGGACACCTTTGAGCAATTAATGGCACTTTTTCCTCAAACTGCTTTGGTATATTCCAATATATGCCAAAGACAGAAATGGAGGTGGTCCAACCAATTTTCTCCACAAATTGAGAAAGCGAGGAAGCATGTAAACAAATCTGTTTCAGCTTTCATGAGAGACCATGGAATGGGCTCTCTGTACAACAATAACTTGCGTTACTACATGCAAGATATCTACAGAGGAGATGGAGTTCACTTCTCAGATGAGGGCAACAGAATTTTCATTCTGAATTTAAGACTGTGCATTGGTACCTACTTATAAGTACCTAAATGTACCATAAAACCAAAAGCTCTTCTCAGAGCTACCCTTCATCTGATCACTCACAATTATTATTTTTTTCTAACTTTTTTCTGTAATTTTCAACAAACTACGCTCAAAGAGCGCTATCCGGTACGCGAACTGAAAGCTAACCGCGCAAAATTAAAAAAAAAAAGTTTTTTCTTCGCACATATAGTCCTCCTCAGCCACCCTCAGAAAACGTAGGGGGGCAAACTACTTGTACCATGCCCCCTTCTACCCATTCAGAACATTATTTACCCTCCATTTTATACCTTGATTCGACCAAAACACAAAATGGTGGACTCCCGTTACGCTCCTAGTTCGCGGACCGGACCGCTTTCCGGGAAGCGGTCCAAAAAAAGGTGGGAAAGTAATTTACAGAAAAACGACTAGAGACACTCTCACCAAATATAAATTAGCTCATACTACATAACAATCCCTTTCATTCTCACAAATTTGATTGAAATTTAATTTAGCCATTTAGCCTGTAGACCTCTCCAAGTACCGTGAGGTAAATTACTTCACAAAAGACATCTGAAGTGTTGGAATTGACAACCAATGAAAATGTTACTTTCATTTTCTACTTTTATTACCTGACATTTGATTGGTTATATACTTGAATATATAAAGGAAGAGAAGAAAACACAGCCATTTTGACTACTACTTCTTGTTGTACATCACATTTCAATAGCTTCCAAAAACTTCAACTTCTTTGTGAAGGTAAGTTATAATTTTTAAAAATGAAATATATTGTGCACTATAACTTAATATAGTAGACTTTTTCTGCTACATATACACTATCCCTCTGTACTAGTAATGTATTTAGATAGACTTCTCTGTTATAGTTATGAATGGAGTTAGGCTTGTCTTGGTTAAATCACATACACGTTTTTATAGTCCTATTTCCACTCTGATACTATACACTGCCAAAAGATAAATTCACTGATAAAAAATGACTATCTAAAATTAATCCCAACAGTGCCCTATCTCTACTAATATATATTTTTTAATCCAAATTTCAGGCAAAATGGAAGGCGAAAACCAAGTTTCTTTTGAAATGGACCTGCAAGAAAGCAGCCAGGAATTGATTGAACAAATTGACATGGAATTTATGGATCAAAGCTTGGATAATGAACTGCTGCAATGTGTCCAAGCAGTAGATGCCCTCCTTGCAAATGAGGACATTTTACAAGCTCACAGCTTGCAAACAATATTTCAAGAAAATAATGACATTTCAGACACTGAAATGTTAGAAAGTTTAATAAATTATGAAAAACAATCAAAATAAAAAAAAAAATTTAAAATAAAGAAAACAAAAAAAAACAACAAAAACAACTAACAAAACAACAAACAATTAACATTTAGTCTTTGAAAAGTATATCATTCTATTATCCTTATAGTACGCTGCCTAGAACGCTTTCCGGTTCGCGTACTAGGCGCTCAACGCGAAAAAAAAAACAAGAACATTTTTTTTTGAACCCTGCCGGGCCCTTTTAAAACCTTCACATAAAACCTAGGGGGTCAGGGAGGATCTACTATGCCCCCTTATGGAAATTTCCCCCTTTGTTTTGGCCTCCTCTTTTCTCTCGATCCTACCGAGAGACAAGATGGCGGCTACACCGGACTGTTTAGAATGTTGACAGACACCGAAGAGCCAATCAGCTTTCCGTGCGCAAAGTTCCGTTACGCGAAAAGTAAGCGGACCGGATCGCTGCCCGGAGCGCTGTTACAGATATATATCTTGATTTAAACGTTAATTTCTCAAAATCCACTGAAGCACATATATTGAGACCTAGCAAAGGCACATCGGGCTAACAGTCCCTACAATTTTGCCAAGTTTCGTGTAAATCCATTCAGCCGTTCGGGCTAAAAGTGAGTCCAACCGCCCTATGGAAAACTCAATGTTAAAAAGGCGTTTTGGGACCCCCCTTTTTTCTCAGCCCCCCCCTTGACGAACCCCCCCCAAATTTCCAGGAGCTGCTCAGAAACAAAATGTGCCATTTTCCTGAAAATTTCAACCGATTCCGTCCACAAACGCCAAAGTTATTAGACATAGAATTTTCAGAAATCCCATAGGGAAAAAATCCTAACTATATATACCTACTGGCGACCGCCAGTAGGTAATATATAGACATACATATACATATATAGATATATCGGCCATTTACTTATGTATCTTTATGTTTATTACTTTTCTTCTAATTCAGCAACTCCAATGCACTATCCTATATTTCACCTTATGCTTCTCTCAGTATATATTCTACCTCCACTCTCTGACTCATCCCAAACCCATTCTACTACTATCATCCCTAAAATAACCCTTTCTAGACTGTTCTCTCCTTGTATCATCTCAAACCTATTTTACTATTCAGATCTCCCATTCTATTACTATGATACCCGAAATAACCATTTCTAGACTCTTCCCTCCTCTACCCCTCCTTGCAGCATTCCAAACCCCTTTTACTATATAGATCTCCCAATCAAGCCTTTCTAAAGCCTTCCCTCTGATTCTTCCCTCCTCCACCCACTTTACTCATCCCAAACCTCCTCCTACTGCTATGATCTCCAGAAAAGAAAACACTTTCTAGACCTTTCCCTCTTCTATCCCTTCTATCCCTTCATTATCCTTTTCAATCCAACAGACTCACATGTCCACCCGCCAAATTAATTTCATATTTCCTCATACTAATTCCTCACTAATCCTGTTTGTGTTCCAGAGAAGCTGGCTACTCACTGAAAAGTACTTTGACGCCTCGTCAGGGCTAGTAACTGCTATGTAAATACAATTACATTTGTGGGATGCACCTCAGGGTAGGCTGGCCTGTGCAATTGGTTATTTGCATACTGATTAGATCTAAGGGAGAGGAGCCACCACTGCCCATCCGTGTCTGTGGGCAAGAAGTAATCCTGTCAGCAGCAGGATCCAAACTTCGTGCCTCAAACCATATCCGTGCATGCAAAAGTCACTGGGACTGTTGTTCCCGCCAATTTCAGCCCTAATAAATTGCGACTTTGGGCTTGTCAACCGTTAGGTGGTCTGCATTTCCGCAATAGAAAATATTGAGTTTTTTTCCATTCTGTGAAAAAAAGCAAATGTACTGTGGAGAGAGGTCTTTTCATTCGATGGGAGTTTTGACACCCCGAGGACATAATACTCCTGGAACCCAGAAATTGGGAGTGAAAGTATGGCAGCAGTGCTATAAATGCGCCAGTACTCACCGGACATTTTCATCAGACAGAACAGTACCGGTACTCATAAGGGCTAGACCTTAATGCAGATAGTGCTGCACTCATCAGCTCTACCCGGCAGCACATCCTTCACAGCATGTGTTACAGTGGCACTTTAATAACTTGGGAAGTTAATGCACTTGATGGAAAGTTCTGTGTGCACTGTAATGAAAGGTTCAATTTAGCATACATTTGCATGGAGGGTGTAAGTGCCTTCTGGAAGGCACAGCAGGAAATATGCAGATGTTTATGCAGATAACTTAATTGGTCTTTGTTTTTGTTGCAGAGATCCTTGTGTTACCTGCAGGCCACACGTAATAATCCTTGTCATAGTCAAGTCAAGTCAAGTCAATAAATTTGTATAGCGCGCTACATACCCAGAGGGTCTCAAGGCGCTTGAGGAAGGGTGGGGAATTACTTGTCAAATATCCACGTTTTAAGTTGCTTTCTGAATGCTAGGTGGTTCTGAGTAAGGCGAAGATGAGTGGGAAGTGAGTTCCAGGTTTTAGCTGCCAGGTAGGAGAAGGATCTACCTCCCATGGTGGTTTTGTTGATGCGTGGTACAGTGGCAAGGGCTTGGTTGGAGGATCGTAGCTGGCGGGAGGGGGTGTAGAAGGACAGTCGTGTGTTGAGGCATTCGGGTCCGATTTCGTAGAGTGCTTTGTGTGCGTGGGTTAGGAGCCGGAAAGTAATCCTCTTATTGACGGGGAGCCAGTGGAGGTTTTTCAGGTGGCCAGAGATGTGTTCTTTACGCGGTATGTCTAATATGAGCCTGGCTGAAGCGTTCTGGATGCGTTGGAGTTTTTTCTGTTTTTTTGCGGTGGTACCGGCGTAGAGGGTGTTTCCGTAGTCCAGTCGGCTCGTGACCAGAGCGTGAGTGACTGTTTTTCTAGTTTCGGTGGGGATCCAGCGAAATGTTTTTTTGAGCATGCGAAGAATGTTGAAGCAAGATGAAGAAACGGCGTTGACTTGTCTCTGTTCATCGAGAGTGAGGAATCCAGGATGACGCCCAGGTTGCGTGCGTGGTCCGTCGGGATAGGTGCTTTTCCAAGGGCCTCTGGCCACCAAGAGTCGTCCCAGGCGGAGGGGGAGGTGCCTAGGATGAGGACTTCTGTTTTGTCTGAATTCAGTTTCAGACGGCTGTGCTTCATCCATTCGGCTACTTCTTTCATTCCTTCATGCAGGTTGGTTTTGGCCGTGTACGGGTCTTTGGTGAGTGATAGGATCAGTTGAGTGTCGTCGGCGTAGGAGATGATGTTGAGGTTGTGTTGGCGTGCGATGGCCGCGAGGGGGCTCATGTATACGTTGAAGAGGGTGGGGCTGAGTGAGGACCCTTGGGGTACGCCGCAGATGACTTCAGTGGCCTCTGACTTGAATGGTGGGAGGCGGACTCTCTGGGTTCTTCCGGTGAGGAACGAGGTGATCCATTCCAGTGCTTTTCCATGGATTCCGACGTTTCTGAGGCGTTGTAAAAGGGTGCTATAACAGACCGTGTCGAAGGCTGCGGAGAGGTCGAGGAGGATGAGGGCGACTGTGTCTCCATTGTCCAGTAGAGTTCGAATGTCGTCTGTTGCTGCGATGAGGGCGGTTTCAGTGCTGTGCTTGGCTCGGAAGCCGGATTGTGAGGAGTCGAGGGATTTGTTGGTTTCGAGGAATGCGGCGAGCTGGTGGTTGACCGCTTTCTCGATGACTTTGGCCGGGAATGGAAGGAGTGAGATAGGGCGGTAGTTTTTTTTTTTTTTTTTTTTTTTTTTTGGTGTAAGAAGTTTATTCGCACTTAGCATATCTGAAAATACATTACAAGTGATTCGCCTACAACCAGTGGTGGCCGGCTACAGTTGTACGTGCCCAATCGGGCTCTCTCTGGTATGTACACAGCCCATCAGCCGACATCCATAGGACCGGCGGCGTTTTACATCGTCATCATATTCACTATCAAATTCAGTGCTCCAGCAATGTATATTCTTGCCAGTGTTCTCACTTTTTTGGTTACTTTTTCTCCCAACTGTAAACTGGATGGTATCACCCCTAATTTAACTCGGAGTGTCCATCAGAAACGTATACTCTGTGTCACAGCATCCTCCCTCCCTTCCCATACCACGTTATTCTCGTTCACCTGTTGATCACACTTCATGTAACATTCCTAATTGCTCGCATTCATCCTCTCTTCATTGCCCTGTTCCAATAAGTAGGTTCTGAGGTATTCCCAATAGTCTTTGGGCCTTGATCTAGCTGGCAGTTCCTCCTCATAGGTGTTCAGAGTGTCTCGACAGTACACCATATCTTCTAACCAACTCTTAACCTCTGGCCCTTTTGTACTGTTCCAGTGCAGCGATACCCTTCTTTTCGCCAGCAACAACGCCACTGCACAGAACTTTCGCCTCGTCGCCCTTAATGTTGGTTCAATACCCAAGAGACACATTTTGGCATCGCACATTAAAGTAGATTCTAGCATGACATTCAGCGTTTGCACCACCTGTACCCAGTAGCCCGCCACCCTGCGACAATGCCATGCCAGGTGCATGAAATCCGCCCCCTCCTGCTTACACCTTTTACACTTTGAATCCTCTTGTAACCCATATCTCTGTAGTCTCTGTGGTGTGTAGTACACTTGATGGAGGTATTTGTAGTGTATGATTCGCAGGTTACCGTTTGGTGTCAGCATGTCTGTTAGCATGCATGCAGACGCCCATTCCTCCTCCGTTATGGGTGTCACTAGTCCCTCGCTCCACCTGCTTCTAGCTTTATCTGTGCCACCTCCTATCGCTCCCTGTAAACTAGTATATAATTTAGACACCAGGTGTGATGCCGTGGGTGTCGTGAGAAGGAGTTGTAGGGGTGCTAGTGGGGTCGGCTCCTCCGGATACGTCGGATAATGCTCCTTAAGTGCTCTTTGGAGCCTATAATAGTTAAAGGTGAATAGTAGGGACGGGTTGCTGATGTACTGTAGTTTGTCTAACGTTTGGAAGACCCCATTGAGATACAAGTCACCCATTTTATCTATGCCCGCCCACCGTAGCAGATCCATGCCCACCTGTTCTTGTGTCACTGAGATATGTGGGTTGTGCGCCAAAGGCAGAGCTGGAGCATACAGTGGTAGTGTCTTAGCCGCCTTGCCCATCAATCGCCATGCTTCCGTGGTGGTATCTACCGTGTTTATGTCTCTGTCATGCAGCCTGGGGCGTTTATGTAGCAGTATGTTTACCAGCGGTATCGGGTCTGTATCCCCCGCCTCTACCGCCACATGCGTCAAGAAGGGTACTTCGTGATGCCAATAATGTGCGAATTGCGCTTGGGCGCACAAATAATAGAGATAGAGGTCCGGCACCTTGAAACCCCCCTGGGCATATGGAAGTGTCATGGTGTGTAGTTCCAGTCGTGCATGCTTTCCTGCCCATATCAGACTAAGTACTAAGGAGTTGATATTGCGAAACACTGCCGCCGGCGGCTTTATTGGGATGTTGTTGAACAAATACAAAAATTTGGGCAGTATCACCATCTTCACGATTGCAGTGCGGTCCGCCAGGGATAACGGGAGTTTATTCCACCTTTTTATTTTATCCCCCAGGTCCGCTATCGCTCGCCCATAGTTGGTGCGTATGACAAGTTCTGGGTCCCTGTGGAACCACACACCTAAATATTTCGTGGGTTCCTCCCGCCATTCGAGTGGGTAGTCCAAGGGTATAGGGCGTGTGCTATCCGTCAGGGCTAGAATGAGCGATTTATCCCAATTAATTTGTAATCCGGAGTGGCTCCCAAATCTTATGTACTCCCTCATTAGCGGATTTAGGTTTTGCGCCGGGTTTTTGACATAAAGCACCATGTCATCTGCGTATAACGATATGTGGATGGGCCGTGATGGCATCTGTATGGCTGAATAGTGATGGTGCTGTCTTATTTTACATGCCAATGGCTCCAGGATCAATGCAAAGAGCATCGGCGAAAGCGGGCAGCCTTGCCTCGTCCCTCTGCAAATCGGAATGGGTGCCGAGACATGTTTGTTTATTCTGATGCGTGCCGACAGATTGGTATACAGCATGGAAATCCAGCCCAGGAACATCAGGGGGAAACCCATGCGCACCAGGACCGCCTGGATGAAGGCCCACCCTATTGTGTCAAATGCCTTGGCAGCGTCTAGTAGCACTGCCACTGCTTTCGTGTCCGGTGATAGGTAATGGGCCAAAGCAAAGAGTGTGCGGGTGTTATGCGTGGTGGCCCTGTCAGGTATGAACCCAGATTGGTCTGGCCTGATTAGTAGTGGCATGAGCGGTTTCAGTCTGTCCGCCAGTAGACTGGCTATTATTTTTGTGTCTACGTTCAAAAGGGACAATGGGCGGTATGAGTCACATTTATCCTCCTCCTTACCCGGCTTTAGGAGCGCAATGAGTAAGGCTTCCCTCATGGAGCCTGGTAGGGTTTGAGCTGCGTGAGCCGCCCCATATAGCCTCACCAAGTGAGGTGCAAGCAGATCTGCATATTCTTTGTAAAATTCTGTCACGTACCCGTCCGGCCCCGGTGCTTTGTTGTTCGGCAGTCGCTTGATTGTGTCCGTAACCTCCTCGACCGTGACAGGGCGTGCCAGGTATGCTCTGTGCCCGTCTGACAGCCAGGCCAATTCTACATCCTCCATGTACGCTAGCAAGTCTTCCTGCAAGGGCGTGGGGCGTGCTTGGTATAGGGCACCATAGTGTGTCATAAATTCTGTCATAATTCCCTTGATGTCGTTCACCTTTTCACCCGTGACCTTACAGATGGCTGTTATATTCTGTGGGGCCCTCCCCGAGCATATTTTGTCTGCCAGTGCCCTACCCGGTCTACCTCCTTCCCCGTAGCGTCTGGCCGTCGCCCGTTTAGTGACGTATTTGAGTTCGTCCGAGGCAAACTGTTTGTGTTCTGTTAGAAGGGTTTGTATGTCTCCTAGCACCGTAGTATCCCCAGTGTGTGTGTATATGTGTTCCAGCTCCTGTATCGCTGTTTCGCGCGTGCGCATTTGCCGCCTGATGTCCTTCAGTATACCTGAGGACGTGCTAATGCATACCCCCCTGATTGTGACCTTAAACGCCTCCCACAAGAGACAGGGGTCGTCCGTGGACGGGCCGTTTATTGCGAAGTAATCTATGATTGCCTCATGTATCGCGGTGGCATACAGCGGGTCCTTCAGAGCAGTCGCGTTGAAGCGCCAAGTGAAGGGCGGTGGTTCATATTTAGGGACCTCTATCTGTAGCAAAACTGGATTATGATCTGACAGTGTCCTGGGCGGATGCGAGACGTGTCGAACCCATGTTAGTATCTCTCGGGTACCAAGCCAATAATCTAGTCGCGCCCAGCTGTTGTTTGCAGCATTAATGTGTGTTGCAGCGGTGATCCCGGCGTTACACTTCCTCCAAATGTCAGTCAGTTGGAGGTCCTCTATCGCGTCCCGCAACATATGTCTTGCATTGCTATGGTGCTCCGTGGTGTGTGCAGCCCGGTCCAACTGATCCTGTAGCGTGACATTGAAATCACCTCCCCACAGTATGTGGTCTATATGTGTATCTGCGAGTGTCTGCCAGATTTTCCTGTAAAAACCCGGGTCATCCACATTAGGGCCATACGTGTTCAGTAACAGGAGTCTCTGTCCCCTGACCTTCCCCTCTACCATCACACTTCTGCCCTCCGAGTCCCTGTTCACATTTGTAATGTCAAAGTGTGTGCCCTTACGTATGAGGATGCTAACCCCTCTGGAGTACGTTGAGTAGTTAGAGCTTGTGACTGATTCAGCCCACCGTGCCCCCAGTGTAGATGTGTGCGTGGCATCTTGGTGTGTCTCCTGTAAATACACTATATCCGCATGTAATCTGTCAAAATAGGCAAACATCTGCCTGATCTTTCTCGGGTTCCCTAGTCCCCTTACATTCCACGTGAGCAGGGTTAATGTGTCAACTCTCGACATTGTCATATGTGTTCATCTCGGCGTCTATTTCGAGGTGCGGCAGCCGTGTACGGCTCCAAACAGGCAGTAAACAGTGAAGTGCTGGATGCGTGATCCCCGCCGGGTCGGTGAAGCCGCTACTACATTGTGCATGCTCATGTATGGTCATGGAGTTCGCCATGCTTCTCAGACACAGAGTTAATAAATCAAACATACCCATTTCCCCCTTTTCCCCCCCACCCACTTTAGCGCCCGAACTTTGCCAAAGCCATCCCTGATCTAACTGAATCTGAACTTGAAAACACATTGTGGGGCGCCCCCGCTCGGGGGTATCGCCAGGTTCACACATCTCCATCCACGTAGTGGACGTGGACGGACGCCCATGTCGACTTAGTATGTCGTGTGTGAAGTTTTTCACCCTCCACCCACCAAACACCGACAGTAGGTAGTCGTGCGCCATCGAGCAGTTCCTCCCACCGAAGATTTGATATACCCCAGGGACACTTAGTAGCTGTGGTTCATTACAGTGCTAGCAATGAGGGCTGGTCCTAGGGCTAGCGTCTGTACCCCCCTTACTACACGCTACTGCCATGGGAGCTACTCGGCCCCCTGTCCATGATGTCTCTTCGTGCAGCCATTGGTGGCCCCATGTTCCCCCATTACTCACTGCGTGGACAGACATCTCAGGTCCGCTGCTTCAGTGTCCAAAAAGAAAAGTCTGTGGCAGTGCACCTCCAGGCCAAGTGTTCCGGGGTGAGCCAATGTGTGCCAACCATACGCCTCTGCGTGGTCCCTGGGTGGTTTCATGCTCATCAAGGCTTCCTTGCCACCCTACTGTTCATTCCACATCGCTGGTCGGTTCCGCTCTGTTCTGCTCCTTCCGTCGCTTCCCCTGCTGCTTGATGAAATCGTACGCCGCCTGTACTGATTGCAAGATGACCGGTTTACCCAGGTTCGTGATTTTAAGTTTGGCCGGGTACAGCATGGCATATTCAAGACCAAGGTCACGCAGTTTCTTCTTCACCGGCGCAAATTCCTTCCGTGCTTGCTGCACCGCCATGGTGTGATCAGGGTAGAATTCCAGCGTGTTACCCTGGTGTGTGATTTTCCCCATGTCTCTGGCGAGTCGGAGGACTGTGTCTCTGTCCCTATAGTTGAGTGTACGCGCTATGATCATTCGTGGAGTGGCCCCTGGTTTCGGAACTGGCGCCAGGGAGCGGTGCGCTCTCTCGATCAGGAACACTGAGGATAGTTTGTCGGCGCCAAAGATTTCTTTTAGGAGGGTCTCTATGTACGTTTCCATCCTCCCTGTGTTGGTGGATTCCGGCAGGCCGGAAATTCGGATGTTGTTCCGCCTGGACCTCGCTTCCTGATCCTCCACCTTCGCTCGAAGGGTCTCCACCGTTTTCTCCAGTCCTCCGCATACCTTCGACGTGGTTGCATGTTCGTCTTCTACCCTGGATATCCGTTGTTCTGCTTCCTCCAGGCGCTCGTCGTGCTTCTCTATTTTAGCCGCCATACTGTCCACTCTCTGCACCACGCTGTCCAGTTTCCCATTCATTTCCTGCAGACTCTGCTGGATTGCGCGAAGCACCGCTTCCATGGCAGACCCCTCCGCCATTTCTACGTCACCTTCGGTTTCAGGGGTGACCGACACTGTTTTGGGCTGCTTCCTTGTTTCAAAGGGGAGCTTGGACTGTTGTTTGTCCGGCTTCCCCATAGTCCGCAGTGGTAGTGGCGAGGTGTGTTCGGCCGCTTTTGGGCTGCCGGCCGTTAGCGTGCTTTTTCCCGCTGGTGCCTGGGCCCCCCACCTCTGGGTGCGTCTGCTCATTTACCCCCGGGTGTGGCAGGAAGGGGACGTTGTAGAGTTTGCTGTGCGATATCGGTCTGGTGGCAGAGTTTATCGTGGGTAGTATCCCGTGTCGCACTCCGGCTCAGCACTCTCACGTTGTGGCTGTGGGGGTTGGTGTCTACAGCTTCAAGGGAAGCCCCACGCACCTCCGCTGAGCGCGCAGCGCAGTGAGCTTGCCGGTCTGGGGGGTCAGCTGGTCTGGCCAGGCGGTGCTTAGCGCTGGGCTGGCTCACCTCGTTGTCCGCTATTTCCGCTCCCGCTGGGGCTCCATGCCGCCTGTCCCGGGGGCCGCCGATACCGCCGGTCTCGTGCGTTCCAGCGCCGCCGCCATCTTAGTTTCAGTGGAACGCACACCGGACTTCTCCGTTTCTCGCCACCGCTATCGGCCCCCGTTGTCTTGCCGCCTCGCTGCCCCTACAGCTGCTTCGACGTGTCTTGGGACCATGCTGCAGCAACCCTCAGCGCTCCGCTGGTCAGTTGGTCGCTTCAAAGCGGCAGCCGTCAGGTGCGGCCATCTTGATAGCGCCCCGGCGGCGTCTCGAGTGTCCGCTGTTTTCTCGCCGTGCAGCTCGCTAAACGCCGTCAAAAGCAGAGCATCTCGTCGGCTTTACCTTCCGACACCCGGAGCTGGCCGCAGTTTAGCCGGGTCGGCGGTTTAGAAGGGCGAAAGGGCCGTTATGGTGGCGTCCATCCGGCGGAGCCGACAGTTCAGCCAGCCATCCCGCAGTGCGCCCTCTAGCGCCCCTAGGGCGGTAGTTTTTGAGTTCGGTGGGGTCAGCTGTGGGTTTCTTCAGGAGGGCGCTGAGTTCGGCATGTTTCCAGCTTTCTGGGAAGGTTGCGGAGTTGAGGGAGCAGTTGATGACGTCTCGGAGGTGCGGTGCTATAATGGAGTTTGCTTTGTTAAGGATGTGGTGAGGGCATGGGTCTGTGGGGGATCCTGAGTGGATAGAGTTCATCAGACGGATGGTGTCCTCAGTGGAGATTGGCTTCCAGTCATTGAGGATGTTCAGGGGAGGTGGGGGTCCTGCATGGGGTTGGGTGGGTTGGTCTTCGGGTCGGTTGTCGAAGCTGTAGTGGATGTCTGCAATTTTGTTGTGGAAGAATGAGGCTAGGGAGTCGCAGAGAGCTTGAGAGGGGTGATGTCGTTGGAGTTGGCCGAGGGGTTGGTAAATTCCTTGACGATGTTGAATAATTCCTTGCTGTTGTGGGCGTTGTTATCTAGTCGGTCCTTGAAAGCGGCTTTCTTGGCATTCCGGATCAGTTGGTGGTGTATGCGGGTGGCGTTTTTGAAGGCGTCCTTGGTGCTGGTGGTTGGGTCTTTTTTCCAGGCCTTTTCAAGGGAGCGGCAGAGTTTCTTGGATTTCTTAAGGTCATCGTTGAACCAGGAGGCCTTCTTGCTGCCTAGTTTGATTTGTCGTTTTTTCAGTGGTGCTAAGATGTCGGCGCTGTTGGATAGCCATTGGGTGAGGTTGGTGGCTGCTTGGTCTGGGTTTGAGGAGTGGGCTGGGGGGTTTTGAAGAAGCGATGAGGAGATCTGGTCGATGGTGATTTTGTTCCAGTTTCTTTGCAGAGTGGGTTGGGGGTGGTTGTTGGAAGTGGGCTTGTTGTAGGTGAAGTGAACGCAGCTGTGGTCAGTCCAAAGGAGAACTGTGGTGTGGCTGAAGGAGACATGTTTGCTGGAGGTGAAGATAGGGTCGAGTGTGTGACCTGCGATGTGGGTGGAGGTGGTGACAAGTTGTTTAAGTCCGAGGTTGGCGAGGTTGTCCAAAAGGGTGGTGGTGTTGCGGTCATAGTTCTTTTCAAGGTGAAAGTTGAGGTCTCCCAAAAGGATGTAATCCTTGGAGGGGAGCGCGTGTGGAGTGATGAAGTCCGTGATGTCTTCACTAAATTGTGCGCGGGGTCCTGGTGGCCTATAAAGGAGGGTGCCTCTGAGTGTGGTCTTGGGGTCGATGTGGATCTGGAAGTGAAGGTGTTCAGAGTTGGCGAGATTGACGTCTGAGGTGGTTGAGATGCGGATGGATTTCTTATGGACGATAGCGATGCCTCCTCCTGTGTGGCCGGTACGATCCTTGCGGATGATCTTATAGCCTTCCGGGATGGCAATGGTGATGTCTGGGGCTGATGTGGCGTTCATCCATGTTTCTGTTAGGAAGGCGACGTCCGGAGAGATGGTGTCTAGTAGATTCCAGAGGTCAATGGCGTGCCTGTGGACCGATCGGGTGTTGAGCAGGATGCATTGTAGGTGGTTGGGGTCGGATATCTGTTGTGTGTTCGTGGATGAGGAGTTGTTCTTGGTGCCGTCGAACTTGCAGGTGTTGCAGGAAAAGGGTCCATGGGTGTGTCCAGGGGCGGCTTGGACGCAGTTGAGGGAACGGCCGGAGTTGAGGGCTAGGAGGGTGGCGGCATCGTAAGTAATGCGGGAGGGGTGGACATTACGAGGACCAGGGGCTCTGGCGCTGGGCGCGGTCCAGGCGCGGACGGGCGTAGATGGGCTTACCTTTGGCGCACCTTCGGCGTGGCCGTAGCGCGTGGACGCTGCGCGTGGGGGCATAGGTCATAAATGGATGGTGGAGGGGGTGGAGCGTGGGAGGGGCAGCTGGGAGGCGGGATCTGGGAGGAGCCACGGGCTGCCGAGGGTAAACACAGCTACAATGGAGGTAAACACTGAAAATGCACTCTACACAATCGTCTCTTTTCTGATAAATTAGCAGTAGTGCGCAGCAGGACCTCAATATAGTACAAGCAGGCAAATACTACCGAGCGCCGAGTACAATACAGAGAAAGACAATTAATTAAATTAAATCTGCACAAAAACGATACCGAGCGCTGAGTGCGCTTAAACAGCAGGCAGGCAGGCAGGTAGGCAGGAGCGAATGCAGCCAGCAGTGAATGCAGTGTCTGGGGGAGGCAGAGGGCGAGGGGAGCAACCGCACAGGACAGTGTCCACTCGGTCACAAATGGTGGGAGGCCGTGACGCGTTAGCTGTGCTTGTGGGTGGGAGGGGCAGCTGGGAGGCGGGATCTGGGAGGAGCCAAGGGCTGCCGAGGGTAAACACAGCTACAATGGAGGTAAACACTGAAAATGCACTCTACACAATCGTCTCTTTTCTGATAAATTAGCAGTAGTGCGCAGCAGGACCTCAATATAGTACAAGCAGGCAAATACTACCGAGCGCCGAGTACAATACAGAGAAAGACAATTAATTAAATTAAATCTGCACAAAAACGATACCGAGCGCTGAGTGCGCTTAAACAGCAGGCAGGCAGGCAGGTAGGCAGGAGCGAATGCAGCCAGCAGTGAATGCAGCGTCTGGGGGAGGCAGAGGGCGAGGGGAGCAACCGCACAGGACAGTGTCCACTCGGTAGTTTATGAATTATGATCCTTCATCAGGGAAAAGCACTCAAACTACAAGGCATATTTGCAGTTTTTCCTTGATATTTTGTTATCCTAACGTTGACGAAAAAGAATTACTTTAGTTAATAATAAACACTTATTAGTATTAAGTGCAATATAAATGGATAATAGTGTACTAACTCATGGACAGATACATCAGCCAATCTTAAAATGCATGCAGATTTCTTGCATACAAAGCTTAGAAAGGTGAAAAAAGTAGTCTTGCAATGCCTTCAGCAGCACCCTTAAGCCCACCCCAACCTTCACCTCCAGTCCATTGCTCCTTTTTGTGAGTATCTGCACTTATTTTTTCCTTTTAAAGTACTGTGCGGCAGAGCAAAGGGGGTGGAGTGCTGAGAGGCAAAGTCATGAAAATCAGAATATGACTGCCAACTTATAAAAAAAATGTAATCTTCCACATAGAAATTGGCAACAAAGACAAATGTGACAGCAAATCATCTGTTGTGCTTAATTAATTGGTCACAAAGAGGCTGCATTTTTAAATATCTAGTGGATTAAAGCATCTGCTGTAGAGATGTTTGTGTGCTCATCAAATTTCACTGGAAGAATAATAATAGTAAGATAACTTTGGTTGTTGATGCACTTCCTGGAGAGATCTGTGTTTTGTTTAGTCACAGTTTTGACTTGTACATTAGCATAGAGGCAGTGGTGGCTGGCATGTACAGAGGTTGGTGAGGGTGGTAGGAGAAAAATTAAAGTTAAAAAAAGTTTAAAACACTTACACTTACCTTATTGGCGTGACGTCCTTCTTGCTCAGGTCTTCTATAGGCAGGCAGGCTCCAGCGCTGCTCTCATGCAGCATGAAGGAAGCGCCAGGATTGGAGGGAGCGGCCTCCTTCGGCACGTCCGAGGACACTGGAGCCCTATGCTGTCTCTACCCCAGCTGGGTTAGAGAGGTATAAAATGTGCATTTCTGGTTGGCCATAGCGAAACGGCCAGCCAAGAGACATGCGCATTCTAAACTTAAAGTGTCCAGCGCATCACTGCTTCTGCCTGACTATCAGCAGCAGAAAGCCCCATTCCCGTCCTTATGCTACACTCAGGGTGGTGTTTTAAATAATAAAATGGTAATGAATTAACTTTATTATCATTTTATTTTTCCATCTCTGGTGGGCAATTTAGTTAGAGGGGCGATGCTTCTCCGCTTTAACACAGGAGCCACCACTGCATAAAGGGCAGAGCACATCATGCAATATGCAGATCACTGATTTGTATTTTATGTAGCTAGGTAAGTGGGTTACTGTTTTTGGCACAGAGATTATTTTGTTAGTCTCAGTTCATAAATATCACTCTTCCGAATATATGACAGTGAGCAACTGAGTTGTGATACTGAGTTGCAAATCTTGAGTGTAGATCCTTATTGTTTTTTCTCATTCTGTTATCATTCTAAGTTTACAAAGTAGGGCTCCATTTTGTAGTAGTAAAGACTTGTTAGTACAGACAACCACAATTATTGCATTACAGGTGTCAGACTGGATCTGGAAATTTTTCATGAGCAGTACCCTGCGTGCCAGTAGGTGGCATTGTTTGGCTCTGCATGGTTTCGGCAGCATCAGCGCCGGAAGTACATGTGCGTTGCCTATATAGGTGCCACCCCAGCCAGCAGACGTCAGTTCTTTTCTTTCCATGCCAGGCAGTGCAGATCCAGGGAAGAGCTACCCTACTTACAAATTCATGTGTAGTCAACTTTACACCCAGTCACTTTTTGACTGACCTTTTTTATTAACCCCTTCGCTGCTTTTGTCGGCCAACGGCCGACAAAAGCAGCTGCGCATGTCTTTTGGCCGACGCAGCCCTGCCCACTTAATTAAACCGCCGCACTGCGGCGAAATTTGCGCCGCTGTTAAATATTATTATCATTAATTAATTTTGTAAGGCGCACAGCTACCCAGGGGTTTCCCGGCGCACTCAGACACAAACAGAGTAGAAGGAGCCTATTGTTTGAACAGCCACGTTTTTAGGCATTTGAGGAAATTCGTTCAGGTGGTTTCATTCCAGAGTGACATAGGGAGGGAGTTCCACAGAGAAGGGCACAAGCAGGAGAAAGAGCGGCCACCCATGCGCGACAGTCTGGTCTTAACAATCAAACATACTGTTTGGATGACCATCAATTGTGAGGTATCAAAATGTACAGTCGGCAGTTAGGCTGGAGTGCGAGCGTGTGGCTGAGGTAAAGACAACAGTTACCTTGATAAGGAAAACGTTAGGGAGGGGGCCCAGCCTCTTCCGGGCTCTGCCACGGGTCCACCCTTGGCCCTGACTTCGCCCGGGCAAGGCCCGCGCATTTTGCCTTAAATGGTAGCCGCGGTAATCAAGTTCAGGTGGAGAGGAGCAGGGAGTTATGTGACATGTAGTTGGTCCCATGCGGTGATGGTGGAAACACTCAGTGGCTCTCCCCAAGAGGAGTCGAGAAGCAAGAATCTGCCATGGGGCAAAGCACGGTGATTAGGCGTTGGCGCTCCAGTGGGCAAGCAAGGTTAGGAAAGTTGGGGGCATATTACCAAGCAATAGCGATAATTATCGCTATGCATGGTTAGCGGGTAAAATTATATCACCGAGCACCGAGGATTTTTACCGCTGAGATACCTTGATATTATCAAGGTTTATCTCAAAAGCGGTAAAAATGCTGCGAAATGCATGAATATCGCTGAAAAATCAGCGATATTCATGCATTATCGTGACAATGCTCTTAGCCATGTTATCCACCTTCCATTGGATAACATGGCTAAGAACTGCTTTTGGCAGGCGTTAGCTTTTGGAGATATTTGCGCTTAGCGCGAATATTTCCAAAAATAGATAATAGGAGATAGCGATGTTAGCGACTGTTTCCAGTCGCTAACATCTTGGCACACCCACTTTGCATGTCATTAGCGATAATTATCGCTGACATGCAAAGTGGGCCCCAAGATGATCGCTATCTCCTTAAAGCTGTCGCTAACTGGTGTTAGCGACAGCTAGGTAATAGGGCGATAAAATTATCGCCGCTAAAGCGGCGATAAGGCCCTTGGTAATATGCCTCTTGATTCCCGGGTAAAAGTGTCGATAAGTACGCCCCCCCACCTACATTCCGCAGTTACTTTTGTATATTGTCAATGATTTCTTTGCAGCATTTCATCGCTCGGAAAACTGCATCTTCAATTTTTAAATTCCCCAAATAAAATACATCTTAAAATACTTAGCAACAGATTACTATTTTGTGTTAGAGGAAGAGCTACATGATTATCATCCCGCCAAGATCGTCCGATACTTGCCGCCATGTTGTGCGAGCATCAGATCGTGTTCTCCAGATTAGAGAATGCGCCATCACTGGGGTTATTGGTTCTGACACCTGTCTGCTGGGCTGTGTGAATACAGTGGCATCAAAGCCTGGTTATGCTAAAATAGTGTCTATGATTACTGCAGTGATGCCATCGGGGACCTGACAGCCCACACTTTATTGATGTGTTGTATTCCATGCCTGTGACAGAAAGTGCGCCGTCGAGTTCGGTGGGAAGGCTGAGAGGCGTGCTAGACAAGACTGGACAAAGAAGAGGGAGGGACCTGAAAAATAACTGAAAGATGGGGCAGATGGTTGGGGTGTGGGTAAGTGTAGCTTGCACGAGCCGTGGTGTAGTCTGTACACGACACATATAAAGGGCTTAACTATGAGACAAAAAAATAGAAAGTGTAAGTGCTGATAAAAAGAAATAATACTTTGAAAAGTGCGGGAAGGAGAAGTTTAGCAGAGCACCTAAAGTGCATAGATTACTAACAAAGATGAGAGTCTTTCTCAAAAGTACAGGTGCAATGAAAGTACACACTAGGAACAGAAAGGAGTGCGACATTCTGAAATCAGATATTAGGACCTCTTGAAGACTTCCCTTGTTAGGAGCAAACCGTATTCTAAGTATTATTTTTATGCTAGGTCAAAAAGTATGCTGCGATTTCTAGAGTGACTCACGTTTTGTCTTGAGCAAGGATTCTGGGTAAGCGCAGAACACATGGAAAGCAGGTCCTGGGGCTCTGTTGACATATGTGGAACTTGAATCAGGCACCACGTGCCCAGCTTATGTATCTCATTAGCAGCGCTGCCATCTGGGTGCATTGGAGAAAGTAGTCACAGCATATGGGACAGGACAGCTGAGCTACGTTTCTTGTTCAAATGAAAGGGCCTCCTAAACGGGAACTGCGCACATTCCTGATAAATCACAGGACGCATCCTTGGGCTGCTGCAAAGGACACACAGTCTTCATAAGTGCTCTCACCTTTTGGTCTAGAATTGTTTTTATTTACAGATTCTATGCTCAGAAATGAATAAGCTTAGATTGCCCAGACGTGGGCCCTGTGCTCTCCATGCCACTGGAGTCAAGCTATCTTGGCTGATGAGGAGTGAAACCCCGAAACCGGTCCTAGGACCCTTGTTTCCAGTCCAGTGAGGACCTCGCCTGCCAGTCGGGCTGGACTGTTTCCATTGAGTTCAGGGTCAAGACTGATTTGCATATGGCTGGGTTCAAACTGGAATGGCATCTGGAGGAAAAAAAATATGGATTTAGGCCCAGATCTCTGTACGGGGAGAATGTATACCATTGATTTGCATTTTGCTTAGCAATTGTTCTTTTTGCATTTGTCACTCTGAGTGGGACAGGTATGCCCAGATGTTGGTCAGGTGCTACTGGTCCTAAGATGCTTGTTTCCAGTCCAGGGAGGACCTGGCCTGGCAGATTGAACTGGACTGTTTCCATTGGGCGCAGGGTCAAGACTGATTTGCATATGGCTGGGTTCAAACTGGAATGATATGGGGAGCAAAAAAAAACAAAGGATTTAGACCCATATCTCTGTACTGGGGTGAATGTATGACATTGTTCTGCATTCTGTCCATCAATTGTTCTTTTTGCATTTATCAACCAGAGAGGATCGGGTATGCCCAGACATAGGTCCCGTGCTCTCCTTGCCACTGGAGTCAAGCTATCCTGGATGATGAGGGGTGAAACCCCCAAACCGGTCCTACGATGCTTATTTTCAGTCCAGGAAGGTCCTAGCCTGACAGTTCGGGATGAACTGTTCCAATTGGGCGCAGGCTCAGGACTGATTTGCATATGGATGGGTTCAAACTGAAATGGCACATGGAGCAACAAACGATGGATGTAGGTCCAGATCCCTGTACTGGGGTGAAGGTATGAAATTTTTCTGCATTCTGTCCATCAACTGTGCTTTTTGCATTGGTCACCCCGAATGGAATGGGTATGCCCAGACATGGGTCCCATGTTCTCCATGCCACTGGAGTCAAGCTATCCTGGCTGATGAGGAGTGAAACCCCAAAGCCGGTCCTAAGATGCTTGTTTCCAGTCCAGGGATGACCTGGCCTGGCAGTTCAGGATGGACTGTTCCTATCGGGTGCAGGGTAAAGACTGATTTGCATATGGCTGGGTTCAAACTGGAATGGCATGGGAAGCAAAAACGATGGATTTAGGCCCAGATCTCTGTACTGGGGTTAATGTATGACATTGTCTGCATTCTGTCCATCAAATGTTCTTTTTTCATTTGTGACCCCGAGTGAGACGGGTATGCCCAGACGTGGGTCCAGTCCTCTCCATGCCACTAGAGTCAAGCTACCCTGGATGATGAGGGGTGAAACCCTGGAATCGGTCCTAGGATGCTTGTTTCCAGTCCAGGGAGGACCTGGCCTAGCAGTTCGAGGTGGACTGTTCTCATTGGGGTCAGGGTCAAGACTGATTTGCATACGGCTAGGTACAAACTGGAATGCATGGGGAGCGCAATGATTATGAATTTTAGCCCAGATCTCTGTCCAGGGCTGAAAATATGACATTATTCTGCATTCTGTCCATCAATAGTTTTGCATTTGTCCCCCAAGTGGGACAGGTATGCCCAGATGTGGATTCTGTGCTTTCCATGCCATTGGACTCAAGCTACCCTGGCTGATGAGGGGTGAAACCCTGAAACCAGTCCTAGGATGCTTGTTTACAGTACAGGGAGGACCTGGCCTGGCATTTTGGACTGCAGTGTTCCCATTGGGCGCAGGGTCAAGACTGATTTGCATATGCCTGGGTTCATACTGGAGTGGCATGGGGAGCAAACAAACAATGGATTTAGGCCCAGATCTCTGCACTGGGTTGATTGTATGACATTGTTCTGTATTCTGTCCATCAATTGTTCTTTTTGCATTTGTCACCCCGAGTGGGACAGGTATGCCCAGACTTGGGTTCCGTGCTCTCCATGCCACTGGAGTCAAGCTATCCTGGCTGATGAAGGGTTAAACCCCAAAACTGGTCCTAGGATGCTTGTTTTCAGTCCTGGGAGGACCTGGGCTGGCAGTTCGGGATGGACTGTTCCCATTGGACGCAGGGTCAAGACTGATTTGCATATGACTGGGTTCAAACTGGAATGGCATGGGGAGCACCAAACAATGGATTTAGGCCCAGATCTCTGCACTGGGGTTAATGTATGACATTGTTCTGCATTCTGTCCATCAATTGTTCTTTTTGCATTTGTCACCCCAAATGGGACGGGTATGCCCAGACATGGGTTCCGTGCTCTCCATGCCACTGGAGTCAAGCTATCCTGGCTGATGAGGAGTGAAACCCCAGAACCGGTCCTAAAATGCTTTGTTTCCAGTCCAGGGAGGACCTGGCCTGGCAGTTCGGGCTGGACTGTTCCTATCGGGTGCAGGGATAAGACTAATTTGCATATGGCTGGGTTCAAACTGTAATGGCATGGGGAGCAAAAAAACAATGGATTTACACCCAGATCTCTGCACTGGGGGGATTGTATGACACTGTTTTGTTTTCTGTCCCTCAATTGTTCTTTTCGCTTTCTGTGTTACCAATGGTGGTGTGGCAGTGATCTGGGTGTCTACTCAATGGGCAGAGGAATTGTTGCTTTGATTACTCAGAGTAATCCTGTGACTCTGATTCTATGTCATTGACCCTGTCTTTATATCAAAGGGTTTGCCACACCCTAGAGACTCCCCCAGCCACTCAACCAAAAGAAAAAAGAAACTCTTTACCGCCTGGTGTACCTATATATAGGACCACCTCTACCCACAAACTTCCTCAGATGATTAGCAAAGCAGCATGCCTGAGTGTGATCAGATCTGAGTGCACAGCAGCGGGCATCGTAAGGACTTGGACGAGGAAGTAGAATCAGAGTAATGGGATTACTGGTAAGTAATCAAGCATTTCTTCCTTATCACTTCAATCTAATAAAGTTACTGAGCTGAACTAAAAAAAAAAATTCCCAAAAGAAATTAAAGAGACTGAAAACTCTTTATAATGAAAATTTCTTTTCTTGGTAGCGCCGCATTTCTATGCTGCAGCAGTGTGCCCTCTACCCAAGACACAATTAGAATAAACTAGAGAAGGGGGCGTGGTCTCGGCGCAGTGTGGGATGGCTGCCTGACCTTTGAGCTCCACTGCACCGGATCTTCAGTTAAGCCGCAGGTGCGTTCCCACATACCTTTTACATGCGGTTTTCATCTTTTTCAGCATCGGAACACGCCGTGCACCTAATGATGGGTCCAAGAAACGTCTGCACAGCGTTTTTCTCTTCTGTTTCTGCATTGCTGCCGCGTCACAATAGCGGCCGCCATTTTGAGGAATGATGTAGTCGAGAGCTCTCCTCCTTCACAGCCTGCCTCATTACTCTGCTTTTGAGCATTGCTGGGGGTGAATCAGCTGCAACCTATAGTGAGACGCTTTTTTGTGCCTTTTTTGATCTTTTATGGCATTTATTCACCAAATATTTGTGGCTCATTATAGCGGCCGCCATTTTGAGGAAAGATGTCGTCGGGAGCTCTCCTCCTTCACAGCCTGCCTCATTACTCTGTTTTTGAGCGTTGCTGGGGGTGAATCAGCTGCAATCTACGGTGAGACGCTTTTTGTACCTTTTTAAAATCTTTTATGGCAGTTATCCACCAACTATTTGGGGCTCATTATAACGGCCGCCATTTTGTTTCATAATTTTACCTCAGATTGCTCCTTTTGACTATCACTGCCACAAGTTACATTAATGAGCGCTGAGTGTTTTTGTCTTTTCCACTATTGCTGAAGAAGTTCTTTTGACCTGCTTGTGAGCTTCATCAGCTTAGCAGTCTTGACGCCTCGGTCATCTTACTTTTTCGTTAGTAATACTCTGTTACAGTGGTGGCTAGTGACATTTGTAAGTGGTGGGCGTAATCTTTATGTTGGAGTACACTATGGCGAGCGAGCGAGCTTGAACAACTTCAAAATTTTGAAAAAAGACTGGGGGAATGGTGCATTATCAAGAAAATTTGAGAAGAAAGAAGGTTAATAAAGCAATTGTGAAAGTGCAGTTATTACATTAATAAAGGGATGTCATATAACAACATAGGTAGCTGCATATTCAGTATAGGCCCTGCCAGTGCCACGCACCTCTGAGCAGTATACACGCTGTGTGCCAGCAGGGCCTAGCGTCAGAAACATTTCTATTGTTATTAGGCCGGCCAGGTGATGTTTTTTTTTATTTTTTTTAAATTTTTGGAAGACCTTTATTGAACGAAAATCGCACATACAATCCAGCAAGAAGCCCGAGGGCTCGCAAATACAGTACATTGCAACAGAGAAAGGCGCAAAGGATATGGTACAGAGATACTGAGGTCTAATTTTTAAAGTTTTTTCTGAAGGATAGACAGAAACAGGATATCGCAGAACAACGAGTTGGTTCGGGCCTCGTAGGAACAGGATAGACAAATACAAAATGTAATAAAATGCCAGAATCGCTGCCTACCACACATGTAGAAACGTCTAAACCCAGAAAAGAAGGAAAAAGAAAAAGAATAGAAGGCCCATAGAACCAAAAAGAAAAAACAAAAAAAAACCCCGTCCACCCCCCGCCCTGCACCCCTGCAGCTGGCTACGGCCTAACCCCCCCTAGCAGTGTGCCTGTCGCCCAGTAAAAGGAGTCCCGAAATATAGAGAGTAAGAAAAGAAGCCTAATCTATAACTCTCAGTAAATAAAGAAAGGCGGGGAGGAGCCCACCACCCGTCCCCCGGCTACACCATCCCACAAGTTCACTAACAACACAATGTAGAAAGCCCGGCGATATTAATCAGTACAATCAGAGTAAATTGGAGGTACAGAATCGACATACAGCGCAGTAAAAGGCAGCAACACACCACCCACATGCCCAGGTCAGCAACAGGAAACCACCAAACCATAAGAATAAATGTTCACCCCTGGCCCGTTCTCTCTCCTCTACCACTGCGAACCATGGAAACCCAGATAACCCAGGGAGACGTGCAAGATAGTCCAAACGGGAAACATTGACTCGAGCACTCAACCATGTCGTGTATACACAGGACCAATGTTATCATGCTGGACCAAAAGTACATCACACTTGTGGCACAGAGCGAGACCGATCCAGGGAAAAAAGTCTCAATGTCCGGCCCCTTCTGGAGCGATCTTCGGGTAGAGGGGGACACGGTGCAGGGAGAGAACTCCCGTCGTGATTGCAGTCCGTGGTGTTCACTTCGGCCCGGGCAATAACCATCAGCAGTACGAGTTACCCCAGGACCTGGGGTCACTGAGCCATCACCACCACGCAAAGCCGCCATCTTGTCGCAGGCAGACGTGGAACAAAGAACACTGCTACAGTCCGGCGAGGCAGCCATTTCCAAGCATCCAGGAGCACTTAGTACAGCGTCCACCTTGCCGATCAGGGTTCGTGCAGAGTACAACATATCGTGACGAAGGGAGTCAATAGCCGCCAACAGGTCTCCATAGCCCCGAACAGTTCCACGCTTCCTTCCGATCGAGTCCCCTTGCACCACACGTCCACGATCACTCCATGACACAGGCTCCCCAAGGCTGCCCTCCATTATGCGCTTTGGGATCACCAATGGAAACACCTCGAGTAGTGCAGGGCTGCCGACAATGAGCCTCAGATTTACAACTCAAGGAAGGGCGTAAAACAGGTCCGAAAAGTGGCCATAGGCATTGTCCCTTAAACAAGCCGCCCGCTCGATATTGAAGGGGTAGAAAATTCGGGAGCCTCCCGCTGCTAGCGGGGCTGTATTCAGGCATTCCTCCGCAATCGCAGTGTGTGTTCCTGCACTCGTGCAATCCCCCCGGATAACTCGCCAGGCACATCCAACTCAGTACCTGCAGTCCAGTGGGGCACGCGATCCAAATTCGGCCGCATCTAGTGGGAGTGGTCCGACCGATTCCAAACAGCTGCTGACGCCCGGTGTTGTTCACCCGGCAGCCTGCCCCAGCGTCCACTCGAGGCCCCGGTCTCGGGTCCGCTGCGGGCCGTAAACTTCAGTCGGACATTACACCCGCTTGCAAAGGGTCGCAAGCCTCAGGATTTCTCCACGGGCCGCCTGAGCACATCGGCTTCTGCAAAGTGCCTTCTAAAAACAGGATCGCCAGCAGGATAGACACAAAGAAGGAGACGGTCTCCGGAGCCGGGGGACTACACGTCCGATCCGGTCGCCATCTTGGCTCCTCCCCCCAGGTGATGTTTTTTGATGCTCTGAGGACACATATATGCATGGGTTAAATGCATCAAATATCAAATGTAAATATTATAAAGCAGATGCACACACACACATGCACACTCTCAAAAACACACACTCATACAAACTGGGAGCCCAGCTGAGAGTGACACTGACACATATACACACAAGCAGACTCCGAAACAAGCATATATAAACAGATAGGCGTGCACACATTCCCAAACAGAGACAAACCATGTGTACACACACACAGGCATCTAAACACACATTTGGCCCAAAGGACACAAAAGTGCATCATGCACTCAAGTATATAATGTATGGAGCACGAGCAACACAGTCATATAACAAAATGTACAGTCCCAGAGGGCATAAATATTTTTGAATTTAATAACTGACTTACTGACGCTTAAATGTTCTCTTCAGAAACACCCTGGTCTTGAATAGAACGTCTCAACTCTCAGCGTGCTCCTCTTTATATCAGACCCTTACTGACACTCCCTGTCACTGCGAACACAGCACTATAGTTTATCTGGAACTCTGTGGCCTTTCTCGAAGATTCCTCTAAGGCAGACAGCAACTTCTCGGGGTATCCAACTTAGGAGGCAATAATGGAGCGATCACAGCAGTAATGACGAAGGGCTTTCTTTCTGCCACAGCCCCTGTATTGAAGAGCATGGGCCTGACCCATAAATCAACAAGATACGTGACGCCCTGCAGGGGCGGCTCTAGGCTCATCGTGGCCCTGGGCAGGGAGCGTAGGTAGGGGGCCCCGGAAGAGGGGGTCCGGGCGGGGTGGAGCTCAGAGCCCAGTGAAGAGAGGGGGGTCAGGGTGTTTGGAAGTGGAACAGAGCCGGAGGCCGCCAAATCCCTCCCAGTGGCCGCCACGTAAATATGTATCCATCCACCGAGGATTATTATATTAAGGATATATATTGGCGTGATGGCCCCTGGGGTTTGGTGGCCCTGTGCAGGTGCACAGCTTGCACATGCCTAAGGCCGCCCCTCCGCCCTGCAGACTGGGACTTGGCTTTGTTTTTTCACACCCCGCAGCAGGTCATAAAGCCACACGCTGAGGGGAGACTTCAAGTGTCTTAATGTGCTAGGTTTACTGTAACTACATATTTTAACACCAACTGCTGTTTTGAAATAAGAATGATAATTTTCTCTGTTACTTTACTTTGCCAAAACAGCTCGACTGGGGAGACTGAATTCATAATCATGACGGGGACTGTTGTATGTACATTTACTCTTGAGTATAATAAAGTTACACCATATATAACCTAGGCAATGTAACTAACGGCACAAAATGTTTTGCGAGCTAATTTCAGTCGCACGCAGCACTACTGAGCAAAACTTGGCGCGGCCACCGAATTCACACCAGCAGAATACCGCAGAAAAACGTTAGGGATTATTTTTTTTACTATTTGTCAGGGCAGTCAGGCGGGGAGAGGGGTGGCTGATGATTATGCCCAGAATCACAGGATGTTGAGCTGCTGTGCTGCACTGTGCTAAATGCTGACCATGCCGATACCGAACCTGGGGGCATATTATCAAGGGGGTTTATCTCCACTTTTTTGTCTTTAAAAGCCAAGAAAACGGAGATAAAATTATCTCCCTATTACCTAGCTGTCGCTAACACCAGTTAGCGACAGCTAGTAGGAGATAGCGACCATCTTGGGCCCCACTTTGCATGGCAGTGATATTTATCACTAATGACATGCAAAGTGGGCGTGCCAAGATGTTAGCGACTGGAAACAGTCGCTAACATCTCTATCTCCTATTACCAACTTTTGGAGATATTCGCGCTAAGCACGAATACCTCCAAAAGCTAACACCTGTCCTGAGCAGTTTTTAGCCATGTTATCCAATGGGAGGTGGATAACATGGCTAAGAGAATTAGCTCGGTAATGCATGAATATCGCTGACTTTTCAGCGATATTCATGCATTGTGGCCGATTTTTATCGCATTTGCGATAAACCTTGGTAATACTAAGGTTAATCTGCGATAAAAATCGCCGCAGCTCTGCGGTAAATTTTTGTCTCTAACCAAGCAATAGCGATAATTATCGCTATTGCTTGGTAATATGCCCCCTGGTTCACGGCCTTCATGTCGGTGAACCAGGTTCGGGTCTCAGCGTCAACAATGCAGGTGTGACGTGACGCAGCACAGTCAGAGCAGTCCAGTCATGGCTGTGTACCTCCGGCCCTAAGTGTCCCAAATCGTGCTTTAAAAGTGCATTAGGCACACAATTGATGGACGGAATGCAGAAAAATTGCATTGCCAAGAAATGCTCGGTTTGCAGCAGATTGGTCAGACGTCTGTAGATTGCAGGGGCGGTGCCAAAGAAATCCAGAGCCGGTGTTTGGGAACAGAATTTCAGGCAGAAACAATCAAATAAATTAATAAATGAAATGTTGAAAGATAGATAAAAAAACAGGCTTAAAAATTAAAAATGGCATCCATATAATGCGTTTCTACGTGCCATATGTATTATCAATATACTTTCGTACACCGAAAATCCATTTGTTTGGTTGAACCATAATGTATCCGCCATTATAAACACACGTGTTACAGAGCTGAGTGTGCACTCATTTTAACTGTAATTTGATTTTTCATTCATAATGTTTGGCTGGGATATTTAATCTGTTTTATGTCTTAAACCCTGAAGGGCTTTCTACCGCATCAAATGGAATCCTTGGGTATCTGGCAGGCTGCTCGTTACTCGGTTAAGAGAAATACAAATAATTAAGATCGTGTCCGATCCAGATATTTGACTGTTCCTCACGCAGTGGGATCAGCCTAACATTACGCACTTTCTGTGACTGGTAATTATATTAATCTGGAATGTAATTGTTTGATTGGACAGCTTCTGTACTGCTTTTATAATGCAAATGTCCTCTACCTGGGTTTACCGGATTACCTCCTGCATAAACTTCAGGTAGTTCAAAACTCCGCGGCAAGGGCTATTTTTGGCCTACCTCGGGCTTCAAAGCTGCTTTCTTCCCTTCATTGGCTTCCTGTGAAGAAGCGGATTACTTTCAAGGCTCTCACATTAGCCCACAAGGCACTCCATTTGGTTGGGGCCTCGTACATTCAGAAACGGCTTCTTTTCTATAAACCCACCAGATCTCTCCGATCTGAATGTCTTGGCCTGGCAACGGTTCCTCCCATTAGGAGGGTCGGGATAGGTGGACGTTCCTTTAAACATCTTGCCTCTAAACTATGGAACTCCCTGCCTGTTGATCTTCGCCGTACCTCTAATCTGCTTGCCTTTAGAAAGGCCTTGAAAACTTGGCTTTACAATCAGTAACTTGTTATGTTTCTGTTTTTTCCATCTCCTCTCTCAGTTTGGGGTCAGAAAGCGCCGGGACACTCCCTGGAGTAGCCATGCGCTATATAAGCAACCCCAATAACATAACATAACAGGAAGAGTTTTCCTGAACTGAAGATCAATCTTCCATTGCTTTGTCTTTTGAGTGTACTTACCTGGGCCATTCAAGTGATAAACTTACAGTACGGTCACGGGCTACATGATTCTGAGGCAGAGCACAGTCACTCACACACATGATACACTGCAAACTAGTCAGTACTCACGGAGTGTCTGAATCGATCCTCCTCTTTCCTGAGTCTGACTCTCTGCGCTCTGCCTCAGGTTCAGCTCTGGCTCACATTGCCTGCAGGGCTTGCAGGCTCCCGCCATGATGATCGTGAAGTAAGTGGAGGCCTCCCAGGGCAACGAGTTCAGGTGGAGCTTGAGTGCTCCAGACTCTCTCCCACTCCCTTCCTTGGGTGTGAAAATGGCGCGCACGCACGGAGGGGAGGGGAACCATAGCGAGCGAGGCTGAGCTAGGGCAGCCATGACCAGTCACTGCACAGCTTCACAATAAAGCCGTGCAGTGATTGGTCAATATGCCCCCATGCTCCTGGACATACCCAGTCACAGCGTTGTCTGCCAGAGACGCTAAAGCACTAAAGCAGCCAATCCAGGTGATGCTAAAGCGGCGCTTAGATTGGCCTGAGCAGGAGAACTCGACGCTCCTTAGGAGGCATGGGGGCTGCGGCTTCGACCCACCACCTCCTCCTCCATTGTACAGGCGCGAGTGGCAAGACCCTGAAGGCTGCGCATGTCGGGCTGGCTGGGGCAAGGCACCCTGCCAACCCGGCATGTGCATTGTTGCAACACTGGGTCAGGGAATGCCTGAGTTATGTTGAAAGTTGCTCCTAACCCCACCCCCACCCCGGTGAGCGACATGAGTTGCGTCAGTAATGCCCGCGGCTGAGTGAGGCAGCTGACTGCTGCCGTGCCGGCGCCGCGGGCTTCAATACCTTTATTTCATAATAAGTAAGTGCTGGACCCCTGGGGCAAATTAATGAGTGGGGCGACGCCCCAACGCCCACACGAAGTAACCGCCACTGCTCTGTTATATCTATAGAAGTGCTACATCTGCGACCTCTGTATATGGGAAGAATACATAAGCCACAATTTATTTTTGTTCTTAAATCTTCTTCTGTGGCGACTCCTACAACCCCTACATCAGTTATCAATAGTAATACGTCCATGTCTCAAATATGGCTGGTGTATCATCTAATTGTTCCCAGACATCACAGGCAATACAACATAACGCCTCTCCATCCACTTCGACGCCTAAACGTCTAAAACAAGATTCTCCTCCTCCAGATAAATTATCTCCAGTGATTTCCCTGGAACTGCTGTTAGATTAAATACGGGCACTACGTCCATTTGTGGAAGAGACTAATAACAAAATGCAATTATTGGAGGAAAGGTGGTCTTCTTTGGAACAAAGAGTGTCTGAAATGGAACAAAAACTATCCGTAGTGCAAGTGGACTCTCAAAGAATCAGCTCGTTGGAGAAAGCGGTTCATAGGTTGCAGCATCATACTGAAGATTTGGAGAATCGTAATAGACGGAACAATCTTCGTATTTATGGACTGCCTTAATCCTTGCAAGGGGATGACCCTGTAGCCTTCTTCACGCCTTTTCTCCCAAAGCTGCTAGATATGCCTCCGTCAACATCTCTTAATATCCAACGAGCTCACAGACTTGGTCCTCATCCTCCACTATCCTCAACTTCATCTTCAAATCCAGTTTCCTCTAAACCTCGTGGTGTCATCATCCTCTTCCTGAAATATACCGACTTACTCTCGGTTCTGGCTGCTGCTCGTTCAAAGCGACAACTCTCTTGGCTTGGTCAAAGGGTTTTTCTATCACAAGATGTGTCTAATGCAGAGGTCTTCAAACTTTTGTAGGTTGAGCCCCCCCCCAGCTCACTTTTTTCAGCTGTCGGGCCCCCCCCCAAAACCTGACAGAAATTTCTGGAATCTGGTACACTACATAATTTACCGCCGCGCCAAACCCGGGACCATATCCAGCATATAATGTCCAACATAATAAGAGTGTTTAGTTAAGTGCAGGTTTGTGAGTGGGGGTGCTGAAATGACAGATTATTACATAGCTCAAACCACCATTTTCCTAGATAAAATGTGCGCAAATAGTTTTTACTAGGATGCTTTGTTTTACACATGACAATGATTGATAACACCACCAACATAAATGTTACGGGTGTGCCCGTTTTTCGTCACAGACGCTCAATCTGTGGATGGATTTTTGAGAATGAGAAGCGAGTTGTCTGAATGCAAGGTGCATTCCAAGCACTTGAAGTAACTCAGAATGTTATTGAGGGCAGAGTAGGGTTTCAAACGTGTTAAACCATGGGCAGTCACAAACTTTCTCTCGGGGGCCAAATTTACAGTGTGGTTTGTGTCCGAGGGCCGCACCGGTGGGGGCAGGGTAAGTGGGGGAGGGGGGGGGCTAGAGAAAACAAAAAAAACTGAGGTTAAACAGAGGTCCCTGCAGCAGACGCCTTCGTCCACTGAGCCACCAGACCCGGCATACACACATCTCTCTCTCACTCTCTCTCTCTCTCTCCATCTGTCTCCCTCTCTCCCTCAGTCTCACTCAGACTGTCTCACTTCCTCTCTCTCCCTCCCTGTCTCACTCACTCTGATTGTCTCACTCCCTCTCTCTCTCTGTCTCTCTCTCTCTCTGTCTGTGTCTCCCTCTCTGTCTGTCTCCCTCTCTCTCTGTCTCCCTCTCTATCCTTCCCTATCCCTCTCTGTCTCCCTCTCTCTCCTACCCTCCTCACTCTGTCGCCCTCCTCACTCTGTCACCCTCCCCCTCCCTCCCTCTGTCACCCTCTGTCTCTCTCCCTCTCCCTTTCTCTGTCTCCCTTCCTCTCCTTGTCTCCCTCTGTATGTCTCCCTTTCCCTGTTTCCCTCCCTCTCCCTCTCTTTCCCTCCCTCTCCCTCTCTTTGTCTCCCTGTTTCCCTCCCTCTCCCTCTCTTTGTCTCCCTCTGTCTCCCTCCCTATCCCTCTCTTTGTCTCCCTCTTTCTCTGTCTCCCTTTCTCTGTCTCCCTCTCTCTGTCTCCCTTTCCCTCCCTCCCTCGCTCTCCCTCTGTTTCCCTGTTTCCCTCCCTCTGTTTCCCTCCCTCTCCCTCTCTTTGTCTCCCTCTGTCTCCCTCCCTCTCCCTCTCTTTGTCTCCCTCTTTCTGTCTCCTTTTCTCTGTCTCCCTCTCTCTGTCTCCCTTTCCCTCCCTCCCTCGCTCTCCCTCTGTCTGCCTCCCTCTCCCTCCCCCCTTTCCCACCTCCCTCGCTCTCACTCTGTCTGCCTCCCATTCCCTCCCTCCTTTCCTTCCCTCCCTCGATCTCCCTCTGTCTGCCTTCCTTTACCTCCTTCCTTTCCCTCCCTCCCTCGCTCTCCCTCTGTCTGCCTCCCTTTCTCTCCCTCCCTCTCCCTCCCTTTCCCTCCCTCCCTCGCTCTCCCTTTGTTGCCTCCGTTTCCCTCCATCCCTCTCCCTCCCTTTCCCTCCCTCCCTCGCTCTCCCTCTGTCTGCCTCCCTTTCCCGTTCCTCTACTTAAGCACTCACAAGCAAGCATTTGCAAACATTTGTTCCAACGGAGACACTTCGGTGAATTGGAAAGCTGAAAGCCTTGCTATATTTAGTACGTAAATATAAGGTAAGGTACTTTTAATATTATAATTTAAGAACGCATTCTTGTTAGCTTCCTTAACGTTTTTAAAAATATATTTGTATATTTATCAAAAGTACACTAAAAAGTACATCTATCATTGAGATGTGGGAATTGTTACAGTACTTAGCTGCAACCCTCCAAATAGAGGTGTCCTCAAGGCAGTTAAATACAGCTTTGTTATTGTGCCCATTCAAATGGTGGCCTCTCAGCTGATGCTCCTATTCTGCGGGAGTCAAGCAGCACGGAATGTGTAAATTCGCCCCTAATGCATCTGGACTAGCTTGCCTCAACAGTCAGATGTACACCTTGTAGCACTATCATGGACCCTTGACTTGCTTTAGCATTTCTCACTCTTTTAAGATGGGACTTTGCCTGAAAGCGCCTCAAGGTCATCATGATTCGTGTGAGCTATAGCCCAGCTGACCCCTCGTAACTTCTGCCAGAGTGTATGATGGTGGTAGGCGGTAACTGAGCGGGTTCACACATCTGCTGGAGAAACGTCCTCGCAGGCTGCAGAGTGTGAGTTTGAACCCTAGCAAGGCCGGCTGCGCACCGTCCTCCCACTGTCAGGAAAATGACTATCATGGAGATGTGGGAATTGTTACAGTACTTAGCCGCAACCCTCCAAATAGAGGTGTCCTCAAGGCAGTTAAATACAGCTTTGTTATTGTGCCCATTCAAATAGTGGCCTCTCAGCTGATGCTCCTATTATGCGGGAGTCAAGCAACACGGAATGTATTAATCCGCCCCTAATGCAACGTTAGAACATAGTGCTACATAAAACTATAATAAATAATGCACCACGGACGCTTTTAAAAACAAATAGATAAAAAACAATGCCACATACACACACACACCAGCACCCAAGCATTCACAGGTCTTTAAAAGACCATTTGTATGTTAATGAGGCTTCTGTATTTCACCTCTGGGGACAGACAATCAGGAATGTGGGTTATGGGACCATTGGCAAGTGCCACAAATCAATTGCTATAAATGTGTCTTTACGATTTTGTGCTCTTGGTATGGATTCACTTCATTTCAAAGGGGGGCCGGGCTCCGTGTCAACTTCAAATGCTTCATGTTTGCAATTGGCGCTGTTCCCATTTTTTCACGAACCATAATTTGCATTTGGGCTCAGTCACCTAAAGCAGCGCCTCCCACGTCACCATGGCTTCTGTGAATATCATCAGAAACCATCACAGACCTCTTTTCCTAAATTAAATGTCCTCGAAAGGCAGTTTTCGGTTTAGTAGAGGAGACTTCCTGCCTCCTTGCTGAAGAATGAATTAACCCCCTCCTGGGAGGGTAAACATAATAAAAGAATGGGCACTTTGTGCCTCGTTGATTTCCCCTCCCTCCTCCCTCGACTTGCCACAGAGATCAAAGGTGAAATTAGAGAGTAGTTGTGAAATTAGAGAGGAGTTCGTGCCCCCCCAAGGATGGTGTCGCGCCCCCCTAGGGGGGCGCGCCCCACAGTTTGAAGAACTCTGCTCTAATGTCACTGCTAGCAGACGTAAAGAATTTCTCAGCCTTCGACCTCCTCTCCGTACTTTTGGTGCCCGTTACTGCCTTTTTCTTCCTTCTATATTTAAGGTGACTTACCAAAATCGTACTCTCTCCTTTGAAGCTCCAGCGGAACTCAGGAAGTTTATCCACACCCATTCTTTAACCAACATGGATATTTCTGCTGGACCTTCTACTGGTTGGCTTTAGTTGCTTCCCTTTCTCTTTCTTCTGGTTATGCAAATTGTTCACGTAGTTACATATGCATCTATTTACTTCTCTTTTGACTATTGTCTTTATCTCTTTCCCTCTTTTTTTATATATATTTTTTTATATAAAGATTTAGCCGCATTGACTGTACTTGTTTCTTTACAGTTCTTATAACTTGTTTGCTTTTGCTGTATTCAAACTTTTTTCTTACCTTTTCTCTCTTTATTCAGGTCCCACCCTTCATTCTGACAGTTTCAAGTTGTTTGACTATTTGTCCACATATCCTTCCCTGTTCGTCCTAGTGTGTTTGAGTTCCCTGTTCGGACATCCCGTCTTCCGTCCGTCGCCATTGCCCCAGTCTCATTCTGTATTCGTCCCCCTTAGGTATGTCTTTCAGTCGTCCTTCCTGGATATGTACTGTCTCTTTTTGTACTTCTTATTCTTCCCTGGCTTTTGTCCCCTTTTTTCCTAATCCCCTTTCTATGTTCTATGTACGTTCTCTTTCCCCACTCTTTTATTGATGCATATTTGGTTCAGTGTAACATTTTGATGTTTTCGCATTTGAATTGGTATTTTCTTTCCCTATTCTACACTTGTCTTTTCCCTTTTCACTTTTCTATTAATGTATTTTTAATTCTATATCAGTACCTAATGTTTTTCCTTCAGAGTAATCTCATGGAATGTAACAGGTTTTATTAACTTAATTAAGAGGCAGAGAATTCTTTCCCACCTTGCTTCTTATAGCCCCGACCTAGTACTTCTTCAAGAGACCCACTTCACGGAAACTGAGGCTTTGAAATTAAAAAGAGGCTGGGTTTGTACAGTTTTATTCTCTCGTTCTGTTAACAAAAAGAATGGTGTTATACCTTTATGTCATAAGAAATTAAATTGCAAGGTTTTATCCCAAGAACATGATGCAGATGGTAGGTGGTTACTTGAGAAATTGTTAATTAATAATGTTTGTCTAACAGTTTTTAATGTTTACGGTCCTACACATCCTGACTGTTGTTTCTGGCCTATTGTTCAACAAAAATGTGTTCAATTTCGAAGTGATTTTTTCTTGCTAGGTGGCGACTGCAACCAAGTTATTGACCCATTTATTGATCGTCAATCTCAAGTCCGCTTTATCCCCAGTAAAACTCACAAACATTTTCTTAACACTATTCCCCAATTGTACCTCGTTGATTCTTGGAGACTCTCTCACCCTGATTCTCTGGATTTCTCTTTCTTTTCTCCAACTTCATGCTTCTCTCTCCTGTTTGGATTATATTTTCTTTCTCAACTCCTTTCCCAAAATCTGCTTTACTCCTCTATCGAACCCATTTTTATTTCTGACCATGCACCAATTTTAACAGATCTTGATTTGCTCCCTACGCATCCCAAATCTTCTCGTTGACATTTTAATAATTTCCTTCTCACAGATCACCTTTTTTCTTCTTCTTTTCGCTCTTTTGATTCTGAATTCTTTGATCTTAATTGTACTCCCAATACAGCTCCACATATTATATGGGATTCTTTTAAGGCCACGGCAATAGGCTTTATCATTGACTTCGTCTAGAAATAAAAGAAGCGTTTCACTCAACAACACAAGTCCACTCTGGAACACATTAAACGTTTAGAACACAAATTCTATACTTCTTTGAGTCAATCCGTTCTACCAGATTTAATTCGTGCTAAACTTGCTTTTAATAAAACCTCTTCTGACAAAGCATCCTCTGTGCTTTTATGTTGTAGTGCTCGCTATTATGGGGGCCGTAATAAGGCAGGAAAACTGTTGGAAAATGTTCTAAAAGCTCGCAAAGAGCGCACTCTCATTGATGCTATATATTCCTCCAACAACTCCCTTTTACACAAGGTCCAACATATTCTTGATGAATTCAAGCTCTTTTACCAAACCCTTTATACCCCAGAATCCCCTCCTTCTTCTTCTGCTATTCAGGACTATCTTGATAAAGCTCCTCCTCCCTCTTCTTCTCATCTTAACCTTCTCGATCTCGATTCTGATTTGTCTTTGACAGAACTTTCCTATGCCCTAAATTCTCTCACCAAAGGCAAGACTCTTGGACCAGATGGTTTCTCTGTTGAATTTTATTTGCACTTCTCAGATCTTCTACTTCCAAAGATTTTGACATTATTTCATTATTTTTATTTAACTGGTAAAACAGACGGCACCTTTCAAGAAGCAACAATTTGTTTGAATCCTAAAGAGGGCCGAGATCCTAAATATTGTAAGAATTTTCGACCGATATCTTTGGTAAACGTGGATTATAAGTTATTCGCTAAGGTACTTGCTCTACACTTGGGAAGGAACAATGTGGATTTGTCAAAGGCAGGCATACCTCTGATAATTCTCGGCTTTTCCTTAACGTTCTGAACAAAGTTGCCTCTCTATCTGCCTCTTTAGTGGCCATCTCTGTTGACGCAGAAGAGAAGGCCTTTGATAGAGTAGATTGGTCCTTCCTATTCGCCTGGCTATGCTGGCATGGTTTCAGTCCCGAATTAATTTTGCTTATTTCGCTTTTATATTCTGCCCCTAGAGCTTCGGCTTTAGTTAATGGTTGTGCCTCTTCCTATTTTCATCTTCAACGCGGAGTTTGTCAGGGTTGCCCTTTATCTCCTCTTCTTTTTGTTCTAGCTCTTGAATCCTTCCTGTCCTCTATCCGTAACAATAGCTCTATCTCTGGTTTTCCTTTTGGAGAACAGCAACTTAAACTCTCCGCTTATGCCAATGATATCCTTCTATTTATTTCTGACTCTGATACCTCTATCCCCCCTTTACTATGTGAATTTGAATCTTTTTCCCAGGTCTCTGGCTACAAAATCAACTTGGATAAGACAGAAATTCTTCCCCTCACCAAATTTTGTTTCCCCCATTCTTTTTCTTCTACGGGCTTTGCCTGGAATGATTCTAAAGTTAAATATTTAGGCATATATTTTTCCAATTCTATTGCCTCTTCGATTAAACTTAACATGAATACTGCTTTGTCTCGTATTGATAAACTACTTTCCTCCTGGAATCCCCTTTTTCTTTCCTGGTGGGGTCGATTGGATTCAATCAGAATGATGATCGCTCCTATTTTAATTAATATTCTTTCCATGCTCCTCGTCCATGTTCCTGCTTTATATATGAAGCGTATTGATTCATGTCTTTCTAAATTCCTTTGGAAGAATAAGAAAGCTAAGATTGCCCTTTCTTCTCTTTGTAATACCAAAACTAATAGGGGAGTGAACTTTCCAGATTTTCACCTTTATCATAAATCTTTTTCTCTTCGTCAAGCCTCGCAATGGCTCTTATCCGAACATTCTCCCTTTACTCCTCTTTGATTATCCATTGAGCAAACTTTGTTATTACCATTCTCCCTTAAGGAGGGTGCAGCTTTTTCGGGTAAATCTTCTCACATTTCCTTCCCCCTGTTTGAGCACACCTCCTCTCTTTTAAGGCCTTTACTTTTACCAGAACCTCTTTCTCAGAATTCTTTTTTGGACTCCCCCATTTGGTATAATCCTCTTATTCTTCTTAACAATAGAACTGTTTTCTGGAATTCTCAGAGGATATTATTTGGGTCAAACCTCTTTTTAATGGTACTTCACCATATTCTTTTTCTGAATTTCAAACCTTATTTCACTGCCCCCTTTCTTTTTTGCATACATTTACTACTCCCATGGCAATCATACTTGATGTATATTACTCTCTCCCTCCTTCTTCTCAGGATGCCTCCCAAACTTCTTTACTCAAACTTCTCCTCTCCTCTCCTAAAGCCTCTCTTATCTATAAGTACTTTTTAGCCCCCTCTCCTGATCGACTTAAATCCAAAGTGGAACTTTCCCGGGAGTCTGATCTGGGATGCGAATGGACTATCTGTTTCTGGGATAAACTTTGGTCTAGGTCATTAAAAATATCTCGCTCTGCATCTCTTACCCAGTCTATGTTCTTTCTTTATCATAGACTCTACCTTACCCCTGTCTCTATAGCCCGTTTTTCTCCGGGCGCTGATTCTAACTGTTGGACTTGTGGTTCCTCTGACACTAATTTCACGCATCTTCTTTTCCTTTGTCCCTCTGTTTGTCCTCCCCCGGCCTTTGGTGTTGACCAGTGCCAAACACCGTGGCACACAAAGAGTTTGATGCATAGAACTGTCCAGTTTGAGTAAGTGGCATTTTCACACAAGATATGCCAAGCCCACCGTTACCATTGGAACTGCTTTGGCTTAGCAAACCCATTGACAGGAAACATTATGAAGCTGTGCCAGTGCAATCCATTATTGCAGCTTGAAATACAGGCATAACTTAAGGGAAGCGTCAACCTCCTTGTTATGTTACCCTCTCACCTGAATCTTTCCCCTTGCCCGCTACACAGCCTAGCCCCCTATCCTTTTGTGCCCTTGAGATTAAGCACTCCCTTTCCCCTTTTTGGGGAAGGATCCAGTATGTAGGTCTTGGAGTCTCAGAGACCGCTCTGAGAGAGTCCACTGCATATAGGGAATCTCTCGCAACAGAGATGGGGAAATTATACCACTTCCCCTGGGATCACAGCTTACTGGACTTTGGATGCAGCTCTGACTCGTCTACCGGTTTGTGCCCCCGTCACCCCTCCCTCCTCTTTCCATGCTGTCTCTCGCCCTCCCCTCCTCTTCCCTCCTCCATTCTCTGTCTACCTCTCCTGCTCTTATCCCCTCCTCCCCTGAATCTCTCCCCTTGCCTGCTTTTACCCCTACATATATGTCCTTTTTGTTTGCCTTAACCCTACTTGCCACTATGTTGCCAGGCTCTAATAACTGTGTAACCTTTGTAACAATGTAACCTGCAATTATGGTCTGATACTCATGTAAAGCGCTCTGATACCTCCGGGTCTAGCCACGCTATATAAAACCTTTAAAATAAAAATAATAAATAAGACTCCACTTGTAGGGACACAGAACCGGAGAACCTGGTTTGCATGGTGCACATTGCCAGAGGTCTCGGTTGTGCATGTGGAGTATAACTGCCCGGAGAAAGGACTGTCACTCTATGCCTTCCTGAATAGTAGCTGGCTTGGGCCGGCAACCTACTGACATGTGGCCCTCTGAAGTGTGCTCCCAAGGACCAGAGGGCTGGCATCCAGTTCTTTTGGAGGTCTCAGAGATGTCAAAGATCTCCTACCAGGGCCCACGCTTCTACTGGTGCAGATTATTTTCTATTGACCTGTTTGGTATCAGTGGTACTGCATTCGGGTATTGGGTACGTATGTGTGTGAAAGTGCCCATATGGACTGAGCTAGTACCTCTTGCATTGTGCAGCAGTGCAAAGTGAGTGTGAGTGTGCGGAAGTGACCGTTTGTGGACCACCTGTGCTTCATGAGACTGGTCATGGTGTTGGTTTATACGTTGTTCTTGTGACAAAAGCTCTTTACCTCTCAACAGTGGGTTAACCCGTGTGGCCTCGTCCCACAGTGCTGCTAAATGTGTTGTGATTCTGTGTATGTAGATATTACTGATATGGTTGTAGCACAGAGTGAACCCTATAACTGTGTGAAATTGCATTATTAGGATTGTAAGGGTAGGCCAGGGACTGACAATGTGTCTAACCACATAGGGGTGCTGTGTGGAGGGTATACACCTGTTACAACGCATTCGTTACTCCGCACTACCATTACAACGCGACTTTTACAACGCATACCATTACAACGCATTGCGCTGGGGGCGCTCTAGGATAGGGAATAAGTATAATTTACTATCCAACACCTTCCCTAGGGTCCACGGGGACTGGAGTTAGAATAGTAAATTATACTTACCACTATCCAGCACCTCAAAGCGCTATGCGTTGTAATGGTATGCGTTGTAATGGTCGCGTTGTAACGGTAGGTAGTTGTAATAGTATGCGTTGTAACATGGTACATCCGTGTGGAGATTAGAATAGAACTTTTCACATGTGTACATATTATCCAGTTCTGTTCAACATGAACTGGGCCTAGTACTGCTAGTAGTATTGCCAAGTGTTATTTATGCCCCAGATTCATGATATGCATGTTGTATTGTTTCATGTGTGTGGAATATAAACAGCATTTCTAAAAGTGAAGTGTGACGTCACTCTTTTGTGTTGTGCGGAAAATATATTGTGTGCACGTGCTGTGCTCTTGCTTTGCACCTTGCATCTGAAGGACGCCTGACTGTTCAGTGCAAAGCTACCCATGGGTGAGAACGGGTTGTGCAGTGTGTATAATTGCCTGCTATTGACGGGAGCTGTGCCTTCTGCTTGGCTGCATCATCCCATCAGCCATCCAGACAGTGCCGGTTCCAACTCCTGCTTGCAGTATCAGTAAATCACTTCTACAGCCGGCCATACCTCCCTAAGGCAGGGGGCACTATACTACATGTGAAGGAATAACTGCATGAGCAGATATGCCCCCATACTGGTCCATACTATTACTGCCAGTACAAGTGATCAGGAAAGCCAATTTTTTTAAAAGCATGTGCTGGACAATGGTAAAAAACTAAGTTCCACAGCTACATGATGGCTTGACTGAAAATATTGATTTGATTTTTGGTATCAAACGTCTTGTATTAATAAACCAACACTGATGCCAGTGCCAGATTTATTAATACATGCACCTAGAGGGCATCGTTTAGGTGCCCCCTGAAAACCTACCAGTTACTGATGTGCTGACTGACTGGTTTTCACCATACTGTCACCAGAGACTGGTTCCTAACCCCCTAGGGTGAGGACCTTTGCTCTTGGGCCATAAACCAAGCCTGCTCGGCAGAGGGTACTATGGACCTCGCCCATTGAATGACCTGGGGATTAGCATTCCAGAGCCGTGGAGCTGCACAGAGGCTCACTGCCTTTGGTATGCAAATCTGGCTTCTCTCACAAGAGATAAAACTGACCCCCTTTTTACAGAGCCCTTGGGCATCTGGACAGGTAGTTAGCTAGGCATGACAGACATGTTCACAGTCAGGTGAGTACCACCACTAAACTGGGCTACCTGAAGTGAAGGGACCATCTTGGTGATGGCAAATTTAGGATCTCTGGGACAGGTTGCCCTAGGAAGTGGTCAATTAGGGAGCATAGTGACCATGGGGTAAGTAGCCCATTGACTCCTGCCGTACACTCCCCTATTACCCCTACATTCAATATTTAGGGGATCCCTAGGACCAGGAAAAGGAATTCCTGCCAACCTACAAAGAAGAAGGACACTTAAGAGGCACAGAACCACAGACTGTAGAAGAAGCAATTGACCCAGCGCCAGACCCACTGCCCTGTCTGCTATTCCTGTCGAAGTGAGCCAAAAGTTTTTTGTTCTGCAGCTGCTGTGCCTCCAAAGCCTTGGTGTCCTGCCTGTCTTCAACAAAGAATCAGGGACTCCTGTGGAGCAGCGGGGCTGCTTACCTGCATCCTGCAGGCATCCCAAAGTAGACTGTAAGACTCCTAACTGCAAAAACCTGATGCCGCAAAGCACCACTGCGCCCATTCCTCCTAGCTCAAGCTGAAGTGGGCCAACGAAACCAGTGTGATCCTCCCGTCCTCCAGAGACAAAGCCCACCTTGGAATTATCCACTGTGGCTTCTCAATGCCACCTGCAGCCTCTGTTTGCAGGCCCCCTCTACTTTGAGTGCTACAGGTAATGAAACCCAATGTCTAAGGACACCTCTGCATTCCTCGCACCTGGAGAAAAGACCAAAGGTGTCCCTACGTCCCCAAGCATAGTGAGGCCTGAGGTCCCTTGTTGGTTCAGCTCGAAGGGCGCCCAAGTCCAAGCCTGAAGCCTCTTTTCAGACGGACCAATCTCCATAGACTCGAATCGGGCACCTGACACTGTAAGGAACCTCTGCACCTGGCTGCCGCAGTGCTGCCTTAAGTGAACTGTTTGTGCTGCCTTGGACCGTGCCCATGTTCACCTTAAGGTCCAGAAGATTGGGCCCATAAGTTGCTGTTCAGTGCCCGAATGCAAATCATGTTTTTCCTCTGCAGGTTAACAATACCGCAAAGTGCTTTAATCATGATTTAAAGTATCAAAATCACACAACTCTGAAAAACACACCTGTGCACCCGGACGTCCTAGTGCCCCCCGAGGTACCCAGTTGGTGCTGCCTTGGACCTTGCCCCCTAGTCCTGTGGAAGGGTCCTGTAAGTCGTCGCTAAATGGCTGTGTGCAGTGTATGTTTCCTTCCGAGGTTAACCTTGCTGCAAAGTGCTTCAATTATGATTTAACCCCTTCGATGCTCATGACGAGCTCAGCTCGTCATGAGGCACAGTGGAGCTGTGCTGATGACGAGCTGAGCTCGTCATGAACTATGGGCTCTACAACAATTCAGCACCGGAGGAAAATATCCCTAGCAGCCAAGGTGTTAAAGTATCAAAAACCTGCTTTCTTCAAACCTACTATTTTAGAAAGTACTTATCTGATTTTAATGATTTTGGTGTCTAAAGTTATATAAAGATAAGCGTTAATTTTATACATTGGTGTGGATCTCCTTATTGAGTCGTGAGCATCCTTCATTGCCTTTGGGCGTGCAACAGATGTCTAACACTCTTCTCTGATAAGCCTAAAGCTGCCTAACCATACTACCCCTAGAAGAGTACATTGGGATTGCTAGAGCAAGTCCCTGTCCACTAGTAAGGGAATACCTGGACTCTTTGCACGCTTCTAAGCTCCTATTGTCACTAGGCAGACTATCTTTATTGGCTACCAACATAGTATTAGAACTCTCCATTCTGGCAGTCTTATGGGTTGCCTCTCTTCTCCTCCACCCTCTTCCCTTTTCAGTACTGGTTGGTCAAAACTTTGTGAAGGATTTGAGGGAGGGAGTCACCTTGACCCGAGGGAGCGAGATTCTCTTTGCCCTTTCCCTGCGGGCTCTTCCCCAGCTGTTTTTGGGCTTCCCAGATTTCCTCAACTTAGGGTAGTCTTTGCACCCACTACCTTATCAACACCCTTATCGCTAGGGGCCCCAATGACTGAGAGTGATTCTGACCCAGAGCTTACCCCAGAGAATGTAATGTTTTCGCAAAGTGTACCTGGAGACATTGTCTCTGAAATTACCGGCCTTCTCCTCTACATAGGTGTGAGCGTTTGTGCCCACTGAACTTCTCTCCCTGCTTCCCAGTTCTCTCCCAAACTCTGCAGTCTTCTGGGTGGCTGAATAGCTGTGGGAGCAACTTATGGAAGGTTCTCACTACCTTCCAGGCAGCTTGTGCTGACTCTGCCACCGTGAATGTATGCTTGAGCGAAGGCTGCCCTGTTCCATTGCAACTGCACTGCAGCCCTCTCCGAGCGGGGAATTGCCCTTGCCGCCTCGGGATGAATCCCAACCACTTGCACTCCTGCCTATCACCGCAGTGACAGCACAATGCAGCGCGTCCTCTCCTCGGTAAGTGTCAAGGGGGAGGGGCCGTCACCTGCCAGAAACACTCTCCTCATCTGGAGCCTGTGACGGCTTAGCTCATGGCCGCCATATTCCCGCCCTACGCACAATACCAAACACTGTGTAAAATAAGAAATAAAGAAAGTGTGGCTTTATTAAACTGAAATGAAATCTGCTGGTAATCTGAAAAGAAAAATCAATCAATACAAAGCAAACAAAGACCGATATTTATGAAATCAATACCACTCACTTGCCAGAGACAGCTGGACTCAACATTACCTATTCGGCACAGACACAGTAAGCACTAGAAAGGAAGAACAAAAGAATATTCCACACAAGACAACAGAATACACATTGTACACAAATTCAAGGACAATTTCACACACAGTAAAACAGAAGCTAAATTTTGTGCGATTATTACAGCATTTACAAAATCACATTCATGCAGGGAAATGATACTCATTTATAGTAAACAGTAAAAAAACGCTTTCTTACCAAACATATGCAACTACAGATCTACCAGTGCCAAAACAGCAAGCAGGAGTCACAGTAAAGAAAATCAAAAGCTTTGCACTAGAATAAAAAGAAGAATTAAAACATTACATTCACAAATTCGAATGATGACAAGAAATAAAACAGGCAACATTATAAAATCCTCTGTCTGCCCATCACCACCCAAATACCAGCCACACATGTCGCCAGCAAGAAGCCAGTCGGCATATACAGCCTGCAAAATCCCCAATTCAAACACACCATCAGCTAAACACCAGTACACAAACACCACCAACCGCACACCCCAAAAGCCAAGCACCAGTCCATGCACACAGTCAAGGAAGCACCATTCCACACACACCACCAGCCCACACCAGCCCATGCACACCACCAGCCAAGCGACAGTCCATGCACACCACCAGCCAGGCACCAGTCCATGCAATCTGCCAGGCAAGCACCAGTCCACACACCACCAACCTTAGCCAGCCCCTGCATATCACAAGCCAAGCGACAGTCCCAGCATACCACCAGCCAAGTGTCAGTGCAAGCACACCACCAGTCCATACACACCAACAGCCAAGCACCATTCTACACACACCCCTAGCCAATTTCTAACCCACACACACCAAGTATATGCAGAGTGTCAGCTGATCTCCAGTTCACACACAGAAACTTTCTGTGGTGTCTAGTGGCTTTTTGACCCCCTCTGGGTAGTTGGGCCTAAATATGTCACATCCAAAAAGAACAATTGATGGACAGAATGCAGAACAATGTCATATATTCACCCCAGTACAGAGATCTGGGCCTAAATTCATTGTTTTTTTGCTCATCATGCCATTCCAGTTTGGAACCAGCCATATGCAGATAAGTCTTGACCCTGCGCCCAATGGGAACAGTCCCGCCCGAACTGCCAGTCCAGGTCCTCCCAGGACTGGAAACAAGCATCCTAGGACCGGTTTCGGGCTTTCAGCGCTCATCAGCCAGGATACCTTGACTCCAGTGGCATGGAGAGCACATGACTCACGTCTGAGCATACCCATCCCACTCAGGGTGACAAATGCAAAAAGAACAATTGATAGACAGAATGCAGAACAATGTCATAAATTCACCCCAGTACAGAGACCTGGGCCTAAATACATTATTTTTTTGCTCACCATACCATTCTAATTTGGACCCAGGAATATGCAAATCAGTCTTGACCCTGAGCCCAATTGGAAAAGTCCTGCCCGAACTGCCAGGCCAGGTCCTTCTTGGACTGGAAACAAGCATCCTAGGACCGGTTTCGGGCTTTCAGCCCTCATCAGCCAGGTGTTACTCCACGTGATACCCTGGCTTCTAGTGGGTTTTGGAACCCCCAGGGGGCTGATCTTCTTATAAACCAGGTGTACCAACCCCCCAGGGAGATCCAATACATAGACCAAACATGCCCCCAGGGAGCGACTCTGGTCTGGTGGGTCACTCCACCAACAATGCCAAATAAAATCAGTGGTGGTCTAATTGGTGGATTCCTGCTCCACGATCGCGGCCCTACCTGGGATTGTACAGCAGGAATCCACTCTAAACATGCATAGGAGGAAAGGAAAAACACACCCCAGAGAAGGAGGTATCTTTCTTGTTGTCCGTTCTCAGGATGCACTTAAAACAATTTGGCTTCCAGCGTGTCCTCCGCTGCATCTGAAACCGAAGGTGTGCTGTGATGTCATCAGAGTGCCGATGGGGGGCATTGGGGTTGCAGCCAAAGCGCTTCTGCTGCCATCCCTGGTGGGGGAATTGAATTGGGCGACCCACAGGGGCAACCCAATTCAACTCTGAACCGGGAGACACAGCCTGGAGCAGTAGTAAGAGACTGTTCACCAGAGATCTGTTTAAGCTCAGGTCTGCTTCCCAATCTCATCAAATACTGTAAGTGCACTCTAGCCTGGATATGAACACAAAGATAATTCATTTGATTATGCTCCCTGTCCATCACACTCCTTTGACTAGTCATTTCTGCATGATACCATTATTGGCAACCTACTTTGGATGCAACACTTTTTCCTCTTCTACCACTAACAGATGTTACATCAATTTAAGTGTTAATCCATTTAGCTCTGCACTGAGATCCTATACCATTTTTGTTTTTTGTAAATATGCCTGCTGCTGTGTAAAAATATAGTCTGCCCTAGAGGGCCTGGATTGTTAAATAAAAAACAAATATATAGATAATATAAAAATAATAATAGATAATAATAAAAATAATAATAATAGATAAACTAACTATTCAGATTCAACAATCCAGCTTTCCCTCGATTTTGTAGACACGTTATCATCTTTTCAGAACTGGTGGAGATAAAGAGATATTTATCATTTTGATTACCCATTGCACACTGTCCTGCAGTTCTTGAAGAATGGCTTTGATTTGAGGCTATTGGTGTATTCAATAAAGGCCCAGCGACAGCCATTATGGCATTTTGGAGCCCATCAGGAGATTACAATGGGAGATGACCTGGTATTAAGGTCGCCAATTTATGTTTGCTGGGCCCAGAGTGGTCCTTATAGAACAAGTTGGCAAGTGGTTACAGCTTCCCAGATGCTGGAAATATATTGCTTGCATTCCCCAGGCTACATGGTGGAGACCAAAACACTGAAGTGAGAGAGGATGGAGAGAGTGTTACCCGCAGAAATTCTTTGAGGACCTTTTAGCAAAAGCTTGCTGATTAATCCTTCCTCAGCACTGCCATTTGGAGAAAGGTGATGGAGAAGTGATGAGCCCGCAGAATCTGTCAAAGACAGGGAAGTTTCTGTTCAGTGCCTGCCATTTTGAAACTCTCTGATTGGTACTCCAGGAAGGTTCATGACAACCAGTTACAGTAACTTCACACTTAATTGTTGTGGATACTCCTGCTTGGATCATCACCATCTATGGATAGAGCCATCACTTTACACAAAGATTGTGTCTCTAGTACAACCAGAAAAAGACATTTGAAGGGGAAGCACAGCAAACCGGTTCCAGAATCTTAGCCAGTGGATTCACCTGCCCCAGTTGGAAAATGCGTCTTAAAGTGGGACTCGTGCCACTGCACTTTGTTCCAGTTCCAAGTTCTTCTTAGCCAAGGAAGGCAGTGCTCTGCGGATTACTCAAGCCCAGCTGTGTTCCCAGCTGTTAGAACTAGGGGTCTCTAGTTGGCAGAGGTAGGTACCAATGTCCAAATAGGGACCCTTGCTTCTAGTCAGGACGAGGAGATAACCCTCTTAGATAACCCCTGCTCGCCCTCAAGGTAGCTTGGCCTGAGCAGTCTAGGCTAACCAGAGGCAATGCGTTAAGTATTTGTACCAACACTCACAGTAACACAGTGAAAACACCACAAACTGATTCCACAACAGTTTAGGAAAATAAAGATATTTATTCTAAACTACACAAGACCAAAAACGTCAAAAAATCCAACATACACAATGCAAGGTTACGGTTTCAAATGAGTTCTTCAGGTTGTAATCAAAGTTCTTTAAGTTGTGATCAAATGATCCACAGATGCGTGAAAAGTTCACAGTTGCGTCACGCTGCCTCACAGTACCTTTTAGATGCAACAAAGTTCCACAAGCAGGAAGCTGGTGCGGTGGAAACAAGCGATGCGCTACTCCTGAGACCCTGGGGAGGCGATGCGACAGCCCCGCTGCAGCAGCGGGCGTGCGGCGACGAATCCGGTCTGTAAGGGGAGGAAGGCAGCTTGCGTAGATTCCGGTGCGTAGGTTCCGTGGGAAGTCTGTTCTCGCAAAGGCACGATGCGAGGATCTCGTAGGGGCTGCGACGATCTCCGGGGCGACGATGCGCGATCCAGCGGTGATCCTCTCTCTCGCAGCTCCTCGGTGAGATGCTTCTGCAGCGATGTCTGCAGCGACGTGATGCGGTCCGCAAGCAAGCGGTGCGGCGATCTCACCCAGACGACAGGCTCTGCGACGACACTCACAGCGAAGTTCGATTCTCCCGCACCGGTCTGGTGCGTCCCGCAAACGAAGGGTGCGACGGCTCCGGCAGCGATGTCAGGCGCTGCGCCGATCTCGACCTTCGTAGCGGCGGGAAACTTCTCGCACTGTCGGGGATGCGCTCCGCAAGCGAGCGAAGCGACACTTTTCAGTTTCACAAGTTTCTCAGCTTAGTCTCAAGCTTCCCAGCTCAGGTTCAACTTCTAGAGGCCCCACAACTGGATCAAGCACTCTATGAAGGACAGAACTCTCTCAGCAGAGTTCAGGGAGACTGGGGGTGAAGTCCTTTTGTTCCTGGGACTTCTGAAACAGGGAGCCAGCTCTTCTCAGGCCCTTGGAGATTCCTTACAAGACAGGGGACACAGCTCACAGCAAAGTCCTTCCCCTCTCCTTGGCAGCAAAGCAACAGCAGGTCAGTCCAGCAGAGCAACAGCAGGACAGTCTTCCTTCTTCAACGACAGCTTTCTCCTTGGCAGAGGTTCCTTCTTGATTTCCAGGATGATCTAATTTTCTGTTGTCAGGGGTCCTGTACTTATACCCCTAAAGTCTTTGTTCTTTCAGTGCATGTGGGCCCTGAGCCCGGTCTGAACCAGTTCTGGGTGGATCCTGAGCACTTTGTTTTGCTGGCTGCATCTTTCCTTTCAGAGTGAGGGGCAGGGTCCTCAGCCGCCCAGCAGGAGGTGGAGCCAGCATTGTGGCAGGCAGGCACAGCCCTATTCAGCCCAGGTGCTAACTCCGCCCACCACTCAGGTAGCAATTGCTCCACTCGGCCTAGTGCTGACTCATCCAGCCTCTGGGGCATTCCCCAGCCCCTGTCACTCACAAACCAGACAGTCAATACACAACCAGTCTCAGGCACACAGAAGGGTCAGACAAGAGAACAGCAACTTTCTAAAAGTGCGGTTCTCAAACACAGGATCCAAAAACCACCTTTCCTAAAAGATGCGTTATTAAATCCTGAGTTCAGGGATACTAGATACTTATGTCCTATCTTGTTCCTATGGGAAGAAATGCCGTTAACCACTGTAGCCAGCATCCCCCATGTTAACCTATGGAGCAAGATAGCCTTTCAATAGTGAACAACGAAAATGGCTGTAATTCACTACCAGAGCATGTCACCTGCACTAGTACATGCTCTACCTTTCACATACACTGCACCCTGCCCAGGGGGGTACCTTGGGCCTTCCATAGGGGTGACTGATGTGCACGAAAAGGGAAGGGTTAGGCCTGGTCAGCGGGGACGCGGACCAGGAGGACATGGCAGTTCTAAACTGCCCGTAGGCGCTGCAGTGGCAGGCCCGAGACACCATTTTAGAGCTACTCCTGTGGGTGGCACAATCAGTGCTGCAGGCCCACGAGCAGCATTTGTCATCACCGGCCCTGGCACTCCCAGTGCACTTTACGAGGGACTTCATGGTGATACAAATATGCCAAACATGTATATCCAATCAGAATAACAATTTACATAGGGAGCACTTACACTCTGGCACTGATCAGCAGCGGCAGAGTGTCCAAAGCATCTAAACCAGCAAAAACGAATCCAGCACAGCATCAAAAATACAGGAGGCAGAGGCAAAAAGATAGGGGTAATCACGCCAAAGATGTCAGGTCTAACACCAGCATGTAGAGCACCCAGAAGATGCTGACTGTCAAAGTGAGGGCGTCTTTTGACTGAACTGATTTGTGTCCGGCTCACCGATCACTCAAAGCATAATTTATGTAGCAAACTGAACAAGGAAACTTTGAACCAAACAGTAGCATCTTGTCCAGCACCCATGCAGAATGAGGACGGTTTTTGCCACTGCTAATGCGTGGCGCATTCTCTTGGGGAGCCCTTGTTGCTGCCACAGGGGAAGACATTCATCCAACCGGAAGCTTGCAACTGCACAAAACGAGCATCTTTTGATCTAGTCTGCCACCCTGATTCACTCAGCGACCTGTCAGAAGCTAGGCCACTGCTGCCATTAAGTGGCACCGAAGTATATGCCAACGAAGCGACCAGACAAGTGTGCCATTCACTTCCACCCAAGCTGCGCATCTGCAGAGCTCGTCTTCAAAAGACTGAACGTTTGTGGCTCTAATTCACAAATATTTAAGCCTTAGGAAGGTACCTTCATCAGTGAGGACTCTTTGGGCTAAGTAACTGTTCTAATTTCTCTGTTGTTTGCCTGCCAGTGTAACGAGGGCTTAGTATACTTGCACCGGTGTCTAATCTTGCCTGAGACCGAATCAAGGGGAAGACATCATAGACATTTGGTGGACACGGCTGAGCTGTGAGAAGGGTACCCTAGGTGTTGTAGTGCTGAACTAAAAGCCCGTGAGTGAGATTGTTAGCCTTGTAGTTGTAACCCCATCTAATGGTGGAGTATTCCCTTTTGCTGTGATATTAAATGACTTTAAAAAAAAAACTAAAATACAGGCGCTGGGCTCGATAATTAAGTGGTCTTTTACTTGACTGTGAGCGTTCCCCGTTTCTGAACCCCACACTATCTCCATGTGAAGCCTTTGAGGGCTCGTACTCGCTACCCGGAGGGCCAAGTGTGGAAAGCGTGTACTTTGCAGCGCCATAGTAGGATGGACCCCACTGCACCAGAGGAAAACTACCACAACTACCTCAGCGATGGCCCAGTAGCCCCTGCCTAGACCATGGTGCCTTGAACAAGATCTGACAGCTAGTGATGCTAATTATGGACCGACCCTAGTCAAGGGTCTCCACTTAACCCTTCCCTTTCCTTGTTAAGGCACACTACCCACAACCTCAGACCTCCCAACTTTATTAGTCATGCACGAGTCACTCATCCAATCAAGCTTCACCCCATTATAAGATCGCCATGAAAAGAACCAGAATGCAAAGCACAAACCCGGACTGGATTAGCTACTCGTGCATGGGCCTGGGAAACTTAAGGAGCCCTGCACCAGGGTCAAGTGTTTTACCAGCAGCCAGTTCATACCATAGTGCTCATAAAATGATTGTGTTCTGTGAAGACACCTAATGTTTGCAATGAGACGTGGTGGTGGTATTTCCGACTGTGAAAGCAGGAGACATGACTTTAATACTCTGCATTCCGTCTTGACCCAATTATAGCTGCAAGAAGCCCCACGTAATGTGTGACATCTTCAGGGAAGAATAGCTTCTTACCCAAAAGTACTGTGAATGTTATGCTTCTATTTTGAGACGATGATTACAATGTAAAAGGCTAAACTACAAATCCCAAAATGCACCGCGCAGCTATCTATAAGTCTGGATTAGTTGCAATTGTCACGCAGGTACGGGCCTCTTGGCGTCTCTTGTGCCGTTCTTTGGTACCCACTTAATCTTCCTATGCGTCAGTGCCTTAATGTGGCAATCGAGCACTTAGAAACAAAGAACAAGGGGGGACAGTGGACATTGACTGAAGCGTGGACGTGGACGCGCGGCCCTCTCAGGCGGACGAGGTCGCCGGCTCCGCCTCCCCTTCCTAATGCGCAGATTGCCGCGGGCTCGCGCTGAGTGCTGCCGCCGCGGCCTATAATTTGCCTCTCTAATAAAAATAATTACCTCTCGCCTGCCCGCGCTGTTGCCGCGCTCCTTGCAACAGCCACTTTTACACAGTCTGCTGCTTTTCCGCTTAAACAGCCTGATATGAAACGGGCTTCTAGCTGCAGACGGCTGATAAAGTTTTGTCAGACCCAAGAACCACAGAAAACCATTAAGGAATTCTGTTGTCGCTCGGCAGATCGAGGACATCGTTCGCATTTTTTTGAAGTATGACTATTTCACATGCGCGTGTCCCCAATAATTAACTGAGTGCGCACGCTAAACATTTCCTTTCATTGACAGTTTCTGCGAAAGGCCATGCAATTCAAAAACGGATCCATATACAACATTATATACAAAAAAATGTACTCCTGTAAAAAAATAGTCGTATCGTCCAAATGTCAGAAAGGCATAATAATGGTTATGATTATTTTCATTGACTCATTTGGAAAACTCAGATTGGTGAGTGGAAAGTTTGCAGCTTTGAGCGACGGTTGGCCCCGACCCTGCTTAGCACGACAGCAGGGGTTCAACAATGTGCAGAAGAGGTAACCGCGCTTGTTGATAATACGTGGGGAAAAAGCTAGATCCCCTACCGGCCACTTACCTACTTTTACGATGGTCATATATGTGCATATATTTTATATACAACTAGCTTACCCGTCGCGCGGTGCTGCGATCCCAGAAGAAAGGAAATTTAAGGAAACTTGTTATGATAACATTTAATTTACATTGTGTCATTCTTATTGAAACTTATTCATTTTAATATGGAAAACATTTTAAAGTGTTGTTTAAATTCTGTTTATTTATTTGCGTGCTTGTGGATACACAGTATTTTTTGTTTTTCCGTCTGGTGCGTGCACAAATAAATCAGAAGGTTTTCCGACGCGTGAGCTGGCCACATTGAGTTGTCCACATGAGAAGCACGGATTCTCCAAATGTAGTCCACACACTTGCAGCTATTGTCCTTGTGCTTTGTTGATGGTCATTGCAAAAGCGAGTCGCACCGGAAACTGTAAACGTTCAGTATTGGAAAGATTATGAGGGCCCTGGGGGGGCCGGGGGCCGATATTTAACAAAATTTTTTGGGCCAGAAACCTTCGCAGGAGTGTACTCAACAACTTTTAACACTTTTTTTTTTGGTAGAAACCTTCGCAGGAGTGTACTCAACAACTTCCCAAAGTTTCATGCCGATCGGATGAATGGTGTAGTAATGCATAAAGGACAACCAGACATACTTTCGTTTTTATATATATAGATGAGCAAGCGTGTGTAAAGGTCCAATTTCTGTAGGAATTGTAAGTGACCTGTCAAAAACAGCTTCAATTGGCTTCAATTCCAGCATTGCATTTTTTTGACATTGCAGTATATTGTGGAAAAGGTAAGGGATAGTCTAATGGATAAAAAACCATCAGACACCTTGGACACTATCAGCCTGTTTCTAGGGGCCCAACTAGATCCGAACTCTGAAGTAAAAGAGCATCCCACCTTGAAGCAGTTCATAATAGACGAGTGAGCTACATCTGAGCAGAAGCCACCTGGCTTAAAGAACTGGCAGAACAAAGGCAGTTGCCTTGAAATAACTTCACAACGAATGGTGTTCTAGTTTACAAAGAAGATGAGTATTCCTTCAAACTGCAGAACGCATAAAATGTGAATCTGATGGGTTGTGTCCTGTAAAAGAGGCCACGCCAACAGAACCAGAAATAATTCCTCTTAATAGCAAATATTGTAATAATAAAAATACACTTTCAATTCTGTTCTGAAGTCCTCGGCATTTAAAGTGTCAAATCCACTAAAATATCAATGTTGTTATTAAATACTGCAGGAGCATTATAAAATGCAACCTTTTTTTTCACAAATTTCTCCAAAATTCCTTTGAGAAGAATGAGCATATTGTCTATAATGGTTGTTCCTAAATGTCTATACTAATTACAGCAATTAGGCAGGCCTGTGTAGCGAAGGGGACACACTTTAACGAGGCACAAGAGATACATCAGGCAGACAACATAGTTACCAGTTTGTCATTGTGACACTGGAACTAGAACAAGCATTGCACAAATTTGTGCTTTCATTGTGTAATCATTTTGCCCTGGAAATCTATTATACACAATGTCAGAGTTATGCAGCTTTTTACCGACCAATACTTAGTTTCACAGCACAATAGGGTTTCTCAAGCATTTTGCTGCCAAACTGCACTCATTTAAAGAGGCAGGATACAGGGATGCCATACCTACACAAGGGAGTGCTGGTATATTTGCTCTACATAAGCCTCATCTTGGAGGAAAAATTCACAAGCCACATGCTTAAGCAAATTCAACATATTTACGATGCACTCCGAGAAACTGATCATAGAGGCATTTCGTTTACCCACAAGTAGTATGACTCTGGTTAGACCTAAATTATATTTTTTGCTTCGCATAGCTGAACTCTCTCCCAGTCTACACAGGTCAGGTGCCAGACACCTGAGCTATCCCTCAAGCCAGTGCTTAATTTGTAATAAAAAAATAAATGTCATGTGTAGGAAGCTGGCTTAGTATATGATGCATGAAAATATACATTTTAATGAAGGGTCCAAAGGGGAATGAAATTAACGACCCTCTAGTATCCTGTCCCCCTATCCAAATATACTAATAACAAAAAGAGGATACTAGTGGTCTAAAAGTATGAGACTAAGGAAGCAGACACAGTGGCAAGAAAGGATGTCTTGTATAGGTATCTCCATGAAGTACAGAAAGTAGGAGAAAAGTAGGAGAAAAAGAAACCCACCAGCCCACCCGGTGGCTGAGCATCATCATCTGGGATTTTATAGATAAACTGGTATCTATTCTAGGTATCTCACTAGTTGTTATCATGAGATATCCTAGTTCAGATCCACCAGTGATGTGAGACAGCCAAACATGAAGATGCAGTGGTGCTGAGAGACAATTTGCAGTGTTGAAGGTGTGAAAACGCAAAAAACGTGAAACTAAAATTGACTATTATGATGCCAAAAGACCAATTTATTGAGAGGTCATCATAATGTCAAGGTTAAAAATAGTGTTAGATAGTGTAAATAGATGGTAACTATCTAGTGATGATTAAGTAGGTCAACATGTTTCAGCCATTCAAGGACGGTAGGTAGACAAGTGGCTTTCTTCAGGACCAATTATTTAACACTACTGCAAAGAACAAGTGTAGAGAAAGTATAAATAATCAGAGCAACATCCTACCATTTGTAAGATTTCAGATTCAGGAAATGATTTCTCTGTAACATGATTCTTTTCCCAGAAAATTCTTGGGATCAGGACTCACCTCTCCTGGCGCTCGCTCAGGCAATGAGGCCCGCTCTGTCCGTCTATGATGACCTCTCAATAAATTGGTCTTTTGGCATCATAATAGTCAATTTTAATTTCACGTTTTTTGCGTTTTCACACACCTTCAACACTGCAAATTGTCTCTCAGCACCACTGCATCTTCATGTTTGGCTGTCTCACATCACTGGTGGATCTGAACCAGGATATCTCACGATAACAACTAGTGAGATACCTAGAATAGATACCAGTTTATCTATAAATCCCAGATGATGATGCTCCGCCACCGGGTGGGCTGATGGGTTTTTTTTTCTCCTACTTTTCTCCTACTTTCTGTACTTCATGGAGATACCTATACAAGACATCCTTTCTTGCCACTGTGTCTGCTTCCTTAGCCTCCTACTTTTAGACCACTAGTATCCTCTTTTTGTTATTAGTATATGATGCACCTTGCACTAATCCAGACAAACCTCAGGGTGATTTTAGTGGTCTTAGACAATTTTAGAAAGCTCTCTAAGTGGTAGCTGTGGAGAGCAGCAGTGAGGCACATTTTGAAGGAGTGTAAAGCTGCTTGTTTTACCAGTTTAATCTGTAGTGTAAGTTAGGTGAAAAGAAACCACACATTGTTTAGCAATAATAGTCTATTTTATACACACACACAATCACTAACACACTGGTATATCTTCTACCCGAAGATATCAACACAATACACAGGAATACTTCAAAAGCAATGAGGTAAGTAGCACAAACTACAGTGGTCTCCAGGGGGAGACCAAACCATATATTAAGAAAATGGAATGCGAACTGCAAAGAAGAACGGGACTTGGACCAAAATACTTAGAGGAACCGGGGACACAAGGAAGCACCCAAGGTAAGTACCCAGGAACCCCAATGGAGGCTGTGTGTAGAGTGGAAACACAGCCCCATACCCAATGGAGGTCAATGGAGAATTTGTGGTTGCAGTTTTAAAGAAGAAGGGCTCTTTCTGGAGGACCCCGAAGAAACCCTTTGGAAGCCAACTGGATGGAGAGCCACCGACCCGTGGATCCCCCAGGAACTAGGTTACCTGCACCAGGGAAGCTGGTTGCATAGGGGTGAAGTGACATCGGAATTTGCTGTAGACAGCAATCGGAGACTTTGAAGATGTCTCTGGAGAAGATTGCAAAGGAGAACAGTGGAATCCAAGAGTGGATTCATGAAGTGAAGAACCTGCAAGCAGAGGGGACATAGTTTATGTGACACAGAAGTGACCTGGAGGCAAGGAGACACAATACCCACAAATGTCGAGAGGTTCAGAAAAGTCAATGGTGACCTTGTCGCTGCAGCTGTGAGGACCAGGCAATGCTGAGGAAGACCAGGAGCTGTGCACAAGCTGTCCCATGTCGGATGTTAGTGACCAGGTGGTCTGTGTCCGACGGGAGCGCCAACAAGCCAAGTAGCTGCAACTGGCATGGAAGATGAAAAAGGAGCATTGTTGGGACCAGCAAGGGTCAAGGGACTCACGAACAACAGGAGAATCAGAACAGGCCCTGAATAAATGGCGGAGACCACTGAAGCAAGAAAAGACCCCAGGAGGACCCACAGTGGAAGGCACAGGAGTCGCAAGAAAACCTTGAGCAGCTCACCAAAGATGAAGGCGCACAGTGCAGAGGGTGCAGAGAGGATGCTGATCTTGGAGAGAAGAGATGCTGGAGGCTGGAATTCTTGTAACTTGAAGATATCTGGAGTGCAGAGCCAACATTCCTTGGCAACAGCAAGTAAACGCGGTGCACAGGGATTTGGTCCCAGTGGTTCTGACAAGGGATACTGGCCTCAAAATTGCAGAGAAGGTAGATCAGGCCTCACAGGAGTTGCTGAATCATCACAAGTGTTGCTGAGCCTTGGAAAGTCCATAGGATGACAAGAGCAGCAGACAGTTCAGCTTTGTTCCAGTTCCTGCAGATGCTGGGGAGTGACTCCTTCACACCAATGGAGATTTCTTCATGTGTCCGTGACACCCACATGTCTGTTGAAGAACCTGGATGAAGCACAAACACAGACAACAAAGAAGACTTGAAGACCAGAAAGACCAAGGGGCATATTTACAAGCCCCTTGCGCCTCTTTTACGCCGCCGTTGCGTCACTTTTGTGATGCAGCAGCGGAGCAAAAGATGCGCCATGCTGCGGGGTATTTTACTCCCAGATACATCACGTTGTAAAGACCTGCTCCAGAAGGAGGTGTTCCTGCGCAGGGGGGGGCGTTCCGGCTCAGGAACGCCTCCTAAAGTGGCTGAGTGAAATCTACAAGATTTCACTCAGTCACTTTTAGGCCCATGCTGCGTCAAAACCCTGCGCCTGCTTGAAGCAGGAGTAAGGGTTGACGCAGCATTGTGGAGATAGGGCCCCCAGAGGATTGCTGGAGAGCTGCAACTCCAGCAATGCGCCACTTTTACGGCACAGATGTGTGACGCATCTGGGCCGTTTTTGCCCCATGGTGCGCCGCATTGTAAATGCGGCGCATCCAGGGTGGCGTAGTTGAGGCGCACAAAAACTGGAGCATCCCTGCTGCTATGCAGGGATGCGCCAGTTATTGTAAATCTGCCCCCAGGAGTCTTCCTTGGTGTAGTCTTGGTTCCAGTCAAAGTCCAATGAAGTCTATGTCCAGACGATTGAAGAGGGACATAGCTTCAGGGTTGAGTCTTGTCCCACAACGAATCTGAGGACCCACGCACAGTGGAGCCCTTAAGTACCCTAAGGAAAGGGTTGGAACGACTCAGGAGTCCCTCCCACAGGCGGGGCTTGACAGAAAGGAGGATACTCCCATACCCTTTGTTCAGTTGTGTACCAAAATGGGAGCCATGGGTTCCTGAACTGCTTCAAACTGGAGAATGCAAGGAGAGCATCAAATGTGCCTTCAAAGGAGTCTGGTGGCGCTGGCAAGCACCCCACCCGATCCCAATTCACTAAGTCCTGTCTGGGACGGGGGTCACACCTCCCTGTGACAGGAACCATTCCCCTTCTCAAGCTTGGCTAAATAGCAGGAGGGTAGAATCGTGTCTGTGGTTGACAGCAGCACTAGGTTGCTTGCAGACCCTGAAAGGGTCTGCTAGCAACCTAATGCTGCTCCCTGTACCATGAGTACAGGAGGGTTCTTTAGGGAGCCCTCCAGTACATGTGATCATACTTCCAACACTGGATTCAGTGGTGGCGTATGATTCCAACACAGTTGATACCAAACATGACCAGGTTCAGTGCAGCCACTACATAGTTAGAGATCTTGTAATGACTGATGTCCTATAGTTAGAGATCTTGTAATGACTGATGTCCACTATGTGTCTAATAATGGCTGACCGCACTTACAAAACCTGGAAAATCGACTCCAGGGTTTGTAGGGTGTCCTGTTCATGCAGGGGCACCCTCACACTTGTAACCAAGTACCCTGCCATCAGGACTGAAGAAACTGCCATAGGGGTGACTTATAGGTTTTAAGTGCAGTGACCTCAGATATAAGGAAACGCATATCTGTTGTGAGAGGTGTAAGCACCAACTCACGCAGGCTGCACGGACAGGCTTGTAGTCACAGTTTGAGTGGACTTCCATGGGACACACAATACATACTGCGGTCCATGGGAGAACCCTGGTATACCTATGCCCTGGATACCTTTACCATATACTAGAGACTTACAGGGGTGCACCAGGAGTCAATTGTGAAGGTACCAAAGTACTTACCATGACAATTTAGGGGAGCAAGCACAGTTGCTATGGTCCTGATAATCAGGACCCCAGCAGACTAAATCAAAAACACACTGACACCAGGCAAAAAGTGGGAGTAATCATGCTACATGGATCCTACATCCCTACATAATGCATCAAGTTTAATTAAGAAGCCTGAGGCCTGAGTTATTCAAGGTCAGGATACCAAGGCTGCAAGATCTGGATTCCCCCTAATTCCTCTTGAATCCACTATCAGTCACTTCCTAACTCTTTATCTCACTCTTGCAGGGTTTTTGTCACCTGTGGTTTCTACTTTTATATTTGTTTATCCTACCTTCTATTAGTCCTTCTTTTCCCACTTTTGTGTTTTTTTCTCTCTTGCTCTGGATCAAAGTTTGTTGAGGAAAAATAGGTGCTGGTCCCCAAAAAGGAGTGTCAGTGGGCCCCACCTGCCACCACCGGCTCAAATTAAACACTACAGGTAACACTTGTCTGGCTCCAAAAGGACAGAGTCATAATGTATTATTTCTGTTCAATTTCTTCATCTAAATTTGATGAATTTCGTGCATAAAGGCACCTGTGTTTAGTGCATAAAGGCACCCATTAATTATATTGAAAAGCTATATGTGACGAAATGAGGTTTATTACATGGTATTGTTGTGCGACCTCACCATGTAATAAACTCACAAACCTGTCTTGGGTCCATTCAGGCTCATTTGTAAAACATTAGCCCAACTCTGGATAGCAATGGCTTCAAGTAGTCAGGCTTAAACGAAGGAACAAGTGTGAAGAATTTAGGAGTACCAAAACAAGGGAACAAGAAAGAAATGCTACGCAAAAAAATCTGACACCAACATATAAAATTGATCTTATTTTTTATTAATTTTTAGACACCAAAATGGACAGATTCCACCAGAGAGTTCTGGAGACACAAATTATCAAGCAAATAGTAAATCACTGCTTTTCACTTCAATCGCAAACAGCATTGGAAACTACTGCAGTTAGTGGTTACTTTGAAAACTTTAGAAAACTTTAGTAAAGTTGTGTTCAGTTACTTCGGCCCGCTTTGGTCAACCAACTCCGGCAAGGAGCAAGGGCCAGGGGAGCATAGCAGGACAGTTACTTTGCGGTCAAAGCAATCTCCAGTCCAGTTTCACTCTCCGTGGGCAAACAACCATAGATATCAGTGGAGTGATCCTGATGAAAGGGACACAGGATGCTCTGGATGCTGATCCGGTTGACTGGGGTCTTTCTGGGGCCAGACTTCAGTCCATGTACATGTTGGGGTGACTTTGGCTACGGAGGTGATGTCCCTCGAAGTCCAGGCAGAGTCTAGCCAAAACCCAGTTGCCACTGGTCTTCTGGTCACAGCAAAAGCAGCAGTTGTCTTTAACTGAGGCTAGTGTCCGTCTTGGGGGACCAAAATGTACTCCATTGACTCTCCTGTGTACAACAGACTGGAGAGCAACTTTTGAATGTCCAGTCTTTGAAGCAGCCTCTCTTTGCTGGGTCCATGGAACAGAAAGACAGTTTTTCTTTCAGTCCTCTCTCCAGTGCAGAAGTGATTTGAGGTCTGGGTGCCATGGGTGCCACTTTTCTACATAAACTTGCTCTTGAGGATGCAGTGACAACTAGCCTTTGGGCTGCCAGGTCCCCTCCCGTCTGATGATGACTTTCTGCAATGTGTGGCATCTAGCTATCCCAGAGTCCAATATTTTATCTGCTCTAAAAATGGCAGAAGTTTTCTCTCGATGTGTGGAATTTTGTAGCCCACCCTTGTGGTGTGGTTACCTAAGGGCTGTACGCCCACTGGAAAACTGGCTTGGCAACATTGTCCCCCTCTCTATCTCCAATGCCTACCTGTCTACCAGAACAGAAGAGTAGCCCCTCTCATGTGGGTCCTCCATTTGCCCATCAAAGTCGGCTTCCCCTTTGTAGCTAGCATTTTGGGCTTCTACCCTGTTTGACTTTCTACCAGGGAGAGGTAACACCTCTTCCAACACCAGGCTCTATATTTTCCTTTCCGGAAGTCATTCACATGCCTCCTCAGAAGGGCAGTAGGGTGTCTCGTGGCCATTAACCGTAAATGGCCACTAGAAAACGTGGCCAACAGAGTGCCAACTTTCTAAAGTTGCCTTTTACTTAAAAGTCACATTAAGTTCAACTTGGGCATTGAGTCAGATGTAATGCAATGATTATTTTGATATCTTGAAATACCACTTTAGTAGTCCCTTTCAGATGTTAGCATAGCTGAGTGGTCAGCGTGTAACTCTGTACTTGCCAATGGGGATACCAGCTTTACATAGCAAAAACAACAATTTGTGTTTTTTACAATTAGGATATATAGAAACACATGTCCTAATTTTTAATATGCAGAACTCTGCCTTAGGGCTCAACAGCCCCACCATAAGGGTGACTTATCTATATTAAAAAGGGAGGTCTGGACTGTGTCATAAATGGCAAAGTAGAATTAGCACTTTAAAATTGCTCTGCCAGTCCGCAGTGGCAGGTTGGGAGACGTTTTACTTTGTCTTACTCATGGTGGCTCAATAGGTGCTGCAGTCCATGAGGGACACTTTGACTTACAGGCCCTGGGTACCCATGTAGCATAGACTAGGGGCTTATAAGTAAGTTAATTCATGCCAATTGGGTATCAGCAGTGGTGGCTGGCATGTATTTAGAGTGGTGAGGCAGGCAAAATACAGGTGGTATTAACATAATTTAAAACACTTTTACTTACCTTTCTGACTTGCCGCAAGACATCCTCCACACTTGGATGCCTTCTACCTTTGAAGGCCTGGACTGAGAAAACTGCAATACCCAATCCTGGCACTGTTCTCATGCTGGCACACTTTAGGCTACCTTGCACCATTCAATCATCCTTGCACCACTGTTCAAGGGAGTATGTGTAGTGTCAAGCATAGGTTTTATACTGGTAGGGGACCCTTCCTGGACAAAAACTATGCTTCAATACTTTCCACACTTTGTATGTGTTCAGTACAGTGCAGTACACATGCATATTGGAAAAATACAACAACTTTTTAAAGTTACTCCACTACTACGCCTGCCTCAAGGAGGCATACATTTTTGGTGCAAATCTCTGTCTACCAGTGTTAGTAGACGGAGATTTGCGTCAAAACTCTTCGGTGTTTGAGAAGCTGGCCTGGTATATGATGTCCACTAATGTAAGTGGACACCTTGCACCAGTCCAGACAACCCTTATGGTGATTTAGGAGGTTTTAGACAACCTTAGAAGCTCTCTAAGTGGTAGCTGTGGAGAGCAGCCTTCAGCCTTAGGCTAGAAGGAGTGTAAAGCAGCTTGTTTTACCAGAATGCAATCTTATAGTATAGATTCAATGAAAAAGAACCACACAAGGTATTTATAAAAATATGTATTTATCATATAATACTCTCTAACATGTTTAGATATCTCCTACCCAGAGATAAACACAATACATACAATACTTTGCAAAGAAACACAGTAAATAGCACAGAATTCACAGTAGGCCCTGGGGGGGAACAAACCATATACTAAGAAAGTGGCATAAGAACCACGACTCGGGTCAGGACAAAGTCGAGAAGACATAGAAGTCATAACATTGATGTAGAAGTAAGTATGTGTTTGCTTCACCAGATACCGTTTAGGCTTCTCGCCGTTCATAATCTGTTTTCACTAAATACTTCATTCTTTATATCGCATGCCATATCACTTTTTGCTTACTTTATTGATGCACTGTGCGGCTTTGTTTACCAGCATTTTTAAAAGATGGATCACATCATCTTTTCTTTAATTCATGCCATACACGCTTGGACTGGCTGGTGGTAACCTCACGGTTTAAGCCGCATTTGTTTTTCACAACCTTTTGACACTCACAGGAGTTTGTTTGATCTCATCACTGTTCATCACCCTCGGTTTTTTAGTTTGCTCACGTTGCACATTGCACTGTCGTATCTTTCATATCAGCATGACAGCTTTTTATATTTTGCACTAGTATATTTTCACAAGTTTTTTTTTTAACAAGTTGCACAATCTGATGACTATTCATCTCTACTCACATGTGGCTCTACTCATGTTAATATCGTTCATTTATCCTTCAGACACTCTTTCCTGATGAAGGGCACTATGATGCCCGAAATGCATTGAGAGACACGCTGATATTAATTAATTTTTTTGTACATTGATGGATTTATCTTGACATTCACAAGATGAATATGAAACGTACAATATAGAAACTGAAATAAACAAGTCCTTGGATATATCTACAAACTTTATTGATATGTTTCATTATACAAAGACAACAACATTTAGATCCACACCAGTGTGGTCGTGGGTTCCTGCTGAGCTCAGAAGGAGGCCCCCAGATGGGGTGACGCTTCCATTGACCCAAGGAACCACCCAAGGTGAGTAGATAGGGACCCCAGGGAGAGTTTGTGCAATTTGGGAACACGACTGCGGGCTCCGTACAATTCTATGTGAAAGCTGCGGTTTGATTTTTAAAGATTAAGGACCCTGAAGAAACCCCATGGTAGACAGAAGGTTGGGGAGACACCCCTCCCGTGGAATCCCTAGTACTCATGTTACCTACGCCAGTGAAGACGGATGCATAGGTGTAAAGTGGTGTTAGAAACCGCTGTCGAACAAACTGGAGGACTTCAGGAAAGTGCCGCAGCTGGAAGAGGAGAAAGTGTCCAGTGGAACCTGAAGGTGTATTCTAGTTGAGAGGTACCTACAAGCAGAGGTGACAGAGTCTATGTAACTCAGGAGTGACCAGGAGACTTGGAAGGCAAATGCCCTCTGATGTTGGGTGTTGCAGGACAGATGACAATGACCTTGACTCTTCAGCTGTGAGGACCAGGCAATTCTGAGGATTACCAGGAGCCGTGCACGAGCTGTACTACGTTGGATGTCTATTGCTGAGGGGTCATTGTCCGGCAGAAACACCAACAAGCCTTGGCACTGCAACCCACGCAGAAGTCGAAGAAGGTGCAATGTTGGAACCAGCAAGGTCCAGGGGACCCACCAAAAGCAGGGGAGTCAGGGCAGACCCCAGAAATCAAGAGAGCCCAAAAGAAGCAAAGGTGACCCTCAAATGGCCCCACAGCCCAAAGGCACTGGAGTAGCGAGAGGACCTCAAGCAGCTCACCAAAAGATGCAGGCCACAATGCACAACGATGCTGTGGGGCTCAAGTTTCTGATCACTGGAGGTGCTCGAGGACGGGCTACTTGGAGCCCGAAGATCTTCTTGGAAGGAAATCAACAAGCCTTTGCAACTGCAAGTTCATGCGGTGCACCGGGGTTCAGTTTTTGCAACCCCCATGAGGGATACTGGCCTCAAACTTGGTGAGAGGGCAGGGTAGGCCCCTGGAGCTGTGGAAAACTACCACCTGTGTTGCAGAAGCTTACAGAGTCTGGAGGAGGTCAGGATCAGCAGACTGGTTGACTTAGTTGCAGTGCCTGCAAATGCAGGGGAGTGATTCCTTCACTCCGAGGGAGATTCCTTCAGGTGTCTTTGATGCCCACAGGCCTAGGAAGGTTCCTGTATGGTACACAGGAACAGACGATGCAGCAGAGTGGAAGGGAGACGAAGTCGAGCCCAAACAAAGTCCAGCGAAGTCCAGAGTGCCCAGACAGTCGAAGAAGATGTGGTGTCTGATCTGAATCTTGTCCCACGACGAATCTAGGGACCCCACCCACAGGTTAGCCTTTAAGTACCCTAAGGAAAGGATTGGGACAATTCAGGTCTGGACTTTGCATAGGGACACCAACTGTGCCCCTCTTGCAGACCCATCCTGCCCCAATACACTAAATCCTGTCTGAGAGGTGGTCACACCTCCCTGTGACAGGATGCCTATTGTTCTGCCTTCTCATGATCAAGCTTGGCTCAGCAGCAGGAGGGTAGAATCGTATCTCTGGTCGGCAGCAACCATTTTGTGCAGTTTGGGTCAAGAAACCTGGTACCGGGAGCACTGAGAGCCTAACGCAGGGCTATTCCAGTACTTGGAATCATACCTCTCATACCGTCTACGGTGTAGGGCTATGATTCCAACATGTTTGATACCAATCATGATAGGATTCGTTGCAGCTGTTTTCGAGATGGTCATCGCTTAATTATGCGGTGCCCCTGTATATATGGCTGCTTCACTTACAACCTGGGAGAATGGACTCTGTAGGCTGTAGGGGTGTCCTGCTCATGCAGTGGCACCCTCACACTTACAACCAAGCACCCTGCCTTCTGGATGGAAAAGGCCTGCTATAGGGATGACTTATAGGTTTTAAGTGCAGTGACCCTAGATATAGGAAACCTATATTTTTTAGTAAGTGGTGCTAGCACGAACTTACAAAGGCTGCAATGGCAGGCCTGTAGTTCCATTTTGAATGGTCTTCCATGGGTGGCATAATGCATGCTTCAGCCCATGGGGGACATCTGCAGTACCTATGCCCTGGCTACCTTAGTACCATATACTAGGGACTGGAAAGGGTACCCCCGTTTCTAATCTGGGATGTACCTAAGTACTGAACATACCTATTTTAGGGAGAAAGCAGATTGAATGGGGTCCTGGTTAGCAGGATCCCAGTCAGACTTGTCAATAACCTCTTAGCACCAGGCCAAACAGTGGGGATAACCATGCAGAAGGATCCTACCTTCCTACAGGTAGTTACATGGGCATGCCCGTGTACCACAAATAGTGTGCTGCCTTGGTGTAAAGTAGCACAAAATAGTACATAGCACTACTTTGACTTACTCCAGGCAACACTGCAACACAAATCACGATTTGCTTTGAAAAGTAAATCCCATCACAACCCTTTGTGCTGGGTTTGCATCACTTTTGTGATGCAAATCAGGAGAAAAGTGTCAGTAAATCTGGGCCTAAATCTCTTCGTATGTTTTGTAGCAGCCATAGTGTATGTAGTACAATTTTCAGTCCTTTTAGTCCAGGATGGGGACTCTTATCACTACAAATACTCACCACTCTTCCCAAGTTCCTAAACCAGAATTCAGGTATGTGATTTGTTACACTCATAGACATTTGCAGTGATCTTATTTTCCAACTTTCATAACATACAAGAATGTATTTCCCATGGATTATTTTAACACATCTCCCAAGCATGTTTGTGCACTTCAACCTGTGGATGAACTGCACATTTCTTTGTACGAGGCTGCTGTCTCTGAGGCCCCATCTCCAACGGCTTCCCGTTTGTCAGTTGAATAATTATGTGTGCCTTTGAAGGCTAAGACACACGATGGGGAGTGGAAGGGTTGGGGGCATAGCAGCGGCGGATTCCCCAAAGCCCAATGGATGTTGAGCGTCTGGCTGGTTTTAAGAGGCAACCAAATGAATTATTCTCCATAGTAAAACGCATTCCATTACAATGCATTACACTGGGGGGGTGCTGGATCGTGAATAGTTTAATTTACTATTCCAACACCAGTCCCCGTGGACACTAGGGAAGGTGTTGGATAGTAAATTAAAACTATTCCCTATCCTAGAGCGCCCCCCAGTGTAATGCGTTGTAATGGTTTTCGTTTTAAAGTCTGTGTTGTAATAGCACTGCGTGCTAAAAGTTGCGTTATAAAGGTTGTTCCCCCCATAGTAGTTCCATCTCCTCTCCAGACCTATACTGTGTAACTAGAGTTTGCAGAAATCATTCATAGATGGTCACCTAAAATGTTCACAATGGGAAGGTAATGGGGGTAAGAGGTTCTGGTTGCCTGATGATGCAGTGGCAAAGCTGAGAAGGATGCTGGCAGAGGGCTGTAGGGTCTGTACAGGGACAACACGTACCCATTACTTTAGCAGCTTGATAGGGTGGGTGGTTGGCAGTATGTATAACATAAAACTTTCAACGTGTGAGCTGTAGCTCCTTTGACTGGAGGCATGTGTCTCAAAACAATAGCACGGTGGAACCGCAGGTTGGGGGAAACATGCAACAGGACCACAGAAGAGGAAAGAGGGCGTAAAAGAAAGAGGGAGTGGGGAAGGAATGGTGAGAATGCAGAGAAGGATGGATTTATGGAGAGAAGGCAGGAAGTCTGGACATTGAAAGGACTGATGGTGAAGGAAAGGATGAGTGAATGAAGAGAAGGAGAGATAAATGAAGAGAAGGAAGTACAGAGAAAAGGATGGGCACCGTTTGGCCACATTGTTTTCAGAACTACCTCTTCAAACAACCTAACTTGCTTATTCTATGCCATTCGGGATATGATTCAAAGAGGAGGGTATTTCATTTTTCTGGCTACTCCATTAAGTCTGTTATGATTCTAAACAGGTACCGAAGAGGCAAAGATGGAATTTCTAGTCCAGGGACAGAGGAGTGAGGGAACAACTACGAGGATGAATGAATATGGTTTTATGGGCTTCAGCATATAATACATTTTTCGAAACGTCTTGTGCAAGGATTGTGCCATTGCCTGGAATCCAATGATTGTTTATTGCGATTGGAAAGCTGATCCCTGGCCAGCATGAGTTAGGGTCTCTATTTATTGGTGGTAGGGAGCGTACTGGTGGTGCACCTGCAAATGCTTGAATGAACTGTGCACAACTTGAGTGACACAAGCCTGTCACCACCCATCTCCGGCCTTCCCAACGTAGATTTAATGAATGTCAGCGCTGTTGGATAACAGCATCATTTTTAAAAGCTTTGAAAGGGCCTAGACCTTCCGGACGCAGAATAATGAGCTAAACATTCAACTGCTGATGTTGCTGAGTGAAACTCCCCACCGAATCGCATTTATTGTCACTTCCAGCGATGTGGCACACTTACTGATTGTTCTGTCTTTTTTAGTCACACCTTTACTTGATCTGCACTCTCATTTTCTCATTGTCTTTTGTAAAGCTCTGACCCCAGCATGGATTAGCTGAAGTTGACTGAATGACCACTCCCCATGTCACTAGGTTCGTTTTACAAGTAGTCTGAATAACCGTGCGCAAACAGCCATGGTTTATTTGCAGAATGAATGACTGGAAATTTAGTGAAGAGGTGCAGGTAAGTCATTACATGCCGCAGGGTTCAAGACAGAGAAAGAAAAGTTCTAACTGATTTCCTCTGTCGTTTGCAGCATGGTACTCCCAATACCTAATCATCGTCTCTCCTCGTTTCAGCCCTGATTAAATCACAGCCTTCCTTTCCCGTGCCCTCGCACTTCCAGCAATTCATAAGGTAGTCTTTCTCTTTTTGACTACCTTAAAGTCTCTGTCTGCCTCAGGCACTTACTGTTTGCTCGAAGGTCGGCGCCCTGAGTGAAAGAGATGTCTTAATGAGCGCATTCCGGTAAGGTAAAAGACACTACAGGAATTATATTAAGGTTGTTTGGATGAAAAATGTTGTGCCGTTTAGTTAGCACAGCCAGCGGGGCTGGAGGCTCTTCCCCAGCAGCACAGTGACCATGTGCAAGGCAGGGAGTGGAACGGTGACTTTGCCTAGGGGCAAAGTGCAAGTGCAGGCACACCCTTAAAGTCATGCAGGAGCTGGCGGGGCAATAATTACGCAAAACAGCTGTGAAAAGATAAAAAAAAGACAATTGGGACATGTAAAAAATTAATATTACTATGTCCTTATAGTGACATGGCCATAAACGCTATTTTCACTGTGACAGGCGTAGCTATTTTATATAGAAAACCAGAGTACAGATTAAAACACTAATACTGTATCTCAGGAATAGGACCATTAAGAAAAAGAATCATATAATTAATTTAAATAGATATTAATTATCCAGTACAATGGCAAATTCAGATTTTTGAAAAATATTACAGAAAAGTAATTTTTAGAAAGGCACCCGGCGGGCAGGAAGGCTGTAATTTATGCAGGGGAGGGGGTGGGGGCATTGGCATGCCTGTTTTTGGCAACCCCCACCCTAATTAGAATTTGCTCAAAAAAATCCCTGGCGTCTAGTAGGCTTTCTGCTCCCCCTGGGGGGCAGATGGGGGCATTAGTCCCCAATCTGCACCCCCGGGGGGGCAAAAAACACACTAGTCCCCAGTGATTTTTTTTAGGCAAATTTGAATTAGGGTGGGGGCTGCCCAAAACAGACATGCCCTTGCCCCCATCCCCTCACCTGCAAAAATGACAGCCTTCCTGGCCCCCCTTGGGGGCAGAATGGGGCAGTAGCCCCCAATCTGCCCCCTCGGGGGCAAAAAGTCCACTAGATGCCAGGGATTTTTTGGGGCAATTTTTTTTAGGGTGGGGGCATTGGCATGCCCGTTTTTGGCAACCCCCACCCTAATTAAAATTTGCTCAATAAAATCCCTGGCGTCTAGTAGGCTTTCTGCCCCCCCTGGGGGGCAGATGGGACAGTGGCCGCCAATCTGCCCGCCCGGGGGGCTAAAGGCCCACTAGACGCCAGGGATTGTTTTGGGCAAATTTTAATTAGGGTGGGGGTTGCCCAAAATGGGCATGCCAATGCCCCCACCCCCACCTGCAACAATTACAGCCTTTATGCCCCCCCTGGGGGGAAAATCGGGGCAGTTGCTCCTAATCTGCCCCCCCCCCCCCGGGCAAAAAGCCCACTAGACGCCAATGATTACGCTGTCTTTTTTATGTGTCGGGGTGGGGGCTGCCCAGAATGGGCATACCAATGCCCTCCTCCCCAAGCAAATAGCCACAGTGTTTTTGACCCCCTTGGGGGCATATCAGGGCAAACCCACCCCCAATATCCCCCCAGGGCGGCAGAAAGCAGACTAGGGACTGATTTGTTTTTAGCAATATGCCTACCTGTCGATTTTGGGCCCTAGTGCAGTCGGCACATAGGGAAACCTAGCAAAACTGTACATTTTTCCAAACGAGACACTCGGGTAAATCCTGGATGGGGTAACTTGACTGGCTCTCACAAGGTTCTGTTACCCAGAATCTCTTACAAACCTAAAAATGTGTCCCAAAAAAAAAGATTTTCCTCACATGTCTGTCGTGGAAAGTTCTAGAATCTGCGTGGATCCACAAAAGTCCACCTACCCCACGTTCCCCAAAGACTTCCGATAAAAATGGTGCCTCACTCGTGTGGGAGGCCCAAGTACGGCAAAAGGCAGGGGCCCAAAACGTATTGAGACGACATCAAAATTGCCTATTACCAAACAACCTGGTTTTGCAAGGGTGGGCTCACCTGGGTTTTTGGCCCCGTGCTCGCCGGCCATCAAGGGAAACCTACCAAACCCACACATTTCTGAATAAATAGATACCCGGGGAATCCCAGGGAGGACCGTTGTGGCCCTTTAGACTTATCGTAATCTGCTGATCAGATTCCTTTACGACTGACTTATTTTGATGGTGTCGGTCGGAAGAGAATCTGAATTGGATTTCTGAATGGCATCCAACAGGTCTGGAGAGCCTGTCCGCCATTCGGAAAGACTTTGTAATCCCTCACCGGCTCTTTCCAGCACAGGGATTACGATGGCAGATTCCCACAGCCTTTCTGTGCCGGCCTGTTTCGACAATGAAAAAGGCTTTGGTAATCTGTATTTGGGGCCCCTAGCATGGCCCCGTGGGTGCAAGGCCATCGAAGAGCGGCCTAATGGCACCTACGGTGCCCCCCTGTTTATCTCTGCACCCGGTGCCAGGCACCTTGAGGTGCCTGCCACCGGGTGCAGGGATGAACAGCACCTCTGCTCTTCACAATGAGAGCATGCATTCCATTTGGAATGCATGCTCCCCTTGTAAAGTGTAGGATTGTGACCGAACAGGGTTCAGTCGCATCCTACTTGCTGAGTTGGAACCAACGACAGGAGGTCGTTCGGTTCCAGTTCCCAATCAATGTCGGATGGACTCTGGTCTGTCCGACATTGGAATCGGCCCCTTAGAGTACACAGCTACTGGGCTGATAAGTACAAAATAGTAGTCAGCGGGGTGGTCTATGAGTAGAAAAATCAAGGGGCAGAAAGAGTGGGTGGGACATACAGAGGGAAACAGGCTGTTAAAAGAGGGAGAGCACAGCAAAGAAGGAGAGCAGAGCCACTAAATGGAATACATGATGGGGATGATATGGGGCAGTTCGAGGTCACCCAAAGGAAGAGTGCAGCTGGAGAGAAAAAAGGAGAGAAAAAACTGGTTGCATAGCGGAGGATAAAGAGATGGAAACAGAGGCTGTAAAGGGGTAAAGCACAGTAAAATAAGGTGAAGGGATCCAGTACATGTAGTATATGGTCAGGGTGGGGCCGTTCAGGACCACACAGGGCAAGCATGCAGAGGGCGAGAAAAAAGGGGAGAATTTATTTTTCAAAATGTGTATTGTGAAAGGAAGTTTGTTCATAAAGATGAGATGTGCAAGTACAGCCCCACATTTCAGCGGAGAAGGGTGGGCGCATGTGAATTTACAGCACAACACACTATGACCAGATGCTTACACGGAAAGTAACATTTCTGTTTGTAGCAAGTGTAGCTGTAGATGCACATGCTTTTCATAGAATGTTAGCTCGTACCCCCTGCAAGTGGCATGTAGATAATGCAGATGTCTGAAATAAAGTTCTTAGGACTGTCTGGCAACCATTGCCTGTTGTCGATCTAAGACATCCACACAGTAGCACTTGGTAAAAGTGTATGGGGTTGACCAAGTAGCTGCCTTACATACGTCAGCTTGCTGCTAATTACCTAGAAAGGCTGTGGTTGCTGCTTTTTTGCATATTGACTTGTAGAGAATGTCCTGGTGGTAACAGGGAGGGCTTGTTTGTCTTCCTGATAGCAGATTTTGATACAAATGACTATCCACTTAGTGATACCAGCTTTGGAAATAGGCTGGCCATTGAAGGTTTTGGCAAAGTCTACAAAAAGCTGGGCAACCTTTCAGAAGGGCTTGGCTTGCTCCTGTCAATGTGTTACATGAGAGCCCATTGAACAGGGTTCTCTCTGCTGTCATGTTTGGTTGAGGGGAAAGACCTAGAGCTCTATGTTTTAGTTGAGAAAAACAGAGGGATAGAAAACTGGGGAGGAACTTTGGGTCGGTTCTGAGCATGACACTTTCTTTGTGGACCTGACTGAAGGGTTCTTATAATGTAAGAGTGCCTCAAAATCACGGATGTGTCTGAGAGATATTATAGCTGCAAGGAAGGCTACTTTTCAGGAGAGGAACTAGAGCTAGCAAGAGTGGAGGGACTCCAAGGGGGTAGGCCATGAGTCTCGTAAGGACCACATTTAGGTTCCATGCTGGGGAACAGGGAACTCTGGGAGGGATGGTCCTCTGGAGGCCCTCCATGAAGGCCTTAAATACAGGGATGCAGAAAAAGTAGAAATCTTCTCTATTTTGCATGTGAGCGGCTAAAGCTGGTTAATGGAGCCAGATTGAAGTGTAAACGAGGCCTGATTTTTGCAGATGGAGCACGATTCAAATGGTGTCCTGGACTGTAGATTTAAGGGGTCTGGGTGTTTGGGGATACCATAATGGACAAACCTCTTCTATTTTGCTATGTAGAATGTGTGGTCATCAGGCGCCAGACTGCCAGATTGAGGTCTCTCTGGGTCTGATTAGCTTCCTCATAAGACGGTCCAGCCTATTGGAAAGCTTCTCGCTGGGGCTGATTGACATCTCGAGCTCGAGGAGGGTTGAATACCAGTGTGGTCTGGAATGTGGGGTACTAGTATTAGGGCTTGAGATGTTTGCCTCATCTTCCACACCACATGTGTAAGAAGTGGGAGAGGTGAAAACTGTTAACAAAGATCTCAGAGAAACTTATCTGTAGTGCATTGCTATTGGACTGTGGGTTTGCGAACCTGCAGGTGAAGTTTGGTATTTTGCATTTTTTTTGTAGGAAACAGATGAGTTTGTAGAGTGCCACAACATGAAAGTACTGGTGTACGAGGTGTGGGTGGAGTCCCCACTCGAGGACTTGTTGATGTGTCCTTCTGAGCAGGTCTGCCAAGTTGGTCTATATCCCTAAAGATACTCCTCCAGGAGGTTATCTGGTGACAGAGTACAGTGAGTGCTGCCCTGTTTTTGGAGATAGTACATTGCAGTCACATTGGACTACTTTTCCCTAAATGACTGGAAGGAAGGCTTTGAGAGCACAATCTATAGCAATGAAGTTGAGGTGCTGATGTGGTGCCCCATGTGTTGGGGGCTCACACTTCCTGTATGTTCATTAGGTTGCGATGTCCCCCAACCTGCAAAGGTAGGCATCCGTGATGATAGTGACTTGTGCAATGGGGTCTAGAAAATGCCAACTGGTTGCTTTTCCACAACTGCAGAAAGCGATGGAAGCTGACCGTTCACCATTCCTTGATTGTCCCACTGACCCTCTGCTTGTGATCATTGAGCAGAAGGGCATTCTTGTAATGGACACATATGGAGCCCGATGTGGGGAGCTATAGTGAGGCAGGAAGACATCATTCCTTAGAGACACATGAAAGTTGTGACTGAGTTGGTTGGGCTGAAAAGAGGCAGTGCCCTTGAATAACATTTTAGAAACTCCTTCAGGTGTACACAACGTATAAGGTGTTTCTTAACACCTTTGCCAAAAGTGTTTCCAGCGCAGCTGATAATGCACCTTCCTCTAAGTTTAAGTTTCGCACAGAGGCCACTTGTATGTACTTCTGAAAATGAGGCTACTTTTTACAGTGTGTGATGGCCAGGAGCTCTTCGGAATGCAATGCTTTCCAAGGCCGACTTCGGTCCCTGGCTCACACTCTCCCCGGCAGCTCCGCAGTGCTGTGTGTCGCCTGCGAGACCCTACGTGCAGGGTTCAATTCCACCCTATTCTGGTCTCAGCCACACTGTTCTTTTGTCTGTTGCATTAATCTCCACTGACCTCACCCTGACCACCCCGCTCCCGCCTCCCAGCTACTTGTCCCTCCCCCTTCCCCTACATAATGGCGGCCGCTGTCGCACAGCAGATGCACAGAGCGGGTGCCCCTAAAGCAAGCCCGTCTGTGCCCGTCCATGACCCGACCACAGCCAGCTCCAGGACCC